>NW_027362767.1:3081982-4281982 GCF_046119375.1 Phyllobates terribilis
ATATTCTTGTACATAGGAGCCGTATTATAGTAGTTATATTCTTGCACACAGGGAGCAGTATTATAGTAGTTATATTCTTGTACATAGGAGCAGTATTATAGTAGTTATATTCTTGTACATAGGGGGCAGTATTATAGTAGTTATATTCTTGTACATAGGGGGCAGTGTTATAGTAGTTATATTCTTGTACATAGGAGCAGTATTATAGTAGTTATATTCTTGTACATAGGAGCAGTATTATAGTAGTTATATTCTTGTATATAGAGGGCAGTATTATAGTAGTTATATTCTTGTACATAGGGGGCAGTGTTATAGTAGTTATATTCTTGTACATAGGAGCAGTATTATAGTAGTTATATTCTTGTACATAGGGAGCAGTATTATAGTAGTTATATTCTTGTACATAGGAGCAGTATTATAGTAGTTATATTCTTGTACATAGGGGGCAGTGTTATAGTAGTTATATTCTTGTACATAGGGGCAGTATTATAGTAGTTATATTCTTGTACATAGGAGCAGTATTATAGTAGTTATATTCTTGTACATAGGAGCAGTATTATAGTAGTTATATTCTTGTACATAGGGGGCAGCATTATAGTAGTTATATTCTTGTACATAGGAGCAGTATTATAGTAGTTATATTCTTGTACATAGGGAGCAGTATTATAGTAGTTATATTCTTGTACATAAGAGCAGTATTATAGTATTTATATTCTTGTACATAGGAGCAGTATTATAGCAGATATATTCTTGTACATAGGAGCAGTATTATAGTAGTTATATTCTTGTATATAGGGAGCAGTATTATAGTAGTTATATTCTTGTACATAGGAGCAGTATTATAGTATTTATATTCTTGTACATAGGAGCAGTATTATAGTAGTTATATTCTTGTATATAGGGAGCAGTATTATAGTAGTTATATTCTTGTACATAGGAGCAGTATTATAGTAGTTATATTCTTGTACATAGGGGGCAGTATTATAGTAGTTATATTCTTGTACATAGGGGGCAGTGTTATAGTAGTTATATTCTTGTACATAGGAGCAGTATTATAGTAGTTATATTCTTGCACACAGGGAGCAGTATTATAGTAGTTATATTCTTGTACATAGGAGCAGTATTATAGTAGTTATATTCTTGTACATAGGGGGCAGTATTATAGTAGTTATATTCTTGTACATAGGGGGCAGTGTTATAGTAGTTATATTCTTGTACATAGGAGCAGTATTATAGTAGTTATATTCTTGTACATAGGGAGCAGTATTATAGTAGTTATATTCTTGTACATAGGAGCAGTATTATAGTAGTTATATTCTTGTATATAGAGGGCAGTATTATAGTAGTTATATTCTTGTATATAGAGGGCAGTATTATAGTAGTTATATTCTTGTACATAGGGGGCAGTGTTATAGTAGTTATATTCTTGTACATAGGAGCAGTATTATAGTAGTTATATTCTTGTACATAGGGAGCAGTATTATAGTAGTTATATTCTTGTACATAGGAGCAGTATTATAGTAGTTATATTCTTGTACATAGGGGGCAGTGTTATAGTAGTTATATTCTTGTACATAGGGGCAGTATTATAGTAGTTATATTCTTGTACATAGGAGCAGTATTATAGTAGTTATATTCTTGTACATAGGAGCAGTATTATAGTAGTTATATTCTTGTACATAGGGGGCAGCATTATAGTAGTTATATTCTTGTACATATGAGCAGTATTATAGTAGTTATATTCTTGTACATAGGAGCAGTATTATAGTAGTTATATTCTTGTATATAGGGGCAGTATTATAGTAGTTATATTCTTGTACATAGGAGCAGTATTATAGTAGTTATATTCTTGCACATAGGGAGCAGTATTATAGTAGTTATATTCTTGTACATAGGAGCAGTATTATAGTAGTTATATTCTTGTACATAGGGGGCAGTATTATAGTAGTTATATTCTTGTACATAGGGGGCAGTGTTATAGTAGTTATATTCTTGTACATAGGAGCAGTATTATAGTAGTTATATTCTTGTACATAGGGAGCAGTATTATAGTAGTTATATTCTTGTACATAGGAGCAGTATTATAGTAGTTATATTCTTGTATATAGAGGGCAGTATTATAGTAGTTATATTCTTGTATATAGAGGGCAGTATTATAGTAGTTATATTCTTGTACATAGGGGGCAGTGTTACAGTAGTTATATTCTTGTACATAGGAGCAGTATTATAGTAGTTATATTCTTGTACATAGGGAGCAGTATTATAGTAGTTATATTCTTGTACATAGGAGCAGTATTATAGTAGTTATATACTTGTACATAGGGGGCAGTGTTATAGTAGTTATATTCTTGCACATAGGGGCAGTATTATAGTAGTTATATTCTTGTACATAGGAGCAGTATTATAGTAGTTATATTCTTGTACATAGGAGCAGTATTATAGTAGTTATATTCTTGTACATAGGGGGCAGCATTATAGTAGTTATATTCTTGTACATAGGAGCAGTATTATAGTAGTTATATTCTTGTACATAGGAGCAGTATTATAGTAGTTATATTCTTGCATATAGGGGCAGTATTATAGTAGTTATATTCTTGTACATAGGGGGCAGTATTATAGTAGTTATATTCTTGTACATAGGGGGCAGTATTATAGTAGTTATATTCTTGTACATAGGGGGCAGTATTATAGTGGTTGTATTCTTGTACATAGGGGCAGTATTATAGTAGTTATATTCTTGTACATAGGGGCAGTATTATAGTAGTTATATTCTTGTATATAGGGGCAGTATTATAGTAGTTATATTCTTGTACATAGGGGCAGTATTATAGTAGTTATATTCTTGTACATAGGGGGCAGTATTATAGTAGTTATATTCTTGTACATAGGGGCAGTATTATAGTAGTTATATTCTTCTACATAGGGGCAGTATTATAGTAGCTATATTCTTGTACATAGGGGCTGTTTTATAGTAGTTATATTCCTGTACATAGGAGCAGTATTATAGTAGCTACATTCTTGTACATAGGACCAGTATTATAGTAGTTATATTCTTATACATAGGATCAGTATTATAGTAGTTATATTCTTGTACATAGGAGCAGTATTATAGTAGTTATATTCTTGTATATAGGGGCAGTATTATAGTAGTTATATTCTTGTACATAGGGGGCAGTATTGTATTCATATTCTTGTACATAGGGAGCAGTATTATAGTAGTTATATTCTTGTACATAGGAGCAGTATTATAGTAGTTATATTCTTGCATATAGGGGCAGTATTATAGTAGTTATATTCTTGTACATAGGGGGCAGTATTATAGTAGTTATATTCTTGTACATAGGGGGCAGTATTATAGTAGTTATATTCTTGTACATAGGGGGCAGTATTATAGTGGTTATATTCTTGTACATAGGAGCAGTATTATAGTAGTTATATTCTTGTACATAGGGGCAGTATTATAGTAGTTATATTCTTGTATATAGGGGCAGTATTATAGTAGTTATATTCTTCTACATAGGGGCAGTATTATAGTAGCTATATTCTTGTACATAGGGGCTGTATTATAGTAGTTATATTCCTGTACATAGGAGCAGTATTATAGTAGTTATATTCTTGTACATAGGAGCAGTATTATAGTAGTTATATTCTTGTATATAGGGGCAGTATTATAGTAGTTATATTCTTGTGCATAGGGGGCAGTATTGTATTCATATTCTTGTACATAGGGGGCAGTATTATAGTAGTTATATTCTTGTACATAGGAGCAGTATTATAGTAGTTATATTCTTGCACATAGGGGGCAGTATTATAGTAGATATGTTCTTGTACATAGGGGAGCAGTATTATAGTAGTTATATTCTTGTACATAGGGGCAGTATTATAGTAGTTATATTCCTGTACATAGGGGGCAGTATTATAGTAGTTATACTCTTGTACATAGGAGCAGTATTATAGTAGTTATATTCTTGTACATCGGAGCAGTATTTTAGTAGTTATATTCTTGTACATAGGGGGCAGTATTATAGTAGTTATATTCTTGTACATAGGGGGCAGTATTATAGTAGTTATATTTTTGTACATAGGGGGCAGTAGTATAGTAGCTATATTCTTGTACATAGGGGCAGTATTATAGTAGTTATGTTCTTGTACATAGGGGAGCAGTATTATAGTACTTATATTCTTGTACAAAGGAGCAGTATTATAGTAGTTATATTCTTGTACATAGGGGGCAGTATTATAGTAGTTATATTCTTGCATATAGGGACAGTATTATAGTAGTTATATTCTTGTACATAGGGGGCAGTATTATAGTAGTTATATTATTGTACATAGGAGCAGTATTATAGTAGTTATATTCTTGTACATAGGAGCAGTATTATAGTAGTTATATTCTTGTACATAGGAGCAGTATTATAGTAGTTATATTCTTGTACATAGGAGCAGTATTATAGTAGTTATATTCTTGTATATAGGGAGCAGTATTATAGTAGTTATATTCTTGTACATAGGAGCAGTATTATAGTATTTATATTCTTGTACATAGGAGCAGTATTATAGCAGATATATTCTTCTACATAGGAGCAGTATTATAGTAGTTATATTCTTGTATATAGGGAGCAGTATTATAGTAGTTATATTCTTGTACATAGGAGCAGTATTATAGTATTTATATTCTTGTACATAGGAGCAGTATTATAGCAGATATATTCTTGTACATAGGAGCAGTATTATAGTAGTTATATTCTTGTATATAGGGAGCAGTATTATAGTAGTTATATTCTTGTACATAGGAGCAGTATTATAGTAGTTATATTCTTGTATATAGGGAGCAGTATTATAGTAGTTATATTCTTGTACATAGGGGGCAGTGTTATAGTAGTTATATTCTTGTACATAGGAGCCGTATTATAGTAGTTATATTCTTGCACACAGGGAGCAGTATTATAGTAGTTATATTCTTGTACATAGGAGCAGTATTATAGTAGTTATATTCTTGTACATAGGGGGCAGTATTATAGTAGTTATATTCTTGTACATAGGGGGCAGTGTTATAGTAGCTATATTCTTGTACATAGGAGCAGTATTATAGTAGTTATATTCTTGTACATAGGAGCAGTATTATAGTAGTTATATTCTTGTATATAGAGGGCAGTATTATAGTAGTTATATTCTTGTATATAGAGGGCAGTATTATAGTAGTTATATTCTTGTACATAGGGGGCAGTGTTATAGTAGTTATATTCTTGTACATAGGAGCAGTATTATAGTAGTTATATTCTTGTACATAGGGAGCAGTATTATAGTAGTTATATTCTTGTACATAGGAGCAGTATTATAGTAGTTATATTCTTGTACATAGGGGGCAGTGTTATAGTAGTTATATTCTTGTACATAGGGGCAGTATTATAGTAGTTATATTCTTGTACATAGGAGCAGTATTATAGTAGTTATATTCTTGTACATAGGAGCAGTATTATAGTAGTTATATTCTTGTACATAGGGGGCAGCATTATAGTAGTTATATTCTTGTACATAGGAGCAGTATTATAGTAGTTATATTCTTGTACATAGGGAGCAGTATTATAGTAGTTATATTCTTGTACATAGGAGCAGTATTATAGTATTTATATTCTTGTACATAGGAGCAGTATTATAGCAGATATATTCTTGTACATAGGAGCAGTATTATAGTAGTTATTTTCTTGTATATAGGGAGCAGTATTATAGTAGTTATATTCTTGTACATAGGAGCAGTATTATAGTATTTATATTCTTGTACATAGGAGCAGTATTATAGCAGATATATTCTTGTACATAGGAGCAGTATTATAGTAGTTATATTCTTGTATATAGGGAGCAGTATTATAGTAGTTATATTCTTGTACATAGGAGCAGTATTATAGTAGTTATATTCTTGTATATAGGGAGCAGTATTATAGTAGTTATATTCTTGTACATAGGGGGCAGTGTTATAGTAGTTATATTCTTGTACATAGGAGCAGTATTATAGTAGTTATATTCTTGCACACAGGGAGCAGTATTATAGTAGTTATATTCTTGTACATAGGGGGCAGTATTGTATTCATATTCTTGTACATAGGGGGCAGTATTATAGTAGTTATATTCTTGTACATAGGAGCAGTATTATAGTAGTTATATTCTTGCACATAGGGGGCAGTATTATAGTAGTTATATTCTTGTACATAGGGGGCAGTGTTATAGTAGTTATATTCTTGTACATAGGAGCAGTATTATAGTAGTTATATTCTTGTACATAGGGAGCAGTATTATAGTAGTTATATTCTTGTACATAGGAGCAGTATTATAGTAGTTATATTCTTGTATATAGAGGGCAGTATTATAGTAGTTATATTCTTGTATATAGAGGGCAGTATTATAGTAGTTATATTCTTGTACATAGGGGGCAGTGTTATAGTAGTTATATTTTTGTACATAGGAGCAGTATTATAGTAGTTATATTCTTGTACATAGGGAGCAGTATTATAGTAGTTATATTCTTGTACATAGGAGCAGTATTATAGTAGTTATATTCTTGTACATAGGGGGCAGTGTTATAGTAGTTATATTCTTGTACATAGGGGCAGTATTATAGTAGTTATATTCTTGTACATAGGAGCAGTATTATAGTAGTTATATTCTTGTACATAGGAGCAGTATTATAGTAGTTATATTCTTGTACATAGGGGGCAGCATTATAGTAGTTATATTCTTGTACATATGAGCAGTATTATAGTAGTTATATTCTTGTACATAGGAGCAGTATTATAGTAGTTATATTCTTGTATATAGGGGCAGTATTATAGTAGTTATATTCTTGTACATAGGAGCAGTATTATAGTAGTTATATTCTTGCACATAGGGAGCAGTATTATAGTAGTTGTATTCTTGTACATAGGAGCAGTATTATAGTAGTTATATTCTTGTACATAGGGGGCAGTATTATAGTAGTTATATTCTTGTACATAGGGGACAGTGTTATAGTAGTTATATTCTTGTACATAGGAGCAGTATTATAGTAGTTATATTCTTGTACATAGGGAGCACTATTATAGTAGTTATATTCTTGTACATAGGAGCAGTATTATAGTAGTTATATTCTTGTATATAGAGGGCAGTATTATAGTAGTTATATTCTTGTATATAGAGGGCAGTATTATAGTAGTTATATTCTTGTACATAGGGGGCAGTGTTATAGTAGTTATATTCTTGTACATAGGAGCAGTATTATAGTAGTTATATTCTTGTACATAGGGAGCAGTATTATAGTAGTTATATTCTTGTACATAGGAGCAGTATTATAGTAGTTATATACTTGTACATAGGGGGCAGTGTTATAGTAGTTATATTCTTGCACATAGGGGCAGTATTATAGTAGTTATATTCTTGTACATAGGAGCAGTATTATAGTAGTTATATTCTTGTACATAGGAGCAGTATTATAGTAGTTATATTCTTGTACATAGGGGGCAGCATTATAGTAGTTATATTCTTGTACATAGGAGCAGTATTATAGTAGTTATATTCTTGTACATAGGAGCAGTATTATAGTAGTTATATTCTTGCATATAGGGGCAGTATTATAGTAGTTATATTCTTGTACATAGGGGGCAGTATTATAGTAGTTATATTCTTGTACATAGGGGGCAGTATTATAGTAGTTATATTCTTGTACATAGGGGGCAGTATTATAGTGGTTATATTCTTGTACATAGGGGCAGTATTATAGTAGTTATATTCTTGTACATAGGGGCAGTATTATAGTAGTTATATTCTTGTATATAGGGGCAGTATTATAGTAGTTATATTCTTGTACATAGGGGCAGTATTATAGTAGTTATATTCTTGTACATAGGGGGCAGTATTATAGTAGTTATATTCTTGTACATAGGGGCAGTATTATAGTAGTTATATTCTTCTACATAGGGGCAGTATTATAGTAGCTATATTCTTGTACATAGGGGCTGTTTTATAGTAGTTATATTCCTGTACATAGGAGCAGTATTATAGTAGCTACATTCTTGTACATAGGACCAGTATTATAGTAGTTATATTCTTGTACATAGGAGCAGTATTATAGTAGTTATATTCTTGTATATAGGGGCAGTATTATAGTAGTTATATTCTTGTACATAGGGGGCAGTATTGTATTCATATTCTTGTACATAGGGAGCAGTATTATAGTAGTTATATTCTTGTACATAGGAGCAGTATTATAGTAGTTATATTCTTGCACATAGGGGGCAGTATTATAGTAGTTATATTCTTGTACATAGGGGCAGTATTATAGTAGTTATATTCTTGTACATAGGGGCAGTATTATAGTAGTTATATTCTTGTACATAGGGGCAGTATTATAGTAGTTATATTCTTGTACATAGGGGCAGTATTATAGTAGTTATATTCTTCTACATAGGGGCAGTATTATAGTAGCTATATTCTTGTACATAGGGGCTGTATTATAGTAGTTATATTCCTGTACATAGGAGCAGTATTATAGTAGCTACATTCTTGTACATAGGACCAGTATTATAGTAGTTATATTCTTGTACATAGGAGCAGTATTATAGTAGTTATATTCTTGTATATAGGGGCAGTATTATAGTAGTTATATTCTTGTACATAGGGGGCAGTATTGTATTCATATTCTTGTACATAGGGGGCAGTATTATAGTAGTTATATTCTTGTACATAGGAGCAGTATTATAGTAGTTATATTCTTGCACATAGGGGGCAGTATTATAGTAGTTATGTTCTTGTACATAGGGGAGCAGTATTATAGTAGTTATATTCTTGTACATAGGGGCAGTATTATAGTAGTTATATTCTTGTACATAGGGGGCAGTATTATAGTAGTTATACTCTTGTACATAGGGAGCAGTATTATAGTAGTTATATTCTTGTACATAGGAGCAGTATTATAGTAGTTATATTCTTGCACATAGGGGGCAGTATTATAGTAGTTATATTCTTGTACATAGGGGCAGTATTATAGTAGTTATATTCTTGTACATAGGGGCAGTATTATAGTAGTTATATTCTTGTACATAGGGGCAGTATTATAGTAGTTATATTCTTGTACATAGGGGGCAGTATTATAGTAGTTATATTCTTGTACATAGGGGCAGTATTATAGTAGTTATATTCTTCTACATAGGGGCAGTATTATAGTAGCTATATTCTTGTACATAGGGGCTGTATTATAGTAGTTATATTCCTGTACATAGGAGCAGTATTATAGTAGCTACATTCTTGTACATAGGACCAGTATTATAGTAGTTATATTCTTGTACATAGGAGCAGTATTATAGTAGTTATATTCTTGTATATAGGGGCAGTATTATAGTAGTTATATTCTTGTACATAGGGGGCAGTATTGTATTCATATTCTTGTACATAGGGGGCAGTATTATAGTAGTTATATTCTTGTACATAGGAGCAGTATTATAGTAGTTATATTCTTGCACATAGGGGGCAGTATTATAGTAGTTATGTTCTTGTACATAGGGGAGCAGTATTATAGTAGTTATATTCTTGTACATAGGGGCAGTATTATAGTAGTTATATTCTTGTACATAGGGGGCAGTATTATAGTAGTTATACTCTTGTACATAGGAGCAGTATTATAGTAGTTATATTCTTGTACATCGGAGCAGTATTTTAGTAGTTATATTCTTGTACATAGGGGGCAGTATTATAGTAGTTATATTCTTGTACATAGGGGGCAGTATTATAGTAGTTATATTTTTGTACATAGGGGGCAGTATTATAGTAGTTATATTCTTGTACATAGGGGGCAGTGTTATAGTAGTTATGTTCTTGTACATAGGGGAGCAGTATTATAGTACTTATATTCTTGTACAAAGGAGCAGTATTATAGTAGTTATATTCTTGTACATAGGGGGCAGTATTATAGTAGTTATATTCTTGCATATAGGGACAGTATTATAGTAGTTATATTCTTGTACATAGGGGGCAGTATTATAGTAGTTATATTATTGTACATAGGAGCAGTATTATAGTAGTTATATTCTTGTACATAGGGAGCAGTATTATAGTAGTTATATTCTTGTACATAGGAGCAGTATTATAGTAGTTATATTCTTGTACATAGGAGCAGTATTATAGTAGTTATATTCTTGTACATAGGAGCAGTATTATATTAGTTATATTCTTGTATATAGGGAGCAGTATTATAGTAGTTATATTCTTGTACATAGGAGCAGTATTATAGTATTTATATTCTTGTACATAGGAGCAGTATTATAGCAGATATATTCTTGTACATAGGAGCAGTATTATAGTAGTTATATTCTTGTATATAGGGAGCAGTATTATAGTAGTTATATTCTTGTACATAGGAGCAGTATTATAGTATTTATATTCTTGTACATAGGAGCAGTATTATAGCAGATATATTCTTGTACATAGGAGCAGTATTATAGTAGTTATATTCTTATATATAGGGAGCAGTATTATAGTAGTTATATTCTTGTACATAGGAGCAGTATTATAGTAGTTATATTCTTGTATATAGGGAGCAGTATTATAGTAGTTATATTCTTGTACATAGGGGGCAGTGTTATAGTAGTTATATTCTTGTACATAGGAGTAGTATTATAGTAGTTATATTCTTGCACACAGGGAGCAGTATTATAGTAGTTATATTCTTGTACATAGGAGCAGTATTATAGTAGTTATTTTCTTGTACATAGGGGGCAGTATTATAGTAGTTATATTCTTGTACATAGGAGCAGTATTATAGTAGTTATATTCTTGTACATAGGGAGCAGTATTATAGTAGTTATATTCTTGTACATAGGAGCAGTATTATAGTAGTTATATTCTTGTATATAGAGGGCAGTATTATAGTAGTTATATTCTTGTATATAGAGGGCAGTATTATAGTAGTTATATTCTTGTACATAGGGGGCAGTGTTATAGTAGTTATATTCTTTTACATAGGAGCAGTATTATAGTAGTTATATTCTTGTACATAGGGAGCAGTATTATAGTAGTTATATTCTTGCACATAGGAGCAGTATTATAGTAGTTATATTCTTGTACATAGGGGGCAGTGTTATAGTAGTTATATTCTTGTACATAGGGGCAGTATTATAGTAGTTATATTCTTGTACATAGGGGGCAGTGTTATAGTAGTTATATTCTTTTACATAGGAGCAGTATTATAGTAGTTATATTCTTGTACATAGGGAGCAGTATTATAGTAGTTATATTCTTGCACATAGGAGCAGTATTATAGTAGTTATATTCTTGTACATAGGGGGCAGTGTTATAGTAGTTATATTCTTGTACATAGGGGCAGTATTATAGTAGTTATATTCTTGTACATAGGAGGCAGTATTATAGTAGTTATATTCTTGTACATAGGGGCAGTATTATAGTAGTTATATTCTTGTACATAGGAGCAGTATTATAGTAGTTATATTCTTGTACATAGGAGCAGTATTATAGTAGTTATATTCTTGTACATAGGGGGCAGCATTATAGTAGTTATATTCTTGTACATAGGAGCAGTATTATAGTAGTTATATTCTTGTACATAGGAGCAGTAATATAGTAGTTATATTCTTGTATATAGGGGCAGTATTATAGTAGTTATATTCTTGTACATAGGAGCAGTATTATAGTAGTTATATTCTTGCACATAGGGAGCAGTATTATAGTAGTTATATTCTTGTACATAGGAACAGTATTATAGTAGTTATGTTCTTGTACATAGGGGGCAGTATTATAGTAGTTATATTCTTGTACATAGGGGGCAGTGTTATAGTAGTTATATTCTTGTACATAGGAGCAGTATTATAGTAGTTATATTCTTGTACATAGGGAGCAGTATTATAGTAGTTATATTCTTGTACATAGGAGCAGTATTATAGTAGTTATATTCTTGTATATAGAGGGCAGTATTATAGTAGTTATATTCTTGTATATAGAGGGCAGTATTATAGTAGTTATATTCTTGTACATAGGGGGCAGTGTTATAGTAGTTATATTCTTGTACATAGGAGCAGTATTATAGTAGTTATATTCTTGTACATAGGGAGCAGTATTATAGTAGTTATATTCTTGTACATAGGAGCAGTATTATAGTAGTTATATTCTTGTACATAGGGGGCAGTGTTATAGTAGTTATATTCTTGTACATAGGGGGCAGTGTTATAGTAGTTAAATTCTTGTACATAGGGGGCAGCATTATAGTAGTTATATTCTTGTACATAGGAGCAGTATTATAGTAGTTATATTCTTGTACATAGGAGCAGTAATATAGTAGTTATATTCTTGTATATAGGGGCAGTATTATAGTAGTTATATTCTTGTACATAGGAGCAGTATTATAGTAGTTATATTCTTGCACATAGGGAGCAGTATTATAGTAGTTATATTCTTGTACATAGGAGCAGTATTATAGTAGTTATATTCTTGTACATAGGGGGCAGTGTTATAGTAGTTATATTTTTGTACATAGGAGCAGTATTATAGTAGTTATATTCTTGTACATAGGGAGCAGTATTATAGTAGTTATATTCTTGTACATAGGAGCAGTATTATAGTAGTTATATTCTTGTACATAGGGGGCAGTGTTATAGTAGTTATATTCTTGTACATAGGGGCAGTATTATAGTAGTTATATTCTTGTACATAGGAGCAGTATTATAGTAGTTATATTCTTGTACATAGGAGCAGTATTATAGTAGTTATATTCTTGTACATAGGGGGCAGCATTATAGTAGTTATATTCTTGTACATATGAGCAGTATTATAGTAGTTATATTCTTGTACATAGGAGCAGTATTATAGTAGTTATATTCTTGTATATAGGGGCAGTATTATAGTAGTTATATTCTTGTACATAGGAGCAGTATTATAGTAGTTATATTCTTGCACATAGGGAGCAGTATTATAGTAGTTATATTCTTGTACATAGGAGCAGTATTATAGTAGTTATATTCTTGTACATAGGGGGCAGTATTATAGTAGTTATATTCTTGTACATAGGGGACAGTGTTATAGTAGTTATATTCTTGTACATAGGAGCAGTATTATAGTAGTTATATTCTTGTACATAGGGAGCACTATTATAGTAGTTATATTCTTGTACATAGGAGCAGTATTATAGTAGTTATATTCTTGTATATAGAGGGCAGTATTATAGTAGTTATATTCTTGTATATAGAGGGCAGTATTATAGTAGTTATATTCTTGTACATAGGGGGCAGTGTTATAGTAGTTATATTCTTGTACATAGGAGCAGTATTATAGTAGTTATATTCTTGTACATAGGGAGCAGTATTATAGTAGTTATATTCTTGTACATAGGAGCAGTATTATAGTAGTTATATACTTGTACATAGGGGGCAGTGTTATAGTAGTTATATTCTTGCACATAGGGGCAGTATTATAGTAGTTATATTCTTGTACATAGGAGCAGTATTATAGTAGTTATATTCTTGTACATAGGAGCAGTATTATAGTAGTTATATTCTTGTACATAGGGGGCAGCATTATAGTAGTTATATTCTTGTACATAGGAGCAGTATTATAGTAGTTATATTCTTGTACATAGGAGCAGTATTATAGTAGTTATATTCTTGCATATAGGGGCAGTATTATAGTAGTTATATTCTTGTACATAGGGGGCAGTATTATAGTAGTTATATTCTTGTACATAGGGGGCAGTATTATAGTAGTTATATTCTTGTACATAGGGGGCAGTATTATAGTGGTTATATTCTTGTACATAGGGGCAGTATTATAGTAGTTATATTCTTGTACATAGGGGCAGTATTATAGTAGTTATATTCTTGTATATAGGGGCAGTATTATAGTAGTTATATTCTTGTACATAGGGGCAGTATTATAGTAGTTATATTCTTGTACATAGGGGGCAGTATTATAGTAGTTATATTCTTGTACATAGGGGCAGTATTATAGTAGTTATATTCTTCTACATAGGGGCAGTATTATAGTAGCTATATTCTTGTACATAGGGGCTGTTTTATAGTAGTTATATTCCTGTACATAGGAGCAGTATTATAGTAGCTACATTCTTGTACATAGGACCAGTATTATAGTAGTTATATTCTTGTACATAGGAGCAGTATTATAGTAGTTATATTCTTGTATATAGGGGCAGTATTATAGTAGTTATATTCTTGTACATAGGGGGCAGTATTGTATTCATATTCTTGTACATAGGGAGCAGTATTATAGTAGTTATATTCTTGTACATAGGAGCAGTATTATAGTAGTTATATTCTTGCACATAGGGGGCAGTATTATAGTAGTTATATTCTTGTACATAGGGGCAGTATTATAGTAGTTATATTCTTGTACATAGGGGCAGTATTATAGTAGTTATATTCTTGTACATAGGGGCAGTATTATAGTAGTTATATTCTTGTACATAGGGGCAGTATTATAGTAGTTATATTCTTCTACATAGGGGCAGTATTATAGTAGCTATATTCTTGTACATAGGGGCTGTATTATAGTAGTTATATTCCTGTACATAGGAGCAGTATTATAGTAGCTACATTCTTGTACATAGGACCAGTATTATAGTAGTTATATTCTTGTACATAGGAGCAGTATTATAGTAGTTATATTCTTGTATATAGGGGCAGTATTATAGTAGTTATATTCTTGTACATAGGGGGCAGTATTGTATTCATATTCTTGTACATAGGGGGCAGTATTATAGTAGTTATATTCTTGTACATAGGAGCAGTATTATAGTAGTTATATTCTTGCACATAGGGGGCAGTATTATAGTAGTTATGTTCTTGTACATAGGGGAGCAGTATTATAGTAGTTATATTCTTGTACATAGGGGCAGTATTATAGTAGTTATATTCTTGTACATAGGGGGCAGTATTATAGTAGTTATACTCTTGTACATAGGGAGCAGTATTATAGTAGTTATATTCTTGTACATAGGAGCAGTATTATAGTAGTTATATTCTTGCACATAGGGGGCAGTATTATAGTAGTTATATTCTTGTACATAGGGGCAGTATTATAGTAGTTATATTCTTGTACATAGGGGCAGTATTATAGTAGTTATATTCTTGTACATAGGGGCAGTATTATAGTAGTTATATTCTTGTACATAGGGGGCAGTATTATAGTAGTTATATTCTTGTACATAGGGGCAGTATTATAGTAGTTATATTCTTCTACATAGGGGCAGTATTATAGTAGCTATATTCTTGTACATAGGGGCTGTATTATAGTAGTTATATTCCTGTACATAGGAGCAGTATTATAGTAGCTACATTCTTGTACATAGGACCAGTATTATAGTAGTTATATTCTTGTACATAGGAGCAGTATTATAGTAGTTATATTCTTGTATATAGGGGCAGTATTATAGTAGTTATATTCTTGTACATAGGGGGCAGTATTGTATTCATATTCTTGTACATAGGGGGCAGTATTATAGTAGTTATATTCTTGTACATAGGAGCAGTATTATAGTAGTTATATTCTTGCACATAGGGGGCAGTATTATAGTAGTTATGTTCTTGTACATAGGGGAGCAGTATTATAGTAGTTATATTCTTGTACATAGGGGCAGTATTATAGTAGTTATATTCTTGTACATAGGGGGCAGTATTATAGTAGTTATACTCTTGTACATAGGAGCAGTATTATAGTAGTTATATTCTTGTACATCGGAGCAGTATTTTAGTAGTTATATTCTTGTACATAGGGGGCAGTATTATAGTAGTTATATTCTTGTACATAGGGGGCAGTATTATAGTAGTTATATTTTTGTACATAGGGGGCAGTATTATAGTAGTTATATTCTTGTACATAGGGGGCAGTGTTATAGTAGTTATGTTCTTGTACATAGGGGAGCAGTATTATAGTACTTATATTCTTGTACAAAGGAGCAGTATTATAGTAGTTATATTCTTGTACATAGGGGGCAGTATTATAGTAGTTATATTCTTGCATATAGGGACAGTATTATAGTAGTTATATTCTTGTACATAGGGGGCAGTATTATAGTAGTTATATTATTGTACATAGGAGCAGTATTATAGTAGTTATATTCTTGTACATAGGGAGCAGTATTATAGTAGTTATATTCTTGTACATAGGAGCAGTATTATAGTAGTTATATTCTTGTACATAGGAGCAGTATTATAGTAGTTATATTCTTGTACATAGGAGCAGTATTATAGTAGTTATATTCTTGTATATAGGGAGCAGTATTATAGTAGTTATATTCTTGTACATAGGAGCAGTATTATAGTATTTATATTCTTGTACATAGGAGCAGTATTATAGCAGATATATTCTTGTACATAGGAGCAGTATTATAGTAGTTATATTCTTGTATATAGGGAGCAGTATTATAGTAGTTATATTCTTGTACATAGGAGCAGTATTATAGTATTTATATTCTTGTACATAGGAGCAGTATTATAGCAGATATATTCTTGTACATAGGAGCAGTATTATAGTAGTTATATTCTTATATATAGGGAGCAGTATTATAGTAGTTATATTCTTGTACATAGGAGCAGTATTATAGTAGTTATATTCTTGTATATAGGGAGCAGTATTATAGTAGTTATATTCTTGTACATAGGGGGCAGTGTTATAGTAGTTATATTCTTGTACATAGGAGTAGTATTATAGTAGTTATATTCTTGCACACAGGGAGCAGTATTATAGTAGTTATATTCTTGTACATAGGAGCAGTATTATAGTAGTTATTTTCTTGTACATAGGGGGCAGTATTATAGTAGTTATATTCTTGTACATAGGAGCAGTATTATAGTAGTTATATTCTTGTACATAGGGAGCAGTATTATAGTAGTTATATTCTTGTACATAGGAGCAGTATTATAGTAGTTATATTCTTGTATATAGAGGGCAGTATTATAGTAGTTATATTCTTGTATATAGAGGGCAGTATTATAGTAGTTATATTCTTGTACATAGGGGGCAGTGTTATAGTAGTTATATTCTTTTACATAGGAGCAGTATTATAGTAGTTATATTCTTGTACATAGGGAGCAGTATTATAGTAGTTATATTCTTGCACATAGGAGCAGTATTATAGTAGTTATATTCTTGTACATAGGGGGCAGTGTTATAGTAGTTATATTCTTGTACATAGGGGCAGTATTATAGTAGTTATATTCTTGTACATAGGGGGCAGTGTTATAGTAGTTATATTCTTTTACATAGGAGCAGTATTATAGTAGTTATATTCTTGTACATAGGGAGCAGTATTATAGTAGTTATATTCTTGCACATAGGAGCAGTATTATAGTAGTTATATTCTTGTACATAGGGGGCAGTGTTATAGTAGTTATATTCTTGTACATAGGGGCAGTATTATAGTAGTTATATTCTTGTACATAGGAGGCAGTATTATAGTAGTTATATTCTTGTACATAGGGGCAGTATTATAGTAGTTATATTCTTGTACATAGGAGCAGTATTATAGTAGTTATATTCTTGTACATAGGAGCAGTATTATAGTAGTTATATTCTTGTACATAGGGGGCAGCATTATAGTAGTTATATTCTTGTACATAGGAGCAGTATTATAGTAGTTATATTCTTGTACATAGGAGCAGTAATATAGTAGTTATATTCTTGTATATAGGGGCAGTATTATAGTAGTTATATTCTTGTACATAGGAGCAGTATTATAGTAGTTATATTCTTGCACATAGGGAGCAGTATTATAGTAGTTATATTCTTGTACATAGGAACAGTATTATAGTAGTTATGTTCTTGTACATAGGGGGCAGTATTATAGTAGTTATATTCTTGTACATAGGGGGCAGTGTTATAGTAGTTATATTCTTGTACATAGGAGCAGTATTATAGTAGTTATATTCTTGTACATAGGGAGCAGTATTATAGTAGTTATATTCTTGTACATAGGAGCAGTATTATAGTAGTTATATTCTTGTATATAGAGGGCAGTATTATAGTAGTTATATTCTTGTATATAGAGGGCAGTATTATAGTAGTTATATTCTTGTACATAGGGGGCAGTGTTATAGTAGTTATATTCTTGTACATAGGAGCAGTATTATAGTAGTTATATTCTTGTACATAGGGAGCAGTATTATAGTAGTTATATTCTTGTACATAGGAGCAGTATTATAGTAGTTATATTCTTGTACATAGGGGGCAGTGTTATAGTAGTTATATTCTTGTACATAGGGGGCAGTGTTATAGTAGTTAAATTCTTGTACATAGGGGGCAGCATTATAGTAGTTATATTCTTGTACATAGGAGCAGTATTATAGTAGTTATATTCTTGTACATAGGAGCAGTAATATAGTAGTTATATTCTTGTATATAGGGGCAGTATTATAGTAGTTATATTCTTGTACATAGGAGCAGTATTATAGTAGTTATATTCTTGCACATAGGGAGCAGTATTATAGTAGTTATATTCTTGTACATAGGAACAGTATTATAGTAGTTATGTTCTTGTACATAGGGGGCAGTATTATAGTAGTTATATTCTTTTACATAGGGGGCAGTGTTATAGTAGTTATATTCTTGTACATAGGAGCAGTATTATAGTAGTTATATTCTTGTACATAGGGAGCAGTATTATAGTAGTTATATTCTTGTACATAGGAGCAGTATTATAGTAGTTATATTCTTGTATATAGAGGGCAGTATTATAGTAGTTATATTCTTGTATATAGAGGGCAGTATTATAGTAGTTATATTCTTGTACATAGGGGGCAGTGTTATAGTAGTTATATTCTTGTACATAGGGGGCAGTGTTATAGTAGCTATATTCTTGTACATAGGAGCAGTATTATAGTAGTTATATTCTTGTACATAGGAGCAGTATTATAGTAGTTATATTCTTGTATATAGAGGGCAGTATTATAGTAGTTATATTCTTGTATATAGAGGGCAGTATTATAGTAGTTATATTCTTGTACATAGGGGGCAGTGTTATAGTAGTTATATTCTTGTACATAGGAGCAGTATTATAGTAGTTATATTCTTGTACATAGGGAGCAGTATTATAGTAGTTATATTCTTGTACATAGGAGCAGTATTATAGTAGTTATATTCTTGTACATAGGGGGCAGTGTTATAGTAGTTATATTCTTGTACATAGGGGCAGTATTATAGTAGTTATATTCTTGTACATAGGAGCAGTATTATAGTAGTTATATTCTTGTACATAGGAGCAGTATTATAGTAGTTATATTCTTGTACATAGGGGGCAGCATTATAGTAGTTATATTCTTGTACATAGGAGCAGTATTATAGTAGTTATATTCTTGTACATAGGGAGCAGTATTATAGTAGTTATATTCTTGTACATAGGAGCAGTATTATAGTATTTATATTCTTGTACATAGGAGCAGTATTATAGCAGATATATTCTTGTACATAGGAGCAGTATTATAGTAGTTATTTTCTTGTATATAGGGAGCAGTATTATAGTAGTTATATTCTTGTACATAGGAGCAGTATTATAGTATTTATATTCTTGTACATAGGAGCAGTATTATAGCAGATATATTCTTGTACATAGGAGCAGTATTATAGTAGTTATATTCTTGTATATAGGGAGCAGTATTATAGTAGTTATATTCTTGTACATAGGAGCAGTATTATAGTAGTTATATTCTTGTATATAGGGAGCAGTATTATAGTAGTTATATTCTTGTACATAGGGGGCAGTGTTATAGTAGTTATATTCTTGTACATAGGAGCAGTATTATAGTAGTTATATTCTTGCACACAGGGAGCAGTATTATAGTAGTTATATTCTTGTACATAGGGGGCAGTATTGTATTCATATTCTTGTACATAGGGGGCAGTATTATAGTAGTTATATTCTTGTACATAGGAGCAGTATTATAGTAGTTATATTCTTGCACATAGGGGGCAGTATTATAGTAGTTATATTCTTGTACATAGGGGGCAGTGTTATAGTAGTTATATTCTTGTACATAGGAGCAGTATTATAGTAGTTATATTCTTGTACATAGGGAGCAGTATTATAGTAGTTATATTCTTGTACATAGGAGCAGTATTATAGTAGTTATATTCTTGTATATAGAGGGCAGTATTATAGTAGTTATATTCTTGTATATAGAGGGCAGTATTATAGTAGTTATATTCTTGTACATAGGGGGCAGTGTTATAGTAGTTATATTTTTGTACATAGGAGCAGTATTATAGTAGTTATATTCTTGTACATAGGGAGCAGTATTATAGTAGTTATATTCTTGTACATAGGAGCAGTATTATAGTAGTTATATTCTTGTACATAGGGGGCAGTGTTATAGTAGTTATATTCTTGTACATAGGGGCAGTATTATAGTAGTTATATTCTTGTACATAGGAGCAGTATTATAGTAGTTATATTCTTGTACATAGGAGCAGTATTATAGTAGTTATATTCTTGTACATAGGGGGCAGCATTATAGTAGTTATATTCTTGTACATATGAGCAGTATTATAGTAGTTATATTCTTGTACATAGGAGCAGTATTATAGTAGTTATATTCTTGTATATAGGGGCAGTATTATAGTAGTTATATTCTTGTACATAGGAGCAGTATTATAGTAGTTATATTCTTGCACATAGGGAGCAGTATTATAGTAGTTATATTCTTGTACATAGGAGCAGTATTATAGTAGTTATATTCTTGTACATAGGGGGCAGTATTATAGTAGTTATATTCTTGTACATAGGGGACAGTGTTATAGTAGTTATATTCTTGTACATAGGAGCAGTATTATAGTAGTTATATTCTTGTACATAGGGAGCACTATTATAGTAGTTATATTCTTGTACATAGGAGCAGTATTATAGTAGTTATATTCTTGTATATAGAGGGCAGTATTATAGTAGTTATATTCTTGTATATAGAGGGCAGTATTATAGTAGTTATATTCTTGTACATAGGGGGCAGTGTTATAGTAGTTATATTCTTGTACATAGGAGCAGTATTATAGTAGTTATATTCTTGTACATAGGGAGCAGTATTATAGTAGTTATATTCTTGTACATAGGAGCAGTATTATAGTAGTTATATACTTGTACATAGGGGGCAGTGTTATAGTAGTTATATTCTTGCACATAGGGGCAGTATTATAGTAGTTATATTCTTGTACATAGGAGCAGTATTATAGTAGTTATATTCTTGTACATAGGAGCAGTATTATAGTAGTTATATTCTTGTACATAGGGGGCAGCATTATAGTAGTTATATTCTTGTACATAGGAGCAGTATTATAGTAGTTATATTCTTGTACATAGGAGCAGTATTATAGTAGTTATATTCTTGCATATAGGGGCAGTATTATAGTAGTTATATTCTTGTACATAGGGGGCAGTATTATAGTAGTTATATTCTTGTACATAGGGGGCAGTATTATAGTAGTTATATTCTTGTACATAGGGGGCAGTATTATAGTGGTTATATTCTTGTACATAGGGGCAGTATTATAGTAGTTATATTCTTGTACATAGGGGCAGTATTATAGTAGTTATATTCTTGTATATAGGGGCAGTATTATAGTAGTTATATTCTTGTACATAGGGGCAGTATTATAGTAGTTATATTCTTGTACATAGGGGGCAGTATTATAGTAGTTATATTCTTGTACATAGGGGCAGTATTATAGTAGTTATATTCTTCTACATAGGGGCAGTATTATAGTAGCTATATTCTTGTACATAGGGGCTGTTTTATAGTAGTTATATTCCTGTACATAGGAGCAGTATTATAGTAGCTACATTCTTGTACATAGGACCAGTATTATAGTAGTTATATTCTTGTACATAGGAGCAGTATTATAGTAGTTATATTCTTGTATATAGGGGCAGTATTATAGTAGTTATATTCTTGTACATAGGGGGCAGTATTGTATTCATATTCTTGTACATAGGGAGCAGTATTATAGTAGTTATATTCTTGTACATAGGAGCAGTATTATAGTAGTTATATTCTTGCACATAGGGGGCAGTATTATAGTAGTTATATTCTTGTACATAGGGGCAGTATTATAGTAGTTATATTCTTGTACATAGGGGCAGTATTATAGTAGTTATATTCTTGTACATAGGGGCAGTATTATAGTAGTTATATTCTTGTACATAGGGGCAGTATTATAGTAGTTATATTCTTCTACATAGGGGCAGTATTATAGTAGCTATATTCTTGTACATAGGGGCTGTATTATAGTAGTTATATTCCTGTACATAGGAGCAGTATTATAGTAGCTACATTCTTGTACATAGGACCAGTATTATAGTAGTTATATTCTTGTACATAGGAGCAGTATTATAGTAGTTATATTCTTGTATATAGGGGCAGTATTATAGTAGTTATATTCTTGTACATAGGGGGCAGTATTGTATTCATATTCTTGTACATAGGGGGCAGTATTATAGTAGTTATATTCTTGTACATAGGAGCAGTATTATAGTAGTTATATTCTTGCACATAGGGGGCAGTATTATAGTAGTTATGTTCTTGTACATAGGGGAGCAGTATTATAGTAGTTATATTCTTGTACATAGGGGCAGTATTATAGTAGTTATATTCTTGTACATAGGGGGCAGTATTATAGTAGTTATACTCTTGTACATAGGGAGCAGTATTATAGTAGTTATATTCTTGTACATAGGAGCAGTATTATAGTAGTTATATTCTTGCACATAGGGGGCAGTATTATAGTAGTTATATTCTTGTACATAGGGGCAGTATTATAGTAGTTATATTCTTGTACATAGGGGCAGTATTATAGTAGTTATATTCTTGTACATAGGGGCAGTATTATAGTAGTTATATTCTTGTACATAGGGGGCAGTATTATAGTAGTTATATTCTTGTACATAGGGGCAGTATTATAGTAGTTATATTCTTCTACATAGGGGCAGTATTATAGTAGCTATATTCTTGTACATAGGGGCTGTATTATAGTAGTTATATTCCTGTACATAGGAGCAGTATTATAGTAGCTACATTCTTGTACATAGGACCAGTATTATAGTAGTTATATTCTTGTACATAGGAGCAGTATTATAGTAGTTATATTCTTGTATATAGGGGCAGTATTATAGTAGTTATATTCTTGTACATAGGGGGCAGTATTGTATTCATATTCTTGTACATAGGGGGCAGTATTATAGTAGTTATATTCTTGTACATAGGAGCAGTATTATAGTAGTTATATTCTTGCACATAGGGGGCAGTATTATAGTAGTTATGTTCTTGTACATAGGGGAGCAGTATTATAGTAGTTATATTCTTGTACATAGGGGCAGTATTATAGTAGTTATATTCTTGTACATAGGGGGCAGTATTATAGTAGTTATACTCTTGTACATAGGAGCAGTATTATAGTAGTTATATTCTTGTACATCGGAGCAGTATTTTAGTAGTTATATTCTTGTACATAGGGGGCAGTATTATAGTAGTTATATTCTTGTACATAGGGGGCAGTATTATAGTAGTTATATTTTTGTACATAGGGGGCAGTATTATAGTAGTTATATTCTTGTACATAGGGGGCAGTGTTATAGTAGTTATGTTCTTGTACATAGGGGAGCAGTATTATAGTACTTATATTCTTGTACAAAGGAGCAGTATTATAGTAGTTATATTCTTGTACATAGGGGGCAGTATTATAGTAGTTATATTCTTGCATATAGGGACAGTATTATAGTAGTTATATTCTTGTACATAGGGGGCAGTATTATAGTAGTTATATTATTGTACATAGGAGCAGTATTATAGTAGTTATATTCTTGTACATAGGGAGCAGTATTATAGTAGTTATATTCTTGTACATAGGAGCAGTATTATAGTAGTTATATTCTTGTACATAGGAGCAGTATTATAGTAGTTATATTCTTGTACATAGGAGCAGTATTATATTAGTTATATTCTTGTATATAGGGAGCAGTATTATAGTAGTTATATTCTTGTACATAGGAGCAGTATTATAGTATTTATATTCTTGTACATAGGAGCAGTATTATAGCAGATATATTCTTGTACATAGGAGCAGTATTATAGTAGTTATATTCTTGTATATAGGGAGCAGTATTATAGTAGTTATATTCTTGTACATAGGAGCAGTATTATAGTATTTATATTCTTGTACATAGGAGCAGTATTATAGCAGATATATTCTTGTACATAGGAGCAGTATTATAGTAGTTATATTCTTATATATAGGGAGCAGTATTATAGTAGTTATATTCTTGTACATAGGAGCAGTATTATAGTAGTTATATTCTTGTATATAGGGAGCAGTATTATAGTAGTTATATTCTTGTACATAGGGGGCAGTGTTATAGTAGTTATATTCTTGTACATAGGAGTAGTATTATAGTAGTTATATTCTTGCACACAGGGAGCAGTATTATAGTAGTTATATTCTTGTACATAGGAGCAGTATTATAGTAGTTATTTTCTTGTACATAGGGGGCAGTATTATAGTAGTTATATTCTTGTACATAGGAGCAGTATTATAGTAGTTATATTCTTGTACATAGGGAGCAGTATTATAGTAGTTATATTCTTGTACATAGGAGCAGTATTATAGTAGTTATATTCTTGTATATAGAGGGCAGTATTATAGTAGTTATATTCTTGTATATAGAGGGCAGTATTATAGTAGTTATATTCTTGTACATAGGGGGCAGTGTTATAGTAGTTATATTCTTTTACATAGGAGCAGTATTATAGTAGTTATATTCTTGTACATAGGGAGCAGTATTATAGTAGTTATATTCTTGCACATAGGAGCAGTATTATAGTAGTTATATTCTTGTACATAGGGGGCAGTGTTATAGTAGTTATATTCTTGTACATAGGGGCAGTATTATAGTAGTTATATTCTTGTACATAGGGGGCAGTGTTATAGTAGTTATATTCTTTTACATAGGAGCAGTATTATAGTAGTTATATTCTTGTACATAGGGAGCAGTATTATAGTAGTTATATTCTTGCACATAGGAGCAGTATTATAGTAGTTATATTCTTGTACATAGGGGGCAGTGTTATAGTAGTTATATTCTTGTACATAGGGGCAGTATTATAGTAGTTATATTCTTGTACATAGGAGGCAGTATTATAGTAGTTATATTCTTGTACATAGGGGCAGTATTATAGTAGTTATATTCTTGTACATAGGAGCAGTATTATAGTAGTTATATTCTTGTACATAGGAGCAGTATTATAGTAGTTATATTCTTGTACATAGGGGGCAGCATTATAGTAGTTATATTCTTGTACATAGGAGCAGTATTATAGTAGTTATATTCTTGTACATAGGAGCAGTAATATAGTAGTTATATTCTTGTATATAGGGGCAGTATTATAGTAGTTATATTCTTGTACATAGGAGCAGTATTATAGTAGTTATATTCTTGCACATAGGGAGCAGTATTATAGTAGTTATATTCTTGTACATAGGAACAGTATTATAGTAGTTATGTTCTTGTACATAGGGGGCAGTATTATAGTAGTTATATTCTTGTACATAGGGGGCAGTGTTATAGTAGTTATATTCTTGTACATAGGAGCAGTATTATAGTAGTTATATTCTTGTACATAGGGAGCAGTATTATAGTAGTTATATTCTTGTACATAGGAGCAGTATTATAGTAGTTATATTCTTGTATATAGAGGGCAGTATTATAGTAGTTATATTCTTGTATATAGAGGGCAGTATTATAGTAGTTATATTCTTGTACATAGGGGGCAGTGTTATAGTAGTTATATTCTTGTACATAGGAGCAGTATTATAGTAGTTATATTCTTGTACATAGGGAGCAGTATTATAGTAGTTATATTCTTGTACATAGGAGCAGTATTATAGTAGTTATATTCTTGTACATAGGGGGCAGTGTTATAGTAGTTATATTCTTGTACATAGGGGGCAGTGTTATAGTAGTTAAATTCTTGTACATAGGGGGCAGCATTATAGTAGTTATATTCTTGTACATAGGAGCAGTATTATAGTAGTTATATTCTTGTACATAGGAGCAGTAATATAGTAGTTATATTCTTGTATATAGGGGCAGTATTATAGTAGTTATATTCTTGTACATAGGAGCAGTATTATAGTAGTTATATTCTTGCACATAGGGAGCAGTATTATAGTAGTTATATTCTTGTACATAGGAGCAGTATTATAGTAGTTATATTCTTGTACATAGGGGGCAGTGTTATAGTAGTTATATTTTTGTACATAGGAGCAGTATTATAGTAGTTATATTCTTGTACATAGGGAGCAGTATTATAGTAGTTATATTCTTGTACATAGGAGCAGTATTATAGTAGTTATATTCTTGTACATAGGGGGCAGTGTTATAGTAGTTATATTCTTGTACATAGGGGCAGTATTATAGTAGTTATATTCTTGTACATAGGAGCAGTATTATAGTAGTTATATTCTTGTACATAGGAGCAGTATTATAGTAGTTATATTCTTGTACATAGGGGGCAGCATTATAGTAGTTATATTCTTGTACATATGAGCAGTATTATAGTAGTTATATTCTTGTACATAGGAGCAGTATTATAGTAGTTATATTCTTGTATATAGGGGCAGTATTATAGTAGTTATATTCTTGTACATAGGAGCAGTATTATAGTAGTTATATTCTTGCACATAGGGAGCAGTATTATAGTAGTTATATTCTTGTACATAGGAGCAGTATTATAGTAGTTATATTCTTGTACATAGGGGGCAGTATTATAGTAGTTATATTCTTGTACATAGGGGACAGTGTTATAGTAGTTATATTCTTGTACATAGGAGCAGTATTATAGTAGTTATATTCTTGTACATAGGGAGCACTATTATAGTAGTTATATTCTTGTACATAGGAGCAGTATTATAGTAGTTATATTCTTGTATATAGAGGGCAGTATTATAGTAGTTATATTCTTGTATATAGAGGGCAGTATTATAGTAGTTATATTCTTGTACATAGGGGGCAGTGTTATAGTAGTTATATTCTTGTACATAGGAGCAGTATTATAGTAGTTATATTCTTGTACATAGGGAGCAGTATTATAGTAGTTATATTCTTGTACATAGGAGCAGTATTATAGTAGTTATATACTTGTACATAGGGGGCAGTGTTATAGTAGTTATATTCTTGCACATAGGGGCAGTATTATAGTAGTTATATTCTTGTACATAGGAGCAGTATTATAGTAGTTATATTCTTGTACATAGGAGCAGTATTATAGTAGTTATATTCTTGTACATAGGGGGCAGCATTATAGTAGTTATATTCTTGTACATAGGAGCAGTATTATAGTAGTTATATTCTTGTACATAGGAGCAGTATTATAGTAGTTATATTCTTGCATATAGGGGCAGTATTATAGTAGTTATATTCTTGTACATAGGGGGCAGTATTATAGTAGTTATATTCTTGTACATAGGGGGCAGTATTATAGTAGTTATATTCTTGTACATAGGGGGCAGTATTATAGTGGTTATATTCTTGTACATAGGGGCAGTATTATAGTAGTTATATTCTTGTACATAGGGGCAGTATTATAGTAGTTATATTCTTGTATATAGGGGCAGTATTATAGTAGTTATATTCTTGTACATAGGGGCAGTATTATAGTAGTTATATTCTTGTACATAGGGGGCAGTATTATAGTAGTTATATTCTTGTACATAGGGGCAGTATTATAGTAGTTATATTCTTCTACATAGGGGCAGTATTATAGTAGCTATATTCTTGTACATAGGGGCTGTTTTATAGTAGTTATATTCCTGTACATAGGAGCAGTATTATAGTAGCTACATTCTTGTACATAGGACCAGTATTATAGTAGTTATATTCTTGTACATAGGAGCAGTATTATAGTAGTTATATTCTTGTATATAGGGGCAGTATTATAGTAGTTATATTCTTGTACATAGGGGGCAGTATTGTATTCATATTCTTGTACATAGGGAGCAGTATTATAGTAGTTATATTCTTGTACATAGGAGCAGTATTATAGTAGTTATATTCTTGCACATAGGGGGCAGTATTATAGTAGTTATATTCTTGTACATAGGGGCAGTATTATAGTAGTTATATTCTTGTACATAGGGGCAGTATTATAGTAGTTATATTCTTGTACATAGGGGCAGTATTATAGTAGTTATATTCTTGTACATAGGGGCAGTATTATAGTAGTTATATTCTTCTACATAGGGGCAGTATTATAGTAGCTATATTCTTGTACATAGGGGCTGTATTATAGTAGTTATATTCCTGTACATAGGAGCAGTATTATAGTAGCTACATTCTTGTACATAGGACCAGTATTATAGTAGTTATATTCTTGTACATAGGAGCAGTATTATAGTAGTTATATTCTTGTATATAGGGGCAGTATTATAGTAGTTATATTCTTGTACATAGGGGGCAGTATTGTATTCATATTCTTGTACATAGGGGGCAGTATTATAGTAGTTATATTCTTGTACATAGGAGCAGTATTATAGTAGTTATATTCTTGCACATAGGGGGCAGTATTATAGTAGTTATGTTCTTGTACATAGGGGAGCAGTATTATAGTAGTTATATTCTTGTACATAGGGGCAGTATTATAGTAGTTATATTCTTGTACATAGGGGGCAGTATTATAGTAGTTATACTCTTGTACATAGGGAGCAGTATTATAGTAGTTATATTCTTGTACATAGGAGCAGTATTATAGTAGTTATATTCTTGCACATAGGGGGCAGTATTATAGTAGTTATATTCTTGTACATAGGGGCAGTATTATAGTAGTTATATTCTTGTACATAGGGGCAGTATTATAGTAGTTATATTCTTGTACATAGGGGCAGTATTATAGTAGTTATATTCTTGTACATAGGGGGCAGTATTATAGTAGTTATATTCTTGTACATAGGGGCAGTATTATAGTAGTTATATTCTTCTACATAGGGGCAGTATTATAGTAGCTATATTCTTGTACATAGGGGCTGTATTATAGTAGTTATATTCCTGTACATAGGAGCAGTATTATAGTAGCTACATTCTTGTACATAGGACCAGTATTATAGTAGTTATATTCTTGTACATAGGAGCAGTATTATAGTAGTTATATTCTTGTATATAGGGGCAGTATTATAGTAGTTATATTCTTGTACATAGGGGGCAGTATTGTATTCATATTCTTGTACATAGGGGGCAGTATTATAGTAGTTATATTCTTGTACATAGGAGCAGTATTATAGTAGTTATATTCTTGCACATAGGGGGCAGTATTATAGTAGTTATGTTCTTGTACATAGGGGAGCAGTATTATAGTAGTTATATTCTTGTACATAGGGGCAGTATTATAGTAGTTATATTCTTGTACATAGGGGGCAGTATTATAGTAGTTATACTCTTGTACATAGGAGCAGTATTATAGTAGTTATATTCTTGTACATCGGAGCAGTATTTTAGTAGTTATATTCTTGTACATAGGGGGCAGTATTATAGTAGTTATATTCTTGTACATAGGGGGCAGTATTATAGTAGTTATATTTTTGTACATAGGGGGCAGTATTATAGTAGTTATATTCTTGTACATAGGGGGCAGTGTTATAGTAGTTATGTTCTTGTACATAGGGGAGCAGTATTATAGTACTTATATTCTTGTACAAAGGAGCAGTATTATAGTAGTTATATTCTTGTACATAGGGGGCAGTATTATAGTAGTTATATTCTTGCATATAGGGACAGTATTATAGTAGTTATATTCTTGTACATAGGGGGCAGTATTATAGTAGTTATATTATTGTACATAGGAGCAGTATTATAGTAGTTATATTCTTGTACATAGGGAGCAGTATTATAGTAGTTATATTCTTGTACATAGGAGCAGTATTATAGTAGTTATATTCTTGTACATAGGAGCAGTATTATAGTAGTTATATTCTTGTACATAGGAGCAGTATTATAGTAGTTATATTCTTGTATATAGGGAGCAGTATTATAGTAGTTATATTCTTGTACATAGGAGCAGTATTATAGTATTTATATTCTTGTACATAGGAGCAGTATTATAGCAGATATATTCTTGTACATAGGAGCAGTATTATAGTAGTTATATTCTTGTATATAGGGAGCAGTATTATAGTAGTTATATTCTTGTACATAGGAGCAGTATTATAGTATTTATATTCTTGTACATAGGAGCAGTATTATAGCAGATATATTCTTGTACATAGGAGCAGTATTATAGTAGTTATATTCTTATATATAGGGAGCAGTATTATAGTAGTTATATTCTTGTACATAGGAGCAGTATTATAGTAGTTATATTCTTGTATATAGGGAGCAGTATTATAGTAGTTATATTCTTGTACATAGGGGGCAGTGTTATAGTAGTTATATTCTTGTACATAGGAGTAGTATTATAGTAGTTATATTCTTGCACACAGGGAGCAGTATTATAGTAGTTATATTCTTGTACATAGGAGCAGTATTATAGTAGTTATTTTCTTGTACATAGGGGGCAGTATTATAGTAGTTATATTCTTGTACATAGGAGCAGTATTATAGTAGTTATATTCTTGTACATAGGGAGCAGTATTATAGTAGTTATATTCTTGTACATAGGAGCAGTATTATAGTAGTTATATTCTTGTATATAGAGGGCAGTATTATAGTAGTTATATTCTTGTATATAGAGGGCAGTATTATAGTAGTTATATTCTTGTACATAGGGGGCAGTGTTATAGTAGTTATATTCTTTTACATAGGAGCAGTATTATAGTAGTTATATTCTTGTACATAGGGAGCAGTATTATAGTAGTTATATTCTTGCACATAGGAGCAGTATTATAGTAGTTATATTCTTGTACATAGGGGGCAGTGTTATAGTAGTTATATTCTTGTACATAGGGGCAGTATTATAGTAGTTATATTCTTGTACATAGGGGGCAGTGTTATAGTAGTTATATTCTTTTACATAGGAGCAGTATTATAGTAGTTATATTCTTGTACATAGGGAGCAGTATTATAGTAGTTATATTCTTGCACATAGGAGCAGTATTATAGTAGTTATATTCTTGTACATAGGGGGCAGTGTTATAGTAGTTATATTCTTGTACATAGGGGCAGTATTATAGTAGTTATATTCTTGTACATAGGAGGCAGTATTATAGTAGTTATATTCTTGTACATAGGGGCAGTATTATAGTAGTTATATTCTTGTACATAGGAGCAGTATTATAGTAGTTATATTCTTGTACATAGGAGCAGTATTATAGTAGTTATATTCTTGTACATAGGGGGCAGCATTATAGTAGTTATATTCTTGTACATAGGAGCAGTATTATAGTAGTTATATTCTTGTACATAGGAGCAGTAATATAGTAGTTATATTCTTGTATATAGGGGCAGTATTATAGTAGTTATATTCTTGTACATAGGAGCAGTATTATAGTAGTTATATTCTTGCACATAGGGAGCAGTATTATAGTAGTTATATTCTTGTACATAGGAACAGTATTATAGTAGTTATGTTCTTGTACATAGGGGGCAGTATTATAGTAGTTATATTCTTGTACATAGGGGGCAGTGTTATAGTAGTTATATTCTTGTACATAGGAGCAGTATTATAGTAGTTATATTCTTGTACATAGGGAGCAGTATTATAGTAGTTATATTCTTGTACATAGGAGCAGTATTATAGTAGTTATATTCTTGTATATAGAGGGCAGTATTATAGTAGTTATATTCTTGTATATAGAGGGCAGTATTATAGTAGTTATATTCTTGTACATAGGGGGCAGTGTTATAGTAGTTATATTCTTGTACATAGGAGCAGTATTATAGTAGTTATATTCTTGTACATAGGGAGCAGTATTATAGTAGTTATATTCTTGTACATAGGAGCAGTATTATAGTAGTTATATTCTTGTACATAGGGGGCAGTGTTATAGTAGTTATATTCTTGTACATAGGGGGCAGTGTTATAGTAGTTAAATTCTTGTACATAGGGGGCAGCATTATAGTAGTTATATTCTTGTACATAGGAGCAGTATTATAGTAGTTATATTCTTGTACATAGGAGCAGTAATATAGTAGTTATATTCTTGTATATAGGGGCAGTATTATAGTAGTTATATTCTTGTACATAGGAGCAGTATTATAGTAGTTATATTCTTGCACATAGGGAGCAGTATTATAGTAGTTATATTCTTGTACATAGGAACAGTATTATAGTAGTTATGTTCTTGTACATAGGGGGCAGTATTATAGTAGTTATATTCTTTTACATAGGGGGCAGTGTTATAGTAGTTATATTCTTGTACATAGGAGCAGTATTATAGTAGTTATATTCTTGTACATAGGGAGCAGTATTATAGTAGTTATATTCTTGTACATAGGAGCAGTATTATAGTAGTTATATTCTTGTATATAGAGGGCAGTATTATAGTAGTTATATTCTTGTATATAGAGGGCAGTATTATAGTAGTTATATTCTTGTACATAGGGGGCAGTGTTATAGTAGTTATATTCTTGTACATAGGAGCAGTATTATAGTAGTTATATTCTTGTACATAGGGAGCAGTATTATAGTAGTTATATTCTTGTACATAGGAGCAGTATTATAGTAGTTATATTCTTGTACATAGGGGGCAGTGTTATAGTAGTTATATTCTTGCACATAGGGGCAGTATTATAGTAGTTATATTCTTGTACATAGGAGCAGTATTATAGTAGTTATATTCTTGTACATAGGAGCAGTATTATAGTAGTTATATTCTTGTACATAGGGGGCAGCATTATAGTAGTTATATTCCTGTACATAGGAGCAGTATTATAGTAGTTATATTCTTGTACATAGGAGCAGTATTATAGTAGTTATATTCTTGCATATAGGGGCAGTATTATAGTAGTTATATTCTTGTACATAGGGGGCAGTATTATAGTAGTTATATTCTTGTACATAGGGGGCAGTATTATAGTAGTTATATTCTTGTACATAGGGGGCAGTATTATAGTGGTTATATTCTTGTACATAGGGGCAGTATTATAGTGGTTATATTCTTGTACATAGGGGCAGTATTATAGTAGTTATATTCTTGTATATAGGGGCAGTATTATAGTAGTTATATTCTTGTACATAGGGGCAGTATTATAGTAGTTATATTCTGGTACATAGGGGGCAGTATTATAGTAGTTATATTCTTGTACATAGGGGCAGTATTATAGTAGTTATATTCTTCTACATAGGGGCAGTATTATAGTAGTTATATTCTTGTACATAGGGGGCAGTATTATAGTAGTTATATTTTTGTACATAGGGGGCAGTATTATTGTAGTTATATTCTTGTACATAGGGGGCAGTATTATAGTAGTTATGTTCTTGTACATAGGGGAGCAGTATTATAGTAGTTATATTCTTGTACATAGGGGGCAGTATTATAGTAGTTATATTCTTGTACATAGGGGGCAGTATTATAGTAGTTATATTCTTGTACATAGGAGCAGTATTATAGTAGTTATATTCTTGTACATAGGGGGCAGCATTATAGTAGTTATATTCCTGTACATAGGAGCAGTATTATAGTAGTTATATTCTTGTACATAGGAGCAGTATTATAGTAGTTATATTCTTGCATATAGGGGCAGTATTATAGTAGTTATATTCTTGTACATAGGGGGCAGTATTATAGTAGTTATATTCTTGTACATAGGGGGCAGTATTATAGTAGTTATATTCTTGTACATAGGGGGCAGTATTATAGTGGTTATATTCTTGTACATAGGGGCAGTATTATAGTGGTTATATTCTTGTACATAGGGGCAGTATTATAGTAGTTATATTCTTGTATATAGGGGCAGTATTATAGTAGTTATATTCTTGTACATAGGGGCAGTATTATAGTAGTTATATTCTGGTACATAGGGGGCAGTATTATAGTAGTTATATTCTTGTACATAGGGGCAGTATTATAGTAGTTATATTCTTCTACATAGGGGCAGTATTATAGTAGTTATATTCTTGTACATAGGGGGCAGTATTATAGTAGTTATATTTTTGTACATAGGGGGCAGTATTATTGTAGTTATATTCTTGTACATAGGGGGCAGTATTATAGTAGTTATGTTCTTGTACATAGGGGAGCAGTATTATAGTAGTTATATTCTTGTACATAGGGGGCAGTATTATAGTAGTTATATTCTTGTACATAGGGGGCAGTATTATAGTGGTTATATTCTTGTACATAGGGGCAGTATTATAGTAGTTATATTCTTGTACATAGGGGGCAGTATTATAGTAGTTATATTCTTGTACATAGGGGGCAGTATTATAGTAGTTATATTCTTGTACAAAGGAGCAGTATTATAGTAGTTATATTCTTGTACATAGGGGGCAGTATTATAGTAGTTATATTCTTGCATATAGGGGCAGTATTATAGTAGTTATATTCTTGTACATAGGGGGCAGTATTATAGTAGTTATATTCTTGTACATAGGGGGCAGTATTATAGTAGTTATATTCTTGTACATAGGGGGCAGTATTATAGTGGTTATATTCTTGTACATAGGGGCAGTATTATAGTAGTTATATTCTTGTACATAGGGGCAGTATTATAGTAGTTATATTCTTGTATATAGGGGCAGTATTATAGTAGTTATATTCTTGTACATAGGGGCAGTATTATAGTAGTTATATTCTTGTACATAGGGGGCAGTATTATAGTAGTTATATTCTTGTACATAGGGGCAGTATTATAGTAGTTATATTCTTGTACATAGGGACAGTATTATAGTAGCTATATTCTTCTACATAGGGGCTGTATTATAGTAGTTATATTCCTGTACATAGGAGCAGTATTATAGTAGCTACATTCTTGTACATAGGACCAGTATTATAGTAGTTATATTCTTGTACATAGGACCAGTATTATAGTAGTTATATTCTTGTACATAGGAGCAGTATTATAGTAGTTATATTCTTGTACATAGGGGGCAGTATTATAGTATTTATATTCTTGTACATAGGAGCAGTATTATAGCAGAGATATTCTTGTACATAGGAGCAGTATTATAGTAGTTATATTCTTGTACATAGGGGGCAGTATTGTATTCATATTCTTGTACATAGGGGGCAGTATTATAGTAGTTATATTCTTGTACATAGGAGCAGTATTATAGTATTTATATTCTTGTACATAGGACCAGTATTATAGTAGTTATATTCCTGTACATAGGAGCAGTATTATAGTAGCTACATTCTTGTACATAGGACCAGTATTATAGTAGTTATATTCTTGTACATAGGAGCAGTATTATAGTAGTTATATTCTTGTATATAGGGGCAGTATTATAGTAGTTATATTCTTGTACATAGGGGGCAGTATTGTATTCATATTCTTTTACATAGGGGGCAGTATTATAGTAGTTATATTCTTGTACATAGGAGCAGTATTATAGTAGTTATATTCTTGCACATAGGGGGCAGTATAATACTAGTTATGTTCTTGTACATAGGGGAGCAGTATTATAGTAGTTATATTCTTGTACATAGGGGCAGTATTATAGTAGTTATATTCTTGTACATAGGGGGCAGTATTATAGTAGTTATACTCTTGTACATAGGAGCAGTATTATAGTAGTTATATTCTTGTACATTGGAGCAGTATTTTAGTAGCTATATTCTTGTACATAGGGGGCAGTATTATAGTAGTTATATTCTTGTACATAGGGGGCAGTATTATAGTAGTTATATTTTTGTACATAGGGGGCAGTATTACAGTAGTTATATTCTTGTACATAGGGGGCAGTATTATAGTAGTTATGTTCTTGTACATAGGGGAGCAGTATTATAGTACTTATATTCTTGTACAAAGGAGCAGTATTATAGTAGTTATATTTTTGTACATAGGGGGCAGTATTATAGTAGTTATATTCTTGCATATAGGGACAGTATTATAGTAGTTATATTCTTGTACATAGGGGGCAGTATTATAGTAGTTATATTATTGTACATAGGAGCAGTATTATAGTAGTTATATTCTTGTACATAGGGAGCAGTATTATAGTAGTTATATTCTTGTACATAGGAGCAGTATTATAGTAGTTATATTCTTGTACATAGGAGCAGTATTATAGTAGTTATATTCTTGTACATAGGAGCAGTATTATAGTAGTTATATTCTTGTATATAGGGAGCAGTATTATAGTAGTTATATTCTTGTACATAGGAGCAGTATTATAGTATTTATATTCTTGTACATAGGAGCAGTATTATAGCAGATATATTCTTGTACATAGGAGCAGTATTATAGTAGTTATATTCTTGTATATAGGGAGCAGTATTATAGTAGTTATATTCTTGTACATAGGAGCAGTATTATAGTATTTATATTCTTGTACATAGGAGCAGTATTATAGCAGATATATTCTTGTACATAGGAGCAGTATTATAGTAGTTATATTCTTGTATATAGGGAGCAGTATTATAGTAGTTATATTCTTGTACATAGGAGCAGTATTATAGTAGTTATATTCTTGTATATAGGGAGCAGTATTATAGTAGTTATATTCTTGTACATAGGGGGCAGTGTTATAGTAGTTATATTCTTGTACATAGGAGCAGTATTATAGTAGTTATATTCTTGCACACAGGGAGCAGTATTATAGTAGTTATATTCTTGTACATAGGAGCAGTATTATAGTAGTTATATTCTTGTACATAGGGGGCAGTATTATAGTAGTTATATTCTTGTACATAGGGCGCAGTGTTATAGTAGTTATATTCTTGTACATAGGAGCAGTATTATAGTAGTTATATTCTTGTACATAGGGAGCAGTATTATAGTAGTTATATTCTTGTACATAGGAGCAGTATTATAGTAGTTATATTCTTGTATATAGAGGGCAGTATTATAGTAGTTATATTCTTGTATATAGAGGGCAGTATTATAGTAGTTATATTCTTGTACATAGGGGGCAGTGTTATAGTAGTTATATTCTTGTACATAGGAGCAGTATTATAGTAGTTATATTCTTGTACATAGGGGGCAGCATTATAGTAGTTATATTCTTGTACATAATAGCAGTATTATAGTAGTTATATTCTTGTACATAGGAGCAGTATTATAGTAGTTATATTCTTGTATATAGGGGCAGTATTATAGTAGTTATATTCTTGTACATAGGAGCAGTATTATAGTAGTTATATTCTTGCACATAGGGAGCAGTATTATAGTAGTTATATTCTTGTACATAGGAGCAGTATTATAGTAGTTATATTCTTGTACATAGGGGGTAGTATTATAGTAGTTATATTCTTGTACATAGGGGGCAGTGTTATAGTAGTTATATTCTTGTACATAGGAGCAGTATTATAGTAGTTATATTCTTGTACATAGGAGCAGTATTATAGTAGTTATATTCTTGTACATAGGGAGCAGTATTATAGTAGTTATAATCTTGTACATAGGAGCAGTATTATAGTAGTTATATTCTTGTATATAGAGGGCAGTATTATAGTAGTTATATTCTTGTATATAGAGGGCAGTATTATAGTAGTTATATTCTTGTACATAGGGGGCAGTGTTATAGTAGTTATATTCTTGTACATAGGAGCAGTATTATAGTAGTTATATTCTTGTACATAGGGAGCAGTATTATAGTAGTTATATTCTTGTACATAGGAGCAGTATTATAGTAGTTATATTCTTGTACATAGGGGGCAGTGTTATAGTAGTTATATTCTTGCACATAGGGGCAGTATTATAGTAGTTATATTCTTGTACATAGAAGCAGTATTATAGTAGTTATATTCTTGTACATAGGAGCAGTATTATAGTAGTTATATTCTTGTACATAGGGGGCAGCATTATAGTAGTTATATTCTTGTACATAGGAGCAGTATTATAGTAGTTATATTCTTGTACATAGGAGCAGTATTATAGTAGTTATATTCTTGCATATAGGGCCAGTATTATAGTAGTTATATTCTTGTACATAGGGGGCAGTATTATAGTAGTTATATTCTTGTACATAGGGGGCAGTATTATAGTAGTTATATTCTTGTACATAGGGGCAGTATTATAGTGGTTATATTCTTGTACATAGGGGCAGTATTATAGTAGTTATATTCTTGTACATAGGGGCAGTATTATAGTAGTTATATTCTTGTATATAGGGGCAGTATTATAGTAGTTATATTCTTGTACATAGGGGCAGTATTATAGTAGTTATATTCTTGTACATAGGGGGCAGTATTATAGTAGTTATATTCTTGTACATAGGGGCAGCATTATAGTAGTTATTTTCTTCTACATAGGGGCAGTATTATAGTAGCTATATTCATGTACATAGGGGCTGTATTATAGTAGTTATATTCCTGTACATAGGAGCAGTATTATAGTAGCTACATTCTTGTACATAGGACCAGTATTATAGTAGTTATATTCTTATACATAGGACCAGTATTATAGTAGTTATATTCTTGTACATAGGAGCAGTATTATAGTAGTTATATTCTTGTATATAGGGGCAGTATTATAGTAGTTATATTCTTGTACATAGGGGGCAGTATTGTATTCATATTCTTGTACATAGGGGGCAGTATTATAGTAGTTATATTCTTGTACATAGGAGCAGTATTATAGTAGTTATATTCTTGCACATAGGGGGCAGTATTATACTAGTTATGTTCTTGTACATAGGGGAGCAGTGTTATAGTAGTTATATTCTTGTACATAGGGGCAGTATTATAGTAGTTATATTCTTGTACATAGGGGGCAGTATTATAGTAGTTATACTCTTGTACATAGGAGCAGTATTTTAGTAGTTATATTCTTGTACATAGGGGGCAGTATTATAGTAGTTATATTCTTGTACATAGGGGGCAGTATTATAGTAGTTATATTTTTGTACATAGGGGGCAGTATTATTGTAGTTATATTTGTACATAGGGGGCAGTATTATAGTAGTTATGTTCTTGTACATAGGGGGCATTATTATAGTAGTTATATTCTTGTACATAGGAGCAGTATTATAGTAGTTATATTCTTGTATATAGGGGGCAGTATTATTGTAGTTATATTCTTGTACATAGGAGCAGTATTATAGTAGTTATATTCTTGTATATAGGGGCAGTATTATAGTAGTTATATTCTTGTACATAGGGGGCAGTATTGTAGTTATATTCTTGTACATAGGGGGCAGTATTATAGTAGTTATATTCTTGTATATAGGGGGCAGTATTATAGTAGTTATATTCTTGCACATAGGAGCAGTATTATAGTAGTTATATTCTTGTATATAGGGGCAGTATTATAGTAGTTATATTCTTGTACATAGGGGGCAGTATTGTAGTTATATTCTTGTACATAGGGGCAGTATTATAGTAGTTATATTCTTATACATAGGGGCAGTATTATAGTAGTTATATTCTTGTACATAGGAGCAGTATTATAGTAGTTATATTCTTGTACATAGGAGCAGTATTATAGTAGTTATATTCTTGTACATAGAGGCAGTATTATAGTAGTTATATTCCTGTACATAGGGGCATTATTATAGTAGTTATATTCTTGTACATAGGGGCAGTATTATAGTAGTTATATTCTTGTACATAGGAGCAGTATTATAGTAGTTATATTCTTGTACATAGGGGCAGTATTATAGTAGTTATATTCTTGTACATAGGGGGCAGTATTATAGTAGTTATATTCTTGTACATAGGAAAGTATTATAGTAGCTATATTGCTGTACATAGGGGCCAGTATTATAATAGTTATATTCTTGTACATAGAGGCAGTATTATAGTAGTTATATTCCTGTACATAGGGGCAGTATTATAGTAGTTATATTCTTGTACATAGGGGGCAGTATTATAGTAGTTATATTCTTGTACATAAGGGGCAGTATTATAGTAGTTATATTCTTGTACATAGGGGCAGTATTATAGTAGTTATATTCTTGTACATAGGAGCAGTATTATAGTAGTTATATTCTTGTACATAGGAGCAGTATTATAGTAGTTATATTCTTGTACATAGAGGCAGTATTATAGTAGTTATATTCCTGTACATAGGGGCAGTATTATAGTAGTTATATTCTTGTACATAGGGGCAGTATTATAGTAGTTATATTCTTGTACATAGGAGCAGTATTATAGTAGTTATATTCTTGTACATAGGGGCAGTATTATAGTAGTTATATTCTTGTACATAGGGGGCAGTATTATAGTAGTTATATTCTTGTACATAGGGGGCAGTATTATAGTAGTTATATTCCTGTACAAAGGGGCCAGTATTATAATAGTTATATTCTTGTACATAGGAGCAGTATTATAGTAGTTATATTCTTGTATATAGGGGCAGTATTATAGTAGTTATATTCTTGTACATAGGGGGCAGTATTATAGTGTTTATATTCTTGTACATAGGGGCAGTATTATAGTAGTTATATTCTTGTACATAGGGGCAGTATTATAGTAGTTATATTCTTGTATATAGGGGCAGCATTATAGTAGTTATATTCTTGTACATAGGGGCAGTATTATCGTAGTTATACTCTTGTACATAGGGGGCAAGATTATAGTAGTTATACTCTTGTACATAGGGGGCAGGATTATAGTAGTTATATTCTTGTACATAGGGGCAGTAATATAGTAGTTATATTCTTGTACATAGGGGCAGTATTATAGTAGTTATATTCCTGAACATAGGGGGCAGTATTATAGTAGTTACATTCTTGTACATAGGACCAGTATTATAGTAGTTATATTCTTGTACATAGGACCAGTATTATAGTAGTTATATTCTTGTACATAGGAGCAGTATTATAGTAGTTATATTCTTGTATATAGGGGCAGTATTATAGTAGTTATATTCTTGTACATAGGGGGCATTATTATAGTAGTTATATTCTTGTACATAGGAGCAGTATTATAGTAGTTATATTCTTGTATATAGGGGGCAGTATTATTGTAGTTATATTCTTGTACATAGGAGCAGTATTATAGTAGTTATATTCTTGTATATAGGGGCAGTATTATAGTAGTTATATTCTTGTACATAGGGGGCAGTATTGTAGTTATATTCTTGTACATAGGGGGCAGTATTATAGTAGTTATATTCTTGTATATAGGGGGCAGTATTATAGTAGTTATATTCTTGCACATAGGAGCAGTATTATAGTAGTTATATTCTTGTATATAGGGGCAGTATTATAGTAGTTATATTCTTGTACATAGGGGGCAGTATTGTAGTTATATTCTTGTACATAGGGGCAGTATTATAGTAGTTATATTCTTATACATAGGGGCAGTATTATAGTAGTTATATTCTTGTACATAGGAGCAGTATTATAGTAGTTATATTCTTGTACATAGGAGCAGTATTATAGTAGTTATATTCTTGTACATAGAGGCAGTATTATAGTAGTTATATTCCTGTACATAGGGGCAGTATTATATTAGTTATATTCTTGTACATAGGGGCAGTATTATAGTAGTTATATTCTTGTACATAGGAGCAGTATTATAGTAGTTATATTCTTGTACATAGGGGCAGTATTATAGTAGTTATATTCTTGTACATAGGGGGCAGTATTATAGTAGTTATATTCTTGTACATAGGAAAGTATTATAGTAGCTATATTGCTGTACATAGGGGCCAGTATTATAATAGTTATATTCTTGTACATAGGAGCAGTATTATAGTAGTAATATTCTTGTATATAGGGGCAGAATTATAGTAGTTATATTCTTGTACTTAGGGGGCAGTATTATAGTAGTTATATTCTTGTACATAGGGGGCAGTATTATAGTAGTTATATTCTTGTACATAGGGGGCAGTATTATAGTGGTTATATTCTTGTACATAGGGGCAGTATTATAGTAGTTATATTCTTGTACATAGGGGCAGTATTATAGTAGTTATATTCTTGTATATAGGGGCAGTATTATAGTAGTTATATTCTTGTACATAGGGGCAGTATTATCGTAGTTATATTCTTGTACATAGGGGCAGTATTATAGTAGTTATATTCTTATACATAGGGGCAGTATTATATTAGTTATATTCTTGTACATAGGGGCAGTATTATAGTAGTTATATTCCTGTACATAGGGGGCAGTATTATAGTAGTTACATTCTTGTACATAGGACCAGTATTATAGTAGTTATATTATTGTACATAGGACCAGTATTATAGTAGCTATATTCTTGTACATAGGAGCAGTATTATAGTAGTTATATTCTTGTATATAGGGGCAGTATTATAGTAGTTATATTCTTGTACATAGGGGCATTATTATAGTAGTTATATTCTTGTACATAGGAGCAGTATTATAGTAGTTATATTCTTGTATATAGGGGCAGTATTATAGTAGTTATAATCTTGTACATAGGGGGCAGTATTGTATTCATATTCTTGTACATAGGGGGCAGTATTATAGTAGTTATATTCTTGTACATAGGAGCAGTATTATAGTAGTTATATTCTTGCACATAGGGGGCAGTATTATAGTAGTTATGTTCTTGTACATAGGGGAGCAGTATTATAGTAGTTATATTCTTGTACATAGGAGCAGTATTATAGTAGTTATATTCTTGTACACAGGGGGCAGTATTATAGTAGTTATATTCTTGTACATAGGGGGCAGTATTATAGTAGTTATATTCTTGTACATAGGGGGCAGTATTATAGTAGTTATATTCTTGTACATAGGGGGCGTATTATAGTGGTTATATTCTTGTACATAGGGGCAGTATTATAGTAGTTATATTCTTGTACATAGGGGCAGTATTATAGTAGTTATATTCTTGTATATAGGGGCAGTATTATAGTAGTTATATTCTTGTACATAGGGGCAGTATTATAGTAGTTATATTCTTGTACATAGGGGGCAGTATTATAGTAGTTATATTCTTGTACATAGGGGCAGTATTATAGTAGTTATATTCTTCTACATAGGGGCAGTATTATAGTAGTTATATTCTTGTACATAGGGGCTGTATTATAGTAGTTATATTACTGTACATAGGAGCAGTATTATAGTAGCTACATTCTTGTACATAGGACCAGTATTATAGTAGTTATATTCTTGTACATAGGGGGCAGTATTATAGTAGTTATACTCTTGTACATAGGAGCAGTATTTTAGTAGTTATATTCTTGTACATAGGGGGCAGTATTATAGTAGTTATATTCTTGTACATGGGAGCAGTATTATAGTAGTTATATTCTTGTACATAGGGACAGTATTATAGCAGTTATATTCTTGTACATAGGGGGCAGTATTATAGCAGTTATATTCTTGTACATAGGAAGCAGTATTATAGTAGTTATATTCTTGTACATAGGGGGCAGTATTATAGTAGTTATATTCTTGTACATAGGAGCAGTATTATAGTAGTTATATTCTTGTACATAGGAAGCAGTATTATAGTAGTTATATTCTTGTACATAGGAGCAGTATTAAAGTAGTTATATTCTTGTATATAGGGGCAGTATTATAGTAGTTATATTCTTGTACATAGGGGGCAGTATTATAGTATTTATATTCTTGTACATAGGAGCAGTATTATAGCAGATATATTCTTGTACATAGGAGCAGTATTATAGTAGTTATATTCTTGTATATAGGGAGCAGTATTATAGTAGTTATATTCTTGTACATAGGAGCAGTATTATAGTAGTTATATTCTTGTATATAGGGAGCAGTATTATAGTAGTTATATTCTTGTACATAGGGGGCAGTGTTATAGTAGTTATATTCTTGTACATAGGAGCAGTATTATAGTAGTTATATTCTTGCACACAGGGAGCAGTATTATAGTAGTTATATTCTTGTACATAGGAGCAGTATTATAGTAGTTATATTCTTGTACATAGGGGGCAGTATTATAGTAGTTATATTCTTGTACATAGGGCGCAGTGTTATAGTAGTTATATTCTTGTACATAGGAGCAGTATTATAGTAGTTATATTCTTGTACATAGGGAGCAGTATTATAGTAGTTATATTCTTGTACATAGGAGCAGTATTATAGTAGTTATATTCTTGTATATAGAGGGCAGTATTATAGTAGTTATATTCTTGTATATAGAGGGCAGTATTATAGTAGTTATATTCTTGTACATAGGGGGCAGTGTTATAGTAGTTATATTCTTGTACATAGGAGCAGTATTATAGTAGTTATATTCTTGTACATAGGGGGCAGCATTATAGTAGTTATATTCTTGTACATAATAGCAGTATTATAGTAGTTATATTCTTGTACATAGGAGCAGTATTATAGTAGTTATATTCTTGTATATAGGGGCAGTATTATAGTAGTTATATTCTTGTACATAGGAGCAGTATTATAGTAGTTATATTCTTGCACATAGGGAGCAGTATTATAGTAGTTATATTCTTGTACATAGGAGCAGTATTATAGTAGTTATATTCTTGTACATAGGGGGTAGTATTATAGTAGTTATATTCTTGTACATAGGGGGCAGTGTTATAGTAGTTATATTCTTGTACATAGGAGCAGTATTATAGTAGTTATATTCTTGTACATAGGAGCAGTATTATAGTAGTTATATTCTTGTACATAGGGAGCAGTATTATAGTAGTTATAATCTTGTACATAGGAGCAGTATTATAGTAGTTATATTCTTGTATATAGAGGGCAGTATTATAGTAGTTATATTCTTGTATATAGAGGGCAGTATTATAGTAGTTATATTCTTGTACATAGGGGGCAGTGTTATAGTAGTTATATTCTTGTACATAGGAGCAGTATTATAGTAGTTATATTCTTGTACATAGGGAGCAGTATTATAGTAGTTATATTCTTGTACATAGGAGCAGTATTATAGTAGTTATATTCTTGTACATAGGGGGCAGTGTTATAGTAGTTATATTCTTGCACATAGGGGCAGTATTATAGTAGTTATATTCTTGTACATAGAAGCAGTATTATAGTAGTTATATTCTTGTACATAGGAGCAGTATTATAGTAGTTATATTCTTGTACATAGGGGGCAGCATTATAGTAGTTATATTCTTGTACATAGGAGCAGTATTATAGTAGTTATATTCTTGTACATAGGAGCAGTATTATAGTAGTTATATTCTTGCATATAGGGCCAGTATTATAGTAGTTATATTCTTGTACATAGGGGGCAGTATTATAGTAGTTATATTCTTGTACATAGGGGGCAGTATTATAGTAGTTATATTCTTGTACATAGGGGCAGTATTATAGTGGTTATATTCTTGTACATAGGGGCAGTATTATAGTAGTTATATTCTTGTACATAGGGGCAGTATTATAGTAGTTATATTCTTGTATATAGGGGCAGTATTATAGTAGTTATATTCTTGTACATAGGGGCAGTATTATAGTAGTTATATTCTTGTACATAGGGGGCAGTATTATAGTAGTTATATTCTTGTACATAGGGGCAGCATTATAGTAGTTATTTTCTTCTACATAGGGGCAGTATTATAGTAGCTATATTCATGTACATAGGGGCTGTATTATAGTAGTTATATTCCTGTACATAGGAGCAGTATTATAGTAGCTACATTCTTGTACATAGGACCAGTATTATAGTAGTTATATTCTTATACATAGGACCAGTATTATAGTAGTTATATTCTTGTACATAGGAGCAGTATTATAGTAGTTATATTCTTGTATATAGGGGCAGTATTATAGTAGTTATATTCTTGTACATAGGGGGCAGTATTGTATTCATATTCTTGTACATAGGGGGCAGTATTATAGTAGTTATATTCTTGTACATAGGAGCAGTATTATAGTAGTTATATTCTTGCACATAGGGGGCAGTATTATACTAGTTATGTTCTTGTACATAGGGGAGCAGTGTTATAGTAGTTATATTCTTGTACATAGGGGCAGTATTATAGTAGTTATATTCTTGTACATAGGGGGCAGTATTATAGTAGTTATACTCTTGTACATAGGAGCAGTATTTTAGTAGTTATATTCTTGTACATAGGGGGCAGTATTATAGTAGTTATATTCTTGTACATAGGGGGCAGTATTATAGTAGTTATATTTTTGTACATAGGGGGCAGTATTATTGTAGTTATATTTGTACATAGGGGGCAGTATTATAGTAGTTATGTTCTTGTACATAGGGGGCATTATTATAGTAGTTATATTCTTGTACATAGGAGCAGTATTATAGTAGTTATATTCTTGTATATAGGGGGCAGTATTATTGTAGTTATATTCTTGTACATAGGAGCAGTATTATAGTAGTTATATTCTTGTATATAGGGGCAGTATTATAGTAGTTATATTCTTGTACATAGGGGGCAGTATTGTAGTTATATTCTTGTACATAGGGGGCAGTATTATAGTAGTTATATTCTTGTATATAGGGGGCAGTATTATAGTAGTTATATTCTTGCACATAGGAGCAGTATTATAGTAGTTATATTCTTGTATATAGGGGCAGTATTATAGTAGTTATATTCTTGTACATAGGGGGCAGTATTGTAGTTATATTCTTGTACATAGGGGCAGTATTATAGTAGTTATATTCTTATACATAGGGGCAGTATTATAGTAGTTATATTCTTGTACATAGGAGCAGTATTATAGTAGTTATATTCTTGTACATAGGAGCAGTATTATAGTAGTTATATTCTTGTACATAGAGGCAGTATTATAGTAGTTATATTCCTGTACATAGGGGCATTATTATAGTAGTTATATTCTTGTACATAGGGGCAGTATTATAGTAGTTATATTCTTGTACATAGGAGCAGTATTATAGTAGTTATATTCTTGTACATAGGGGCAGTATTATAGTAGTTATATTCTTGTACATAGGGGGCAGTATTATAGTAGTTATATTCTTGTACATAGGAAAGTATTATAGTAGCTATATTGCTGTACATAGGGGCCAGTATTATAATAGTTATATTCTTGTACATAGAGGCAGTATTATAGTAGTTATATTCCTGTACATAGGGGCAGTATTATAGTAGTTATATTCTTGTACATAGGGGGCAGTATTATAGTAGTTATATTCTTGTACATAAGGGGCAGTATTATAGTAGTTATATTCTTGTACATAGGGGCAGTATTATAGTAGTTATATTCTTGTACATAGGAGCAGTATTATAGTAGTTATATTCTTGTACATAGGAGCAGTATTATAGTAGTTATATTCTTGTACATAGAGGCAGTATTATAGTAGTTATATTCCTGTACATAGGGGCAGTATTATAGTAGTTATATTCTTGTACATAGGGGCAGTATTATAGTAGTTATATTCTTGTACATAGGAGCAGTATTATAGTAGTTATATTCTTGTACATAGGGGCAGTATTATAGTAGTTATATTCTTGTACATAGGGGGCAGTATTATAGTAGTTATATTCTTGTACATAGGGGGCAGTATTATAGTAGTTATATTCCTGTACAAAGGGGCCAGTATTATAATAGTTATATTCTTGTACATAGGAGCAGTATTATAGTAGTTATATTCTTGTATATAGGGGCAGTATTATAGTAGTTATATTCTTGTACATAGGGGGCAGTATTATAGTGTTTATATTCTTGTACATAGGGGCAGTATTATAGTAGTTATATTCTTGTACATAGGGGCAGTATTATAGTAGTTATATTCTTGTATATAGGGGCAGCATTATAGTAGTTATATTCTTGTACATAGGGGCAGTATTATCGTAGTTATACTCTTGTACATAGGGGGCAGGATTATAGTAGTTATACTCTTGTACATAGGGGGCAGGATTATAGTAGTTATATTCTTGTACATAGGGGCAGTAATATAGTAGTTATATTCTTGTACATAGGGGCAGTATTATAGTAGTTATATTCCTGAACATAGGGGGCAGTATTATAGTAGTTACATTCTTGTACATAGGACCAGTATTATAGTAGTTATATTCTTGTACATAGGACCAGTATTATAGTAGTTATATTCTTGTACATAGGAGCAGTATTATAGTAGTTATATTCTTGTATATAGGGGCAGTATTATAGTAGTTATATTCTTGTACATAGGGGGCATTATTATAGTAGTTATATTCTTGTACATAGGAGCAGTATTATAGTAGTTATATTCTTGTATATAGGGGGCAGTATTATTGTAGTTATATTCTTGTACATAGGAGCAGTATTATAGTAGTTATATTCTTGTATATAGGGGCAGTATTATAGTAGTTATATTCTTGTACATAGGGGGCAGTATTGTAGTTATATTCTTGTACATAGGGGGCAGTATTATAGTAGTTATATTCTTGTATATAGGGGGCAGTATTATAGTAGTTATATTCTTGCACATAGGAGCAGTATTATAGTAGTTATATTCTTGTATATAGGGGCAGTATTATAGTAGTTATATTCTTGTACATAGGGGGCAGTATTGTAGTTATATTCTTGTACATAGGGGCAGTATTATAGTAGTTATATTCTTATACATAGGGGCAGTATTATAGTAGTTATATTCTTGTACATAGGAGCAGTATTATAGTAGTTATATTCTTGTACATAGGAGCAGTATTATAGTAGTTATATTCTTGTACATAGAGGCAGTATTATAGTAGTTATATTCCTGTACATAGGGGCAGTATTATATTAGTTATATTCTTGTACATAGGGGCAGTATTATAGTAGTTATATTCTTGTACATAGGAGCAGTATTATAGTAGTTATATTCTTGTACATAGGGGCAGTATTATAGTAGTTATATTCTTGTACATAGGGGGCAGTATTATAGTAGTTATATTCTTGTACATAGGAAAGTATTATAGTAGCTATATTGCTGTACATAGGGGCCAGTATTATAATAGTTATATTCTTGTACATAGGAGCAGTATTATAGTAGTAATATTCTTGTATATAGGGGCAGAATTATAGTAGTTATATTCTTGTACTTAGGGGGCAGTATTATAGTAGTTATATTCTTGTACATAGGGGGCAGTATTATAGTAGTTATATTCTTGTACATAGGGGGCAGTATTATAGTGGTTATATTCTTGTACATAGGGGCAGTATTATAGTAGTTATATTCTTGTACATAGGGGCAGTATTATAGTAGTTATATTCTTGTATATAGGGGCAGTATTATAGTAGTTATATTCTTGTACATAGGGGCAGTATTATCGTAGTTATATTCTTGTACATAGGGGCAGTATTATAGTAGTTATATTCTTATACATAGGGGCAGTATTATATTAGTTATATTCTTGTACATAGGGGCAGTATTATAGTAGTTATATTCCTGTACATAGGGGGCAGTATTATAGTAGTTACATTCTTGTACATAGGACCAGTATTATAGTAGTTATATTATTGTACATAGGACCAGTATTATAGTAGCTATATTCTTGTACATAGGAGCAGTATTATAGTAGTTATATTCTTGTATATAGGGGCAGTATTATAGTAGTTATATTCTTGTACATAGGGGCATTATTATAGTAGTTATATTCTTGTACATAGGAGCAGTATTATAGTAGTTATATTCTTGTATATAGGGGCAGTATTATAGTAGTTATAATCTTGTACATAGGGGGCAGTATTGTATTCATATTCTTGTACATAGGGGGCAGTATTATAGTAGTTATATTCTTGTACATAGGAGCAGTATTATAGTAGTTATATTCTTGCACATAGGGGGCAGTATTATAGTAGTTATGTTCTTGTACATAGGGGAGCAGTATTATAGTAGTTATATTCTTGTACATAGGAGCAGTATTATAGTAGTTATATTCTTGTACACAGGGGGCAGTATTATAGTAGTTATATTCTTGTACATAGGGGGCAGTATTATAGTAGTTATATTCTTGTACATAGGGGGCAGTATTATAGTAGTTATATTCTTGTACATAGGGGGCGTATTATAGTGGTTATATTCTTGTACATAGGGGCAGTATTATAGTAGTTATATTCTTGTACATAGGGGCAGTATTATAGTAGTTATATTCTTGTATATAGGGGCAGTATTATAGTAGTTATATTCTTGTACATAGGGGCAGTATTATAGTAGTTATATTCTTGTACATAGGGGGCAGTATTATAGTAGTTATATTCTTGTACATAGGGGCAGTATTATAGTAGTTATATTCTTCTACATAGGGGCAGTATTATAGTAGTTATATTCTTGTACATAGGGGCTGTATTATAGTAGTTATATTACTGTACATAGGAGCAGTATTATAGTAGCTACATTCTTGTACATAGGACCAGTATTATAGTAGTTATATTCTTGTACATAGGGGGCAGTATTATAGTAGTTATACTCTTGTACATAGGAGCAGTATTTTAGTAGTTATATTCTTGTACATAGGGGGCAGTATTATAGTAGTTATATTTTTGTACATAGGGGGCAGTATTATAGTAGTTATATTCTTGTACATAGGGGGCAGTATTATAGTAGTTATGTTCTTGTACATAGGGGAGCAGTATTATAGTACTTATATTCTTTTACAAAGGAGCAGTATTATAGTAGTTATATTCTTGTACATAGGGGGCAGTATTATAGTAGTTATATTCTTGTACATAAGGGCAGTATTATAGTAGTTATATTCTTGCATATAAGGGCAGTATTAAAGTAGTTATATTCTTGTACATAGGGGGCAGTATTATAGTAGTTATATTCTTGTACATAGGGGGCAGTATTATAGTAGTTATATTCTTGTACATAGGGGGCAGTATTATAGTGGTTATATTCTTGTACATAGGGGCAGTATTATAGTAGTTATTTTCTTGTACATAGGGGCAGTATTATAGTAGTTATATTCTTGTATATAGGGGCAGTATTATAGTAGTTATATTCTTGTACATAGGGGCAGTATTATAGTAGTTATATTCTTGTACATAGGGGGCAGTATTATAGTAGTTATATTCTTGTACATAGGGGCAGTATTATAGTAGTTATATTCTTGTACATAGGGGCAGTATTATAGTAGCTATATTCTTGTACATAGGGGCTGTATTATAGTAGTTATATTCCTGTACATAGGAGCAGTATTATAGTAGCTACATTCTTGTACATAGGACCAGTATTATAGTAGTTATATTCTTGTACATAGGACCAGTATTATAGTAGTTATATTCTTGTACATAGGAGCAGTATTATAGTAGTTATATTCTTGTATATAGGGGCAGTATTATAGTAGTTATATTCTTGTACATAGGGGCAGTATGATAGTAGTTATATTCTTGTACATAGAAGCAGTATTATAGTAGTTATAATCTTGTACATAGGGGCAGTATTATAGTAGTTATATTCTTGTACATAGGGGGCAGTATTGTAGTTATATTCTTGTACATAGGGGGCAGTATTACAGTAGTTATATTCTTGTACATAGGAGCAGTATTATAGTAGTTATATTCTTGTACATAGGGGCAGTATTATAGTAGTTATGTTCTTGTACATAGGGGAGCAGTATTATAGTAGTTATATTCTTGTACATAGGAGCAGTATTACAGTAGTTATATTCTTGTACATAGGGGGCAGTATTATAGTAGTTATACTCTTGTACATAGGAGCAGTATTTTAGTAGTTATATTCTTGGACATAGGGGGCAGTATTATAGTAGTTATGTTCTTGTACATAGGGGAGCAGTATTATAGTAGTTATATTCTTGTACATAGGAGCAGTATTATAGTAGTTATATTCTTGTACATAGGGGGCAGTATTATAGTAGTTATATTCTTGTACATAGGAGCAGTATTATAGTAGTTATATTCTTGTACATAGGGGGCAGTATTATAGTAGTTATATTCTTGTACATAAGGGGCAGTATTATAGTAGTTATATTCTTGTACATAGGGGGCAGTATTATAGCAGTTATATTCTTGTACATAGGAGCAGTATTATAGTAGTTATATTCCTGTACATAGGAGCAGTATTATAGTAGTTATATTCTTGTACATAGGGGCAGTATTATAGTAGTTATATTCTTATACATAGGGGCAGTATTATAGTAGTTATATTCTTGTACATAGGAGCAGTATTATAGTAGTTATATTCTTGTACATAGGGGGCAGTATTGTAGTTATATTCTTGTACATAGGGGGCAGTATTATAGTAGTTATATTCTTGTATATAGGGGGCAGTATTATAGTAGTTATATTCTTGCACATAGGAGCAGTATTATAGTAGTTATATTCTTGTATATAGGGGCAGTATTATAGTAGTTATATTCTTGTACATAGGGGGCAGTATTGTAGTTATATTCTTGTACATAGGGGCAGTATTATAGTAGTTATATTCTTATACATAGGGGCAGTATTATAGTAGTTATATTCTTGTACATAGGAGCAGTATTATAGTAGTTATATTCTTGTACATAGGAGCAGTATTATAGTAGTTATATTCTTGTACATAGAGGCAGTATTATAGTAGTTATATTCCTGTACATAGGGGCATTATTATAGTAGTTATATTCTTGTACATAGGGGCAGTATTATAGTAGTTATATTCTTGTACATAGGAGCAGTATTATAGTAGTTATATTCTTGTACATAGGGGCAGTATTATAGTAGTTATATTCTTGTACATAGGGGGCAGTATTATAGTAGTTATATTCTTGTACATAGGAAAGTATTATAGTAGCTATATTGCTGTACATAGGGGCCAGTATTATAATAGTTATATTCTTGTACATAGAGGCAGTATTATAGTAGTTATATTCCTGTACATAGGGGCAGTATTATAGTAGTTATATTCTTGTACATAGGGGGCAGTATTATAGTAGTTATATTCTTGTACATAAGGGGCAGTATTATAGTAGTTATATTCTTGTACATAGGGGCAGTATTATAGTAGTTATATTCTTGTACATAGGGGGCAGTATTATAGTAGTTATATTCTTGTACATAGGAGCAGTATTATAGTAGTTATATTCTTGTACATAGGAGCAGTATTATAGTAGTTATATTCTTGTACATAGAGGCAGTATTATAGTAGTTATATTCCTGTACATAGGGGCAGTATTATAGTAGTTATATTCTTGTACATAGGGGCAGTATTATAGTAGTTATATTCTTGTACATAGGAGCAGTATTATAGTAGTTATATTCTTGTACATAGGGGCAGTATTATAGTAGTTATATTCTTGTACATAGGGGGCAGTATTATAGTAGTTATATTCTTGTACATAGGGGGCAGTATTATAGTAGTTATATTCCTGTACAAAGGGGCCAGTATTATAATAGTTATATTCTTGTACATAGGAGCAGTATTATAGTAGTTATATTCTTGTATATAGGGGCAGTATTATAGTAGTTATATTCTTGTACATAGGGGGCAGTATTATAGTGTTTATATTCTTGTACATAGGGGCAGTATTATAGTAGTTATATTCTTGTACATCGGGGCAGTATTATAGTAGTTATATTCTTGTATATAGGGGCAGCATTATAGTAGTTATATTCTTGTACATAGGGGCAGTATTATCGTAGTTATACTCTTGTACATAGGGGGCAGGATTATAGTAGTTATACTCTTGTACATAGGGGGCAGGATTATAGTAGTTATATTCTTGTACATAGGGGCAGTAATATAGTAGTTATATTCTTGTACATAGGGGCAGTATTATAGTAGTTATATTCCTGAACATAGGGGGCAGTATTATAGTAGTTACATTCTTGTACATAGGACCAGTATTAAAGTAGTTATATTCTTGTACATAGGACCAGTATTATAGTAGTTATATTCTTGTACATAGGAGCAGTATTATAGTAGTTATATTCTTGTATATAGGGGCAATATTATAGTAGTTATATTCTTGTACATAGGGGGCATTATTATAGTAGTTATATTCTTGTACATAGGAGCAGTATTATAGTAGTTATATTCTTGTATATAGGGGGCAGTATTATTGTAGTTATATTCTTGTACATAGGAGCAGTATTATAGTAGTTATATTCTTGTATATAGGGGCAGTATTATAGTAGTTATATTCTTGTACATAGGGGGCAGTATTGTAGTTATATTCTTGTACATAGGGGGCAGTATTATAGTAGTTATATTCTTGTATAAAGGGGGCAGTATTATAGTAGTTATATTCTTGCACATAGGAGCAGTATTATAGTAGTTATATTCTTGTATATAGGGGCAGTATTATAGTAGTTATATTCTTGTACATAGGGGGCAGTATTGTAGTTATATTCTTGTACATAGGGGCAGTATTATAGTAGTTATATTCTTATACATAGGGGCAGTATTATAGTAGTTATATTCTTGTACATAGGAGCAGTATTATAGTAGTTATATTCTTGTACATAGGAGCAGTATTATAGTAGTTATATTCTTGTACATAGAGGCAGTATTATAGTAGTTATATTCCTGTACATAGGGGCAGTATTATAGTAGTTATATTCTTGTACATAGGGGCAGTATTATAGTAGTTATATTCTTGTACATAGGGGCAGTATTATAGTAGTTATATTCTTGTACATAGGAGCAGTATTATAGTAGTTATATTCTTGTACATAGGGGCAGTATTATAGTAGTTATATTCTTGTACATAGGGGGCAGTATTATAGTAGTTATATTCTTGTACATAGGAAAGTATTATAGTAGCTATATTGCTGTACATAGGGGCCAGTATTATAATAGTTATATTCTTGTACATAGGAGCAGTATTATAGTAGTTATATTCTTGTATATAGGGGCAGAATTATAGTAGTTATATTCTTGTACTTAGGGGGCAGTATTATAGTAGTTATATTCTTGTACATAGGGGGCAGTATTATAGTAGTTATATTCTTGTACATAGGGGGCAGTATTATAGTGGTTATATTCTTGTACATAGGGGCAGTATTATAGTAGTTATATTCTTGTACATAGGGGCAGTATTATAGTAGTTATATTCTTGTATATAGGGGCAGTATTATAGTAGTTATATTCTTGTACATAGGGGCAGTATTATCGTAGTTATATTCTTGTACATAGGGGCAGTATTATAGTAGTTATATTCTTATACATAGGGGCAGTATTATATTAGTTATATTCTTGTACATAGGGGCAGTATTATAGTAGTTATATTCTTGTACATAGGGGGCAGTATTGTAGTTATATTCTTGTAGATAGGGGGCAGTATTACAGTAGTTATATTCTTGTACATAGGAGCAGTATTATAGTAGTTATATTCTTGTACATAGGGGCAGTATTATAGTAGTTATGTTCTTGTACATAGGGGAGCAGTATTATAGTAGTTATATTCTTGTACATAGGAGCAGTATTACAGTAGTTATATTCTTGTACATAGGGGGCAGTATTATAGTAGTTATACTCTTGTACATAGGAGCAGTATTTTAGTAGTTATATTCTTGGACATAGGGGGCAGTATTATAGTAGTTATGTTCTTGTACATAGGGGAGCAGTATTATAGTAGTTATATTCTTGTACATAGGAGCAGTATTATAGTAGTTATATTCTTGTACATAGGGGGCAGTATTATAGTAGTTATATTCTTGTACATAGGAGCAGTATTATAGTAGTTATATTCTTGTACATAGGGGGCAGTATTATAGTAGTTATATTCTTGTACATAAGGGGCAGTATTATAGTAGTTATATTCTTGTACATAGGGGGCAGTATTATAGCAGTTATATTCTTGTACATAGGAGCAGTATTATAGTAGTTATATTCCTGTACATAGGAGCAGTATTATAGTAGTTATATTCTTGTACATAGGGGCAGTATTATAGTAGTTATATTCTTATACATAGGGGCAGTATTATAGTAGTTATATTCTTGTACATAGGAGCAGTATTATAGTAGTTATATTCTTGTACATAGGGGGCAGTATTGTAGTTATATTCTTGTACATAGGGGGCAGTATTATAGTAGTTATATTCTTGTATATAGGGGGCAGTATTATAGTAGTTATATTCTTGCACATAGGAGCAGTATTATAGTAGTTATATTCTTGTATATAGGGGCAGTATTATAGTAGTTATATTCTTGTACATAGGGGGCAGTATTGTAGTTATATTCTTGTACATAGGGGCAGTATTATAGTAGTTATATTCTTATACATAGGGGCAGTATTATAGTAGTTATATTCTTGTACATAGGAGCAGTATTATAGTAGTTATATTCTTGTACATAGGAGCAGTATTATAGTAGTTATATTCTTGTACATAGAGGCAGTATTATAGTAGTTATATTCCTGTACATAGGGGCATTATTATAGTAGTTATATTCTTGTACATAGGGGCAGTATTATAGTAGTTATATTCTTGTACATAGGAGCAGTATTATAGTAGTTATATTCTTGTACATAGGGGCAGTATTATAGTAGTTATATTCTTGTACATAGGGGGCAGTATTATAGTAGTTATATTCTTGTACATAGGAAAGTATTATAGTAGCTATATTGCTGTACATAGGGGCCAGTATTATAATAGTTATATTCTTGTACATAGAGGCAGTATTATAGTAGTTATATTCCTGTACATAGGGGCAGTATTATAGTAGTTATATTCTTGTACATAGGGGGCAGTATTATAGTAGTTATATTCTTGTACATAAGGGGCAGTATTATAGTAGTTATATTCTTGTACATAGGGGCAGTATTATAGTAGTTATATTCCTGTACATAGGGGCAGTATTATAGTAGTTATATTCTTGTACATAGGGGCAGTATTATAGTAGTTATATTCTTGTACATAGGAGCAGTATTATAGTAGTTATATTCTTGTACATAGGGGCAGTATTATAGTAGTTATATTCTTGTACATAGGGGGCAGTATTATAGTAGTTATATTCTTGTACATAGGGGGCAGTATTATAGTAGTTATATTCCTGTACAAAGGGGCCAGTATTATAATAGTTATATTCTTGTACATAGGAGCAGTATTATAGTAGTTATATTCTTGTATATAGGGGCAGTATTATAGTAGTTATATTCTTGTACATAGGGGGCAGTATTATAGTGTTTATATTCTTGTACATAGGGGCAGTATTATAGTAGTTATATTCTTGTACATAGGGGCAGTATTATAGTAGTTATATTCTTGTATATAGGGGCAGCATTATAGTAGTTATATTCTTGTACATAGGGGCAGTATTATCGTAGTTATACTCTTGTACATAGGGGGCAGGATTATAGTAGTTATACTCTTGTACATAGGGGGCAGGATTATAGTAGTTATATTCTTGTACATAGGGGCAGTAATATAGTAGTTATATTCTTGTACATAGGGGCAGTATTATAGTAGTTATATTCCTGAACATAGGGGGCAGTATTATAGTAGTTACATTCTTGTACATAGGACCAGTATTATAGTAGTTATATTCTTGTACATAGGACCAGTATTATAGTAGTTATATTCTTGTACATAGGAGCAGTATTATAGTAGTTATATTCTTGTATATAGGGGCAGTATTATAGTAGTTATATTCTTGTACATAGGGGGCATTATTATAGTAGTTATATTCTTGTACATAGGAGCAGTATTATAGTAGTTATATTCTTGTATATAGGGGGCAGTATTATTGTAGTTATATTCTTGTACATAGGAGCAGTATTATAGTAGTTATATTCTTGTATATAGGGGCAGTATTATAGTAGTTATATTCTTGTACATAGGGGGCAGTATTGTAGTTATATTCTTGTACATAGGGGGCAGTATTATAGTAGTTATATTCTTGTATATAGGGGGCAGTATTATAGTAGTTATATTCTTGCACATAGGAGCAGTATTATAGTAGTTATATTCTTGTATATAGGGGCAGTATTATAGTAGTTATATTCTTGTACATAGGGGGCAGTATTGTAGTTATATTCTTGTACATAGGGGCAGTATTATAGTAGTTATATTCTTATACATAGGGGCAGTATTATAGTAGTTATATTCTTGTACATAGGAGCAGTATTATAGTAGTTATATTCTTGTACATAGGAGCAGTATTATAGTAGTTATATTCTTGTACATAGAGGCAGTATTATAGTAGTTATATTCCTGTACATAGGGGCAGTATTATAGTAGTTATATTCTTGTACATAGGGGCAGTATTATAGTAGTTATATTCTTGTACATAGGAGCAGTATTATAGTAGTTATATTCTTGTACATAGGGGCAGTATTATAGTAGTTATATTCTTGTACATAGGGGGCAGTATTATAGCAGTTATATTCTTGTACATAGGAAAGTATTATAGTAGCTATATTGCTGTACATAGGGGCCAGTATTATAATAGTTATATTCTTGTACATAGGAGCAGTATTATAGTACTTATATTCTTGTATATAGGGGCAGAATTATAGTAGTTATATTCTTGTACTTAGGGGGCAGTATTATAGTAGTTATATTCTTGTACATAGGGGGCAGTATTATAGTAGTTATATTCTTGTACATAGGGGGCAGTATTATAGTGGTTATATTCTTGTACATAGGGGCAGTATTATAGTAGTTATATTCTTGTACATAGGGGCAGTATTATAGTAGTTATATTCTTGTATATAGGGGCAGTATTATAGTAGTTATATTCTTGTACATAGGGGCAGTATTATCGTAGTTATATTCTTGTACATAGGGGCAGTATTATAGTAGTTATATTCTTATACATAGGGGCAGTATTATATTAGTTATATTCTTGTACATAGGGGCAGTATTATAGTAGTTATATTCCTGTACATAGGGGGCAGTATTATAGTAGTTACATTCTTGTACATAGGACCAGTATTATAGTAGTTATATTCTTGTACATAGGACCAGTATTATAGTAGCTATATTCTTGTACATAGGAGCAGTATTATAGTAGTTATATTCTTGTATATAGGGGCAGTATTATAGTAGTTATATTCTTGTACATAGGGGCATTATTATAGTAGTTATATTCTTGTACATAGGAGCAGTATTATAGTAGTTATATTCTTGTATATAGGGGCAGTATTATAGTAGTTATAATCTTGTACATAGGGGGCAGTATTGTATTCATATTCTTGTACATAGGGGGCAGTATTATAGTAGTTATATTCTTGTACATAGGAGCAGTATTATAGTAGTTATATTCTTGCACATAGGGGGCAGTATTATAGTAGTTATGTTCTTGTACATAGGGGAGCAGTATTATAGTAGTTATATTCTTGTACATAGGAGCAGTATTATAGTAGTTATATTCTTGTACATAGGGGGCAGTATTATAGTAGTTATATTCTTGTACATAGGGGGCAGTATTATAGTAGTTATATTCTTGTACATAGGGGGCAGTATTATAGTAGTTATATTCTTGTACATAGGGGGCGTATTATAGTGGTTATATTCTTGTACATAGGGGCAGTATTATAGTAGTTATATTCTTGTACATAGGGGCAGTATTATAGTAGTTATATTCTTGTATATAGGGGCAGTATTATAGTAGTTATATTCTTGTACATAGGGGCAGTATTATAGTAGTTATATTCTTGTACATAGGGGGCAGTATTATAGTAGTTATATTCTTGTACATAGGGGCAGTATTATAGTAGTTATATTCTTCTACATAGGGGCAGTATTATAGTAGTTATATTCTTGTACATAGGGGCTGTATTATAGTAGTTATATTCCTGTACATAGGAGCAGTATTATAGTAGCTACATTCTTGTACATAGGACCAGTATTATAGTAGTTATATTCTTGTACATAGGGGGCAGTATTATAGTAGTTATACTCTTGTACATAGGAGCAGTATTTTAGTAGTTATATTCTTGTACATAGGGGGCAGTATTATAGTAGTTATATTTTTGTACATAGGGGGCAGTATTATAGTAGTTATATTCTTGTACATAGGGGGCAGTATTATAGTAGTTATGTTCTTGTACATAGGGGAGCAGTATTATAGTACTTATATTCTTTTACAAAGGAGCAGTATTATAGTAGTTATATTCTTGTACATAGGGGGCAGTATTATAGTAGTTATATTCTTGTACATAAGGGCAGTATTATAGTAGTTATATTCTTGCATATAAGGGCAGTATTAAAGTAGTTATATTCTTGTACATAGGGGGCAGTATTATAGTAGTTATATTCTTGTACATAGGGGGCAGTATTATAGTAGTTATATTCTTGTACATAGGGGGCAGTATTATAGTGGTTATATTCTTGTACATAGGGGCAGTATTATAGTAGTTATTTTCTTGTACATAGGAGCAGTATTATAGTAGTTATATTCTTGTATATAGGGGCAGTATTATAGTAGTTATATTCTTGTACATAGGGGCAGTATTATAGTAGTTATATTCTTGTACATAGGGGGCAGTATTATAGTAGTTATATTCTTGTACATAGGGGCAGTATTATAGTAGTTATATTCTTGTACATAGGGGCAGTATTATAGTAGCTATATTCTTGTACATAGGGGCTGTATTATAGTAGTTATATTCCTGTACATAGGAGCAGTATTATAGTAGCTACATTCTTGTACATAGGACCAGTATTATAGTAGTTATATTCTTGTACATAGGACCAGTATTATAGTAGTTATATTCTTGTACATAGGAGCAGTATTATAGTAGTTATATTCTTGTATATAGGGGCAGTATTATAGTAGTTATATTCTTGTACATAGGGGCAGTATGATAGTAGTTATATTCTTGTACATAGAAGCAGTATTATAGTAGTTATATTCTTGTACATAGGGGCAGTATTATAGTAGTTATATTCTTGTACATAGGGGGCAGTATTGTAGTTATATTCTTGTACATAGGGGGCAGTATTACAGTAGTTATATTCTTGTACATAGGAGCAGTATTATAGTAGTTATATTCTTGTACATAGGGGCAGTATTATAGTAGTTATGTTCTTGTACATAGGGGAGCAGTATTATAGTAGTTATATTCTTGTACATAGGAGCAGTATTACAGTAGTTATATTCTTGTACATAGGGGGCAGTATTATAGTAGTTATACTCTTGTACATAGGAGCAGTATTTTAGTAGTTATATTCTTGGACATAGGGGGCAGTATTATAGTAGTTATGTTCTTGTACATAGGGGAGCAGTATTATAGTAGTTATATTCTTGTACATAGGAGCAGTATTATAGTAGTTATATTCTTGTACATAGGGGGCAGTATTATAGTAGTTATATTCTTGTACATAGGAGCAGTATTATAGTAGTTGTATTCTTGTACATAGGGGGCAGTATTATAGTAGTTATATTCTTGTACATAAGGGGCAGTATTATAGTAGTTATATTCTTGTACATAGGGGGCAGTATTATAGCAGTTATATTCTTGTACATAGGAGCAGTATTATAGTAGTTATATTCCTGTACATAGGAGCAGTATTATAGTAGTTATATTCTTGTACATAGGTGGCAGTATTATAGCAGTTATATTCTTGTACATAGGGGGCAGTATTATAGCAGTTATATTCTTGTACATAGGAGCAGTATTATAGTAGTTATATTCCTGTACATAGGAGCAGTATTATAGCAGTTATATTCTTGTACATAGGAGCAGTATTATAGCAGTTATATTCTTGTACATAGGAGCAGTATTATAGTACTTATATTCTTGTACAAAGGAGCAGTATTATAGTAGTTATATTCTTGTACATAGGGGGCAGTATTATAGTAGTTATATTCTTGTACATAAGAGCAGTATTATAGTAGTTATATTCTTGTACATAGGAGCAGTATTATAGTATTTATATTCTTGTACATAGGGGGCAGTATTATAGTAGTTATATTCTTGTACATAGGAGCAGTATTTTAGTAGTTATATTCTTGGACATAGGGGGCAGTATTATATTAGTTATATTCTTGTACATAGGGGGCAGTATTATAGTAGTTATATTCTTGTACATAGGGGCAGCATTATAGTAGTTATATCCTTGTACATAGGGGGCAGTATTATAGTAGTTATATTCTTCTACATAGGGGGCAGTATTATAGTAGTTATATTCTTGTACATAGGAGCAGTGTTATAGTAGTTATATTCTTGTACATAGCAGCAGTATTATAGTAGTTATATTCTTGTACATAGGGGCAGTATTATAGTAGTTATGTTCTTGTACATAGGGGAGCAGTATTATAGTAGTTATATTCTTATACATAGGGGGCAGTATTATAGTAGTTATACTCTTGTACATAGGAGCAGTATTTTAGTAGTTATATTCTTGGACATAGGGGGCAGTATTATAGTAGTTATATTCTTTTACATAGGGGGCAGTATTATAGTAGTTATATTCTTGTACATAGGGGGCAGTATTATAGTAGCTATATTCTTGTACATAGGGGGCAGTATTATAGCAGTTATATTCTTGTACATAGGAGCAGTATTATAGTAGTTATATTCCTGTACATAGGAGCAGTATTATAGTACTTATATTCTTGTACAAAGGAGCAGTATTATAGTAGTTATATTCTTGTACATAGGGGGCAGTATTATAGTAGTTATATTCTTGTACATAAGAGCAGTATTATAGTAGTTATATTCCTGTACATAGGAGCAGTATTTTAGTATCTATATTCTTGTACATAGGGGCAGTATTATATTAGTTATATTCTTGTACATAGGGAGCTGCATTATAGTAGTTATATTCTTGTACAAAGGGGGCAGTATTATAGTAGTTATATTCTTGTACATAGGGGGCAGTATTATAGTAGTTATATTCTTGTACATAGGAGCAGTATTTTAGTAGTTATATTCTTGTACATAGGGGGCAGTATTATAGTAGTTATATTCTTGGACATAGGGGGCAGTATTATAGTAGTTATATTCTTGTACATAAGAGCAGTATTATAGTAGTTATATTCTTGTACATAGGAGCAGTATTATAGTATTTATATTCTTGTACATAGGGGGCAGTATTATAGTAGTTATATTCTTGTACATAGGAGCAGTATTTTAGTAGTTATATTCTTGGACATAGGGGGCAGTATTATATTAGTTATATTCTTGTACATAGGGGGCAGTATTATAGTAGTTATATTCTTGTACATAGGGGCAGCATTATAGTAGTTATATCCTTGTACATAGGGGGCAGTATTATAGTAGTTATATTCTTCTACATAGGGGGCAGTATTATAGTAGTTATATTCTTGTACATAGGAGCAGTGTTATAGTAGTTATATTCTTGTACATAGCAGCAGTATTATAGTAGTTATATTCTTGTACATAGGGGCAGTATTATAGTAGTTATGTTCTTGTACATAGGGGAGCAGTATTATAGTAGTTATATTCTTATACATAGGGGGCAGTATTATAGTAGTTATACTCTTGTACATAGGAGCAGTATTTTAGTAGTTATATTCTTGGACATAGGGGGCAGTATTATAGTAGTTATATTCTTTTACATAGGGGGCAGTATTATAGTAGTTATATTCTTGTACATAGGGGGCAGTATTATAGTAGCTAAATTCTTGTACATAGGGGGCAGTATTATAGCAGTTATATTCTTGTACATAGGAGCAGTATTATAGTAGTTATATTCCTGTACATAGGAGCAGTATTATAGTACTTATATTCTTGTACAAAGGAGCAGTATTATAGTAGTTATACTCTTGTACATAGGGGGCAGTATTATAGTAGTTATATTCTTGTACATAAGAGCAGTATTATAGTAGTTATATTCTTGTACATAGGAGCAGTATTTTAGTATCTATATTCTTGTACATAGGGGCAGTATTATATTAGTTATATTCTTGTACATAGGGAGCTGTATTATAGTAGTTATATTCTTGTACAAAGGGGGCAGTATTATAGTAGTTATATTCTTGTACATAGGGGGCAGTATTATAGTAGTTATATTCTTGTACATAGGAGCAGTATTTTAGTAGTTATATTCTTGTACATAGGGGGCAGTATTATAGTAGTTATATTCTTGGACATAGGGGGCAGTATTATAGTAGTTATATTCTTGTACATCGGAGCAGTATTATAGTAGTTATATTCTTGTACATAGGGGGCAGTATTATAGTGGTTATGTTCTTGTACATAGGGGATCAGTATTATAGTAGTTATATTCTTGTACATAGGAGCAGTATTACAGTAGTTATATTCTTGTACATAGGGGGCAGTATTATAGTAGTTATATTCTTGTACATAGGAGCAGTATTTTAGTAGTTATATTCTTGGACATAGGGGCAGTATTATAGTAGTTATATTCTTGTACATAGGGGGCAGTATTATAGTAGTTATATTCTTGTACATAGGGGCAATATTATAGTAGTTATATCCTTCTACATAGGGGGCAGTATTATAGTAGTTATATTCTTGTACATAGGGGGCAGTATTATAGTAGTTATATTCTTGTACATAGGAGCAGTGTTATATTAGTTATATTCTTGTACATAGGAGCAGTATTATAGTAGTTATATCCTTGTACATAGGGGGCAGTATTATACTAGTTATATTCTTGTACATAGGGGCAGTATTATAGTAGTTATATTCTTGTACATAGGGGCAGTAGTATAGTTGTTATATTCTTGTACATAGGGGGCAGTAGTATAGTAGTTATATTCTTGTACATAGGAGCAGTATTATAGTAGTTATATTCTTGTACATAGGGGCAGTATTATAGCAGTTATGTTCTTGTACATAGGGGAGCAGTATTATAGTAGTTATATTCTTGTACATAGGATCAGTATTATAGTAGTTATATTCTTGTACATAGGGGGCAGTATTATAGTAGTTATACTCTTGTACATAGGAGCAGTATTTTAGTAGTTATATTCTTGGACATAGGGGGCAGTATTATAGTAGTTATATTCTTGTACATAGGGGGCAGTATTATAGTAGTTATATTCCTGTACATGGGGGGCAGTATTATAGTAGTTATATTCTTGTACATAGGGGGCAGTATTATAGCAGTTATATTCTTGTACATAGGAGCAGTATTATAGTAGTTATATTCCTGTACATAGGAGCAGTATTATAGTACTTATATTCTTGTACAAAGGAGCAGTATTATAGTAGTTATATTCTTGTACATTGGGGGCAGTATTATAGTAGTTATATTCTTGTACATAAGAGCAGTATTATAGTAGTTATATTCTTGTACATAGGAGCAGTATTTTAGTATTTATATTCTTGTACATAGGGGCAGTATTATATTAGTTATATTCTTGTACATAGGGAGCTGTATTATAGTAGTTATATTCTTGTACATAGGAGCAGTATTTTAGTAGTTATACTCTTGTACATAGGAGCAGTATTTTAGTAGTTATATTCTTGGACATAGGGGGCAGTATTACAGTAGTTATATTCTTTTACATAGGGGGCAGTATTATAGTAGTTATATTCTTGTACATAGGGGGCAGTATTATAGTAGTTATATTCTTGTACATAGGGGGCAGTATTATAGCAGTTATATTCTTGTACATAGGAGCAGTATTATAGTAGTTATATTCCTGTACATAGGAGCAGTATTATAGTACTTATATTCTTGTACAAAGGAGCAGTATTATAGTAGTTATATTCTTGTACATAGGGGGCAGTATTATAGTAGTTATATTCTTGTACATAAGAGCAGTATTATAGTAGTTATATTCTTGTACATAGGAGCAGTATTTTAGTATCTATATTCTTGTACATAGGGGCAGTATTATATTAGTTATATTCTTGTACATAGGGAGCTGTATTATAGTAGTTATATTCTTGTACAAAGGGGGCAGTATTATAGTAGTTATATTCTTGTACATAGGGGGCAGTATTATAGTAGTTATATTCTTGTACATAGGAGCAGTATTTTAGTAGTTATATTCTTGTACATAGGGGGCAGTATTATAGTAGTTATATTCTTGGACATCGGAGCAGTATTATAGTAGTTATATTCTTGTACATAGGGGGCAGTATTATAATGGTTATGTTCTTGTACATAGGGGAGCAGTATTATAGTAGTTATATTCTTGTACATAGGAGCAGTATTATAGTAGTTATATTCTTGTACATAGGGGGCAGAATTATAGTAGTTATATTCTTGTACATAGGAGCAGTATTTTAGTAGTTATATTCTTGGACATAGGGGCAGTATTATAGTAGTTATATTCTTGTACATAGGGGGCAGTATTATAGTAGTTATATTCTTGTACATAGGGGCAGTATTATAGTAGTTATATCCTTCTACATAGGGGGCAGTATTATAGTTGTTATATTCTTGTACATAGGGGGCAGTATTATAGTAGTTATATGCTTGTACATAGGGGGCAGTATTATAGTAGTTATATTCTTGTACATAGGAGCAGTGTTATAGTAGTTATATTCTTCTACATAGGAGCAGTATTATAGTAGTTATATCCTTGTACATAGGGGGCAGTATTATACTAGTTATATTCTTGTACATAGGGGCAGTATTATAGTAGTTATATTCTTGTACATAGGGGCAGTAGTATAGTTGTTATACTCTTGTACATAGGGGGCAGTAGTATAGTAGTTATATTCTTGTACATAGGAGCAGTATTATAGTAGTTATGTTCTTGTACATAGGGGAGCAGTATTATAGTAGTTATATTCTTGTACATAGGAGCAGTATTATAGTAGTTATATTCTTGTACATAGGGGGCAGTATTATAGTAGTTATACTCTTGTACATAGGAGCAGTATTTTAGTAGTTATATTCTTGGACATAGGGGGCAGTATTATAGTAGTTATATTCTTGTACATAGGGGGCAGTATTATAGTAGTTATATTCTTGTACATAGGGGGCAGTATTATAGTAGTTATATTCTTGTACATAGGGGGCAGTATTATAGCAGTTATATTCTTGTACATAGGAGCAGTATTATAGTAGTTATATTCCTGTACATAGGAGCAGTATTATAGTACTTATATTCTTGTACAAAGGAGCAGTATTATAGTAGTTATATTCTTGTGCATTGGGGGCAGTATTATAGTAGTTATATTCTTGTACATAAGAGCAGTATTATAGTAGTTATATTCTTGTACATAGGAGCAGTATTTTAGTATTTATATTCTTGTACATAGGGGCAGTATTATATTAGTTATATTCTTGTACATAGGGAGCTGTATTATAGTAGTTATATTCTTGTACAAAGGGGGCAGTATTATAGTAGTTATATTCTTGTACATAGGAGCAGTATTTTAGTAGTTATATTCTTGTACATAGGGGGCAGTATTATAGTAGTTATATTCTTGTACATAGGAGCAGTATTTTAGTAGTTATATTCTTGTACATAGGGGGCAGTATTATAGTAGTTATATTCTTGGACATAGGGGACAGTATTATAGTAGTTATATTCTTGTACATAGGGGGCAGTATTATAGTGGTTATGTTCTTGTACATAGGGGAGCAGTATTATAGTAGTTATATTCTTGTACATAGGAGCAGTATTATAGTAGTTATATTCTTGTACATAGGGGGCAGTATTATAGTAGTTATATTCTTGTACATAGGAGCAGTATTTTAGTAGTTATATTCTTGGACATAGGGGGCAGTATTATAGTAGTTATATTCTTGTACATAGGGGGCAGTATTATAGTAGCTATATTCTTGTACATAGGGGCAGCATTATAGAAGTTATATCCTTGTACATAGGGGGCAGTATTATAGAAGTTATATTCTTGTACATAGGGGGCAGTATTATAGTAGTTATATGCTTGTACATAGGAGCAGTGTTATAGTAGTTATATTCTTGTACATAGGAGCAGTGTTATAGTAGTTATATTCTTGTACATAGGAGCAGTATTATAGTAGTTATATTCTTGTACATAGGGGCAGTATTATAGTAGTTATGTTCTTGTACATAGGGGAGCAGTATTATACTAGTTATATTCTTGTACATAGGGGGCAGTATTATAGTAGTTGTACTCTTGTACATAGGAGCAGTATTTTAGTAGTTATATTCTTGGACATAGGGGGCAGTATTATAGTAGTTATATTCTTTTACATAGGGGGCAGTATTATCGTAGTTATATTCTTGTACATAGGGGGCAGTATTATAGTAGTTATATTCTTGTACATAGGGGGCAGTATTATAGCAGTTATATTCTTGTACATAGGAGCAGTATTATAGTAGTTATATTCCTGTACATAGGAGCAGTATTATAGTACTTATATTCTTGTACAAAGGAGCAGTATTATAGTACTTATATTCTTGTACATAGGGGGCAGTATTATAGTAGTTATATTCTTGTACATAAGAGCAGTATTATAGTAGTTATATTCTTGTACATAGGAGCAGTATTTTAGTATTTATATTCTTGTACATAGGGGCAGTATTATATTAGTTATATTCTTGTACATAGGGAGCTGTATTATAGTAGTTATATTCTTGTACAAGGGGGCAGTATTATAGTAGTTATATTCTTGTACATAGGGGGCAATATTATAGTAGTTATATTCTTGTACATAGGAGCAGTATTTTAGTAGTTATATTCTTGTACATAGGGGGCAGTATTATAGTAGTTATATTCTTGGACATAGGGGGCAGTATTATAGTAGTTATATTCTTGTACATTGGAGCAGTATTATAGTAGTTATATTCTGGTACATAGGGGGCAGTATTATAGTAGTTATATTCTTGTACATAGGAGCAGTATTTTAGTAGTTATATTCTTGTACATAGGGGGCAGTATTATAGTAGTTATATTCTTGGACATAGGGGGCAGTATTATAGTAGTTATATTCTTGTACATTGGAGCAGTATTATAGTAGTTATATTCTTGTACATAGGGGGCAGTATTATAGTAGTTATATTCTTGTACATAGGAGCAGTATTATAGTAGTTATATTCTTGTACATAGGGGGCAGTATTATAGTGGTTATGTTCTTGTACATAGGGGAGCAGTATTATAGTAGTTATATTCTTGTACATAGGAGCAGTATTATAGTAGTTATATTCTTGTACATAGGGGGCAGTATTATAGTAGTTATATTCTTGTACATAGGAGCAGTATTTTAGTAGTTATATTCTTGGACATAGGGGGCAGTATTATAGTAGTTATATTCTTGTACATAGGGGGCAGTATTATAGTAGTTATATTCTTGTACATAGGGGCAGTATTATAGTAGTTATATCCTTGTACATAGGGGGCAGTATTATAGTAGTTATATTCTTGTACATAGGGGGCAGTATTATAGTAGTTATATGCTTGTATGTAGGGGGCAGTATTATAGTAGTTATATGCTTGTACATAGGGGGCAGTATTATAGTAGTTATATTCTTGTACATAGGAGCAGTGTTATAGTAGTTATATTCTTGTACATAGGAGCAGTATTATAGTAGTTATATTCTTGTACATAGGGGGCAGTATTATAGTAGTTATATTCTTGTACATAGGGGGCAGTATTATAGTAGTTATACTCTTGTACATAGGAGCAGTATTTTAGTAGTTATATTCTTGGACATAGGGGGCAGTATTATAGTAGTTATATTCTTGTACATAGGGGGCAGTATTATAGTAGTTATATTCTTGTACATAGGAGCAGTATTATAGTAGTTATATTCTTGTACATAGGAGCAGTATTATAGTACTTATATTCTTGTACAAAGGAGCAGTATTATAGTAGTTATATTCTTGCACATAGGGGGCAGTATTATAGTAGTTATATTCTTGTACATAGCGGGCAGTATTATAGTAGTTATATTATTGTACATAGGGGGGCAGTATTATAGCAGTTATATTCTTGTACATAGGAGCATTATTATAGTAGTTATATTCCTGTACATAGGAGCAGTATTATAGTACTTATATTCTTGTACAAAGGAGCAGTATTATAGTAGTTATATTCTTGTACATAGGGGGCAGTATTATAGTAGTTATATTCTTGTACATAAGAGCAGTATTATAGTAGTTATATTCTTGTACATAGGAGCAGTATTTTAGTATTTATATTCTTGTACATAGGGGCAGTATTATAGTAGTTATATTCTTGTACATAGGAGCAGTATTTTAGTAGTTATATTCTTGTACATAGGGGGCAGTATTATAGTAGTTATATTCTTGTACATAGGAGCAGTATTATATTAGTTATATTCTTGTACATAGGGAGCTGTATTATAGTAGTTATATTCTTGTACATAGAAGCAGTATTTTAGTAGTTATATTCTTGTACATAGGGGGCAGTATTATAGTAGTTATATTCTTGGACATAGGGGGCAGTATCATAGTAGTTATATTCTTGTACATCGGAGCAGTATTATAGTAGTTATATTCTTGGACATAGGGGGCAGTATTATAGTGGTTATGTTCTTGTACATAGGGGAGCAGTATTATAGTAGTTATATTCTTGTACATAGGAGCAGTATTATAGTAGTTATATTCTTGTACATAGGGGGCAGTATTATAGTAGTTATATTCTTGTACATAGGAGCAGTATTTTAGTAGTTATATTCTTGGACATAGGGGGCAGTATTATAGTAGTTATATTCTTGTACATAGGGGCAGTATTATAGTAGTTATATTCTTGTACATAGGGGCAGTATTATAGTAGTTATATCCTTGTACATAGGGGGCAGTATTATAGTAGTTATATTCTTGTACATAGGGGGCAGTATTATAGTAGTTATATGCTTGTACATAGGGGTCAGTATTATAGTAGCTATATTCTTGTACATAGGAGCAGTGCTATAGTAGTTATATTCTTGTACATAGGAGCAGTATTATATTAGTTATATCCTTGTACATAGGGGGCAGTATTATACTAGTTATATGCTTGTACATAGGGGCAGTATTATAGTAGTTATATTCTTGTACATAGGGGCAGTAGTATAGTTGTTATATTCTTGTACATAGGGGGCAGTAGTATAGTAGTTATATTCTTGTACATAGGAGCAGTATTATAGTAGTTATATTCTTGTATATAGGAGCAGTATTATCGCAGTTATATTCTTGTACATAGGGGCAGTATTATAGTAGTTATATTCTTGTACATAGGGGGCAGTATTATAGTAATTATATTCCTGTACATAGGGGGCAGTATTATAGTAGTTATATTCTTGTATATAGGAGCAGTATTATAGTAGTTATATTCTTGTACATAGGAGCAGTATTATAGTAGTTATATTCTTGTACATAGGAGCAGTATTATAGTAGTTATATTCTTGTATATAGGAGCAGCATTATAGCAGTTATATTCTTGTACATAGAGACAGTATTATAGTAGTTATAATCTTGTACATAGGAGCAGTATTATAGTAGTTATATTCTTGTACATAGGAGCAGTATTATAGTAGTTATATTCTTGTACATAGGGGCAGTATTATAGTAGTTATATTCTTGTATATAGGAGCAGCATTATAGCAGTTATATTCTTGTACATAGAGACAGTATTATAGTAGTTATAATCTTGTACATAGGAGCAGTATTATAGTAGTTATATTCTTGTACATAGGAGCAGTATTATAGTAGTTATATTCTTGTACATAGGAGCAGTATTATAGTAGTTATATTCTTGTACATAGGAGCAGTATTATAGTAGTTATATTCTTGTATATAGGGGCAGTATTATAGTAGTTATGTTCTTGTATATAGGGGGCAGTATTATAGTAGTTATATTCTTGTATATAGGGGCAGTATTATAGCAGTTATATTCTTGTACATAGGGGCAGTATTATAGTAGTTATATTCTTGTACATAGGAGCAGTATTATAGTAGTTATATTCTTGTACATAGGGGGCAGTATTATAGTAGTTATATTCTTGTACATAGGAGCAGTATTATAGTAGTTATATTCTTGTACATAGGGGCAGTATTATAGTAATTATATTCTTGTACATAGGAGCAGTATTATAGTAGTTATATTCTTGTACATAGGGAGCAGTATTATAGTAGTTATATTCTTATACATAGGGGGCAGTATTATAGTAATTATATTCTTGTACATAGGGGGCAGTATTATAGTAGTTATATTCCTGTACATAGGAGCAGTATTATAGTAGTTATATTCTTGTACATAGGGGGCAGTATTATAGTAGTTATATTCTTGTACATATGAGCAGTATTATAGTAGTTATATTCTTGTACATAGGAGCAGTATTATAGTAGTTATATTCTTGTACATAGGGGGCAGTATTATAGTAGTTATATTCTTGTACATGGGAGCAGTATTATAGTAGTTATATTCTTGTACATAGGGACAGTATTATAGCAGTTATATTCTTGTACATAGGGGGCAGTATTATAGCAGTTATATTCTTGTACATAGGAAGCAGTATTATAGTAGTTATATTCTTGTACATAGGGGGCAGTATTATAGTAGTTATATTCTTGTACATAGGAGCAGTATTATAGTAGTTATATTCTTGTACATAGGAAGCAGTATTATAGTAGTTATATTCTTGTACATAGGAGCAGTATTAAAGTAGTTATATTCTTGTATATAGGGGCAGTATTATAGTAGTTATATTCTTGTACATAGGGGGCAGTATTATAGTAGTTATATTCTTGTATATAGGGGGCAGTATTATAGTAGTTATATTCTTGTATATAGGGGCAGTATTATAGTAGTTATATTCTTGTACATAGGAGCAGTATTATAGTAGTTATATTCTTGTACATAGGGAGCAGTATTATAGTAGTTATAGTCCTGTATATAGGGGCAGTATTATAGTAGTTATAGTCCTGTACATAGGAGCAGTATTATAGTAGTTATATTCTTGTACATAGGTGCAGTATTATAGTAGTTATATTCTTGTACATAGGAGCAGTATTATAGTAGTTATATTCTTGTACATAGGGGGCGGTATTATAGTAGTTATATTCTTGTATATAGGGGCAGTATTATAGTAGTTATATTCTTGTACATAGGGGCAGTATTATAGTAGTTATATTCTTGTATATAGGGGCAGTATTATAGTAGTTATATTCTTGTACATAGGGGCAGTATTATAGTAGTTATATTCTTGTACATAGGAGCAGTATTATAGTAGTTATATTCTTGTACATAGGGGGCAGTATTATAGTGGTTATGTTCTTGTACATAGGGGAGCAGTATTATAGTAGTTATATTCTTGTACATAGGAAGCAGTATTATAGTAGTTATATTCTTGTACATAGGAGCAGTATTAAAGTAGTTATATTCTTGTATATAGGGGCAGTATTATAGTAGTTATATTCTTGTACATAGGGGGCAGTATTATAGTAGTTATATTCTTGTATATAGGGGGCAGTATTATAGTAGTTATATTCTTGTATATAGGGGCAGTATTATAGTAGTTATATTCTTGTACATAGGAGCAGTATTATAGTAGTTATATTCTTGTACATAGGGAGCAGTATTATAGTAGTTATAGTCCTGTATATAGGGGCAGTATTATAGTAGTTATAGTCCTGTACATAGGAGCAGTATTATAGTAGTTATATTCTTGTACATAGGTGCAGTATTATAGTAGTTATATTCTTGTACATAGGAGCAGTATTATAGTAGTTATATTCTTGTACATAGGGGGCGGTATTATAGTAGTTATATTCTTGTATATAGGGGCAGTATTATAGTAGTTATATTCTTGTACATAGGGGCAGTATTATAGTAGTTATATTCTTGTACATAGGAGCAGTATTATAGTAGTTATATTCTTGTACATAGGAGCAGTATTATCGTCGTTATATTCTTGTATATAGGGGCAGTATTATAGTAGTTATATTCTTGTATATAGAGGGCAGTATTATAGTAGTAATATTCTTGTACATAGGGGGCAGTATTATAGTAGTTATATTCTTGTATATAGGGGGCAGTATTATCACAGTTATGGCTGTGTGCTCATTTTTAGGGAAGACTATGTACTGCAGCATCTCAGCTTCTTACCACATGTGACTTCTCTGTCTATAGACCTTTATTTGACTATTTTGACTGCGTTCCTCTCTCAGGTGATGACTCTTTCTTGTTCTAAAAAAAATATGCAACAGTGACGGGTAATAAAACTCATTAAACCTGAATTATCTACTGACATTGATGTGAGATTTAATGAAGACAGTGAAATGATAGAACTAAAGTCTTAAAGTTTTAGATTAAATCTTTTGTCTCTTTACTTAACTCCTGCTCAGTACTCGGTGTTCATTGTACCCACGGTTGTACATGGGCCGCATTATTTCTTATCTTCCATTTCCCCTCTATATACTTTTCTGAAGTTAATCAATGACCAATTACAAGAACTTCATTTACTCCTGCCTCTTAGCTCCACTCTTGACCTCTCATAGTCTGGAGTGTGACCTCTGGCTATTTGTACAATGAGCTGCCATCCTGCAAGTGTAAAGGTCACTTTTCCTTTGTTGTGAATTTTACCCAAACACTTCTGAACTCTAAGTTACATCTACAATAAAACTACTTGAATTCCATTACTTATACTCATGAAATATATCCTGTATTATACTCCAGAGCTGCACTCACTATTCTGCTGGTGGAGTCACTGTTTACATACATTACATTACTGTTCCTGAGTTACATCCTGTATTATACCCCAGAGCTGCACTCACTATTCTGCTGCTGCAGTCACTGTGTACATACATTACATTACTGATCCTGAGCAACATCCTGTATTATACTCCAGAGCTGCACTCACTATTCTGCTGGTGCAGTCACTGTGTACATGCATTACATTACTGATCCTGAGTTACATCCTGTATTATACTCCAGAGCTGCGCTCACTATTCTGCTGGTGCAATCACTGTGTACATACATTACATTACTGATCCTGAGTTACCTCCTGTATTATACTCCAGAGCTGCACTCACTATTCTGCTGGTGCAGTCACTGTGTACATACATTACATTACTGATCCTGAGTTACATCCTGTTTTATCCTCCAGAGCTGCACTCACTATTCTGCTGGTGCAATCACTGTGTACATACATTACATTACTGATCCTGAGTTACCTCCTGTATTATACTCCAGAGCTGCACTCACTATTCTGCTGGTGAAGTCACTGTGTACATACATTACATTACTGATCCTGAGTTACATCCTGTATTATACTCCAGAGCTGCACTCACTATTCTGCTGGTGCAGTCACTGTGTACATACATTACATTACTGATCCTGAGTTGCATCCTGTATTATACTCCAGAGCTGCACTCACTATTCTGGTGGTGCAGTCACTGTGTACATACATTACATTACTGATCCTGAGTTACCTCCTGTATTATACTCCAGAGCTGCACTCACTATTCTGCTGGTGTAGTCACTGTGTACATACATTACATTACTGATCCTGAGTTACCTCCTGTATTATACTCCAGAGCTGCACTCACTATTCTGCTGGTGCAGTCACTGTGTACATACATTACATTACTGATCCTGAGTTACCTCCTGTATTATACTCCAGAGCTGCACTCACTATTCTGCTGGTGCAGTTACTGTGTACATACATTACATTACTGATCCTGAGTTACATCCTGTATTATACCCCTGAGCTGCACTCACTATTCTGCTGGTGCAGTCACTGTGCACATACATTACATTACTGATCCTGAGTTACCTCCTGTATTATACTCCAGAGCTGCACTCACTATTCTGCTGGTGCAGTCACTATGTACATACATTACATTACTGATCCTGAGTTACATCCTGTATTATACTCCGGAGCTGCACTCACTATTCTGCTGGTGCAGTCACTGTGTACATACATTACATTACTGATCCTGAGTTACATCCTGTATTATACTCCAGAGCTGCACTCACTATTCTGCTGGTGCAGTCACTGTGTACATACATTACATTACTGATCCTGAGTTACATCCTGTATTATACCCCAGAGCTGCACTCACTATTCTGCTGGTGCAGTCACTGTGCCCATACATTACATTACTGATCCTGAGTTACCTCCTGTATTATACTCCAGAGCTGCACTCACTATTCTGCTGGTGCAGTCACTATGTACATACATTACATTACTGATCCTGAGTTACATCCTGTATTATACTCCGGAGCTGCACTCACTATTCTGCTGGTGCAGTCACTGTGTACATACATTACATTACTGATCCTGAGTTACATCCTGTATTATACTCCAGAGCTGCACTCACTATTCTGCTGGTGCAGTCACTGTGTACATACATTACATTACTGATCCTGAGTTACATCCTGTATTATACCCCAGAGCTGCACTCACTATTCTGCTGGTGCAGTCACTGTGCACATACATTACATTACTGATCCTGAGTTACCTCCTGTATTATACTCCAGAGCTGCACTCACTATTCTGCTGGTGCAGTCACTGTGTACATACATTATATTACTGATCCTGAGTTACATCCTGTATTATACTCCAGAGCTGCACTCACTATTCTGCTGGTGCAGTCACTGTGTACATACATTACATTACTAATCCTGAGTTACATCCTGTATTATACTCCAGAGCTGCACTCACTATTCTGCTGGTGCAGTCACTGTGTACATACATTACATTACTGATCCTGAGTTACATCCTGTATTATACTCCAGAGCTGCACTCACTATTCTGCTGGTGCAGTCACTGTGTACATACATTACATTACTGATCCTGAGTTACATCCTGTATTATACTCCAGAGCTGCACTCACTATTCTGCTGGTGCAGTCACTGTGTACATACATTACATTACTGATCCTGAGTTACATCCTGTAGATCTTTTATTATAAAAATGAAAAACATAACAAAATTAATAACCAGAAAATAAACAATGTAATGAACTGGTCCAGCCGCTCCCTCTCTCCTCACACACATATTATACATATATACACAATAATAACTACCTACACCATGACATCTGGTCCGGTTACCAAACAAAAAAATAACAATATAATAAACAATAACCGACAAATTATATACAAACTAATATATACAATCTTTTTTTATTTTTTATTATAAATAAAATAAATACTAACTATACAAATATATACAAGACAAAACAAAACCCCCCACACTCGAGCCCACCAGTCCCTCCCCGGCACTGACCTGAGAGCTGCTCCTGCGCCTCATGCCTCAGTCCAACGTCCATAGGACAGATCAGGCAGTGCCAGTTTTTCACCCAAATAACCAGTGTCCCACAAGATGAACCCACCTCCCCCCTTTTCCCACCACCCAACCTAACACCTCCACCCAAACCCATATATACAATATATACAGAAACAAACAATACAATAACCACAACTGACAAAGCCCAAGTTCGGCGCCTGCAGCCCTACATCACTGTCTACTGATCAATAAAACAAAAATCTATGGTGTCAGCAGCAGCCCACCACCAGGAGAGGAGACGACCAGACTAGGGCACACTAAAAGAAAAGCCCCTCCAGAGGAGAGCGGCCCTCCGTGTACCCAGTCTCTCATACTCCAGAGAACGCACCTTCACCAGGTCACCGAGTATGGTCCTAAACACATCGTCCACTGGGAGGATTTTCCGCTGCGTCGATACTAAGCACCGTGCGTTCCACGTGTGATACCTAACCACTGCGCTAACTAGAAATAAGGTGCAGCGGTCCCGACCACCCAGGTCCCCGAATGCTCCATAGGCCCATTCCGCATAAGAGAGACCGGCCAGCCGGGGCCAGCCAATGGAGGCGCCCACCCTGTTGTACACCTCTGTGTTAAAGGGACAACGAAGCAGGAAGTGGTCCATGCTTTCAAGCATGGTACCACAATGCTCCCGAGGACAGTTCCTGTCCTCAGAGCTCCTACACTTCAGATTGTCCCTCACACACAGTTTCCCATGGAAGCAGCGCCAAGCCAAGTCCCAAACCTTCGAGGGGATCCTGATAGAATTCAAAAGATGCAGACCCACCCCAAGATCCCGACTTGGGCAATCCCTGAGCGCCAGAGGCCTCTGAAAATGGGTCAACAGAACCCTTTTGTCAAGGAGCTTCCTTGGCAGAGTCCTGACCTCCCACATTCCCAGACCCCACCGGCGAATTACCTTCAGAACCACGGTAGGGTAAGCCGGGAGATGTCCATGCGGTGTGCGGAGATCCTTCACTTGCCCTCCTGTCTCCCATTCCTGGAAGAAAGGCTGAAACCATCCCTTACAGGAGAATACCCACGGAGGAGCCCTCTCTTTCCAGAGGTTTGCAATATTGATCTTAATGAAGGTATTCACAAGGAATACCACAAGGTTGACCATACACAACCCTCCTAGTCTCCTCGTAAGGTAAGTAACCTCCCTCTTGACCAGGTTCAGTCTATTCCCCCATAACAGTTGAAAGAACAAACTGTAGACCCGAGTCCAGAGAGGCTCTGGCAAGATGCACACACTGCCCAGATAGATCAGCAAAGGGAGCAGGTAAGTTTTGATCAGGTTTACCCTTTCCCTTAGGGTCAAAGACCAACCCTTCCATTGGTTCACCTTCTGAGTGGCGATCTCTAGCCTGCTGTCCCAATTTTGTTTGGGGTAATCCCCCTGGCCAAATTCGATGCCAAGAACTTTTGCAGAGACTTTGGGTTCTGGAAGGGTGTCCGGGAGATCAAAACCAGGATCTCCTCCTCCCAGCCAGAGACTCTCACACTTATCCCGGTTGATCTTAGACCCGGATGCCTCCGAGTAGCGATTTACCTCTGACATCAGCCATTCTGCCTCCCCATCAGAGGAAACAAAAACGGTGATGTCATCGGCATACGCCACCACTCTCAGAGTGGCTTCCGGTGCTGCCCGGTCCATCCCGATCCCAGCCAACGGTCCACGTTCCACCCTCCTAAGAAGTGGGTCAATCGCAAACACGTACAGTAGCGGGCTCAAGGGACAACCCTGGCGAACACCACACCCAACCTCAAAAGAGCTGCCAATCCAACCGTTCACAAGCGGGAAACTCTCTGCCCCAGCGTACAAGGTCTTAAGCCAATCAGCGAACCCGCCCGGCAGGCCATACCTCTCAATGCAAGATGGGTCCTTACCCTTTGACAAGATGATCAGGGCAGACCTCCTCATTGACTTTGGCAGAGTGCCCGAGGAAAGACACTCATTGAATACCTCAGTCAAGAGGGGAACCAAGGCGTCCTTAAAGGTCTTATAGAATTCAGATGTTAAGCCATCCGGACGGGGAGATTTCTTCAGGGCAAGCCCTTCAATCGCCAACTTAACTTCCTCTTCCCTGATCATCTCTGTCAAAACGCCAAGAGAGGGGTCTACCCCTGGTTCGGGGACAGCTTCAGCCAGAAAAGCCGATATCTCATCCCATTCCAGATCCCTCTTCCCCAAGAGGTGCGAGTAGAAGGATCTGACGACCTCCAGGATCCCTGATCTGGATCTTTTCAGGGACCCCGCAGTGTCAACCAGTCCTGTAACAACTTTACTATTCACTGACATCTTGCAGTTTCTGTAAGGGTCGGGCGAGCGGTACTTCCCGTAATCCCTCTCAAAAACCAAAGATGCGTGTCTATCATACTGACACCTCATTAGCAAAGATTTCACTCTGGAGATCTCCTCGCGGCTACCTCCAGTTGAGACAAGATGCTCGAGTTTCCTCCTCAGGCCCTGATAGAGGCGATACCTGTCCAGGCTCCTGAGGCTCGAGAGCTGGCGGAAGAATCTCGCCACCCTTTTCTTAAACATCTCCCACCACTCTGACTTACTACTACAAAGATCCAGTAAGGGTACCTGGCTCTGAAGAAAATCCTCAAAGGACTGTCTTATCTCCGCTTCTTCCAAGAGAGACGAATTGAGCCTCCAAAAGCCTCTTCCCATCCGGGGGGTCTCTGTAACATTCAGGGAAAACAAAATCAAACAGTGATCGGAGAACTCCACCTCAACAACAGATACTGCTGAAGAGACGGCTTCCTCCTTTAAATAAAACCTGTCTATCCTGGACCTACAGTTACCTCTATGATAGGTGAACCCCTTGTGGCCTGCGGTGTGCCGGATGTGGACATCCACCAGGCGAGCCTCACTTGCTATACTATTAAGGGCGACGCTATCATAAGTCAGCTTGTCTCTGGAACCTCCTCTATCCCGGGGCCTCGTGACAGTGTTGAAGTCCCCTCCAAAGACGACCTGCCGACTCGTAAAAAGGTAGGGCTTGATCCTCATAAAGAGACACTTCCGGTCCCACTTAGATTGGGGACCATAGATGTTAATGAGCCGAAGCTCTTGTCCCTTCATGAGGACATCTAATATCAGGCACCTCCCCATTTCTAACTCAATAACCCGTCGGCATTCTACCGGTGCGGTAAAAAGGACCGCCACTCCGCTATACGGCTCGGCCGCAAGAGACCAATAGGAGGGCCCGAGTCTCCACTCCCTCTTAGCTATAAACACCTCTGCCATATTTGGCAGCCTCGTCTCTTGCAAAAAGAAAATGTCAGCTTCAACCCGGCTGAGAAAATCAAAGGCCGCAAATCTAGCCATGTTTGACTTAATGCTGGCGACATTAATGGACGCCAGCGTCAACGGAGTGGGTACCGCCATCATTGGTGATTGAGTTAGATGGCTTTCCTCTTCCCACTCCCCTTATCCTCTGCCTCAGAGGAGGAATCCTTCCCCCTCTTTAATGACACAGAGGTGTCCATTCCCACATTTTTCCTTCTTTTTTCGTCCTCGTCTCCGGACTCTGGGCCAGTCCCTCCCCCCAAGGACCTTGCATCCCCAGGAGAAGGAGACTCGGCGCCCCCTGTAAGCTCCGCTGAAGCCGGATCCTCACCCTCGGCCTCCTCCTCAGAGGAAGAGATGTTATCAAGGGCTTGGAACCGGTTAGAAAGACCAACTAGAGGGGAGTCGGTTTTACCTTCCTTAGGTACCTTGGTCAGAGCGGGAGAAGATGTTTTATCTCCCTTCTTTTTCTTCTTTTTGGTGCCGAGCTTACGCTTGTTCTCTAGCCACCGCTTATTATCCTCATCCATACTTTCATAATGGGAGGATTCTGAAGCAGAGGCAGTTTCCTCCCTGTGGATCCTCCTGACCTCCTCATCCAACTCATCATCCCTCGGGGCCTCAGCAGCAAGACTGGCATCCAGGACAGGGGCTGCCCCGGTAGTCTGGGGCTCGCCCTGCTCCCTCTCCTGTCTGCGCTTGTCTAGACGCCTCAGCTGGGCAGGCGTCTTTTTATTGCTTTTCTTCCCTGGCCCCTCAGCTCCCCCACCCCTGCTAGTCCCCTCCCCAGCAGAATCGGCCTCACGGCTTACTCCCACCGGGGTCTCGACTGCATTAGCAAAGGAGCGAGGACAACGGCTGAATGGGTGACCTAACTCACCACACAGGTGGCACCTAATCTCCACACAAGAGGCGGCAAGATGGCCGACACCCCCACACAACGCGCATTTCTGCACGGTGCCGTTTGCACTGAAGTGTGTGGGGTCGCTGCACCTGTGACAGAGCTTCGGTTGCCCCTGGTAGAAGACCAGGATACGATCCCTACCCAGGAAGGCAGACGATGGAATGTGGGCAACCGTACCACCTGAACGCTTAAGTTTTACCATAAACGTCCAGGCCCCTGACCAGATACCAAACTCGTCGCGGTTTTTCTTTGGCATCTCCACCACCTCTCCATACCGACCAAGCCACGTCATGATGTCATAGCAAGAAAGCGACTCGTTACGAGTCATCACGGTCACTTTCTTGATCTGGTTTTGGCGAGACACTGCCTGAACGGCAAAGTCTCGCCAGCCGGGCTCATTTTTTGCCAACTCATAATTCGCCCAGAAGAGCTCAAGCCCCTCCGGCCGAACAAAGCTGACATCAAACTCAGGCGTGGAATAGGGATGTATCAAGGCGTAGATGTCAATCGCCTTGAAGCCCATCCTCAGCAGGAGCTCCACAACTTTAGACCTTGGCGGACATGCATCACTGCCCCTCCACCGAAGACGGACCACATTCCTACGCACACTGCCTGGCCCGGCTGTTGGGAGGGACCACACTGTATCTCCCCCTTTTTGCTCTCGGAAGGCCCCGAGGCCATGCCTCTCTATCCAGAAGGATAGATCAACCTCTCGACCCTCTACCATTAGTGATCTCTCCCCCTTCTTTAGAGCCTCCAGAAGGCGCCGTTGCAACATGCCGTCCCCAAAGCCCGGAGACGAGGAGGATGCCCTATTTGCCCCGGAGGTGACACTGGCATAACTCCGGACAGGTGTTGCCACCCCCGGGGGGGCAACCGGACCAGTGACCACGTCAGCCCCAACAGTATCACCATTACCCACCTCCATCTCACCCTCCACCAAACCAGCAACCACACCACCAGACAATGAATTATCCTCATTCACCTCCACCACCACATTCATTCCTGCTGGACCAGTAACAATGGTGGATGATCTTTTGACCTCCGCATCAGGCACAAGGGGCTCAGTCACCTCCATAGAACTGGAGGCGACCTCACCCCAGGTCTTATGTGTGCCCTCCACATCATCGGTCGGTAATTTCCGCTGTTTGGCATTTGGTATAATGTGCCGCTGATCTATAGCTGCAGTTAGGCGCCGCTGATCTTTAGCATCAGGATCTTCCGGACCAGCGACGCCAGCACAAAATAGCACTTTCGTGGGAGGACCGGAACGCTCAGCCCCGACAGCCCCCTCACACTGCCGTCGCTTCTCAACTAAGTGATCAGCAGCAACAGCATTCAGAGGCGCCGAGGCTCCCGGAGCTGCCCCCGACACCGGGCTGCTCCCCCCTCCCACTGAGGAGCGCACCACAGCATCGTGGCCTGATGGAACGCCCGCCGCCGGGCCGCCCTCACTGTCCAGCCTCTCGGCTGATGCACCTCCTGCTGCGTCCCCACTACTACAAGCAGAGACGGAGCTCTGCGCCTCCCTACTGCGCTCTGTAATCTCCCCGCGCCTTTGCACCGGATCCACAGCAGAACCCGGGCTGGGCTGGGCAACGGGGCTTATACAGCGAGCTGAGCCTGCCGCCGACTCAGGGGGTACAGGGAGGGGGGCATATACGTATCTTACCGCCTCCTGCAGCTTTGGCTTGGTCTTCTTAGCCTTTTTGTGGCCCCCAGGTGCCTCTTCTGGTAGATCGTCACCAAGATGGAAGTTTTGGAGGCACACTGGGGACTCCAGGAGCTTAATCTCTGCCATTAGCGCCCCTCCCTGGCCGCTGCTGTCACTGTCCTCCCCAGAGCCGGCAGAACTGCGACCGGATGTCACTGTCGCCTGTCCTGCAGGGAGCTCGCTGCACGTGGCCTGCGGGTGACTTTGCAGGCTGCCAGGTGGGGCTTCCTGCTGGTCATCATCACTCTCATCATCCACCTGGCTCTCAGGCTGCAGCCCCATCTGCCTTTGCTCTCTGGTATCAGCCATTTCTCTAAAGCGGTCTTCATTTATGAGTTTTTCTTTGAAAGGACCACTCTGCTCCCTGATGGTGGCTTTCCTAAGTTCCAGGCGTTGAATTTCACTGCTCAGTCTTTTTACCTCGGCTTGGAGTTTTGCCTTCCTTGGTTTGGAGGCCCCTGCAGCTTTGGCGCTTGTGCAGCGCAGCTCCTCCCGGAGACTCCTGATGAGCTTACTGGCATCTTCATACTCACGGAGGTGGATCATGACCCGGGAGGCATAGGTGGACACAGACTCCCGGGGTCCCTGCTGCGCCCACCCCCCCTCAGGGAGGTCGGCCTCACCTCCGTGAGCACTCAGCTTTCCTCCGGAAGGAGCGCCATCTTGCACGCCGCTGTCAGGCTTTTCCTCCATGCTGGGGGTCTCCACAATCCCGGGGGGAGTAGGAGCCACATTGCTGCGACTCCTGGTGCAGCGTCTCACCCCCGAGTCCTCTGATGTGCAGGCCGGTTGCTGGTTTCTTCTGCCCCCCGCCGGCCTGGTTCGGGAAGCAGAAGCCTGGGACTTGGCTCCTTCACTCATCCCAGAAACCAGCTCTCCCTCCGGGAAAGAGAGAGAGCAGGTCCCCAGGTGGAGAGGTGTTGGTTCTCAGAGATCAGGAGCTCACAGCAGGATCTGCAGCCACCACACCCATAATCACCACACTGACTAGCAGCTGATCAGAGCTGCACCCAGTATGCCGCTGGTGGAGTCACTGTGTGCATACATTACATTACTGATCCCGAGTTACATCCTGTATTATACTCCAGAGCTGCACTCACTATTCTGCTGGTGCAGTCACTGTGTACATACATTACATTACTGATCCTGAGTAACATCCTGTATTATACTCCAGAGCTGCACTCACTATTCTGCTGGTGCAGTCACTGTGTACATACATTACATTACTGATCCTGAGTTACATCCTGTATTATACTCCAGAGCTGCACTCACTATTCTGCTGGTGCAGTCACTGTGTACATTCATTACATTACTGATCCTGAGTTACATCCTGTATTATACTCCAGAGCTGCACTCACTATTCTGCTGGTGCAGTCACTGTGTACATACATTACATTACTGATCCTGAGTTACCTCCTGTATTATACTCCAGAGCTGCACTCACTATTCTGCTGGTGCAGTCACTGTGTACATACATTACATTACTGATCCTGAGTTACATCCTGTATTATACTCCAGAGCTGCACTCACTATTCTGCTGGTGCAGTCACTGTGTACATACATTACATTACTGATCCTGAGTTACATCCTGTATTATACTCCACAGCTGCACTCACTATTCTGCTGGTGCAGTCACTATGTACATACATTACATTACTGATCCTGAGTTACTTCCTGTATTATACTCCAGAGCTGCACTCACTATTCTGCTGGTGCAGTCACTGTGTACATACATTACATTACTGATCCATTACTGATATACTAAAATCAATTTAATAATGATTTATATGTTTTTTATTATAATCTTAAACCTCCTTTGTCCTGCGTTTCTTTCCTCACATCTTTTGGGTGGTTTTTGGGGTGATACATGCTCGTTAGTGTTGAGCGATACCTTCCGATATCGGGAAATATCGGATCGGATTGGATCGGACCGATACCGAAAAAGTATCGGATATCGCCGATTCCGATACCGGAAACCAATGCAAGTCAATGGGACAGAAATATCGGAATTAAAATAAACCCTTTCTTTCCTTGTAGGTTATTTCTACATTAAGGAAAACAACTAAGAATAATGTAGAATGTATTGGGGGAGGTGGGGGAGACAATAAAGGCATAGAGGTTTAGCCCAATCAAATGGAATAGCAGGAATTAATATTTTTTTATTATGTTCTGAGTTACAGAAATATTGACTATGTTAAGTATTTTTATATTTTGTCAGATATTTATGTTTCACTACTTCCATGCTCTTCACCTTCTTTTTTACTTCTCCCACACTTTCTCCTTCATCATCCTCAGCATCTTTTTCATCCACTTCTTCTTCACCTTCTTCTTCTTCACCTTCTTCGTATTATTCTTTTTTTTACATTCTTCATATTCTACTTCTTCATCTTCTTCATATTCTTCTTCTTCATCATATTCTTATTTGTGACAGACATTCCTGTAGTTGTTATCTATAAAAGGTTGGACATTACACCTTTCGTTCTGCCCGTCACAAAAGATTTACAACAGGATTTGTCCGCGTTCAGTTTGGCCTGCAGCAGCAGGTCTTTTCCAGGGGCACCACGAGGAGGAACGGACTCACCCCCATACACTGCTTAGTCATCTTCTGCTTATAATTTAGATATTATCTTTTGCTCTGATTTTTAGTCTTATGCTTAATGTTCTTCCGCTTTTTGTTCTGCAGCTTCTTGTATTTCTGCTTCTTGGTTTTCTGTCTCTTGTTCTTCTGTATCTTGGTGCTTGTCTTCTCTTCTTTGTCTTCTTGGTCAACTTCTTCAGGGTCATCTTCTTGGTCTTCTTCGGGGTGGTCTTCAGGGTCGTCGTCTTCGGGGGTCCTCGTCTTCGGGGTCCTCGTCTTCTTCGGGTTGGTCTTCTGGGTCCTCGTCTTCGGGGTCCTCGTCTTCTTCGGGGTGGTCTTCAGGGTCCTCGTCTTCTTCGGGGTGGTCTTCAGGGTCCTCGTCTTCTTCGGGGTGGTCTTCAGGGTCCTCGTCTTCAGGGTCATTGTCTTCGTGGTCCTCGTCTTCTTAGGGTTGGTCTTCAGGGTCCTCGTCTTCAGGGTCCTCGTCAGGGAGATCCAGAGTGATTACCAAGAACCATTTCAAAAAGCTTGAACTTGGAAATGTAGCAGAAGGTACAAGAAAGCTGAGGAACTACCGAGGACCAGCTGACGGTACTGGAACCCGGATGGGTAGCAGAAGGTACAAGAGCCAATGGAACTACCGAGGACCAGCTGATGTTACTGGAACTCGGTTACTAAGCAGGAGGTACCTGTGCCAGAAAGCACTACCAAGGACCAGCAGACGTTGGTGGAACTTGGATACCGAGAAGGAGGCACCTAATCCAAAGGCACTGCCGAGAACCAGCTGACGGTACTGGAACCCGGATGGGTAGCAGAAGGTACCCATGTAAAAAAAAGTTCAAGGCCGCGAGCCGGCCGCAGTTACCAAAACCCACAGTCCTACAGGGGGTGCTTGTCCTATTGGCACTATGGAACCAGCCTTCATTGCCAGATCCCGCAGCCCACATAGGAGTCACCTAAACTGCAGGCACCATAGAGTCGGCTAACCCGACCGCAACACAACAGGACAACGCATTGGAGGCAAAGTGACGTTGACACTACCCGGAAACAGCTGGCGTGCTGGAACCAGGCTGGGCAGGAGGGAGTAACCGTGCCAAAGACACTGCCGAGAACCAGCTGACGGTACTGGAACCCGGATGGGTAGCAGAAGATACAAGAGCAAATGGAACTACCGAGGACCAGCTGACGGTACTGGAACCCGGATGGGTAGCAGAAGGTACAAGAGCCAATGGAACTAACGAGGACCAGCTGATGTTACTGGAACTCGGTTACTAAGCAGGAGGTACCTGTGCCAGAAAGCACTACCAAGGACCAGCAGACGTTGGTGGAACTTGGATACCGAGAAGGAGGCACCTAATCCAAAGGCACTGCCGAGAACCAGCTGACGGTACTGGAACCCGGATGGGTAGCAGAAGGTACCCATGTAAAAAAAAGTTCAAGGCCGCGAGCCGGCCGCAGTTACCAAAACCCACAGTCCTACAGGGGGTGCTTGTCCTATTGGCACTATGGAACCAGCCTTCATTGCCAGATCCCGCAGCCCACATAGGAGTCACCTAAACTGCAGGCACCATAGAGTCGGCTAACCCGACCGCAACACGACAGGACAACGCATTGGAGGCAAAGTGACGTTGACACTACCCGGAAACAGCTGGCGTGCTGGAACCAGGCTGGGCAGGAGGGAGTACCCGTGCCAAAGACACTGCCGAGAACCAGCTGACGGTACTGGAACCCGGATGGGTAGCAGAAGATACAAGAGCAAATGGAACTACCGAGGACCAGCTGATGGTACTGGAACCCGGATGGGTAGCAGAAGGTACAAGAGCCAATGGAACTACCGAGGACCAGCTGATGTTACTGGAACTCGGTTACTAAGCAGGAGGTACCTGTGCCAGAAAGCACTACCAAGGACCAGCAGACGTTGGTGGAACTTGGATACCGAGAAGGAGGCACCTAATCCAAAGGCACTGCCGAGAACCAGCTGACGGTACTGGAACCCGGATGGGTAGCAGAAGGTACCCATGTAAAAAAAAGTTCAAGGCCGCGAGCCGGCCGCAGTTACCAAAACCCACAGTCCTACAGGGGGTGCTTGTCCTATTGGCACTATGGAACCAGCCTTCATTGCCAGATCCCGCAGCCCACATAGGAGTCACCTAAACTGCAGGCACCATAGAGTCGGCTAACCCGACCGCAACACGACAGGACAACGCATTGGAGGCAAAGTGACGTTGACACTACCCGGAAACAGCTGGCGTGCTGGAACCAGGCTGGGCAGGAGGGAGTACCCGTGCCAAAGACACTGCCGAGAACCAGCTGACGGTACTGGAACCCGGATGGGTAGCAGAAGATACAAGAGCAAATGGAACTACCGAGGACCAGCTGACGGTACTGGAACCCGGATGGGTAGCAGAAGGTACAAGAGCCAATGGAACTACCGAGGACCAGCTGATGTTACTGGAACTCGGTTACTAAGCAGGAGGTACCTGTGCCAGAAAGCACTACCAAGGACCAGCAGACGTTGGTGGAACTTGGATACCGAGAAGGAGGCACCTAATCCAAAGGCACTGCCGAGAACCAGCTGACGGTACTGGAACCCGGATGGGTAGCAGAAGGTACCCATGTAAAAAAAAGTTCAAGGCCGCGAGCCGGCCGCAGTTACCAAAACCCACAGTCCTACAGGGGGTGCTTGTCCTATTGGCACTATGGAACCAGCCTTCATTGCCAGATCCCGCAGCCCACATAGGAGTCACCTAAACTGCAGGCACCATAGAGTCGGCTAACCCGACCGCAACACGACAGGACAACGCATTGGAGGCAAAGTGACGTTGACACTACCCGGAAACAGCTGGCGTGCTGGAACCAGGCTGGGCAGGAGGGAGTACCCGTGCCAAAGACACTGCCGAGAACCAGCTGACGGTACTGGAACCCGGATGGGTAGCAGAAGATACAAGAGCAAATGGAACTACCGAGGACCAGTTGACGGTACTGGAACCCGGATGGGTAGCAGAAGGTACAAGAGCCAATGGAACTACCGAGGACCAGCTGATGTTACTGGAACTCGGTTACTAAGCAGGAGGTACCTGTGCCAGAAAGCACTACCAAGGACCAGCAGACGTTGGTGGAACTTGGATACCGAGAAGGAGGCACCTAATCCAAAGGCACTGCCGAGAACCAGCTGACGGTACTGGAACCCGGATGGGTAGCAGAAGGTACAAGAGCCAATGGAACTGCCGAGAACCAGCTGGCGGTGCTGGAGCCCAGGGTAAATACTAAAAACAGAGGAGCCAGAGGTGTATTTGGAGGAGGTTTTAAATCCGTAGTACAGTGGATGTGGACAAAGCAGGAGAATTTGCCGGACACACAGCTGGGGATCAGCTGACGTTACTGAACCCCAATAACACTGGAGCAAGCGTTGACTGTGCAGACGGCACTTCTGAGCAGCAACTAGCGGTATTGGAGCCCAGGGTAAATACTAAAAACGGAGGAGCCAGAGGTGTAATTGGAGCAAGTTTTAAATAAGTAGCACAGTGAATATGGACAGAGCAGGAGAAATTGCCGTGAACACAGCAGGGGAACAGCTGACGTTACCGAACCCCAATAACACCGCAGCAAGTGTTGACTGTGCAGACGGCACTTCCGAGCGCCAACTGGCGGTGTTGGAGCTCAGGGATAATACTGAAAACAGAGGAGCCAGAGGTGTAATTGGAGCAACTTTAAAATGTGTAGTACAGTGGATGTGGACAAAGCAGGAGAAATTGCCGTCCGTACAGCAGGGGAACAGCTGACGTTACCGAACCCCAATAACACGGCAGCAAGTGTTGACTGTGCAGACAGCACTTCCGAGCGCCAACTGGCGGTGCTGGAGCCCAGGGATAAGAATAAAAATAGAGAGGAGCCAGAGGTGTAATTGGAGCAAGTTTTAAATAAGTAGCACAGTGAATATGGACAGAGCAGGAGAAATTGCCGTGAACACAGCAGGGGAACAGCTGACGTTACCGAACCCCAATAACACGGCAGCAAGTGTTGACTGTGCAGACAGCACTTCCGAGCGCCAACTGGCGGTGCTGGAGCCCAGGATAAATACTGAAAACAGAGGAGCCAGAGGTGTAATTGGAGCAACTTTAAAATGTGTAGTACAGTGGATGTGGACAAAGCAGGAGAAATTGCCGTCCGCACAGCAGGGGAACAGCTGACGTTACTGAACCCCAATAATATGGTAGCAAGTGTTGACTGTGCAGACGGCACTTCCGAGCGCCAACTGGCGGTGTTGGAGCTCAGGGATAATACTGAAAACAGAGGAGCCAGAGGTGTATTTGGAGGAGGTTTTAAATCAGTAGTACAGTGGATGTGGACAGAGCAGGAGAAATTGCCGTCCGCACAGCAGGGGAACAGCTGACGTTACTGAACCCCAATAACACGGCAGCAAGTGTTGACTGTGCAGACGGCACTTCCGAGCGCCAACTGGCGGTGTTGGAGCTCAGGGATAATACTGAAAACAGAGGAGCCAGAGGTGTAATTGGAGCAACTTTAAAATCTGTAGTAGTGAGAATGTGGACAGAGCAGAAGAAATTGCCGTCCGCACAGCAGGGGAACAGCTGACGTTACTGAACCCCAATAACATGGTAGCAAGTGTTGACTGTGCAGACGGCACTTCCGAGCGCCAACTGGCGGTGTTGGAGCTCAGGGATAATACTGAAAACAGAGGAGCCAGAGGTGTATTTGGAGGAGGTTTTAAATCAGTAGTACAGTGGATGTGGACAGAGCAGGAGAAATTGCCGTCCGCACAGCAGGGGAACAGCTGACGTTACTGAACCCCAATAACACGGCAGCAAGTGTTGACTGTGCAGACGGCACTTCCGAGCGCCAACTGGCGGTGTTGGAGCTCAGGGATAATACTGAAAACAGAGGAGCCAGAGGTGTAATTGGAGCAACTTTAAAATCTGTAGTAGTGAGAATGTGGACAGAGCAGAAGAAATTGCCGTCCGCACAGCAGGGGAACAGCTGACGTTACTGAACCCCAATAACATGGTAGCAAGTGTTGACTGTGCAGACAGCACTTCCGAGCGCCAACTGGCGGTGCTGGAGCTCAGGGATAAGAATGAAAACAGAGGAGCCAGAGGTGTAATTGGAGCAACTTTAAAATGTGTAGTACAGTGGATGTGGACAAAGCAGGAGAAATTGCCGTCCGTACAGCAGGGGAACAGCTGACGTTACCGAACCCCAATAACACGGCAGCAAGTGTTGACTGTGCAGACAGCACTTCCGAGCGCCAACTGGCGGTGCTGGAGCCCAGGGATAAGAATAAAAATAGAGAGGAGCCAGAGGTGTAATTGGAGCAAGTTTTAAATAAGTAGCACAGTGAATATGGACAGAGCAGGAGAAATTGCCGTGAACACAGCAGGGGAACAGCTGACGTTACCGAACCCCAATAACACCGCAGCAAGTGTTGACTGTGCAGACGGCACTTCCGAGCGCCAACTGGCGGTGTTGGAGCTCAGGGATAATACTGAAAACAGAGGAGCCAGAGGTGTAATTGGAGCAACTTTAAAATCTGTAGTAGTGAGAATGTGGACAGAGCAGGAGAAATTGCCGTCCGCACAGCAGGGGAACAGCTGACGTTACTGAACCCCAATAACATGGTAGCAAGTGTTGACTGTGCAGACGGCACTTCCGAGCGCCAACTGGCGGTGTTGGAGCTCAGGGATTACAGTTCAGGTGGTAGAAGCATGAACAGAACAGGAGACCTGGATACTATTGCCAACCAATTATTTATTCTGGAAGAGGACTGGCAAATTCATGAGAGATCCAGGCCTTGTTCATTTTGAGAAAAGTAAGCCGGTCAACGTTATCGGAGGATAGTCGCATGCGACGGTCTGTTAGTACACCACCTGCGGCACTAAAGACGCGTTCCGATAATACACTAGCAGCAGGGCAAGCTAGCACCTCCAGTGCATACTGACTAAGCTCTGGCCATGTATCCAGCTTACAGACCCAAAACTTGAAGGGAGAAGAGCCGTCTGGGAGTACACTAAGAGGGCAAGACATGTAGTCTGTCACCATCTGACGGAAACGTTGCCTCCTGCTGACTGGAGCCGTCTGTGATGGTGTAGACATTTGTGGCGACGGGGACACAAAACTTTGCCACATTTCGGCCATACTGGTCTTGCCTTGTGCTGAGGCGCTGCTTCTGCTCCCTCTTTGTGCAGAGCTTCCTCCACTGCCTCGACGCACTGAGCTGCTTTGTAAAGCACTAGCAGCACTGCTCTCGGTTGGAATGGAGAACATGATGGAATGCACCAGTGCGTCTTGGTACTCCCGCATTTTACGCTCCCGGTTCAACGGTGTTATGAGGCTTTGTAAGTTGTCCCTGTAGCGAGGATCTAGGAGGGTGGACACCCAATAATCAGCCGTGTTGAGAATGTGGGCGATGCGGCGGTCGTTTCTCAGGCACTGCAGCATGAAATCAACCATGTGCTGCAGACTGCCAACTGGCCAAGAAACGCTGTCCCCTGCTTGAGGCGTGATCTCTGCCTGCTCTGCATCACCCCACCCTCGCTCTAGATACTGACTACTAGAGCATTGTGTACCTCCCTCCTCTGGACAGATGTCTTCCTCATCCATTGACTCCTCCTCATCCTCCTCACAAAGTGTCCCCTGCCTAGGCCTTTGTGAGGAACCACGTTGCGCAGACTGTAGAGAAGCAGATGGCATTTGTGACTCCTCATCCTCCACCTCTTCCAAAACCTCGTCCCTTAGTGCTTGCAGTGTTTTTTCAAGCAGGCAGATAAGGGGGATAGTCATGCTGACTAGTGCATCATCTGCACTCGCCATCCGCGTGGAATAATCGAAGGCACGCAAAACGTGGCAAATGTCCTTCATAGAGGCCTACTCAGTGGTGGTGAAGTGTGAACGGCGCGCACTGCGACTTGTTTGCGCCTGCTGCAGCTGGTACTCCATTACTGCTGCCTGCTGCTCACACAACCTCTCCAACATATGTAACGTTGAATTCCACCTGGTGGGTAGGTCACATATGATGCGATGTTCCGGAAGACATAATCGGCGCTGCAGAGCTGCAATGTGTGATCTTGCATTGCTGGAACGCCGCAAGTGAGCGCACTCTATGCGGACCTTGTGAAGCAGTGCATCAAGATCCGGATAGTCCCTCAAAAAACTCTGCACGACCAAGTTGAGCACATGTGCCAGACATGGGATGTGAGTGAGGTTGCCTAGGCCCAGAGCTGCCACCAGATTTCGGCCATTGTCACACACTACCATGCCTGGCTGGAGATTCGCTGGCACAAACCACACGTCACTCTGCTGCTTGATGGCATTCCAGAGCTCCTGCGCTGTGTGGCTTCGATTCCCCAAAGAAATTAATTTTAATACGGCCTGTTGACGTTTGGCCACGGCTGTGCTCATATCGGTCATCATAACAGGTAACCGTTCACGGGTCGATGTGGAGGTAGACCGTGACGGCTCCTGCAGCGCTGATTCAGAGGAACTGGAGTATGAGGAGGAGTCAATGTGTACAGACTGGATTCCTGCAATCCTTGGAGTTGGCAGAACACGTACAGCGCCACTTTCAAGATCTGTACCCGGCTCCACAACATTTACCCAATGGGCAGTGAGGGAAAGGTATCGTCCCTGTCCATGCTTACTGGTCCACGCATCAGTGGTCAGGTGGACCTTGCTATTGACGGCGTTTTGTAGCGCATGTTTAATTTTTCCCTCCACATGATGTTGCAGGGCAGGGACGGCTTGCCTGCTGAAATAAAAGCGGCTGGGCACGTTGTATTGTGGGACTGCCAATGCCATAAAGTTACGGAATGTGTCAGTCTCCACCAGCCTGAATGATAGCATTTCAAGGGCCAGTAGTTTAGCAATGCCAGCATTCAGAGCCTGTGCTCGGGGGTGGTTTGCCGAGTATGGGCGCCTTTTCTCCCATGCCTGTGCTAACGATGGCTGTAGACTGGCCTGGGAGTGTGAGGATGACTGGGAAAGTGGTGCTGTGGGTGGAATTACACTGTGTCTCTGTACAACAGTGCCAGAGATTCTTCCATGGCGATCCTGTGAGGAAGCTGAACCAGCTGTGTGTGAGCTGGAGGAAGAGGCTACAACACGAGCTGAAGAGGTGGTAGGTGGCGCTGTAGGTTGGCCTAGGTCTTCAGTGTGTTTGTGTAACTCCACCACGTGCTTGGTCCGCACATGTTTCCACATATTTGTGGTATTGAGGTTGCTGACACTTTTCCCTCTTTTCACCTTCTGATTACACAGCTTGCATTTGACAAAGCAAATGTCATCTGCAACTGTGTCAAAAAAGGACCAGGCACTGCAAGTCTTGGGAGCGCCCGCTTTGGATTTTGGAAGAGCCATGCTCCTAATGGGTGCCGAAGTGGAGGCTACAGGCAACCAAGTCTGCCCCCTCCCTCTCCCTCCTTTTTGGGCCGTTCGGGGAATCTCTTCCTCAGAGCTGCTCCCACCACCTTCCTGTCCCTCACGCCATGATGGGTCAAGGACCTCATCATCTACACCACCCTCTTCAAACAACTGCTTCTCCTGGGTAGTCTCGACAGCACAGTACGCACCAGAAAGTGGCACCTGAGTCTCATCATCAGATGCGTACTGAGGTGTGCTGCTGACCATAGGCACTGGCCCACCCGCCTCTTCAGATTCAGAGAGACAAAACGGTTGCGCATCACTGCATACTACCTCTTCTTCAAATTCTCGAATTCTGCTTGGCTGGCCCCCTCTTTCCAAGCCAAGAGATTCAGAGAACAGAAGTAGAGATGGCTCCTGTCCAGGGCTCTCTGACTGCCTGGGCAATTTGGCAGGTGGTGAAGAGACAGATGGGTGCTCTTCAGTGCTCAGGACCTGAGAGGATCTGGAACTAATTGAAGTCGATGCGTTAGCTGCCATCCATCCGACAACGGCTTCAATTTGGTCCTCGCGCAGCAGTGGGGTACGGCTAGCTCCTACAAAGCTGCGCATAAAGGACTGTTCCCTGGTAAAACTGGGGGATGCTGAGTCACTGGTGCCCGCAGCAGGCACAGAATCCCCACGTCCTCTCCCTGCAGGCACAGAATCCTCACGTCCTCTCCCTGCAGAAACTCCACGCCCACGCCCACGACCACATGCCTTACTCCCTGCCTTCTTCATCTTGGTAGACTGATAAAGATAGGCAGAAAAGTACTAAGGGCTTAGTGTGCTTATTCCTGAACAGCTGCTAACAGGTATAAGAAACACTAATTTTATAAAGTGTGGACTAGACTTTAATATGAGCTATTGTGGCCTACACAACTGTAAAGTGGAGTGTTTGGTGAACTTTATTTAGGTTTTTTTTTGTCACAAAAAGACACTGGATGTGCCTAAAGATGTAATAACGATAGTATCACAAACTTTTTGTAGCTATTACAATGTAGGAAGGTAACCTACAATGCAATAGATGAGGCTGCAAAAAATAGGCTAATACTAATCTGGCTGGGGCTGCAGGGCCCAATGCTGCAGAAAGGCTCCTCTAACTACTCCTATATAGTGTGTTTGGAATCAATTTAGCTGAATACGGATGGAACCACCACACTAATAGGAGATATCAGGAAAAATTATGAATTGGCAAAAAAGGACAATGTATGAGGCAGTGACACACACTGAGTGCACTACAACCAGACTTGGCTGAAGCACACACTACAGGGTGAGCTGCACTCACACACCAGACCTTGCAGACAGCGGTGAACAGCACAGGGAACTGTGCACTAGCACTGCAAGGCACAGCGATTTATAAAGTAGCTTGGGTAAAGCAGTATAGAGCAAATAGGAAGCTAAAACTGTCCCTCAGAACAACAGCGTCCTATCCCTAACTGAATTCACAGCAGAGTGAGTTCAAAATGGCGGCGGTGGCTTTTATAGTGCATCATGACATCATTTCAGCAGCCAATCACAGCCATGCCATTAGTTAAGATGCCTACATGCCTAACAGGATGTGCCCACACTTCTTAGGATCCTCATTGGCTGAATAAAATGAAAATGTCTCATTGCATTATGGGAACTTCCGATTCCGGTATACGATATTGCAAAAGTATCGGAATTAAGTATCGGAATTCCGATACCGCGAATATCGGCCGATACCCGATATTTCAGTATCGGAATGCTCAACACTAATGCTCGTATCTCCGTGCAGATGCCTCAGCCCCCAAAATGTTTATGGGATTTTGTTGATTAATGATATGTGATCCTGTCCGCTGAGCTGCTGTATCTAAGCCTCCTGTGTGTGATACCATCTGCTATGTACATAGGTATTTGCTTTCTAATATAGGCAGTATAGGTACCGTCCCAATTTAGGGTCACCTTGCCGCTGGTGGGACGGCTTGTATACTTTTTTTGATCAAAAATAGTTCACTAAGTACCCTATATTTATTATGCAACTTTGCTTTACATTTATATATAATTATGGTAGGGTATGAGATATATTTTTGTCTTGCTTCTTTTTTTTCTTTTTTGCTAGTGTGAACATGCCTCTGTTTCTTGTATGTCTGCCATCTTAGACCTCAGTTCACATTGTCTGGTTTTTTGACTTGTTTGCATTCTGTGCAATTTAAGGGTGTGGCATGCCCTTTGTTGAGCTGATTGGTATATATGTAGCTTACCACGGGCCTAGGTGGTCTGGAGTTGGGACCCGGTCCTATTTGTCTACCCTTTTATATGCATTACTTCAACTTTGATATACAGTAAGGTTTTTAATATAGGCAGTATAGGTACCGTCCCAATTTAGGGTCACCTTGCCGCTGGTGGGACGGCTTGTATACTTTTTTTGATCAAAAATAGTTCACTAAGTACCCTATATTTATTATGCAACTTTGCTTTACATTTATATATAATTATGGTAGGGTATGAGATATATTTTTGTCTTGCTTCTTTTTTTTCTTTTTTGCTAGTGTGAACATGCCTCTGTTTCTTGTATGTCTGCCATCTTAGACCTCAGTTCACATTGTCTGGTTTTTTGACTTGTTTGCATTCTGTGCAATTTAAGGGTGTGGCATGCCCTTTGTTGAGCTGATTGGTATATATGTAGCTTACCACGGGCCTAGGTGGTCTGGAGTTGGGACCCGGTCCTATTTGTCTACCCTTTTATATGCATTACTTCAACTTTGATATACAGTAAGGTTTTTAATATAGGCAGTATAGGTACCGTCCCAATTTAGGGTCACCTTGCCGCTGGTGGGACGGCTTGTATACTTTTTTTGATCAAAAATAGTTCACTAAGTACCCTATATTTATTATGCAACTTTGCTTTACATTTATATATAATTATGGTAGGGTATGAGATATATTTTTGTCTTGCTTCTTTTTTTTCTTTTTTGCTAGTGTGAACATGCCTCTGTTTCTTGTATGTCTGCCATCTTAGACCTCAGTTCACATTGTCTGGTTTTTTGACTTGTTTGCATTCTGTGCAATTTAAGGGTGTGGCATGCCCTTTGTTGAGCTGATTGGTATATATGTAGCTTACCACGGGCCTAGGTGGTCTGGAGTTGGGACCCGGTCCTATTTGTCTACCCTTTTATATGCATTACTTCAACTTTGATATACAGTAAGGTTTTTAATATAGGCAGTATAGGTACCGTCCCAATTTAGGGTCACCTTGCCGCTGGTGGGACGGCTTGTATACTTTTTTTGATCAAAAATAGTTCACTAAGTACCCTATATTTATTATGCAACTTTGCTTTACATTTATATATAATTATGGTAGGGTATGAGATATATTTTTGTCTTGCTTCTTTTTTTTCTTTTTTGCTAGTGTGAACATGCCTCTGTTTCTTGTATGTCTGCCATCTTAGACCTCAGTTCACATTGTCTGGTTTTTTGACTTGTTTGCATTCTGTGCAATTTAAGGGTGTGGCATGCCCTTTGTTGAGCTGATTGGTATATATGTAGCTTACCACGGGCCTAGGTGGTCTGGAGTTGGGACCCGGTCCTATTTGTCTACCCTTTTATATGCATTACTTCAACTTTGATATACAGTAAGGTTTTTAATATAGGCAGTATAGGTACCGTCCCAATTTAGGGTCACCTTGCCGCTGGTGGGACGGCTTGTATACTTTTTTTGATCAAAAATAGTTCACTAAGTACCCTATATTTATTATGCAACTTTGCTTTACATTTATATATAATTATGGTAGGGTATGAGATATATTTTTGTCTTGCTTCTTTTTTTTCTTTTTTGCTAGTGTGAACATGCCTCTGTTTCTTGTATGTCTGCCATCTTAGACCTCAGTTCACATTGTCTGTTTTTTTGACTTGTTTGCATTCTGTGCAATTTAAGGGTGTGGCATGCCCTTTGTTGAGCTGATTGGTATATATGTAGCTTACCACGGGCCTAGGTGGTCTGGAGTTGGGACCCGGTCCTATTTGTCTACCCTTTTATATGCATTACTTCAACTTTGATATACAGTAAGGTTTTTAATATAGGCAGTATAGGTACCGTCCCAATTTAGGGTCACCTTGCCGCTGGTGGGACGGCTTGTATACTTTTTTTGATCAAAAATAGTTCACTAAGTACCCTATATTTATTATGCAACTTTGCTTTACATTTATATATAATTATGGTAGGGTATGAGATATATTTTTGTCTTGCTTCTTTTTTTTCTTTTTTGCTAGTGTGAACATGCCTCTGTTTCTTGTATGTCTGCCATCTTAGACCTCAGTTCACATTGTCTGGTTTTTTGACTTGTTTGCATTCTGTGCAATTTAAGGGTGTGGCATGCCCTTTGTTGAGCTGATTGGTATATATGTAGCTTACCACGGGCCTAGGTGGTCTGGAGTTGGGACCCGGTCCTATTTGTCTACCCTTTTATATGCATTACTTCAACTTTGATATACAGTAAGGTTTTTAATATAGGCAGTATAGGTACCGTCCCAATTTAGGGTCACCTTGCCGCTGGTGGGACGGCTTGTATACTTTTTTTGATCAAAAATAGTTCACTAAGTACCCTATATTTATTATGCAACTTTGCTTTACATTTATATATAATTATGGTAGGGTATGAGATATATTTTTGTCTTGCTTCTTTTTTTTCTTTTTTGCTAGTGTGAACATGCCTCTGTTTCTTGTATGTCTGCCATCTTAGACCTCAGTTCACATTGTCTGTTTTTTTGACTTGTTTGCATTCTGTGCAATTTAAGGGTGTGGCATGCCCTTTGTTGAGCTGATTGGTATATATGTAGCTTACCACGGGCCTAGGTGGTCTGGAGTTGGGACCCGGTCCTATTTGTCTACCCTTTTATATGCATTACTTCAACTTTGATATACAGTAAGGTTTTTAATATAGGCAGTATAGGTACCGTCCCAATTTAGGGTCACCTTGCCGCTGGTGGGACGGCTTGTATACTTTTTTTGATCAAAAATAGTTCACTAAGTACCCTATATTTATTATGCAACTTTGCTTTACATTTATATATAATTATGGTAGGGTATGAGATATATTTTTGTCTTGCTTCTTTTTTTTCTTTTTTGCTAGTGTGAACATGCCTCTGTTTCTTGTATGTCTGCCATCTTAGACCTCAGTTCACATTGTCTGGTTTTTTGACTTGTTTGCATTCTGTGCAATTTAAGGGTGTGGCATGCCCTTTGTTGAGCTGATTGGTATATATGTAGCTTACCACGGGCCTAGGTGGTCTGGAGTTGGGACCCGGTCCTATTTGTCTACCCTTTTATATGCATTACTTCAACTTTGATATACAGTAAGGTTTTTAATATAGGCAGTATAGGTACCGTCCCAATTTAGGGTCACCTTGCCGCTGGTGGGACGGCTTGTATACTTTTTTTGATCAAAAATAGTTCACTAAGTACCCTATATTTATTATGCAACTTTGCTTTACATTTATATATAATTATGGTAGGGTATGAGATATATTTTTGTCTTGCTTCTTTTTTTTCTTTTTTGCTAGTGTGAACATGCCTCTGTTTCTTGTATGTCTGCCATCTTAGACCTCAGTTCACATTGTCTGGTTTTTTGACTTGTTTGCATTCTGTGCAATTTAAGGGTGTGGCATGCCCTTTGTTGAGCTGATTGGTATATATGTAGCTTACCACGGGCCTAGGTGGTCTGGAGTTGGGACCCGGTCCTATTTGTCTACCCTTTTATATGCATTACTTCAACTTTGATATACAGTAAGGTTTTTAATATAGGCAGTATAGGTACCGTCCCAATTTAGGGTCACCTTGCCGCTGGTGGGACGGCTTGTATACTTTTTTTGATCAAAAATAGTTCACTAAGTACCCTATATTTATTATGCAACTTTGCTTTACATTTATATATAATTATGGTAGGGTATGAGATATATTTTTGTCTTGCTTCTTTTTTTTCTTTTTTGCTAGTGTGAACATGCCTCTGTTTCTTGTATGTCTGCCATCTTAGACCTCAGTTCACATTGTCTGGTTTTTTGACTTGTTTGCATTCTGTGCAATTTAAGGGTGTGGCATGCCCTTTGTTGAGCTGATTGGTATATATGTAGCTTACCACGGGCCTAGGTGGTCTGGAGTTGGGACCCGGTCCTATTTGTCTACCCTTTTATATGCATTACTTCAACTTTGATATACAGTAAGGTTTTTAATATAGGCAGTATAGGTACCGTCCCAATTTAGGGTCACCTTGCCGCTGGTGGGACGGCTTGTATACTTTTTTTGATCAAAAATAGTTCACTAAGTACCCTATATTTATTATGCAACTTTGCTTTACATTTATATATAATTATGGTAGGGTATGAGATATATTTTTGTCTTGCTTCTTTTTTTTCTTTTTTGCTAGTGTGAACATGCCTCTGTTTCTTGTATGTCTGCCATCTTAGACCTCAGTTCACATTGTCTGGTTTTTTGACTTGTTTGCATTCTGTGCAATTTAAGGGTGTGGCATGCCCTTTGTTGAGCTGATTGGTATATATGTAGCTTACCACGGGCCTAGGTGGTCTGGAGTTGGGACCCGGTCCTATTTGTCTACCCTTTTATATGCATTACTTCAACTTTGATATACAGTAAGGTTTTTAATATAGGCAGTATAGGTACCGTCCCAATTTAGGGTCACCTTGCCGCTGGTGGGACGGCTTGTATACTTTTTTTGATCAAAAATAGTTCACTAAGTACCCTATATTTATTATGCAACTTTGCTTTACATTTATATATAATTATGGTAGGGTATGAGATATATTTTTGTCTTGCTTCTTTTTTTTTTCTTTTTTGATAGGTATTTGCTTCACCCGGTGTTATTTCGGGCAGCTGATTGCTAGATGCCACCAGTGACAGGAGTCAGGTCACGCGCCCGCTCGTCACTTGCAGTAATGAATCTTCCTTCACGTGAACATTAGTAATTAGGTAAATTGCATTTGATACTTAATCGCCTCTCGGAAATGAGCAGTAATTATACAGTGATACATCGTCCTGGAATGAGAATGATGTGACAGTCGCCGTCCGCTCTGGACACCAGATCCTAGAATCTGCTCATTCATATGACCTCTATTCTCCCTGGTATCAGCCACCTTAGAAATATCAGTTCTGTAGTCTTTACTTTTGGGAAAACTGGTGAATAAACACAACGGTCACCATGATGCTCCCATGGGGGATCCGTGCAGTATATACGGCAATATGTAATGGATGGATGTGACAATGATATGTACCTGGCAGTGTGACCCCACAATGAAGCCGCATCTTGGTCAATATCTGAGCATCTTTGGCGGTTTTATATGGCTTTTCCATGCAGCGTTGAATAAGCAATGCATGGGAGTAGTTTATATGAATAGTATGGCGGTATAGCTATGTGGGCAGCACATAGTGTAATGTGGTCACTACACGGTAGTATTATCTGGATACTGTATGGAAGTATCTTTATGCGATATATGGCGGCATTATTTTATTATTCTACTGCTATTGAAATTATAAAAAAGTGTCAAAATATTTATTGTATTTATGTGTCCTGGTGTGAACGGGAGAACTGGACAGTCCAGGTGCTGTGTGCAGGGTGCTGGGTGCAGGGTGCTGTGTGCAGGGTGCTGTGTGCTGGGTACAGGGTGCTGTGTGCAGGTGTGCTGTGTGCAGGTGTGCTGTGTGCAGGGTGCTGTGTGCAGGGTGCTGGGTACAGGGTGCTGTGTGCAGGGTGCTATGTGCAGGGTGCTGGGTACAGGGTGCTGGGTACAGGGTGCTGTGTGCAGGGTGCTGTGTGCAGGGTGCTGTGTGCAGGGTGCTGGGTGCAGGTGTGCTGTGTGCATGGTGCTGTGTGCAAGTGTGCTGTGTGCAGAGTGCTGTGTGCAGGGTGCTGTGTGCAGGGTGCTGTGTGCAGGGTGCTGTGTGCAGAGTGCTGTGTGCAGGGTGCTGTGTGCAGGGTGCTGTGTGCAGGGTGCTGTGTGCAGGGTGCTGTGTGCAGGGTGCTGTGTGCAGGGTGCTGGGTACAGGGTGCTGGGTACAGGGTGCTGGGTACAGGGTGCTGTGTGCTGTGTGCAGGGTGCTGGGTGCAGGGTGCTGGGTGCAGGGTGCTGTGTGCAGGGTGCTGGGTGCAGGGTGCTGTGTGTGCAGGGAGCTGTGTGCAGGGTGCTGGGTACAGGGTGCTGGGTGCAGGGTGCTGGGTACAGGGTGCTGTGTGCAGGGTGCTGTGTGCAGGGTGCTGTGTGCAGGGTGCTGTGTGCTGGGTGCTGTGTGCTGGGTGCTGTGTGCAGGTGTGCTGTGTGCAGGGTGCTGGGTGCAGGGTGCTGGGTGCAGGGTGCTGGGTGCAGGGTGCTGTGTGTGCAGGGTGCTGTGTGCAGGTGTGCTGTGTGTGCAGGGTGCTGTGTGTAGGGTGCTGTGTGTAGGGTGCTGTGTGCAGGGTGCTGTGTGCAGGGTGCTGTGTGCAGGGTGCTGGGTACAGGGTGCTGTGTGTGCAGGGTGCTGTGTGCAGGGTGCTGTGTATAGGGCGCTGGGTGCAGGGTGCTGTGTTAGGGTGCAGGGTGCTGTGTGTAGGGTGCTGTGTGCAGGGTGCTGGGTGCAGGGTGCTGGGTGCAGGGTGCTGGGTGCAGGGTGCTGTGTTAGGGTGCAGGGTGCTGTGTGCAGGGCGCTGGGTACAGGGTGCTGTGTCTAGGGTGCTGTGTGCAGTGTGCTGTGTGTGCAGGGCGCTGGGTGCAGGGTGCTGTGTTAGGGTGCTGGGTGCAGGGTGCTGGGTACAGGGTGCTGGGTGCAGGGTGCTGTGTGTGCAGGGTGCTGTGTGTGCAGGGTGCTGTGTGTGCAGGGTGCTGTGTGTGCAGGGTGCTGTGTGTGCAGGGTGCTGTGTGTGCAGGGTGCTGTGTCTAGGGTGCTGTGTCTAGGGTGCTGTGTCTAGGGTGCTGTGTCTAGGGTGCTGTGTCTAGGGTGCTGTGTCTAGGGTGCTGTGTCTAGGGTGCTGTGTCTAGGGTGCTGTGTCTAGGGTGCTGTGTCTAGGGTGCTGTGTCTAGGGTGCTGTGTCTAGGGTGCTGTGTGTGCAGGGTGCTGTGTGCAGGTGTGCTGTGTGTGCAGGGTGCTGTGTCTAGGGTGCTGTGTGCAGGGTGCTGTGTGTGCAGGGTGCTGTGTCTAGGGTGCTGTGTGTGCAGGGTGCTGTGTGTGCAGGGTGCTGTGTGTGCAGGGTGCTGTGTCTAGGGTGCTGTGTGCAGGGTGCTGTGTGCAGGGTGCTGTGTGTGCAGGGTGCTGGGTGCAGGCAGGGTGCTGTGTTAGGGTGCTGGGTACAGGGTGCTGTGTGCAGGGTGCTGGGTACAGGGTGCTGTGTGCAGGGTGCTGTGTGCAGGGTGCTGTGTGCAGGGTGCTGTGTGCAGGGTGCTGTGTGCAGGGTGCTGGGTACAGGGTGCTGGGTACAGGGTGCTGTGTGCAGGGTGCTGGGTGCAGGGTGCTGGGTGCAGGGTGCTGGGTGCAGGGTGCTGTGTTAGGGTGCTGTGTGCAGGGTGCTGGGAACAGGGTGCTGTGTTAGGGTGCTGTGTTAGGGTGCTGTGTGCAGGGTGCTGTGTCTAGGGTGCAGGGTGCTGTGTTAGGGTGCTGGGTGCAGGGTGCTGTGTGCAGGGTGCTGTGTGCAGGGTGCTGGGTGCAGGGTGCTGGGTGCAGGGTGCTGGGTGCAGGGTGCTGTGTGTGCAGGGTGCTGTGTGTGCAGGGTGCTGTGTGTGCAGGTGTGCTGTGTGTGCAGGGTGCTGTGTGCAGGGTGCTGTGTGCAGGTGTGCTGTGTACAGGGTGCTGTGTACAGGGTGCTGTGTACAGGGTGCTGTGTACAGGGTGCTGTGTGTGCAGGGTGCTGTGTGCAGGGTGCTGTGTCTAGGGTGCTGGGTACAGGGTGCTGTGTACAGGGCGCTGGATCCGGACGGACAGAAGGGTTATGGCTCCTCAGCGGACAGCAGAGCAATCTGTGAGCCTCTGCTGTATCATGCAGGTGACGGCTGGTTACTATGTATCACCCTCCTCCTCCTCCATGATGAGCCCAGTGGGACGCGGATTAGACGCATTTATTAGACGCATTTATTAGCCGGCTTTATGGCTACTTCTCCATGGTGAGCGCAGCATTTACCATATTCAGGAGCTGCCCGGGACGAGCGCTCTCCTCTGAGGAGCTGCAGATAGCGGCGCGCTGTGAGCACGATCTTTATATCTAATAGCGATCAGAGGAGCGGGCGGCTCGCGGCTGACGATCCACAAATCCGCTCGATTTCTACACGCGCGTGTTAATATATATGGAAATCAGTCGCATGGAGAATCGCGGCTTGTAAGTAGAGCAATATTCTTGAAGGAGCCTCAGCTCAGGGTATTGGAGCTTCTAATATGTGGCCCCCTCCTCTCGGCTCAGGATTATCGGAGATAAGGGGGTAAATCGTCTGCAGCTTCACAATTATTCCAGCTCCTTGAGATCTCGGCTACAAAGTCTCCGAGAAAGTTTAATCTCAGGACCCTCAAAGTGGAGAAGAAATCTAGAAATGATCTCTTCACCATAATGTATATATTTCATGCTGCTGAAGAGGCTGCATTATCAATATCCCTCCAGATCATAGACGGATTATAATGAGGGCAATCTGGGCTACCACCCGGGGCTTCGGGGTGTCTGTGGCCAGATTGCCCTCAGTATATGTGCGGCGCCGCGGCACATACCGGAAGACAGTGGCGGGGGGGCCCCCGGACCGCTCCCCCAGCAGCGGCACAAGGCTGCTGCTTCTTCTTCGGCCTGCACTGCTGCACCGGAGAGGAGCTGGAGGACTGGAGCCGAGTGGTGAGTGAGTGAGTGTGTGTGTACAGGCAGATATCATTGTGTGATGTCTGTTTATATGCATTTTTGTGTTTCAAATGTGTTTATGCGTGTATGTATGTGTATGTCTGTATATGTTTGTGTGTGTGCGTGACTGCGTGCAGCCTTCCGCTGTATCTGGGGGGCTCCGTGCGTCCTCCCGTTGTGTATAGATGGCTACGTGCGGCCTCCTGCTGTTAATAGATGGCTACGTGTGGCCTCCCGCTGTGTATAGATGGCTACGTGCGGCCTCCCGCTGTGTATAGATGGCTATGTGCGGCCTCCTGCTGTTAATAGATGGCTACGTGTGGCCTCCCGCTGTGTATAGATGTCAACGTGCGGCCTCCAGCTGTGTATAGATGGCTACGTGCAGCCTCCTGCTGTGTATAGATGGCTACGTGCGGCCTCCTGCTGTGTATAGATGGCTACGTGCGGCCTCCTGCTGTGTATAGATGGCTACCTGTGGCCTCCTGCTGTGTATAGATGGCTACGTGCGGCCTCCTGCTGTGTATAGATGGCTACGTGTGGCCTCCTGCTGTGTATAGATGGCTACGTGTGGCCTCCTGCTGTGTATAGATGGCTACGTGTGGCCTCCTGCTGTGTATAGATGGCTATGTGCGGCCTCCCGCTGTGTATAGATGGCTACGTGCGTCTTCCTGCTGTGTATAGATGGCTAGGTGCGGCCTCCCGCTGTGTATAGATGGCGCCGTGCGGCCCCCTGCTTTGTATAGCTGGCCATGTGCGGCCTCCTGCTGTGTATAGATGGCGCCGTGCGGCCTCCTGCTGTGTAAAGATGGCTATTTGCGGCCTCCTGCTGTGTATAGATGGCTACGTGCGGCCTCCTGCTGTGTATAGATGGCTACGTTTGGCCTCCTGCTGTGTATAGATGGCTATGTGCGGCCTCCCGCTGTGTATAGATGACTACGTGCGTCCTCCTGCTGTGTATAGATGGCTAGGTGCGGCCTCCCGCTGTGTATAGATGGCGATATGCGGCCCCCTGCTTTGTTTAGCTGGCCATGTGCGGCCTCCTGTTGTGTATAGATGGCGCCGTGCGGCCTCCTGCTGTGTAAAGATGGCTATTTGCGGCCTCCTGCTGTGTATAGATGGCTACATGCGGCCTCCTGCTGTGTATCGATGGCTACGTGCGGTCTCCCTCTGTGTATAGATGGCTACGTGCAGCCTCCTGCTGTGTATAAATGGCTACTTGCGGCCTCCTGCTGTGTACAGATGGCGCCGTGCGGCCTCCCGCTTTGTATAAATGGCTACGTGCGGCCTCCTGCTGTGTATAGATGGCATCGTGCGGCCTTCTGCTGTGTATAGATGACTACATGTGGCCTCCTGCTGTGTATAGATGGCTACTTGTGGCCTCCTGCTGTGTATAGATGGCTACGTGTGGCCTCCTGCTGTGTATAGATGGCTACGTGCGGCCTCCCGCTGTGTATAGATGGCGCCATGCGGCCTCCCGCTGTGTATAGATGGCTACGTGCGGCCTCCTGCTGTGTATAGATGGCACTGTGCGGCCTCCTGCTGTGCAGGGTCGGACTGGGCTGGTGGGATACCGGGAATCTTCCCGGTGGGCCCCGCCCCCTTCTGCAGAGGAGAGGGGGAGAAGAGAACAAAAAAAAAATCCTGCGGTTTTTAGGGGCACGGGCCCTTTAAAAGCGCAGGCACAGTGTATGCAGGGACGCGCACACGCGGTGTTCATTACCTGAACCACCGCGGCGCACGTCCAAGTGAAGCAGCTGAAGCTGCGCGTCTCCCTTCGCCGGCCGGCCTATGACGTAGTCGTCATGTGCCTGCTGTGAAGTAGGCGCGCAACTCAGCCACCGGAGAAGGAGGACACCGCGCGGGAAGGTAAGAGTTTGTGTGTTTGTGTGTATGTAATGCTCTGGGCCCCTGGCTGGACACACAAGGGGGGGCCCAGCTGGACACACAAGGGGGGGCCCAGCTGGACAGACACACAAGGGGGTAGCCTGGCTGGACACACAAGGGGGGACCCGACTGGACACAAAAGGGGGGGTCCTGGCTGGACACACAAGGAGGGAACCCTGGCTGGACACACAAGGAGGAACCCTGGCTGGACACACAAGGGGGGCCCTGCTGGACACACAAGGGGGTAGTCTGGCTGGACACACAAGGGGGTAGCCGACTGGACACAAAAAAGGGGGGGTCCTGGCTGGACACACAAGAGGGAACCCTGGCTGGACACACAAGGGGGAACCCTGGATGGACACACAAGGGGGGGCCCATCTGGACACACAAGGGGGGAGCGAGCCGACTGGACACACAAGGGGGGGCCCTGGCTGGACACACAAGTAGGGCCCAGCTGGACACACAAGGGGGGGACCTGGCTGGACATATGAGGGGGAACCCTGGCTGGACACATGAGGGGGAACTCTGGCTGGTCACATGAGGGGGGCCAAGCTGGACACACAAGGGGGAGCCCTGGCTGGATACACTAGGTGGGAGCCCTGGCTGGATACACAAGGGGGGACCCTGGCTGGACACACAAGGGGGGGGCATGGGTGGACACACAAGGGGGGGGCATGGGTGGACACACAAGGTGGGACCCTGGCTGGACACACAAGGGGGGGACCCTGGCTGGACACACAAGGGGGGGACCCTGGCTGGACACACATATCGGGGGTGCTGCCGACACTATAGAGCGGGGTGCTGCCGACACTATATAGCGGGGGTGCTGCTGACACTATATAGCGGGGGTGCTGCCGACACTATATAGCGGGGGTGCTGCCGACACTATATAGCGGGGTGCTGCTGACACTATATAGCGGGGGTGCTGCCGACACTATATAGCGGGGTGCTGCTGACATTATATAGCGGGGGTGCTGACGACACTATATAGCGGGGTGCTGCTGACACTATATATCGGGGGTGCTGTCGACACTATATAGCGGGGTGCTGCTGACACTATATAGCGGGGTGCTGCTGACACTATATAGTGGGGGTGCTGCTGACTCTATATATTGGGGGTGCTGCCGACAATATATAGCGGGGTGCTGCTGACACTATATAGCGGGGTGCTGCTGACACTATATAGCCGGGGTGCTGCTGACACTAGATAGTGGGGTGCTGCTGACACTATATAGTGGGGTGCTGCTGACACTATATAGTGGGGTGCTGCTGACACTAGATAGTGGGGTGCTGCTGACACTAGATAGTGGGGTGCTGCTGACACTATATAGCGGGGTGCTGCTGACACTATATAGCGGGGGTGCTGCTGACACTATATAGCAGGGGTGCTGCTGACACTATATAGTGGGGTGCTGCCTACATTATATAGCGGGGTGCTGCTGACACTATATAGCGGGGTGCTGCTGACACTATATAGTGGGGTGCTGCCGACATCCTATAGCGGGGTGCTGCTGACACTATATAGCGGGGTGCTGCTGATACTATATAGCAGGGGTGCTGCCGACATTATATAGCGGGGTGCTGCCGACATTATATAGCGGGGTGCTGCTGACACTATATAGCGGGGTGCTGCTGACACTATATAGCAGGGGTGCTGCTGACACTATATAGTGGGGTGCTGCTGACACTATATAGCAGGGGTGCTGCTGACACTATATAGTGGGGGTGCTGCTGACACTATATAGCGGGGGTGCTGCTGACACTATATAGCGGGGTGCTGCTGACACTATACAGCGGGGTGCTGCTGACACTATATAGCAGGGGTGCTGCTGACACTATATAGTGGGGGTGCTGCTGACACTATATAGCAGGGGTGCTGCTGACACTATATAGCGGGGTGCTGCCGACACTATATAGCGGGGTGCTGCTGACACTATATAGCAGGGGTGCTGCTGACACTATATAGCGGGGTGCTGCTGACACTATATAGCGGGGTCCTACCGACACTACATAGCGGGGGTGCTGCTGACACTATATAGCGGGGGTGCTGCTGACAATATATAGCGGGGGTGCTGCTGACACTATATAGTGGGGGTGCTGCCGACACTATATAGTGGGGTGCTGCTGACATTGTATAGCGGGGGTGCTGCCGACACTATATAGCGGGGGTTCTGCTGACACTATATAGTGGGGGTGCTGCTGACACTATATAGCGGGGGTGCTGCCGACACTATATAGCGGGGTGCTGCTGACACTATATAGCGGGGGTGCTGCTGACACTATATAGCGGGGGTGCTGCCGACACTATATAGCGGGGGTGCTGCTGACACTATATAGCTGGGTGCTGCTGACACTATATAGTGGGGGTGCTGCTGACACTATATAGCTTTGGTGCTGCTGACACTATATAGTGGGGGTGCTGCTGACACTATAGCGGGGTGCTGCTGACACTATATAGCTTGGGTGCTGCTGACACTATATAGCGGGGATGTTGCTGACACTATATAGCGGGGATGTTGCTGACACTATATAGCGGGGTGCTGCTGACACTATATAGTGGGGTGCTGCTGACACTATATAGTGGGGGTGCTGCTGACTCTATATATCGGGGGTGCTGCTGACACTAAATAGCGGGGGTGCTGCCGACACTATATAGCGGGGTGCTGCTGGCACTATATAGTGGGTTGCTGCTGACATGATATAGCGGGGTGCTACTGACACTATATAGCGGGGTGCTGCTGACACTATATAGCGGGGGTGCTGCTGAAACTATATAGTGGGGTGCTGCCGACATTATATAGCGGGGGTGCTGCTGACACTATATAGCTTGGTGCTGCTGACACTATATAGCGGGGGTGCTGCTGACACTAGATAGTGGGGTGCTGCTGACACTATATAGCAGGGGTGCTGCTAACACTATATAGTGGGGTGCTGATGACACTATATAGCGGGGTGCTGCTGACACTATATAGCGGGGTGCTGCTGACACTATATAGTGGGGGTGCTGCTGACACTATACAGCGGGGGTGCTGCTGACACTATATAGCGGGGGTGCTGCTGACACTATACAGCGGGGGTGCTGCTGACACTATATAGCGGGGGTGCTGCTGACACTATATAGCGGGGGTGCTGCTGACACTATATAGCGGGGTGCTGCTGACACTATATAGCGGGGTGCTGCTGACACTATATAGCGGGGTGCTGCTGACACTATATAGCGGGGGTGCTGCTGACACTATATAGCGGGGTGCTGCTGACACTATATAGCGGGGTGCTGCAGACACTATATAGCGGGGTGCTGCTGACACTATATAGCGGGGGTGCTGCTGACACTATATAGCGGGGTGCTGCTGACACTATATAGCGGGGGTGCTGCTGACACTATATAGCGGGGTGCTGCTGACACTATATAGCGGGGTGCTGCTGACACTATATAGTGGGGTGCTGCTGACACTAGATAGTGGGGTGCTGCTGACACTATATAGCGGGGGTGCTGCTGACACTATATAGCGGGGGTGCTGCTGACACTATATAGCGGGGTGCTGCTGACACTATATAGCGGGGTACTGCTGACACTATATAGCGGGGTGCTGCTGACACTATATAGCGGGGGTGCTGCTGACACTATATAGTGGGGTGCTGCTGACACTAGATAGTGGGGTGCTGCTGACACTATATAGCGGGGGTGCTGCTGACACTATATAGCGGGGTGCTGCTGACACTATATAGCGGGGTGCTGCTGACACTATATAGTGGGGGTGCTGCTGACACTATATAGCGGGGTGCTGCTGACACTATATAGCGGGGTGCTGCTGACACTATATAGCCGGGGTGCTGCTGACACTATATAGCGGGGTGCTGCTGACACTATATAGCGGGGGTGCTGCTGACACTATATAGCGGGGTGCTGCTGACACTATATAGCGGGGTGCTGCTGACACTATATAGCGGGGTGCTGCTGACACTATATAGTGGGGGTGCTGCTGACACTATATAGTGGGGGTGCTGCTGACACTATATAACGGGGTGCTGCTGACACTATATAGCGGGGTGCTGCTGACACTATATAGCGGGGTGCTGCTGACACTATATAGTGGGGGTGCTGCTGACACTATATAGCAGGGTGCTGCTGACACTATATAGCGGGGTGCTGCTGACACTATATAGTGGGGGTGCTGCTGACACTATATAGCGGGGTGCTGCTGACACTATATAGCCGGGGTGCTGCTGACACTATATAGCGGGGTGCTGCTGACACTATATAGCGGGGGTGCTGCTGACACTATATAGTGGGGTGCTGCTGACACTATATAGTGGGGTGCTGCTGACACTATATAGCGGGGTGCTGCTGACACTATATAGTGGGGGTGCTGCTGACACTATATAGCGGGGTGCTGCTGACACTATATAGCGGGGTACTTCTGACACTATATAGTGGGGGTGCTGCTGACACTATATAGCGGGGGTGCTGCTGACACTATATAGCGGGGTGCTGCTGACACTATATAGCGGGGTGCTGCTGACACTATATAGCGGGGGTGCTGCTGACACTATATAGCCGGGGTGCTGCTGACACTATATAGCGGGGGTGCTGCTGACACTATATAGCGGGGTGCTGCTGACACTATATAGCCGGGGTGCTGCTGACACTATATAGCGGGGTGCTGCTGACACTATATAGCGGGGGTGCTGCTGACACTATATAGTGGGGTGCTGCTGACACTATATAGCGGGGTGCTGCTGACACTATATAGCGGGGGTGCTGCTGACACTATATAGTGGGGTGCTGCTGACACTATATAGCGGGGTGCTGCTGACACTATATAGCGGGGTGCTGCTGACACTATATAGTGGGGGTGCTGCTGACACTATATAATGGGGTGCTGCTGACACTATATAGCGGGGTGCTGCTGACACTATATAGCGGGGTGCTGCTGACACTATATAGTGGGGGTGCTGCTGACACTATATAGCAGTGTGATGACTCCGAGCCTCTAATACCAGATAATATCTCTGTTATTACTCATTAATCATGACTCCAGCCCTGATCCGCTCCGGTGTCTGCAGGTTGTCACCTGGACCTGACCCGGACGGAAAGACAAGTTCCTCCTGTTTGAGGATTAATGCACATGAAGAACTTGTCACAATGAAGAGGAAACACAATCGTTATCTATTTACAGGGTTTGACGCCGGCGACGGTGATGCGTCCGGAGGGCGGAGTGTAGAATATGATCATCAGATCAATCCCTCCATCAGTGGTTAATAGATTAGTGTGAAGCTGGGTTTAGGACATACAAATGATGGGAGCTGTACTTTCAAAACCTTTGCATTAATTAACAGTACAAGCGAATATATGAAACTTTGTAAACTATTATCAGAGAAATCTTCTTTCTCCTATCATGAGCCACTTCTCCTCCCCAGCCTCCTGCCAGCTCGCTATAGAGTCAGGTTCGTCCTCTTATTATGCTCTATGGAGAGTGGAGGTGTGAGAAAATAGGAGAGGGAGACACAGACCCTGATGGACTTTAGTCCTTTTACTTCTCCCCAGGACTTTAGTCCTTTTACTTCTCCCCAGACCTGGATTCACATCTACGCTGCTCAGTGCTGCTGCATAATGTCTTCCATGCTGCTGCTGCTTCTGAGCATGTGCTACATGGAGAAAGAAGCGCAGGAATCCCTCATCTCCCTGTGCTGTGTATGGGAGGCATGATGGCAGGTCGTCTCCATCCACCAGCTCAGAGACAACTGTGACATCGAGCAGAGGGGAGCAGTGGTGATAAATGCAGGATGCAGGTCATATAATGGCCAGATCTAGTGTTATTCCTCATCTACGCTGAGGACGGCATGTTTAGTTATATTGTTCAGCGCAGTGTATCTTATTTTTGTAGAAAAAGTCCCCCCCCAACCTAAAAAAAGCAATGATGGAAAAAAAAAGAAAAGAACAAGTTATCCCCTATAGCTGATTGCTGGGGCTCGGCCTCTGCTCTAATTATTGTCAGTGAACTGAAGCGCTGAGCTCTGATCCCAGCTGTTTCCAGCAGTCCCATGTACAGTGCATAGAGCAGAGGTCGAGCATACGCACCGCCGCGCCATACAGGACTGCGGAGCTCCAGCGCTCATAAGAGATGGACATTGCTGGGGCCCATGGTCCCCTATGTTATAGTTTGGTGTTTTGGGGAGCATTAACCCTTCATTCTCCATAGAGCGATCACTGTCGTCCCCATAGTCTCGGGTGGCAGCAATGACTGTCGTCCCCATAGTTTCGGGTGGCGGTGATCACTGTTGTCCCCATAGTCTCGGGTGGCGGTGATCACTGTCGTCCCCATAGTCTCGGGTGGCGGTGATCACTGTTGTCCCCATAGTCTCGGGTGGCGGTGATCACTGTCGTCCCTATAGTCCCAAATGGCAGCGATCACTGTCGTCCCCATAGTCTCGGGTGGCGGTGATCACTGTTGTCCCCATAGTCTCGGGTGGCGGTGATCACTGTCGTCCCCATAGTCTCAGGTGGCGGTGATCACTGTCGTCCCCATAGTCTCGGGTGGCGGTGATCACTGTCGTCCCCATAGTCTCGGGTGGCGGTGATCACTGTCGTCCCCATAGTCTCGGGTGGCGGTGATCACTGTCGTCCCCATAGTCTCGGGTGGCGATGACCACTGTCGTCCCTATAGTCCCAAATGGCAGCGATCACTGTCGTCCCCATAGTCTCGAGTGGCAGTGATCACTGTCATCCCCATAGTCTCGGGTGGCGGTGATCACTGTTGTCCCCATAGTCTCGGGTGGCGGTGATCACTGTCGTCCCCATAGTCTCGGGTGGCGGCGATCACTGTTGTCCCCATAGTCTCTGGTGGCGGTGACCACTGTCGTCCCTATAGTCCCAAATGGCAGCGATCTCTGTCGTCCCCATAGTCTCGGGCGGCGGTGACCACTGTCGTCCCTATAGTCCCAAATGGCAGCAATCACTGTCGTCCCCATAGTGTCGGATGGCGGTGATCACTGTCATCCCCATAGTTTCGGTTGGCGGTGATCACTGTCGTCCCCATAGTCTCGGGTGGCGGCGATCACTGTCGTCCCCATAGTCTCGGGTGGCGGCGATCACTGTCGTCCCCATAGTCTCGGGTGGCGGTGATCACTGTCGTCCCCATTGTCTCGGGTGGCGGCGATCACTGTCGTCCCCATAGTCTCGGGTGGCGGTGATCACTGTCGTCCCCATAGTCTCGGGTGGCGGTGATCACTGTCGTCCCCATAGTCTCGGGTGGCGGTGATCACTGTCGTCCCCATAGTCTCGGGTGGCGGTGATCACTGTCGTCCCCATAGTCTCGGGTGGCGGTGATCACTGTCGTCCCCATAGTCTCGGGTGGCGGTGATCACTGTCGTCCCCATAGTCTCGGGTGGCGGTGATCACTGTCGTCCCCATAGTCTCGGGTGGCGGTGATCACTGTTGTCCCCATAGTCTCGGGTGGCGGCGATCACTGTCGTCCCTATAGTCCCAAATGGCAGCGATCACTGTCGTCCCCATAGTCTCGGGTGGCGGTTACCACTGTCGTCCCTATAGTCCCAAATGGCAGCGATCACTGTCGTCCCTCTCCCTATGTGTCCCTACATCTGTACAAACACCAGTGAGGCAGGGGGGACATGGCCAAGCACCGACCCCAATATCCATTATATGGCGGATCTCACATATCGTTAGATTTATTCTGGAGTTTTCCAGATCACACAGCTGAGACCTCACAGTCTATAGAGCTGGACAGGGACCATATTCCCTGAAATCCCCTCACTGCCCCCTGAGGGGGTCATTGTTCACCAGTGTCATTATTCATTAGGGAGTCTGAACCCTGCAGAGCCGCCTGTGCTGCCTCTAAAGTATGTGCCCCCTACTCATCATATAGAAGGGCTGCAGCATGGGGCGTTTCATTGGCACATTGATTGATTAGGGCTCAGGGGGGCTCTTGTCTCCTTTAACCACTAGGGCTGCTCTGACCTGTCAATATCCTTCTCTCCATCTTCATCCATCTTTGTAAACGTAGATCCGCCAGTCGCCTCGTCAATCAAGTTGTCAGAGATTCTCCTCAGGCATTTAATCACTTATCTTATCTCTGGGAAAGCTGGGTGACTGCCATGTTTGTCATTATAAAGCTTTTCCTGACTTTGAGACAGTAAATGTCTTCTGAAATACAATAACGTAGGCAGGAAAGTGTCACTGAATAAGCAGGAGCCCGGAAGCCTGAGTGACAACCCCGGACGAAAGTATAGCCACAGTGATGGTGGAGCCACCCAGCTTTCCCAGATGTAAGGAGTGTATGTGTACCAACAAAGAAGGAGGACTCCAGGACTATGCTCTGTATCTCCAGGACTATGCTCTGTATCTCCAGGACTATGCTCTGTAACTCCAGGACTATGCTCTGTATCTCCAGGACTATGCTCTGTAACTCCAGGACTATGCTCTGTGACTCCAGGACTATGCTCTATAACTCCAGGACTATGCTCTGTATCTCCAGGACTATGCTCTGTATCTCCAGGACTATGCTCTATAACTCCAGGACTGTGCTCTGTGACTCCAGGACTATGCTCTGTATCTCCAGGACTATGCTCTGTGACTCCAGGACTATGCTCTATAACTCCAGGACTATGCTCTGTGACTCCAGGACTATGCTCTGTGACTCCAGGACTATGCTCTATAACTCCAGGACTATGCTCTGTATCTCCAGGACTATGCTCTGTATCTCCAGGACTATGCTCTATAACTCCAGGACTGTGCTCTGTGACTCCAGGACTATGCTCTGTATCTCCAGGACTATGCTCTGTGACTCCAGGACTATGCTCTGTGACTCCAGGACTATGCTCTATAACTCCAGGACTATGCTCTGTATCTCCAGGACTATGCTCTGTATCTCCAGGACTATGCTCTATAACTCCAGGACTGTGCTCTTTGACTCCAGGACTATGCTCTATAACTCCAGGACTATGCTCTATGACTCCAGCACTATGATGTGTGACTCCAGGACTATGCTCTATAACTCCAGGAATATGTTCTATGACTCCAGGACTATGCTCTGTGACTCCAGGACTATGCTCTGTAGCTCCAGGACTATGCTCTGTGACTCCAGGACTATGCTCTGTAACTCCAGGAATATGTTCTATGACTCCAGGACTATGCTCTGTACCTCCAGGAATATGTTCTATGACTCCAGGACTATGCTCTGTACCTCCAGGACTATGCTCTGTAGCTCCAGGACTATGCTCTGTAACTCCAGGACTATGCTCTATAACTCCAGGACTGTGCTCTGTGACTCCAGGACTATGCTCTGTACCTCCAGGACTGTGCTCTGCAACTCCAGGACTATGCACTGTGACTCCAGGACTGTGCTCTATGACTCCAGGACTATGCTCTGTATCTCCAGGACTGTGCTCTGTAACTCCAGGACTATGCTCTGTGACTCCAGGACTATGCTCTATAACTCCAGGACTGTGCTTTGTAACTCCAGGACTATGCTCTGTGACTCCAGGACTATGCTCTGTACCTCCATGACTATACTCTGTACCTCCAGGACTATGCTCTTTGACTCCAGGACTGTGCTCTGTGACTCCAGGACTATGCTCTGTACCTCCAGGACTGTGCTCTGTGACTCCAGGACTATGCTCTGTGACTCCAGGACTATGCTCTGTGACTCCAGGACTATGCTCTATAACTCCAGGACTGTGCTCTGTAACTCCAGGACTATGCTCTGTACCTCCATGACTATGCTCTGTGACTCCAGGACTATGCTCTGTACCTCCATGACTATGCTCTGTGACTCCAGGACTATGCTCTATAACTCCAGGACTGTGCTCTGTAACTCCAGGACTATGCTCTGTACCTCCATGACTATGCTCTGTGACTCCAGGACTATGCTCTGTACCTCCATGACTATGCTCTGTAACTCCAGGACTATGCTCTGAACCTCCATGACTATGCTCTGTGACTCCAGGACTATGCTCTGTACCTCCATGACTATGCTCTGTGACTCCAGGACTGTGCTCTGTAACTCCAGGACTATGCTCTGTACCTCCATGACTATGCTCTGTGACTCCAGGACTATGCTCTGTATCTCCAGGACTATGCTCTGTACCTCCAGGACTATGTTCTGTATCTCCAGGACTATGCTCTATGACTCCAGGACTGTGCTCTATAACTCCAGGACTGTGCTCTGTAACTCCAGGACTATGCTGTGTAACTCCAGGACTATGCTCTATAACTCCAGGACTATGCTCTGTACCTTCAGGACTGTGCTCTGTAACTCCAGGATTATGCTCTGTGATTCCAGTACTATGCTCTGTGACTCCAGGACTATGCTCTGTATCTCCAGGACTATGCTCTGTACCTCCAGGACTATGCTCTGTATCTCCAGGACTATGCTCTATGACTCCAGGACTGTGCTCTATAATTCCAGGACTGTGTTCTGTAACGCCAGGACCATGCTCTGTAACTCCAGAATGATGATCTGTAACTCCAGGACTATGCTCTATGACTCCAGGACTATGCTCTGTAACTCCAGAACCATGCTCTGTAGCTCCAGGACCATGCTCTGTACCTCCAGGACTATGCTGTGTGACTCCAGGACTGTGCTCTGTAGCTCCAGGACTATGCTGTGTGACTCCAGGACTGTGCTCTGTAGCTCCAGGACCATGCTCTGTATCTCCAGGACTATGCTCTATAACTCCAGGACTATGCTCTGTACCTCCATGACTATGCTCTGTGACTCCAGGACTATGCCCTATAACTCCAGGACTATGCTCTGTAGCTCCAGGACCATGCTCTGTAGCTCCAGGACCATGCTCTGTATCTCCAGGACTGTGCTCTGTATCTCCAGGACTATGCTCTGTACCTCCATGACTATGCTCTGTACCTCCAGGACTATGCTCTGTACCTCCAGGACTATGCCCTATACCTCCAGTACTATGCTCTATAACTCCAGGACCATGCTCTGTGACTCCAGGACTATGCTCTGTACCTCCAGGACCATGCTCTGTGACTCCAGGACCATGCTGTATGACTCCAGGACTATGCTCTGTACCTCCAGGACCATGCTCTGTGACTCCAGGACCATGCTCTATGACTCCAGGACTATGCTCTGTGACTCCAGGACTATGCTCTATAGCTCCAGGACCATGCTCTGTAGCTCCAGGATTATTCTCTGTGACTCCAGGACCATGCTCTGTATCTCCAGGACCATGCTCTATAACTCCAGGTCCATGCTCTATGACTCCAGGACTATGCTCTGTACCTCCAGGACCGTGCTCTGTGACTCCAGGACTATGCTCTATGACTCAAGGACCATGCTCTATGACTCCAGGACTATGCTCTGTGACTCCAGGACTATGCTCTGTAGCTCCAGGACCATGCTCTGTATCTCCAGGACTATGCTCTATAACTCCAGAACCATGCTCTATGACTCCAGGACTATGCTCTGTATCTCCAGGACCATGCTCTGTAACTCCAGGACTATGCTCTGTGACTCCAGGACTATGCTCTGTGACTCCAGGACTATGCTCTGTACCTCCAGGACCATGCTCTGTGACTCCAGGACCATGCTCTATAACTCCAGGACCATGCTCTGTGACTCCAGGACTGTGCTCTATGACTCCAGGACTATGCTCTGTACCTCCAGGACTATGCTCTATAACTCCAGGACTATGCTCTGTACCTCCAGGACTATGCTCTGTACCTCCAGGACTGTGTTCTATAACTCCAGGACTATGCTCTGTACCTCCAGGACTATGCTCTATAACTCCAGGACTATGCTCTGTACCTCCAGGACTATGCTCTGTACCTCCAGGACTGTGCTCTGTACCTCCAGGACTGTGCTCTATAACTCCAGGACTATGCTCTGTACCTCCAGGACTATGCTCTGTATCTCCAGGACTATGCTCTGTACCTCCAGGACTATGCTCTGTGACTCCAGGACTATGCTCTGTACCTCCAGGACTATGCTCTATAACTCCAGGACTATGCTCTGTACCTCCAGGACTATGCTCTGTACCTCCAGGACTATGCTCTGTACCTCCAGGACTGTGCTCTATAACTCCAGGACTATGCTCTGTACCTCCAGGACTATGCTCTGTACCTCCAGGACTATGCTCTGTACCTCCAGGACTATGCTCTGTACCTCCAGGACTGTGCTCTGTACCTCCAGGACTATGCTCTGTACCTCCAGGACTATGCTCTGTACCTCCAGGACTATGCTCTGTACCTCCAGGACTATGCTCTGTGACTCCAGGATTCTCTGATTCCAGTTATTCTCACTTCATGTAACACTTCTTCATGTTTCCTCTATGATTTTTATACTTTGTATCTTTGTTACGTTGATTGGAATAAGAGGGGTCTTTCCAGTTGACCTTTTCTCGTAGATGATCCATAGTCAGTAATCCCCCTTTTCTTCATCCTCTTCACCCTCTTGCACTCAGGGTGGCCCCCCCTGCTGGATTTTACTGGGGGGGTCACAGATTGAGATGTGGATGTTCTTCAGTTCAGTGATCGCCCCTCTCCTCCCCCTGTAGTTTATGAGTCAACAAGAAACTTCCTGAAGATCCAAAGACAAATCATTTATTTTTTTGTAGCTTTGACCCCTGATCCATCAGCCGCGGCTTTGATGTCTGTGATTTACACAGATGTGCTGGAAAAACTTGGCTATAAATAAGGGTTTGGCAAAGAGACCCAAAATACTGAGGTCCCGAAACATCTTCAGAAGGTGAAGGACGATCTGATAACAAACATGTAGATGAAGCAGAGCTGATCCCCTGCTGCAGAGGCGGGGGATGGGAGACAGCCTGGGGGGACATTACAGATAAGGCCATGTTCACATGTCCAGTAATTAGAACGGATCCAGCAAGGCACAATGGACACAACTTTTTAGTCCATTATTCACTAATTGATCTCTGCTGGATCTGTTCTTTTAAAATTGAAGTCAATGGGCAATGGATCCATTAATGCGGCATTCATAGTCACCTTTATCTTGCCCGATCTGTTAGTGCGGCATTCATAGTCACCTTTATCTTGCCCGATCCGTTAGTGCGGCATTCATTGTCGTCTTTATCTTGCCCGATCCGTTAGTGCGGCATTCATTGTCGTCTTTATCTTGCCCGATCCGTTAGTGCGGCATTCATTGTCGTCTTTATCTTGCCCGATCTGTTAGTGCGGCATTCATAGTCACCTTTATCTTGCCCTATCTGTTAGTGCGGCATTCATTGTCGTCTTTATCTTGCCCGATCCGTTAGTGCGGCATTCATTGTCGTCTTTATCTTGCCCGATCCGTTAGTGCGGCATTCATTGTCGTCTTTATCTTGCCCGATCAGTTAGTGCGGCATTCATTGTCGTCTTTATCTTGCCCGATCTGTTAGTGCGGCATTCATTGTCGTCTTTATCTTGCCCGATCCGTTAGTGCGGCATTCATTGTCGCCTTTATCTTGCCCGATCTGTTAGGGCAGCATTCATTGTTGTCTTTATCTTGCCCGATCTGTTAGTGCGGCCTTCATTGTCGCCTTTATCTTGCCCGATCTGTTAGTGCTGCATTCATTGTTGTCTTTATCTTGCCCGATCTGTTAGTGCGGCCTTCATTGTCGCCTTTATCTTGCCCGATCTGTTAGTGCTGCATTCATTGTTGTCTTTATCTTGCCCGATCTGTTAGTGCTGCATTCATTGTCGTGTTTATCTTGCCCGATCTGTTAGTGCGTCATTCATTGTCGTCTTTATCTTGCCCGATCTGTTAGTGCAGCATTCATTGTCGTCTTTATCTTGCCCGATCTGTTAGTGCGGCTTTCATTGTCGTCTTTATCTTGCCCGATCCGTTAGTGCGGCATTCATTGACGTCTTTATCTTGCCCGATCCGTTAGTGCGGCATTCATTGTCGCCTTTATCTTGCCCGATCTGTTAGTGCGGCATTCATTGTCGTCTTTATCTTGCCCGATCTGTTAGTGCTGCATTCATTGTCGTCTTTATCTTGCCCGATCCGTTAGTGCGGCATTCATTGTCGACTTTATCTTGCCCGATCTGTTAGTGCGGCATTCATTGTCGCCTTTATCTTGCCCGATCTGTTAGTGCGGCATTCATTGTCGTCTTTATCTTGCCCGATCTGTTAGTGCGGCATTCATTGTCGTCTTTATCTTGCCCGATCTGTTAGTGTGGCATTCATTGTCGTCTTTATCTTGCCCGATCCGTTAGTGCGTCATTCATTGTCGTCTTTATCTTGCCCGATCCGTTAGTGCGGCATTCATTGTCGTCTTTATCTTGCCCGATCCGTTAGTGTGGCATTCATTGTCGTCTTTATCTTGCCCGATCCGTTAGTGCGGCATTCATTGTCGTCTTTATCTTGCCCGATCCGTTAGTGCGGCATTCATTGTCGCCTTTATCTTGCCCGATCTGTTAGTGCGGCTTTCATTGTCGTCTTTATCTTGCCCGATCCGTTAGTGCGGCATTCATTGACGTCTTTATCTTGCCCTATCCGTTAGTGCGGCATTCATTGTCGTCTTTATCTTGCCCGATCTGTTAGTGCGGCATTCATTGTCGTCTTTATCTTGCCCGATCCGTTAGTGCGGCATTCATTGTCGTCTTTATCTTGCCCGATCCGTTAGTGCGGCATTCATTGTCGCCTTTATCTTGCCCGATCCGTTAGTGCGGCATTCATTGTCGTCTTTATCTTGCCCGATCTGTTAGTGCTGCATTCATTGTCGTCTTTATTTTGCCCGATCCGTTAGTGCGGCATTCATTGTCGTCTTTATCTTGCCCGATCTGTTAGTGCGGCATTCATTGTCGCCTTTATCTTGCCCGATCTGTTAGTGCAGCATTCATTGTCGTCTTTATCTTGCCCGATCCGTTAGTGCGTCATTCATTGTCGTCTTTATCTTGCCCGATCCGTTAGTGTGGCATTCATTGTCGCCTTTATCTTGCCCGATCTGTTAGTGCGGCATTCATTGTCGTCTTTATCTTGCCCGATCCGTTAGTGCGGCATTCATTGTCGTCTTTATCTTGCCCGATCCGTTAGTGCGGCATTCATTGTCGTCTTTATCTTGCCCGATCCGTTAGTGCAGCATTCATTGTCGTCTTTATCTTGCCCGATCCGTTAGTGCGTCATTCATTGTCGTCTTTATCTTGCCCGATCCGTTAGTGTGGCATTCATTGTCGCCTTTATCTTGCCCGACCTGTTAGTGCGGCATTCATTGTCGTCTTTATCTTGCCCGATCCGTTAGTGCGGCATTCATTGTCGTCTTTATCTTCCCCGATCTGTTAGTGCTGCATTCATTGTTGTCTTTATCTTGCCCGATCTGTTAGTGCTGCATTCATTGTCGTCTTTATCTTGCCCGATCTGTTAGTGCGGCATTCATTGTCGTCTTTATCTTGCCGGATCTGTTAGTGCGGCATTCATTGTCGTCTTTATCTTGCCCGATCTGTTAGTGCGGCATTCATTGTCGTCTTTATCTTGCCCGATCCGTTAGTGCGGCATTCATTGTCACCTTTATCTTGCCCGATCTGTTAGTGCTGCCTTCATTGTCGCCTTTATCTTGCTCGATCTGTTAGTGCTGCATTCATTGTCGTCTTTATCTTGCCCGATCTGTTAGTGCGGCATTCATTGTCGTCTTTATCTTGCCCGATCTGTTAGTGCGGCATTCATTGTCGTCTTTATCTTGCCCGATCCGTTAGTGCGGCATTCATTGTCGTCTTTATCTTGCCCGATCCGTTAGTGCGGCATTCATTGTCGTCTTTATCTTGCCCGATCCGTTAGTGCGGCATTCATTGTCGTCTTTATCTTGCCCGATCCGTTAGTGCGGCATTCATTGTCGTCTTTATCTTGCCCGATCCGTTAGTGCGGCATTCATTGTCGTCTTTATCTTGCCCGATCCGTTAGTGCGGCATTCATTGTCGCCTTTATCTTGCCCGATCTGTTAGTGCGGCATTCATTGTCGTCTTTATCTTGCCCGATCTGTTAGTGCGGCATTCATTGTCGTCTTTATCTTGCCTGATCCGTTAGTGCGGCATTCATTGTCGTCTTTATCTTGCCCGATCTGTTAGTGCGGCATTCATTGTCGCCTTTATCTTGCCCGATCTGTTAGTGCAGCATTCATTGTCGTCTTTATCTTGCCTGATCCGTTAGTGCGGCATTCATTGTCGTCTTTATCTTGCCCGATCCGTTAGTGTGGCATTCATTGTCGCCTTTATCTTGCCCGATCTGTTAGTGCAGCATTCATTGTCGTCTTTATCTTGCCCGATCCGTTAGTGCGGCATTCATTGTCGTCTTTATCTTGCCCGATCTGTTAGTGTGGCATTCATTGTCGTCTTTATCTTGCCCGATCTGTTAGTGCTGCATTTATTGTCGCCTTTATCTTGCCCGATCTGTTAGTGCGGCATTCATTGTCGCCTTTATCTTGCCCGATCTGTTAGTGCGGCATTCATTGTCGTCTTTATCTTGCCCGATCCGTTAGTGCGGCATTCATTGTCGCCTTTATCTTGCCCGATCTGTTAGTGCGGCCTTCAGTGTCGCCTTTATCTTGCCCGATCTGTTAGTGCTGCATTCATTGTTGTCTTTATCTTGCCCGATCTGTTAGTGCTGCATTCATTGTCGTCTTTATCTTTCCCGATCTGTTAGTTCGGCCTTCATTGTCGCCTTTATCTTGCCCGATCTGTTAGTGCTGCATTCATTGTCGTCTTTATCTTGCCCGATCTGTTAGTGCGGCATTCATTGTCGTCTTTATCTTGCCCGATCTGTTAGTGCGGCATTCATTGTCGTCTTTATCTTGCCCGATCTGTTAGCGCGGTATTCATTGTCGTCTTTATCTTGCCCGATCCGTTAGTGCGGCATTCATTGTCGTCTTTATCTTGCCCGATCCGTTAGTGTGGCATTCATTGTCGTCTTTATCTTGCCCGATCTGTTAGTGCGGCATTCATTGTCGCCTTTATCTTGCCCGATCTGTTAGTGCAGCATTCATTGTCGTCTTTATCTTGCCCGATCCGTTAGTGCGTCATTCATTGTCGTCTTTATCTTGCCCGATCCGTTAGTGTGGCATTCATTGTCGCCTTTATCTTGCCCGATCTGTTAGTGCGGCATTCATTGTCGTCTTTATCTTGCCCGATCCGTTAGTGCGGCATTCATTGTCGTCTTTATCTTGCCCGATCTGTTAGTGTGGCATTCATTGTCGTCTTTATCTTGCCCGATCTGTTAGTGCTGCATTTATTGTCGCCTTTATCTTGCCCGATCTGTTAGTGCGGCATTCATTGTCGCCTTTATCTTGCCCGATCTGTTAGTGCGGCATTCATTGTCGTCTTTATCTTGCCCGATCCGTTAGTGCGGCATTCATTGTCGCCTTTATCTTGCCCGATCTGTTAGTGCGGCCTTCAGTGTCGCCTTTATCTTGCCCGATCTGTTAGTGCTGCATTCATTGTTGTCTTTATCTTGCCCGATCTGTTAGTGCTGCATTCATTGTCGTCTTTATCTTTCCCGATCTGTTAGTTCGGCCTTCATTGTCGCCTTTATCTTGCCCGATCTGTTAGTGCTGCATTCATTGTCGTCTTTATCTTGCCCGATCTGTTAGTGCGGCATTCATTGTCGTCTTTATCTTGCCCGATCTGTTAGTGCGGCATTCATTGTCGTCTTTATCTTGCCCGATCTGTTAGCGCGGTATTCATTGTCGTCTTTATCTTGCCCGATCCGTTAGTGCGGCATTCATTGTCGTCTTTATCTTGCCCGATCCGTTAGTGTGGCATTCATTGTCGTCTTTATCTTGCCCGATCTGTTAGTGCGGCATTCATTGTCGTCTTTATCTTGCCCGATCCGTTAGTGCGGCATTCATTGTCGTCTTTATCTTGCCCGATCTGTTAGTGCGGCATTCATTGTCGCCTTTATCTTGCCCGATCTGTTAGTGCGGCATTCATTGTCGTCTTTATCTTGCCCGATCCGTTAGTGCTGCATTCATTGTCGTCTTTATCTTGCCCGATCCGTTAGTGCGGCATTCATTGTCGCCTTTATCTTGCCCGATCTGTTAGTGCGGCCTTCATTGTCGCCTTTATCTTGCCCGATCTGTTAGTGCTGCATTCATTGTTGTCTTTATCTTGCCCGATCTGTTAGTGCTGCATTCATTGTCGTCTTTATCTTGCCCGATCTGTTAGTGCGGCATTCATTGTCGTCTTTATCTTGCCCGATCTGTTAGTGCGGCATTCATTGTCGCCTTTATCTTGCCCGATCCGTTAGTGCGGCATTCATTGTCGCCTTTATCTTGCCCGATCCGTTAGTGCGGCATTCATTGTCGCCTTTATCTTGCCCGATCCGTTAGTGCGGCATTCATTGTCGCCTTTATCTTGCCCGATCTGTTAGTGCGGCATTTATTGTCGTTTTTATCTTGCCCGATCTGTTAGTGCGACATTCATTGTCGTCTTTATCTTGCCCGATCCGTTAGTGCGGCATTCATTGTCGTCTTTATCTTGCCCGATCCGTTAGTGCGGCATTCATTGTCGTCTTTATCTTGCCCGATCTGTTAGTGCGGCATTCATTGTCGTCTTTATCTTGCCCGATCCGTTAGTGCGGCATTCATTGTCGTCTTTATCTTGCCCGATCCGTTAGTGCGGCATTCATTGTCGTCTTTATCTTGCCCGATCCGTTAATGCGGCATTCATTGTCGCCTTTATCTTGCCCGATCTGTTAGTGCGGCCTTCATTGTCGCCTTTATCTTGCCCGATCTGTTAGTGCTGCATTCATTGTCGTCTTTATCTTGCCCGATCTGTTAGTGCGGCATTCATTGTCGTCTTTATCTTGCCCGATCTGTTAGTGCGGCCTTCATTGTCGCCTTTATCTTGCCCGATCTGTTAGTGCTGCATTCATTGTCGTCTTTATCTTGCCCGATCTGTTAGTGCGGCATTCATTGTCGTCTTTATCTTGCCCGATCTGTTAGTGCGGCATTCATTGTCGTCTTTATCTTGCCCGATCTGTTAGTGCGGCATTCATTGTCGTCTTTATCTTGCCCGATCTGTTAGTGCGGCATTCATTGTCGTCTTTATCTTGCCCGATCTGTTAGTGCGGCATTCATCGTCGTCTTTATCTTGCCCGATCTGTTAGTGCGGCATTCATTGTCGTCTTTATCTTGCCCGATCTGTTAGTGCGGCATTCATTGTCGTCTTTATCTTGCCCGATCTGTTAGTGCGGCATTCATTGTCGTCTTTATCTTGCCCGATCTGTTAGTGCGGCATTCATTGTCGTCTTTATCTTGCCCGATCTGTTAGTGCGGCATTCATTGTCGTCTTTATCTTGCCCGATCTGTTAGTGCGGCATTCATTGTCGTCTTTATCTTGCCCGATCCGTTAGTGCGGCATTCATTGTCGCCTTTATCTTGCCCGATCTGTTAGTGCGGCCTTCAGTGTCGCCTTTATCTTGCCCGATCTGTTAGTGCTGCATTCATTGTTGTCTTTATCTTGCCCGATCTGTTAGTGCTGCATTCATTGTCGTCTTTATCTTTCCCGATCTGTTAGTGCGGCCTTCATTGTCGCCTTTATCTTGCCCGATCTGTTAGTGCTGCATTCATTGTCGCCTTTATCTTGCCCGATCTGTTAGTGCGGCATTCATTGTCGTCTTTATCTTGCCCGATCTGTTAGTGCGGCATTCATTGTCGTCTTTATCTTGCCCGATCTGTTAGCGCGGCATTCATTGTCGTCTTTATCTTGCCCGATCCGTTAGTGCGGCATTCATTGTCGTCTTTATCTTGCCCGATCCGTTAGTGTGGCATTCATTGTCGTCTTTATCTTGCCCGATCCGTTAGTGCGGCATTCATTGTCGTCTTTATCTTGCCCGATCCGTTAGTGCGGCATTCATTGTCGTCTTTATCTTGCCCGATCTGTTAGTGCGGCATTCATTGTCGCCTTTATCTTGCCCGATCTGTTAGTGCGGCATTCATTGTCGTCTTTATCTTGCCCGATCCGTTAGTGCTGCATTCATTGTCGTCTTTATCTTGCCCGATCCGTTAGTGCGGCATTCATTGTCGCCTTTATCTTGCCCGATCTGTTAGTGCGGCCTTCATTGTCGCCTTTATCTTGCCCGATCTGTTAGTGCTGCATTCATTGTTGTCTTTATCTTGCCCGATCTGTTAGTGCTGCATTCATTGTCGTCTTTATCTTGCCCGATCTGTTAGTGCGGCATTCATTGTCGTCTTTATCTTGCCCGATCTGTTAGTGCGGCATTCATTGTCGCCTTTATCTTGCCCGATTCGTTAGTGCGGCATTCATTGTCGCCTTTATCTTGCCCGATCCGTTAGTGCGGCATTCATTGTCGCCTTTATCTTGCCCGATCCGTTAGTGCGGCATTCATTGTCGCCTTTATCTTGCCCGATCTGTTAGTGCGGCATTTATTGTCGTTTTTATCTTGCCCGATCTGTTAGTGCGACATTCATTGTCGTCTTTATCTTGCCCGATCCGTTAGTGCGGCATTCATTGTCGTCTTTATCTTGCCCGATCTGTTAGTGCGGCATTCATTGTCGTCTTTATCTTGCCCGATCCGTTAGTGCGGCATTCATTGTCGTCTTTATCTTGCCCGATCTGTTAGTGCGGCATTCATTGTCGCCTTTATCTTGCCCGATCTGTTAGTGCGGCATTCATTGTCGTCTTTATCTTGCCCGATCCGTTAGTGCTGCATTCATTGTCGTCTTTATCTTGCCCGATCCGTTAGTGCGGCATTCATTGTCGCCTTTATCTTGCCCGATCTGTTAGTGCGGCCTTCATTGTCGCCTTTATCTTGCCCGATCTATTAGTGCTGCATTCATTGTTGTCTTTATCTTGCCCGATCTGTTAGTGCTGCATTCATTGTCGTCTTTATCTTGCCCGATCTGTTAGTGCGGCATTCATTGTCGTCTTTATCTTGCCCGATCTGTTAGTGCGGCATTCATTGTCGCCTTTATCTTGCCCGATCCGTTAGTGCGGCATTCATTGTCGCCTTTATCTTGCCCGATCCGTTAGTGCGGCATTCATTGTCGCCTTTATCTTGCCCGATCCGTTAGTGCGGCATTCATTGTCGCCTTTATCTTGCCCGATCTGTTAGTGCGGCATTTATTGTCGTTTTTATCTTGCCCGATCTGTTAGTGCGACATTCATTGTCGTCTTTATCTTGCCCGATCCGTTAGTGCGGCATTCATTGTCGTCTTTATCTTGCCCGATCCGTTAGTGCGGCATTCATTGTCGTCTTTATCTTGCCCGATCTGTTAGTGCGGCATTCATTGTCGTCTTTATCTTGCCCGATCCGTTAGTGCGGCATTCATTGTCGTCTTTATCTTGCCCGATCCGTTAGTGCGGCATTCATTGTCGTCTTTATCTTGCCCGATCCGTTAGTGCGGCATTCATTGTCGTCTTTATCTTGCCCGATCCGTTAGTGCGGCATTCATTGTCGTCTTTATCTTGCCGGATCCGTTAATGCGGCATTCATTGTCGCCTTTATCTTGCCCGATCTGTTAGTGCGGCCTTCATTGTCGCCTTTATCTTGCCCGATCTGTTAGTGCTGCATTCATTGTCGTCTTTATCTTGCCCGATCTGTTAGTGCGGCATTCATTGTCGTCTTTATCTTGCCCGATCTGTTAGTGCGGCCTTCATTGTCGCCTTTATCTTGCCCGATCTGTTAGTGCTGCATTCATTGTCGTCTTTATCTTGCCCGATCTGTTAGTGCGGCATTCATTGTCGTCTTTATCTTGCCCGATCTGTTAGTGCGGCATTCATTGTCGTCTTTATCTTGCCCGATCTGTTAGTGCGGCATTCATTGTCGTCTTTATCTTGCCCGATCTGTTAGTGCGGCATTCATTGTCGTCTTTATCTTGCCCGATCTGTTAGTGCGGCATTCATTGTCGTCTTTATCTTGCCCGATCTGTTAGTGCGGCATTCATTGTCGTCTTTATCTTGCCCGATCTGTTAGTGCGGCATTCATTGTCGTCTTTATCTTGCCCGATCTGTTAGTGCGGCATTCATTGTAGTCTTTATCTTGCCCGATCTGTTAGTGCGGCATTCATTGTCGTCTTTATCTTGCCCGATCTGTTAGTGCGGCATTCATTGTCGTCTTTATCTTGCCCGATCTGTTAGTGCGGCATTCATTGTCGTCTTTATCTTGCCCGATCCGTTAGTGCGGCATTCATTGTCGCCTTTATCTTGCCCGATCTGTTAGTGCGGCCTTCAGTGTCGCCTTTATCTTGCCCGATCTGTTAGTGCTGCATTCATTGTTGTCTTTATCTTGCCCGATCTGTTAGTGCTGCATTCATTGTCGTCTTTATCTTTCCCGATCTGTTAGTGCGGCCTTCATTGTCGCCTTTATCTTGCCCGATCTGTTAGTGCTGCATTCATTGTCGCCTTTATCTTGCCCGATCTGTTAGTGCGGCATTCATTGTCGTCTTTATCTTGCCCGATCTGTTAGCGCGGCATTCATTGTCGTCTTTATCTTGCCCGATCCGTTAGTGCGGCATTCATTGTCGCCTTTATCTTGCCCGATCTGTTAGTGCGGCATTTATTGTCGTTTTTATCTTGCCCGATCTGTTAGTGCGACATTCATTGTCGTCTTTATCTTGCCCGATCCGTTAGTGCGGCATTCATTGTCGTCTTTATCTTGCCCGATCTGTTAGTGCGGCATTCATTGTCGTCTTTATCTTGCCCGATCCGTTAGTGCGGCATTCATTGTCGTCTTTATCTTGCCCGATCTGTTAGTGCTGCATTCATTGTTGTCTTTATCTTGCCCGATCTGTTAGTGCTGCATTCATTGTCGTCTTTATCTTGCCCGATCTGTTAGTGCGGCATTCATTGTCGTCTTTATCTTGCCCGATCTGTTAGTGCGGCATTCATTGTCGCCTTTATCTTGCCCGATCCGTTAGTGCGGCATTCATTGTCGCCTTTATCTTGCCCGATCCGTTAGTGCGGCATTCATTGTCGCCTTTATCTTGCCCGATCCGTTAGTGCGGCATTCATTGTCGCCTTTATCTTGCCCGATCCGTTAGTGCGGCATTCATTGTCGCCTTTATCTTGCCCGATCTGTTAGTGCGGCATTTATTGTCGTTTTTATCTTGCCCGATCCGTTAGTGCGACATTCATTGTCGTCTTTATCTTGCCCGATCCGTTAGTGCGGCATTCATTGTCGTCTTTATCTTGCCCGATCCGTTAGTGCGGCATTCATTGTCGTCTTTATCTTGCCCGATCCGTTAGTGCGGCATTCATTGTCGTCTTTATCTTGCCCGATCCGTTAGTGCGGCATTCATTGTCGTCTTTATCTTGCCCGATCCGTTAGTGCGGCATTCATTGTCGTCTTTATCTTGCCCGATCCGTTAGTGCGGCATTCATTGTCGTCTTTATCTTGCCCGATCTGTTAGTGCGGCCTTCATTGTCGCCTTTATCTTGCCCGATCTGTTAGTGCTGCATTCATTGTCGTCTTTATCTTGCCCGATCTGTTAGTGCGGCATTCATTGTCGTCTTTATCTTGCCCGATCTGTTAGTGCGGCCTTCATTGTCGCCTTTATCTTGCCCGATCTGTTAGTGCGGCATTCATTGTCGTCTTTATCTTGCCCGATCTGTTAGTGCGGCATTCATTGTCGTCTTTATCTTGCCCGATCTGTTAGTGCGGCATTCATTGTCGTCTTTATCTTGCCCGATCTGTTAGTGCGGCATTCATTGTCGTCTTTATCTTGCCCGATCTGTTAGTGCGGCATTCATTGTCGTCTTTATCTTGCCCGATCTGTTAGTGCGGCATTCATTGTCGTCTTTATCTTGCCCGATCTGTTAGTGCGGCATTCATTGTCGTCTTTATCTTGCCCGATCTGTTAGTGCGGCATTCATTGTCGTCTTTATCTTGCCCGATCTGTTAGTGCGGCATTCATTGTCGTCTTTATCTTGCCCGATCTGTTAGTGCGGCATTCATTGTCGTCTTTATCTTGCCCGATCTGTTAGTGCGGCATTCATTGTCGTCTTTATCTTGCCCGATCCGTTAGTGCGGCATTCATTGTCGTCTTTATCTTGCCCGATCCGTTAGTGCGGCATTCATTGTCGCCTTTATCTTGCCCGATCTGTTAGTGCGGCCTTCAGTGTCGCCTTTATCTTGCCCGATCTGTTAGTGCTGCATTCATTGTCGTCTTTATCTTGCCCGATCTGTTAGTGCGGCCTTCATTGTCGCCTTTATCTTGCCCGATCTGTTAGTGCGGCATTCATTGTCGCCTTTATCTTGCCCGATCTGTTAGTGCGGCATTCATTGTCGTCTTTATCTTGCCCGATCCGTTAGTGCGTCATTCATTGTCGTCTTTATCTTGCCTGATCCGTTAGTGTGGCATTCATTGTCGCCTTTATCTTGCCCGACCTGTTAGTGCGGCATTCATTGTCGTCTTTATCTTGCCCGATCCGTTAGTGCGGCATTCATTGTCGTCTTTATCTTGCCCGATCCGTTAGTGTGGCATTCATTGTCGTCTTTATCTTGCCCGATCTGTTAGTGCTGCATTCATTGTTGTCTTTATCTTGCCCGATCTGTTAGTGCTGCATTCATTGTCGTCTTTATCTTGCCCGATCTTTTAGTGCGGCATTCATTGTCGTCTTTATCTTGCCCGATCCGTTAGTGCGGCATTCATTCTCGCCTTTATCTTGCCCGATCTGTTAGTGCTGCCTTCATTGTCGCCTTTATCTTGCCCGATCTGTTAGTGCTGCATTCATTGTCGTCTTTATCTTGCCCGATCTGTTAGTGCGGCATTCATTGTCGTCTTTATCTTGCCCGATCTGTTAGTGCGGCATTCATTGTCGTCTTTATCTTGCCCGATCTGTTAGTGCGGCATTCATTGTCGTCTTTATCTTGCCCGATCCGTTAGTGCGTCATTCATTGTCGTCTTTATCTTGCCCGATCCGTTAGTGCGGCATTCATTGTCGTCTTTATCTTGCCCGATCCGTTAGTGTGGCATTCATTGTCGTCTTTATCTTGCCCGATCCGTTAGTGCGGCATTCATTGTCGTCTTTATCTTGCCCGATCCGTTAGTGCGGCATTCATTGTCGCCTTTATCTTGCCCGATCTGTTAGTGCGGCATTCATTGTCGTCTTTATCTTGCCCGATCTGTTAGTGCGGCATTCATTGTCGTCTTTATCTTGCCCGATCCGTTAGTGCGGCATTCATTGTCGTCTTTATCTTGCCCGATCTGTTAGTGCGGCCTTCAGTGTCGCCTTTATCTTGCCCGATCTGTTAGTGCTGCATTCATTGTTGTCTTTATCTTGCCCGATCTGTTAGTGCTGCATTCATTGTCGTCTTTATCTTTCCCGATCTGTTATTGCGGCCTTCATTGTCGCCTTTATCTTGCCCGATCTGTTAGTGCTGCATTCATTGTCGTCTTTATCTTGCCCGATCTGTTAGTGCGGCATTCATTGTCGTCTTTATCTTGCCCGATCTGTTAGTGCGGCATTCATTGTCGTCTTTATCTTGCCCGATCTGTTAGCGCGGCATTCATTGTCGTCTTTATCTTGCCCGATCCGTTAGTGCGGCATTCATTGTCGTCTTTATCTTGCCCGATCCGTTAGTGTGGCATTCATTGTCGTCTTTATCTTGCCCGATCTGTTAGTGCGGCATTCATTGTCGTCTTTATCTTGCCCGATCCGTTAGTGCGGCATTCATTGTCGTCTTTATCTTGCCCGATCTGTTAGTGCGGCATTCATTGTCGCCTTTATCTTGCCCGATCTGTTAGTGCGGCATTCATTGTCGTCTTTATCTTGTCCGATCCGTTAGTGCTGCATTCATTGTCGTCTTTATCTTGCCCGATCCGTTAGTGCGGCATTCATTATCGCCTTTATCTTGCCCGATCTGTTAGTGCGGCCTTCATTGTCGCCTTTATCTTGCCCGATCTGTTAGTGCTGCATTCATTGTTGTCTTTATCTTGCCCGATCTGTTAGTGCTGCATTCATTGTCGTCTTTATCTTGCCCGATCCGTTAGTGCGGCATTCATTGTCGCCTTTATCTTGCCCGATCCGTTAGTGCGGCATTCATTGTCGCCTTTATCTTGCCCGATCCGTTAGTGCGGCATTCATTGTCGCCTTTATCTTGCCCGATCCGTTAGTGCGGCATTCATTGTCGCCTTTATCTTGCCCGATCCGTTAGTGCGGCATTCATTGTCGCCTTTATCTTGCCCGATCCGTTAGTGCGGCATTCATTGTCGCCTTTATCTTGCCCGATCTGTTAGTGCGGCATTTATTGTCGTTTTTATCTTGCCCGATCTGTTAGTGCGACATTCATTGTCGTCTTTATCTTGCCCGATCCGTTAGTGCGGCATTCATTGTCGTCTTTATCTTGCCCGATCCGTTAGTGCGGCATTCATTGTCGTCTTTATCTTGCCCGATCTGTTAGTGCGGCATTCATTGTCGTCTTTATCTTGCCCGATCCGTTAGTGCGGCATTCATTGTCGTCTTTATCTTGCCGGATCCGTTAGTGCGGCATTCATTGTCGTCTTTATCTTGCCGGATCCTTTAATGCGGCATTCATTGTCGCCTTTATCTTGCCCGATCTGTTAGTGCGGCCTTCATTGTCGCCTTTATCTTGCCCGATCTGTTAGTGCTGCATTCATTGTCGTCTTTATCTTGCCCGATCTGTTAGTGCGGCATTCATTGTCGTCTTTATCTTGCCCGATCTGTTAGTGCGGCCTTCATTGTCGCCTTTATCTTGCCCGATCTGTTAGTGCTGCATTCATTGTCGTCTTTATCTTGCCCGATCTGTTAGTGCGGCATTCATTGTCGTCTTTATCTTGCCCGATCTGTTAGTGCGGCATTCATTGTCGTCTTTATCTTGCCCGATCTGTTAGTGCGGCATTCATTGTCGTCTTTATCTTGCCCGATCTGTTAGTGCGGCATTCATTGTCGTCTTTATCTTGCCCGATCTGTTAGTGCGGCATTCATTGTTGTCTTTATCTTGCCCGATCTGTTAGTGCGGCATTCATTGTCGTCTTTATCTTGCCCGATCTGTTAGTGCGGCATTCATTGTCGTCTTTATCTTGCCCGATCTGTTAGTGCGGCATTCATTGTCGTCTTTATCTTGCCCGATCTGTTAGTGCGGCATTCATTGTCGTCTTTATCTTGCCCGATCTGTTAGTGCGGCATTCATTGTCGTCTTTATCTTGCCCGATCTGTTAGTGCGGCATTCATTGTCGTCTTTATCTTGCCCGATCCGTTAGTGCGGCATTCATTGTCGCCTTTATCTTGCCCGATCTGTTAGTGCGGCCTTCAGTGTCGCCTTTATCTTGCCCGATCTGTTAGTGCTGCATTCATTGTTGTCTTTATCTTGCCCGATCTGTTAGTGCTGCATTCATTGTCGTCTTTATCTTTCCCGATCTGTTAGTGCGGCCTTCATTGTCGCCTTTATCTTGCCCGATCTGTTAGTGCTGCATTCATTGTCGTCTTTATCTTGCCCGATCTGTTAGTGCGGCATTCATTGTCGTCTTTATCTTGCCCGATCTGTTAGTGCGGCATTCATTGTCGTCTTTATCTTGCCCGATCTGTTAGCGCGGCATTCATTGTCGTCTTTATCTTGCCCGATCCGTTAGTGCGGCATTCATTGTCGTCTTTATCTTGCCCGATCCGTTAGTGTGGCATTCATTGTCGTCTTTATCTTGCCCGATCTGTTAGTGCTGCATTCATTGTCCTCTTTATCTTGCCCGATCCGTTAGTGCGGCATTCATTGTCGTCTTTATCTTGCCCGATCTGTTAGTGCGGCATTCATTGTCGCCTTTATCTTGCCCGATCTGTTAGTGCGGCATTCATTGTCGTCTTTATCTTGCCCGATCCGTTAGTGCTGCATTCATTGTCGTCTTTATCTTGCCCGATCCGTTAGTGCGGCCTTCATTGTCGCCTTTATCTTGCCCGATCTGTTAGTGCTGCATTCATTGTCGTCTTTATCTTGCCCGATCTGTTAGTGCGGCATTCATTGTCGTTTTTATCTTGCCCGATCTGTTAGTGCGGCATTCATTGTCGTCTTTATCTTGCCCGATCTGTTAGTGCGGCATTCATTGTCGTCTTTATCTTGCCCGATCTGTTAGTGCGGCATTCATTGTCGTCTTTATCTTGCCCGATCTGTTAGTGCGGCATTCATTGTCGCCTTTATCTTGCCCGATCCGTTAGTGCGGCATTCATTGTCGCCTTTATCTTGCACGATCCGTTAGTGCGGCATTCATTGTCGCCTTTATCTTGCCCGATCCGTTAGTGCGGCATTCATTGTCGCCTTTATCTTGCCCGATCTGTTAGTGCGGCATTTATTGTCGTTTTTATCTTGCCCGATCTGTTAGTGCGACATTCATTGTCGTCTTTATCTTGCCCGATCCGTTAGTGCGGCATTCATTGTCGTCTTTATCTTGCCCGATCTGTTAGTGCGGCATTCATTGTCGTCTTTATCTTGCCCGATCCGTTAGTGCGGCATTCATTGTCGTCTTTATCTTGCCGGATCCGTTAGTGCGGCATTCATTGTCGTCTTTATCTTGCCCGATCTGTTAGTGCGGCATTCATTGTCGTCTTTATCTTGCCCGATCTGTTAGTGCGGCATTCATTGTCGTCTTTATCTTGCCCGATCTGTTAGTGCGGCATTCATTGTCGTCTTTATCTTGCCCGATCTGTTAGTGCGGCATTCATTGTCGTCTTTATCTTGCCCGATCCGTTAGTGCGGCATTCATTGTCGCCTTTATCTTGCCCGATCTGTTAGTGCTGCATTCATTGTTGTCTTTATCTTGCCCGATCTGTTAGTGCTGCATTCATTGTCGTCTTTATCTTTCCCGATCTGTTAGTGCGGCCTTCATTGTCGCCTTTATCTTGCCCGATCTGTTAGTGCTGCATTCATTGTCGTCTTTATCTTGCCCGATCTGTTAGTGCGGCATTCATTGTCGTCTTTATCTTGCCCGATCTGTTAGTGCGGCATTCATTGTCGTCTTTATCTTGCCCGATCTGTTAGCGCGGCATTCATTGTCGTCTTTATCTTGCCCGATCCGTTAGTGCGGCATTCATTGTCGTCTTTATCTTGCCCGATCCGTTAGTGTGGCATTCATTGTCGTCTTTATCTTGCCCGATCTGTTAGTGCGGCATTCATTGTCCTCTTTATCTTGCCCGATCCGTTAGTGCGGCATTCATTGTCGTCTTTATCTTGCCCGATCTGTTAGTGCGGCATTCATTGTCGCCTTTATCTTGCCCGATCTGTTAGTGCGGCATTCATTGTCGTCTTTATCTTGCCCGATCCGTTAGTGCTGCATTCATTGTCGTCTTTATCTTGCCCGATCCGTTAGTGCGGCATTCATTGTCGCCTTTATCTTTCCCGATCTGTTAGTGCGGCCTTCATTGTCGCCTTTATCTTGCCCGATCTGTTAGTGCTGCATTCATTGTCGTCTTTATCTTGCCCGATCCGTTAGTGCGGCATTCATTGTCGCCTTTATCTTGCCCGATCTGTTAGTGCGGCCTTCATTGTCGCCTTTATCTTGCCCGATCTGTTAGTGCTGCATTCATTGTTGTCTTTATCTTGCCCGATCTGTTAGTGCTGCATTCATTGTCGTCTTTATCTTGCCCGATCTGTTAGTGCGGCATTCATTGTCGTCTTTATCTTGCCCGATCTGTTAGTGCGGCATTCATTGTCGCCTTTATCTTGCCCGATCCGTTAGTGCGGCATTCATTGTCGCCTTTATCTTGCCCGATCCGTTAGTGCGGCATTCATTGTCGCCTTTATCTTGCCCGATCCGTTAGTGCGGCATTCATTGTCGCCTTTATCTTGCCCGATCTGTTAGTGCGGCATTTATTGTCGTTTTTATCTTGCCCGATCTGTTAGTGCGACATTCATTGTCGTCTTTATCTTGCCCGATCCGTTAGTGCGGCATTCATTGTCGTCTTTATCTTGCCCGATCCGTTAGTGCGGCATTCATTGTCGTCTTTATCTTGCCCGATCTGCTAGTGCGGCATTCATTGTCGTCTTTATCTTGCCCGATCCGTTAGTGCGGCATTCATTGTCGTCTTTATCTTGCCCGATCTGTTAGTGCTGCATTCATTGTCGTCTTTATCTTGCCGGATCCGTTAATGCGGCATTCATTGTCGCCTTTATCTTGCCCGATCTGTTAGTGCGGCCTTCATTGTCGCCTTTATCTTGCCCGATCTGTTAGTGCTGCATTCATTGTCGTCTTTATCTTGCCCGATCTGTTAGTGCGGCATTCATTGTCGTTTTTATCTTGCCCGATCTGTTAGTGCGGCATTCATTGTCGTCTTTATCTTGCCCGATCTGTTAGTGCGGCATTCATTGTCGTCTTTATCTTGCCCGATCTGTTAGTGCGGCATTCATTGTCGTCTTTATCTTGCCCGATCTGTTAGTGCGGCATTCATTGTCGTCTTTATCTTGCCCGATCTGTTAGTGCGGCATTCATTGTCGTCTTTATCTTGCCCGATCTGTTAGTGCGGCATTCATTGTCGTCTTTATCTTGCCCGATCTGTTAGTGCGGCATTCATTGTCGTCTTTATCTTGCCCGATCTGTTAGTGCGGCATTCATTGTCGTCTTTATCTTGCCCGATCTGTTAGTGCTGCATTTATTGTCGTCTTTATCTTGCCCGATCTGTGAGTTCGGGATTCATTGTCGTCTTTATCTTGCCCGATCCGTTAGTGCGGCATTCATTGTCGTCTTTATCTTGCCCGATCCGTTAGTGCGGCATTCATTGTCGTCTTTATCTTGCCCGATCCGTTAGTGCGGCATTCATTGTCGCCTTTATCTTGCCCGATCTGTTAGTGCGGCATTCATTGTCGTCTTTATCTTGCCCGATCCGTTAGTGCGTCATTCATTGTCGTCTTTATCTTGCCCGATCCGTTAGTGCGGCATTCATTGTCGTCTTTATCTTGCCCGATCCGTTATTGTGGCATTCATTGTCGGCTTTATCTTGCCCGATCTGTTAGTGCGGCATTCATTGTCGCCTTTATCTTGCCCGATCTGTTAGTGCGGCCTTCATTGTCGACTTTATCTTGCCCGATCTGTTAGTGCTGCATTCATTGTTGTCTTTATCTTGCCCGATCTGTTAGTGCTGCATTCATTGTCGTCTTTATCTTGCCCGATCTGTTAGTGCGGCATTCATTGTCGTCTTTATCTTGCCCGATCCGTTAGTGCGGCATTCATTGTCGTCTTTATCTTGCCCGATCCGTTAGTGCGGCATTCATTGTCGCCTTTATCTTGCCCGATCCGTTAGTGCGGCATTCATTGTCGCCTTTATCTTGCCCGATCTGTTAGTGCGGCATTCATTGTCGCCTTTATCTTGCCCGATCCGTTAGTGCGGCATTCATTGTCGTCTTTATCTTGCCCGATCCGTTAGTGCGGCATTCATTGTCGTCTTTATCTTGCCCGATCTGTTAGTGCGGCATTCATTGTCGCCTTTATCTTGCCCGATCCGTTAGTGCGGCATTCATTGTCGTCTTTATCTTGCCCGATCCGTTAGTGCGGCCTTCATTGTCGCCTTTATCTTGCCCGATCTGTTAGTGCTGCATTCATTGTCGTCTTTATCTTGCCCGATCTGTTAGTGCGGCATTCATTGTCGTCTTTATCTTGCCCGATCTGTTAGTGCGGCATTCATTGTCGTCTTTATCTTGCCCGATCTGTTAGTGCGGCATTCATTGTCGTCTTTATCTTGCCCGATCTGTTAGTGCGGCATTCATTGTCGTCTTTATCTTGCCCGATCTGTTAGTGCGGCATTCATTGTCGTCTTTATCTTGCCCGATCTGTTAGTGCGGCATTCATTGTCGTCTTTATCTTGCCCGATCTGTTAGTGCGGCATTCATTGTCGTCTTTATCTTGCCCGATCTGTTAGTGCGGCATTCATTGTCGTCTTTATCTTGCCCGATCTGTTAGTGCGGCATTCATTGTCGTCTTTATCTTGCCCGATCTGTTAGTGCGGCATTCATTGTCGTCTTTATCTTGCCCGATCTGTTAGTGCGGCATTCATTGTCGTCTTTATCTTGCCCGATCCGTTAGTGCGGCATTCATTGTCGCCTTTATCTTGCCCGATCTGTTAGTGCGGCCTTCAGTGTCGCCTTTATCTTGCCCGATCTGTTAGTGCTGCATTCATTGTTGTCTTTATCTTGCCCGATCTGTTAGTGCTGCATTCATTGTCGTCTTTATCTTTCCCGATCTGTTAGTGCGGCCTTCATTGTCGCCTTTATCTTGCCCGATCTGTTAGTGCTGCATTCATTGTCGTCTTTATCTTGCCCGATCTGTTAGTGCGGCATTCATTGTCGTCTTTATCTTGCCCGATCTGTTAGTGCGGCATTCATTGTCGTCTTTATCTTGCCCGATCTGTTAGCGCGGCATTCATTGTCGTCTTTATCTTGCCCGATCCGTTAGTGCGGCATTCATTGTCGTCTTTATCTTGCCCGATCCGTTAGTGTGGCATTCATTGTCGTCTTTATCTTGCCCGATCTGTTAGTGCGGCATTCATTGTCCTCTTTATCTTGCCCGATCCGTTAGTGCGGCATTCATTGTCGTCTTTATCTTGCCCGATCTGTTAGTGCGGCATTCATTGTCGCCTTTATCTTGCCCGATCTGTTAGTGCGGCATTCATTGTCGTCTTTATCTTGCCCGATCCGTTAGTGCTGCATTCATTGTCGTCTTTATCTTGCCCGATCCGTTAGTGCGGCATTCATTGTCGCCTTTATCTTTCCCGATCTGTTAGTGCGGCCTTCATTGTCGCCTTTATCTTGCCCGATCTGTTAGTGCTGCATTCATTGTCGTCTTTATCTTGCCCGATCCGTTAGTGCGGCATTCATTGTCGCCTTTATCTTGCCCGATCTGTTAGTGCGGCCTTCATTGTCGCCTTTATCTTGCCCGATCTGTTAGTGCTGCATTCATTGTTGTCTTTATCTTGCCCGATCTGTTAGTGCTGCATTCATTGTCGTCTTTATCTTGCCCGATCTGTTAGTGCGGCATTCATTGTCGTCTTTATCTTGCCCGATCTGTTAGTGCGGCATTCATTGTCGCCTTTATCTTGCCCGATCCGTTAGTGCGGCATTCATTGTCGCCTTTATCTTGCCCGATCCGTTAGTGCGGCATTCATTGTCGCCTTTATCTTGCCCGATCCGTTAGTGCGGCATTCATTGTCGCCTTTATCTTGCCCGATCTGTTAGTGCGGCATTTATTGTCGTTTTTATCTTGCCCGATCTGTTAGTGCGACATTCATTGTCGTCTTTATCTTGCCCGATCCGTTAGTGCGGCATTCATTGTCGTCTTTATCTTGCCCGATCCGTTAGTGCGGCATTCATTGTCGTCTTTATCTTGCCCGATCTGCTAGTGCGGCATTCATTGTCGTCTTTATCTTGCCCGATCCGTTAGTGCGGCATTCATTGTCGTCTTTATCTTGCCCGATCTGTTAGTGCTGCATTCATTGTCGTCTTTATCTTGCCGGATCCGTTAATGCGGCATTCATTGTCGCCTTTATCTTGCCCGATCTGTTAGTGCGGCCTTCATTGTCGCCTTTATCTTGCCCGATCTGTTAGTGCTGCATTCATTGTCGTCTTTATCTTGCCCGATCTGTTAGTGCGGCATTCATTGTCGTTTTTATCTTGCCCGATCTGTTAGTGCGGCATTCATTGTCGTCTTTATCTTGCCCGATCTGTTAGTGCGGCATTCATTGTCGTCTTTATCTTGCCCGATCTGTTAGTGCGGCATTCATTGTCGTCTTTATCTTGCCCGATCTGTTAGTGCGGCATTCATTGTCGTCTTTATCTTGCCCGATCTGTTAGTGCGGCATTCATTGTCGTCTTTATCTTGCCCGATCTGTTAGTGCGGCATTCATTGTCGTCTTTATCTTGCCCGATCTGTTAGTGCGGCATTCATTGTCGTCTTTATCTTGCCCGATCTGTTAGTGCGGCATTCATTGTCGTCTTTATCTTGCCCGATCTGTTAGTGCTGCATTCATTGTCGTCTTTATCTTGCCCGATCTGTGAGTTCGGGATTCATTGTCGTCTTTATCTTGCCCGATCCGTTAGTGCGGCATTCATTGTCGTCTTTATCTTGCCCGATCCGTTAGTGCGGCATTCATTGTCGTCTTTATCTTGCCCGATCCGTTAGTGCGGCATTCATTGTCGCCTTTATCTTGCCCGATCTGTTAGTGCGGCATTCATTGTCGTCTTTATCTTGCCCGATCCGTTAGTGCGTCATTCATTGTCGTCTTTATCTTGCCCGATCCGTTAGTGCGGCATTCATTGTCGTCTTTATCTTGCCCGATCCGTTATTGTGGCATTCATTGTCGGCTTTATCTTGCCCGATCTGTTAGTGCGGCATTCATTGTCGCCTTTATCTTGCCCGATCTGTTAGTGCGGCCTTCATTGTCGACTTTATCTTGCCCGATCTGTTAGTGCTGCATTCATTGTTGTCTTTATCTTGCCCGATCTGTTAGTGCTGCATTCATTGTCGTCTTTATCTTGCCCGATCTGTTAGTGCGGCATTCATTGTCGTCTTTATCTTGCCCGATCCGTTAGTGCGGCATTCATTGTCGCCTTTATCTTGCCCGATCCGTTAGTGCGGCATTCATTGTCGCCTTTATCTTGCCCGATCTGTTAGTGCGGCATTCATTGTCGTCTTTATCTTGCCCGATCCGTTAGTGCGGCATTCATTGTCGTCTTTATCTTGCCCGATCCGTTAGTGCGGCATTCATTGTCGTCTTTATCTTGCCCGATCCGTTAGTGCGTCATTCATTGTCGTCTTTATCTTGCCCGATCCGTTAGTGCGGCATTCATTGTCGTCTTTATCTTGCCCGATCCGTTATTGTGGCATTCATTGTCGGCTTTATCTTGCCCGATCTGTTAGTGCGGCATTCATTGTCGCCTTTATCTTGCCCGATCTGTTAGTGCGGCCTTCATTGTCGACTTTATCTTGCCCGATCTGTTAGTGCTGCATTCATTGTTGTCTTTATCTTGCCCGATCTGTTAGTGCTGCATTCATTGTCGTCTTTATCTTGCCCGATCTGTTAGTGCGGCATTCATTGTCGTCTTTATCTTGCCCGATCCGTTAGTGCGGCATTCATTGTCGCCTTTATCTTGCCCGATCCGTTAGTGCGGCATTCATTGTCGCCTTTATCTTGCCCGATCTGTTAGTGCGGCATTCATTGTCGCCTTTATCTTGCCCGATCCGTTAGTGCGGCATTCATTGTCGTCTTTATCTTGCCCGATCCGTTAGTGCGGCATTCATTGTCGTCTTTATCTTGCCCGATCCGTTCGTGCGGCATTCATTGTCGTCTTTATCTTGCCCGATCCGTTAGTGCGGCATTCATTGTCGTCTTTATCTTGCCCGATCCGTTAGTGCGGCATTCATTGTCGTCTTTATCTTGCCCGATCCGTTAGTGCGGCATTCATTGTCGTCTTTATCTTGCCCGATCTGTTAGTGCGGCATTCATTGTCGTCTTTATCTTGCCGGATCCGTTAGTGCGGCCTTCATTGTCGCCTTTATCTTGCCCGATCTGTTAGTGCTGCATTCATTGTCGTCTTTATCTTGCCCGATCTGTTAGTGCTGCATTCATTGTATAGTCTTTATCTTGCCCGATCTGTTAGTGCGGCATTCATTGTCATCTTTATCTTGCCCGATCTGTTAGTGCGGCATTCATTGTCGTTTTTTTATTGCCTGATCTGTTAGTGCGGCATTCATTGTCGTCTTTATCTTGCCCGATCCGTTAGTGCGGCATTCATTGTCGTCTTTATCTTGCCCGATCTGTTAGTGCGGCATTAATTGTCGCCTTTATCTTGCCCGATCTGTTAGTGCAGCATTCATTGTCGTCTTTATCTTGCCCGATCCGTTAGTGCGACATTCATTGTCGTCTTTATCTTGCCCGATCCGTTAGTGCGGCATTCATTGTCGTCTTTTTCTTGCCCGATCCGTTAGTGTGGCATTCATTGTCGTCTTTATCTTGCCCGATCCGTTAGTGCGGCATTCATTGTCGTCTTTATCTTGCCCGATCCGTTAGTGCGGCATTCATTGTCGCCTATATCTTGCCCGATCTGTTAGTGCGGCCTTCATTGTCGCCTTTATCTTGCCCGATCTGTTAGTGCGGCATTCATTGTCGTCTTTTTCTTGCCCGATCTGTTAGTGCGGCATTCATTGTCGTCTTTATCTTGCCCGATCTGTTAGTGCGGCATTCATTGTCGTCTTTATCTTGCCCGATCTGTTAGTGCGGCATTCATTGTCGTCTTTATCTTGCCCGATCTGTTAGTGCGGCATTCATTGTCGTCTTTATCTTGCCCGATCTGTTAGTGCGGCATTCATTGTCGTCTTTATCTTGCCCGATCCGTTAGTGCGGCATTCATTGCCGTCTTTATCTTGCCCGATCCGTTAGTGTGGCATTCATTGTCGTCTTTATCTTGCCCGATCTGTTAGTGCGGCATTCATTGTCGTCTTTATCTTGCCCGATCTGTTAGTGCGGCATTCATTGTCGTCTTTATCTTGCCCGATCTGTTAGTGCGGCCTTCATTGTCGCCTTTATCTTGCCCGATCTGTTAGTGCTGCATTCATTGTCGTCTTTATCTTGCCCGATCTGTTAGTGCTGCATTCATTGTCGTCTTTATCTTGCCCGATCCGTTAGTGCGGCATTCATTGTCGCCTTTATCTTGCCCGATCTGTTAGTGCGGCCTTCATTGTCGCCTTTATCTTGCCCGATCTGTTAGTGCGGCCTTCATTGTCGCCTTTATCTTGCCCGATCTGTTATTGCTGCATTCATTGTCGTCTTTATCTTGCCCGATCTGTTAGTGCGGCATTCATTGTCGTCTTTATCTTGCCCGATCTGTTAGTGCGGCATTCATTGTCGTCTTTATCTTGCCCGATCTGTTAGTGCGGCATTCATTGTCGTCTTTATCTTGCCCGATCTGTTAGTGCAGCATTCATTGTCGTCTTTATCTTGCCCGATCCGTTAGTGCGGCATTCATTGTCGCCTTTATCTTGCCCGATCTGTTAGTGCGGCCTTCATTGTCGCCTTCATCTTGCCCGATCTGTTAGTGCTGCATTCATTGTCATCTTTATCTTGCCCGATCTGTTAGTGCGGCATTCATTGTCGTTTTTTTATTGCCTGATCTGTTAGTGCGGCATTCATTGTCGTCTTTATCTTGCCCGATCTGTTAGTGCGGCATTCATTGTCGTCTTTATCTTGCCCGATCTGTTAGTGCGGCATTCATTGTCGTCTTTATCTTGCCCGATCCGTTAGTGCGGCATTCATTGTCGTCTTTATCTTGCCCGATCCGTTAGTGCTGCATTCATTGTCGTCTTTATCTTGCCGGATCCGTTAGTGCGGCATTCATTGTCGTCTTTATCTTGCCCGATCTGTTAGTGCAGCTTTCATTGACGTCTTTATCTTGCCCGATCTGTTAGTGTGGCATTCATTGTCGTCTTTATCTTGCCCGATCCGTTAGTGCGGCATTCATTGTCGTCTTTATCTTGCTCGATCTGTTAGTGCGGCATTCATTGTATAGTCTTTATCTTGCCCGATCTGTTAGTGCGGCATTCATTGTCGTCTTTATCTTGCTCGATCTGCTAGTGCAGCTTTCATTGTCGTCTTTATCTTGCCCGATCTGTTAGTGTGGCATTCATTGTCGTCTTTATCTTGCCCGATCCGTTAGTGCGGCATTCATTGTCGTCTTTATCTTGCTCGATCCGTTAGTGCGGCATTCATTGTCGTCTTTATCTTGCTCGATCTGTTAGTGCGGCATTCATTGTCGTCTTTATCTTGCCCGATCTGTTAGTGCGGCATTCATTGTCGTCTTTATCTTGCCCGATCTGTTAGTGCGGCATTCATTGTCATCTTTATCTTGCCCGATCTGTTAGTGCGGCATTCATAGTCACCTTTATCTTGCCCGATCCGTTAGTGCGGCATTCATAGTCACCTTTATCTTGCCCGATCCGTTAGTGCGGCATTCATTGTCGTCTTTATCTTGCCCGATCCGTTAGTGCTGCATTCATTGTCGCCTTTATCTTGCCCGATCTGTTAGTGCGGCCTTCATTGTCGCCTTTATCTTGCCAGATCTGTTAGTGCGGCATTCACTGTCGTCTTTATCTTGCCTGATCTGTTAGTGCGGCATTCATTGTCGTCTTTATCTTGCCCGATCTGTTAGTGCGGCATTCATTGTCGTCTTTATCTTGCCCGATCTGTTAGTGCGGCATTCATTGTAGTCTTTATCTTGCCCGATCTGTTAGTGCGGCATTCATTGTCGCCTTTATCTTGCCCAATTCGTTAATACAGCATTCATTGTCGTCTTTATCTTGCCCGATCTGTTAGTGCGGCATTCATTGTCGTCTTTATCTTGCCCGATCTGTTAGTGCGGCATTCATTGTCGTCTTTATCTTGCCCGATCCGTTAGTGCGGCATTCATTGTCGTCTTTATCTTGCCCGATCCGTTAGTGCTGCATTCATTGTCGCCTTTATCTTGCCCGATCTGTTAGTGCGGCCTTCATTGTCGCCTTTATCTTGCCAGATCTGTTAGTGCGGCATTCACTGTCGTCTTTATCTTGCCTGATCTGTTAGTGCGGCATTCATTGTCGTCTTTATCTTGCCCGATCTGTTAGTGCGGCATTCATTGTCGTCTTTATCTTGCCCGATCTGTTAGTGCGGCATTCATTGTAGTCTTTATCTTGCCCGATCTGTTAGTGCGGCATTCATTGTCGCCTTTATCTTGCCCAATTCGTTAATACAGCATTCATTGTCGTCTTTATCTTGCCCGATCTGTTAGTGCGGCATTCATTGTCGTCTTTATCTTGCCCGATCTGTTAGTGCGGCATTCATTGTCGTCTTTATCTTGCCCGATCTGTTAGTGCGGCTTTCATTGACGTCTTTATCTTGCCCGATCCGTTAGTGTGGCATTCATTGTCGTCTTTATCTTGCCCGATCTGTTAGTGCGGCATTCATTGTCGCCTTTATCTTGCCCGATCCGTTAGTGCGGCATTCATTGTCGCCTTTATCTTGCCCGATCAGTTAGTGCGGCATTCATTGTCGCCTTTATCTTGCCCGATCTGTTAGTGCGGCATTCATTGTCGTCTTTATCTTGCCCGATCCGTTAGTGCGGCATTCATTGTCGTATTTATCTTGCCCGATCCGTTAGTGCGGCATTCATTGTCGTCTTTATCTTGCCCGATCTGTTAGTGCGGCATTCATTGTCGTCTTTATCTTGCCCGATCCGTTAGTGCGGCATTCATTGTCGTCTTTATCTTGCCCGATCCGTTAGTGCGGCATTCATTGTCGTCTTTGTCTTGCCCGATCTGTTAGTGCGGCATTCATTGTCGTCTTTATCTTGCCCGATCCGATAGTGCGGCATTCATTGTCGTCTTTATCTTGCCCGATCCGTTAGTGCGGCATTCATTGTCGTCTTTATCTTGCCCGATCCGTTAGTGTGGCATTCATTGTCGTCTTTATCTTGCCCGATCCGTTAGTGCGGCATTCATTGTCGTCTTTATCTTGCCCGATCCGTTAGTGCGGCATTCATTGTCGCCTTTATCTTGCCCGATCTGTTAGTGCGGCCTTCATTGTCGCCTTTATCTTGCCCGATCTGTTAGTGCTGCATTCATTGTTGTCTTTGTCTTGCCCGATCTGTTAGTGCTGCATTCATTGTCGTCTTTATCTTGCCCGATCTGTTAGTGCGGCATTCTTTGTCTTCTTTATCTTGCCCGATCCGTTAGTGCGGCATTCATTGTCGCCTTTATCTTGCCCGATCTGTTAGTGCGGCTTTCATTGTCGCCTTTATCTTGCCCGATCTGTTAGTGCTGCATTCATTGTCGTCTTTATCTTGCCCGATCTGTTAGTGCGGCATTCATTGTCGTCTTTATCTTGCGCGATCTGTTAGTGCGGCATTCATTGTCGTCTTTATCTTGCCCGATCTGTTAGTGCGGCATTCATTGTCGTCTTTATCTTTCCCGATCTGTTAGTGCGGCATTCATTGTCGTCTTTATCTTGCCCGATCTGTTAGTGCGGCATTCATTGTCGTCTTTATCTTGCCCGATCTGTTAGTGCGGCATTCATTGTCGTCTTTATCTTGCCCGATCCGTTAGTGCGGCATTCATTGTCGTCTTTATCTTGCCCGATCCGTTAGTGCGGCATTCATTGTCGCCTTTATCTTGCCCGATCTGTTAGTGCTGCATTCATTGTCGCCTTTATCTTGCCCGATCTCTTAGTGCGGCATTCATTGTCGTCTTTATCTTGCCCGATCTGTTAGTGCTGCATTCATTGTCGTTTTTATCTTGCCCGATCCGTTAGTGCGGCATTCATTGTCGCCTTTATCTTGCCCGATCTGTTAGTGCGGCATTCATTGTCGTCTTTATCTTGCCCGATCCGTTAGTGCGGCATTCATTGTCGTCTTTATCTTGCCCGATCCGTTAGTGCTGCATTCATTGTTGTCTTTATCTTGCCCGATCCGTTAGTGCGGCATTAATTGTCGTCTTTATCTTGCCGGATCCGTTAGTGCGGCATTCATTGTCGCCTTTATCTTGCCCGATCTGTTAGTGCGGCCTTCATTGTCGCCTTTATCTTGCCCGATCTGTTAGTGCTGCATTCATTGTCGTCTTTATCTTGCCCGATCTGTTAGTGCGGCATTCATTGTCGTCTTTATCTTGCCCGATCTGTTAGTGCGGCATTCATTGTCGTCTTTATCTTGCCCGATCTGTTAGTGCGGCATTCATTGTCGTCTTTATCTTGCCCGATCTGTTAGTGCGGCATTCATTGTCGTCTTTATCTTGCCCGATCTGTTAGTGCGGCATTCATTGTCGTCTTTATCTTGCCCGATCTGTTAGTGCTGCATTCATTGTCGTCTTTATCTTGCCCGATCTGTTAGTGCGGCATTCATTGTCGTCTTTATCTTGCCCGATCTGTTAGTGCGGCATTCATTGTCGTCTTTATCTTGCCCGATCTGTTAGTGCGGCATTCATTGTCGTCTTTATCTTGCCCGATCTGTTAGTGCGGCATTCATTGTCGTCTTTATCTTGCCCGATCCGTTAGTGCGGCATTCATTGTCGTCTTTATCTTGCCCGATCCGTTAGTGCGGCATTCATTGTCGTCTTTATCTTGCCCGATCCGTTAGTGCGGCATTCATTGTCGTCTTTATCGTGCCCGATCCGTTAGTGCGGCATTCATTGTCGTCTTTATCTTGCCCGATCTGTTAGTGCGGCATTCATTGTCGTCTTTATCTTGCCCGATCCGTTAGTGCGGCATTCATTGTCGCCTTTATCTTGCCCAATCTGTTAGTGCGGCATTCATTGTCGTCTTTATCTTGCCCGATCTGTTAGTGCGGCATTCATTGTCGTCTTTATCTTGCCCGATCTGTTAGTGCGGCATACATTGTCGTCTTTATCTTGCCCGATCCGTTAGTGCGGCATTCATTGTCGTCTTTATCTTGCCCGATCTGTTAGTGCGGCATTCATTGTCGTCTTTATCTTGCCCGATCCGTTAGTGCGGCATTCATTGTCGCCTTTATCTTGCCCGATCTGTTAGTGCGGCATTCATTGTCGCCTTTATCTTGCCCGATCTGTTAGTGCGGCATTCATTGTCGTCTTTATCTTGCCCGATCCGTTAGTGCGGCATTCATTGTCGTCTTTATCTTGCCCGATCCGTTAGTGCGGCATTCATTGTCGTCTTTATCTTGCCCGATCCGTTAGTGCTGCATTCATTGTTGTCTTTATCTTGTCCGATCTGTTAGTGCTGCATTCATTGTCGTCTTTATCTTGCCCGATCTGTTAGTGCTGCATTCATTGTTGTCTTTATCTTGCCCGATCTGTTAGTGCTGCATTCATTGTCGTCTTTATCTTGCCCGATCTGTTAGTGCGGCATTCATTGTCGTCTTTTTCTTGCCCGATCTGTTAGTGCGGCATTCATTGTCGTCTTTATCTTGCCCGATCCGTTAGTTCGGCATTCATTGTCGTCTTTATCTTGCCGGATCCGTTAGTGCGGCATTCATTGTCGCCTTTATCTTGCCCGATCTGTTAGTGCGGCCTTCATTGTCGTCTTTATCTTGCCCTATCTGTTAGTGCGGCATTCATTGTCGTCTTTATCTTGCCCGATCTGTTAGTGCGGCATTCACTGTCGTCTTTATCTTGCCCGATCTGTTAGTGCGGCATTCATTGTCGTCTTTATCTTGCCCGATCTGTTAGTGCGGCATTCATTGTCGTCTTTATCTTGCCCGATCTGTTAGTGCGGCATTCATTGTCGTCTTTATCTTGCCCGATCTGTTAGTGCGGCATTCATTGTCGTCTTTATCTTGCCCGATCTGTTAGTGCGGCATTCATTGTCGTCTTTATCTTGCCTGATCTGTTAGTGCGGCATTTATTGTCATCTGTTGCTAACGGATGCATTACCCATTGGCTCCAATGTTAAAAGAACGGATCCAGCAGAGATCAATTAGTGAATAACGGACTAAAAAGTTGTGTCAGTGCGACATTTTTCCTAATGGATTCTTGCTGGACATGTGAACATCGCCTTACATATATGTCATGGGGGATACACTGGCTCTCCGAATCATACAGGCAAAGCTTGCTGGGAGAAAGATGCAAATCGCTTCCTTTGCAGGTTGCGCAGAATGCAGTCCCAGCCTTTATGACCCGTGTCATCTCCATTATGTTCTACTGACTGTTCAGGAGTCTGGGAAAGTTGGGTGGCAACATTATTCATTATCACTCAGCTTTCCCAGCAACAGATACAGCTAAGAAGTATCTTGTGTCAGAAAAGCGTCTATTCGGGTCATTTCCCACTTTTGCCCTTGAAATCTGCAGCTTTGACTTGTTGCAGCGACGGCAGGATCCGCCCTTCAGTTCTCAGACCTAATCCTGCCTGTAATTCACACTTTCCCAGGTTAAGAGCCGGTGGCGGAAAGTGAATTTATGAATTAATTTGTAAAACAAGCTTGTAGGCTCGGGCAAGTAAGAACCAGTCCTGCAGATCCTGCGAGCCCCCTGAGCATACGAGCAGGCGCCGGCTGTGTGTGCAGGTCACAGCAGATACCCCCCGTACAAAGACAATCACCATGAGCTTTACAGGGCGGTGTTAGGACCTGCACCACTCAGCCTTTATTCAAAATTCATGGTAATGTAACAATTTTTGCAGCAATTTTTCAAAAAATCACAGCACAGATTTGCAATAGAAAGTGCAACCCGACCAAAGTATATACAGAGCTGCAATAAACGCACCCAATATGGCCAAACCTGCATGTGTCCTGAATGCGGAGGGGAGGTAAGTCGCTGTCAGACCCCTTCATCTCCTCAAAACCCCTCTGTTCACTCCAGATCCCTCTGTCCACTCAAGACCCCTCTGTCCCCTCCAAACCCCTTCATCCCCCTCCAGACCCCTCTGTCCCCTCCAGACACCTCTGTGCACTCCAGACCCCTCTGTCCCCTCCAAACCCCTTCATCCCCCTCCAAACTCCTCTGTCCCCTCCAGACACCTCTGTGCACTCCAGACCCCTCAGTCCCCTCCAGACCCCTCTGTCCCCTGCAGACCCCTCTGTCCCCTCCAGACCCCTTCATCCCCTCCAGACCCCTCTGTCCACTCCAGACCCCTCTGTCCCCTCCAGACCCCTCTGTCCCCTCCAGACCCCTCTGTCCCCTCTAGACCCCTCTGTCCACTCCAGACCCCTCTGTCCCCCCCAGACCCCTCTGTCCACTCCAGACCCCTCTGTCCCTTCCAGACCCCTCTGTCCCTTCCAGATCCCTCTGTCCACTCCAGACCCCTCTGTCCCTTCCAGACCCTCTGTGCCTTCCAGACCCCTCTGTCCACTCCAGACAGAGCGGTCTGCAGACATCTCTCCCCTCCGCTCGCGCTGTTCACATTCCTGTTCACACTGTGCGATGTCGGAGCGGTCTGCAGACATCTCTCCCCTCCGCTCGCGCTGTTCACATTCCTGTTCACACAGTGCGATGTCGGAGCGGTCTGCAGACATCTCTCCCCTCCGCTCGCGCTGTTCACATTCCTGTTCACACTGTGCGATGTCGGAGCGGTCTGCAGACATCTCTCCCCTCCGCTCGCGCTGTTCACATTCCTGTTCACACAGTGCGATGTCGGAGCGGTCTGCAGACATCTCTCCCCTCCGCTCGCGCTGTTCACATTCCTGTTCACACAGTGCGATGTCGGAGCGGTCTGCAGACATCTCTCCCCTCCGCTCGTGCTGTTCACATTCCTGGTCACACTGTGCGATGTTGGAGCGGTCTGCAGGCATCTCTCCCTTCCGCTCGCGCTGTTCACATTCCTGTTCACACTGTGCGATGTCGGAGCGGTCTGCAGACATCTCTCCCCTCCGCTTGCGCTGTTCACATTCCTGTTCACACTGTGCGATGTCGGCGCGGTCTGCAGACATCTCTCCCCTCCGCTCGCGCTGTTCACATTCCTGTTCACACTGTGCGATGTCGGAGCGGTCTGCAGGCATCTCTCCCTTCTGCTCGCACTGTTCACATTCCTGTTCACACAGTGCGATGTCGGAGCGGTCTGCAGACATCTCTCCCCTCCGCTCGCGCTGTTCACATTCCTGTTCACACTGTGCGATGTCGGCGCGGTCTGCAGACATCTCTCCCCTCCGCTCGCGCTGTTCACATTCCTGTTCACACTGTGCGATGTCGGAGTGGTCTGCAGGCATCTCTCCCTTCTGCTCGCACTGTTCACATTCCTGTTCACACAGTGCGATGTCGGAGCGGTCTGCAGGCATCTCTCCCTTCTGCTTGCACTGTTCACATTCCTGTTCACACTGTGCGATGTCGGAGCGGTCTGCAGACATCTCTCCCCTCCGCCCGCACAGTTCACATTCCTGTTCACACAGTGCGATGTCGGAGCGGTCTGCAGACATCTCTCCCCTCCGCTCGCGCTCATGTTCCGCCATCTCATTTCTCTTATGTCTTCATGAAAGAGAAATCATTGGGGGCGCGATGAAGAGCGGGCGACCGTGTGGGGTCACCGGGGCACCAAGCAGATGCCAGCCCTTACCGTCGATTAGCAGACTGACGGAGAATTGCTGCAACCGCTCGGCTCCGCCGGGCTCTGCGCGCCGCTGATCACGTGTATGAAAATGTATGCAAAAAATGTAAAGGGAATTGTTAATAGACATCATCATTCCTGCTTATAAATGAGGGATCTGCAGGGAAAGGGAAGGAGAAATGCAGCAGGGGATCAGGCCGGGGGAGGGGAGATGGATGTCCCTATGACTGCTCTTCCTGGCACCATCTGAAAATTAACATTGGGCCAAAAGAAGCAGCAAAGAACACAAGTACCAGATTATCAGCTGCTCTCCTGTTAGTCCAAGCCCGCTGCCATATTGGCCTGTCCGCTGCTTCCATTAGTATCTCCTGCCCCCCAGCCCGCACCTTGCCCCCGGACCAGGTTTGCAGTAAATATGCTACGACCTTACATTGGATTGCAATACCCTGGGGAGATGTAATGGCGCCATATTGGTTGTCACCACCAGTGACAGATGTACCAAAAAATATGTCATCCTCCAGGAGAATATCCCAACAGTGGAATGTGGCAGATGAGCATCAGGCCGGGAAGGGGTTAAAGGCCGGAAGGGGCCGGGGTGGGATTTGTCCTGACTTGTTAAGAAAATGTCTGACTTATCTGCAGGAAAAGTTCTGGAAACAAATGTAATAGGGCAGATTATTGCCAGTGTGTACAATGTGGCGGTGTATACAGCAGGTAAATATGGCGGTGTATACAGCAGGTCAGTGTGTACAATGTGGCGGTATATACAGCAGGTCAGTGTGTACAATGTGGCGGTGTATAGGATGTGCCGGTGTGTAGGATGTGCCGGTGTATAGGTTGGCCGGTGTGTAGGATGTGCCGGTGTATAGGTTGGCCGGTGTGTAGGATGTGCCGGTGAATAGGTTGGCCGGTGTGTAAGATGTGCCGGTGTGTAAGGTGTGCCGCTGTGTAGGATGTGCCGGTGTATAGGTTGGCCGGTGTGTAGGATGTGCTGGTGTATAGGTTGACCTTTGTGTAGAATGTGCCGGTGTATAGGTTGGCCGGTGTATAGGTTGGCCGTTGTGTAGAATGGGCCGGTGTATAGGTTGGCAGGTGTGTAGAATGTGCCGGTGTATAAGTTGGCCGGTGTGTAGAATGTGCCGGTGTATAAGTTGGCTGGTGTGTAGGATGTGCCGGTGTATAGGTTGGCCGGTGTATAGGTTGGCCGGTGTGTAGGTTGTGCTGGTGTATAGGTTGGCCGGTGTGTAGAATGTGCCAGTGTATAGGTTGGCCGGTGTATAGGTTGGCCAGTGTGTAGAATGGGCCGGTGTATAGGTTGGCCGGTGTGTAGAATGTGCCGGTGTATAAGTTGGCCGATGTGTAGAATGTGCCGGTGTATAAGTTGGCCGGTGTGTAGGATGTGTCGGTGTATAGGTTGGCCGGTGTGTAGGATGTGCCGGTGTGTAGGATGTGCCGGTGTATAGGTTGGCCAGTGTGTAGGATGTGCCGATGTATAGGTTGGCCGGTGTATAAGTTGGCCGGTGTGTACACTGTTTTGAACATAAGAAGTAAATATTAAGCGCTGAATTAATTCTGTGGAGGTTTCACATGAGATGTGACCGGACATCGGGTGTCTGTTAGCAGCTGCGAGTCCTCCGTTATCTGCGACTCCACCCAGAGCAGAGACAGGAACCTACACCCCAAATCCTGGCGAGTGCTACTCATACTGTTATCTGCTGGGAACCGGTGCTATGAGAGCTGGGGTCCTATAGTCCCTGTGTGGGCCCCAGTCAGGAGGAGGTGGGACCTGGTGCTATCAGAACTGGGGTCCTATAGTCACTGTATGGGTCCCGGTCACTAGAAAATGGGACCCAGTGCTATCAGAGCTGAGGTCCTCCAGTCCCTGTATGGGCCCCTGTCAGAAGGTTGGACCCGGTGCTATCAGAGCTGGAGACCTATAGTCCCTGTATGGGCCCTGGTCAGGAGAAGGTGGGACCTGGTGCTATCTGAGCCGGGGTCCTATAGTCCTTGTATGGGCCCTGGTCATTAGAAGGTGGGACCCGGTGCTATCAGAGCTGAGGTCCTCCAGTCCCTGTATGGGCCCCGGTCAGAAGGTTGGACCCGGTGCTATCAGAGCTGGAGACCTATAGTCCCTGTATGGGCCCTGGTCATTAGAAGGTGGGACCCGGTGCTATCACAGCTGAGGTCCTATAGTCCTTGTATGGGCCCCGGTCAGGAAAAGGTGGGACCCGGTGCTATGAGAGCTGAGGTCCTATAGTCCTTATATTGGCCCCGGTCAGGAGAAGGTGGGACCCAGTGCTATGAGAGCTGGGGTCCTATAGTCCCTGTATGGGCCCCAATCAGGAAGAGGTGGGACCTAGTGCTATCAGAGCTGAGGTCCTATAGTCCCTGTATGAGCTCCGGTCATTAGAAGATGGGACCCGGTTTTATCAGAGCTGGGGTCCTATAGTCCTTGTATGGGCCCCGGTCAGAAGGGGGGACCCGGTGCTATCTGAGCTGGGGTCCTATAGTCCCTGTATTGGCTCCGGTCAGGAGGAGGTGGGACCCGGTGCTATCACAGCTGGGGTCCTATAGTCCTTGTGTGGGCCCTGGTCATTAGAAGGTGGGACCCGGTGCTATCAGAGTTGGGGTCCTATAGTCCTTGTTTTGGCCCCGGTCAGGAGAAGGTGGGACCCGGTGCTATGAGAGCTGGGGTCCCATAGTCCCTGTATGGGCCCCGATCAGGAGGAGGTGGGACCTGGTGCTGTCAGAGCTGAGGTACTATAGTCCCTGTATGGGCTCCGGTCATTAGAAGATGGGACCCGATTTTATCAGAGCTGGGGTCCTATAGTCCTTGTATGGGCCCCGATCAGAAGGTGGGACCCGGTGCTATCAGAACTGGGGTCCTATAGTCCTTGTATGGGCCCCGGTCAGATGGTGGGACCTGGTGCTATCACAGCTGGGGTCCTATAGTCCTTGTATGGGCTCCAGTCAGGAGAAGGTGGGACCCGGTGCTATCAGAGCTGAGGTCCTATAGTCCCTGTATGGGCCCCGGTCAGGAGGAAGTGGGACCTGGTGCTATCAGAGCTGAGGTCCTATAGTCTCTGTATGGGCCCCAGTCTGGAGGAGGTGGGACCTGGTGCTATCAGAGCAGGGGTCCTATAGTCCCTGTATGGGCCCCGGTCAGGAGGAGGTGGGACCCGGTGCTATCAGAGCTGGGGTCCTATAGTCCCTGTATGGGCCCCGGTCAGGAGGAGGTGGGACCTGGTGCTATCAGAGCTGAGGTCCTATAGTCTCTGTATGGGCCCTGGTCAGAAGGAGGTGGGACCCGGTGCTATCAGAGCTGAGGTCCTATAGTCCCTGTATGGGCCCCGGTCAGGAGGAGGTGGGGCCCGGTGCTATCAGAGCTGGGGTCCTATAGTCTCTGTATGGGCCCCGGTCAGGAGGAGGTGGGACCCGGTGCTATCAGAGCTGGGGTCCTATAGTCCCTGTATGGGCCCCGGTCAGGAGGAGGTGGGACCTGGTGCTATCAGAGCTGAGGTCCTATAGTCTCTGTATGGGCCCCGGTCAGGAGGAGGTGGGACCCGGTGCTATCAGAGCTGAGGTCCTATAGTCCCTGTATGGGCCCCGGTCAGGAGGAGGTGGGACCCGGTGCTATCAGAGCTGGGGTCCTATAGTCCCTGTATGGGCCCCGGTCAGGAGGAGGTGGGACCTGGTGCTATCAGAGCTGAGGTCCTATAGTCTCTGTATGGGCCCTGGTCAGGAGGAGGTGGGACCCGGTGCTATCAGAGCTGGGGTCCTATAGTCTCTGTATGGGCCCCGGTCAGGAGGAGGTGGGACCCGGTGCTATCAGAGCTGGGGTCCTATAGTCCCTGTATGGGCCCCGGTCAGGAGGAGGTGGGACCTGGTGCTATCAGAGCTGAGGTCCTATAGTCTCTGTATGGGCCCGGTCAGGAGGAGGTGGGACCCGGTGCTATCAGAGCTGAGGTCCTATAGTCCCTGTATGGGCCCCGGTCAGGAGGAGGTGGGGCCCGGTGCTATCAGAGCTGGGGTCCTATAGTCCCTGTATGGGCCCCGGTCAGGAGGAGGTGGGACCCGGTGCTATCAGAGCTGGGGTCCTATAGTCCCTGTATGGGCCCCGGTCAGGAGGAGGTGGGACCTGGTGCTATCAAATCTGAGGTCCTATAGTCCCTGTATGGGCCCCGGTCAGGAGGAGGTGGGACCTGGTGCTATCAGAGCTGAGGTCCTATAGTCTCTGTATGGGCCCCGGTCAGGAGGAGGTGGGACCCGGTGCTATCAGAGCTGGGGTCCTATAGTCCCTGTATGGGCCACGGTCAGGAGGAGGTGGGACCCGGTGCTATCAGAGCTGAGGTCCTATAGTCCCTGTATGGGCCCCGGTCAGGAGGAGGTGGGACCTGTTGCTATCAGAGCTGAGGTCCTATAGTCTCTGTATGGGCCCCGGTCAGGAGGAGGTGGGACCCGGTGCTATCAGAGCTGGGGTCCTATAGTCCCTGTATGGGCCCCGGTCAGGAGGAGGTGGGACCTGGTGCTATCAGAGCTGAGGTCCTATAGTCTCTGTATGGGCTCCGGTCAGGAGAAGGTGGGACCCGGTGCTATCAGAGCTGGGGTCCTATAGTCCCTGTATGGGCCCGATCAGGACAAGGTGGGACCTGGTGCTATCAGAGCTGGGGTCCTATAGTCCCTGTATGGGCCCCGGTCAGGAGGATGTGGGACCCGGTGCTATCAGAGCTGGGGTCCTATAGTCCCTGTATGGGCCCGGTCAGGAGGAGGTGGGACCCTGTGCTATCAGAGCTGGGGTCCTATAGTCCCTGTATGGGCCCCGGTCAGGAGGAGTTGGGACCCGGTGGTATCAGAGCTGGGGTCCTATAGTCGCTGTATGGGCCCCGGTCAGGAGGAGGTGGGACCTGGTGCTATCAGAGCTGAGGTCCTATAGTCTCTGTATGGGCCCCGGTCAGGAGGAGGTGGGACCCAGTGCTATCAGAGCTGGGGTCCTATAGTCCCTCTATGGGCCCCGGTCAGGAGGAGGTGGGACCCGGTGCTATCAGAGCAGGGGTCCTATAGTCCCTGTATGGGCCCCGGGCAGGAGGAGGTGGGACCCGGTGCTATCAGAGCTGGGGTCCTATAGTCCCTGTATGGGCCCCGGTCAGGAGGAGGTGGGACCCGGTGCTATCAGAGCTGGGGTCCTATAGTCCTTGTATGGGCTCCGGTCAGGAGAAGGTGGGACCTGGTGCTATCAGAGCTGGAGTCCTATAGTCCCTGTATGGGCCCCGGGCAGGAGGAGGTGGGACCCGGTGCTATCAGAGCTGAGGTCCTATAGTCCCTCTATGGGCCCCGGTCAGGAGGAGGTGGGACCCAGTGCTATCAGAGCTGGGGTCCTATAGTCCCTCTATGGGCCCCGGTCAGGAGGAGGTGGGACCCGGTGCTATCAGAGCTGGGGTCCTATAGTCCCTGTATGGGCCCCGGTCAGGAGAAGGTGGGACCTGGTGCTATCAGAGCTGAGGTCCTATAGTCCCTGTATGGGCCCCGGTCAGGAGGAGGTGGGACCCGGTGCTATCAGAGCTGGGGTCCTATAGTCCCTGTATGGGCCCTGGGCAGGAGGAGGTGGGACCCGGTGCTATCAGAGCAGGGGTCCTATAGTCTCTGTATGGGCCCCGGTCAGGAGCAGTTGGGACCCGGTGCTATCAGAGCTGAGGTCCTATAGTCCCTGTATGGGCCCCGGTCAGGAGGAGGTGGGACCCGGTGCTATCAGAGCAGGGGTCCTATAGTCCCTGTATGGGCCCTGGGCAGGAGGAGGTGGGACCCGGTGCTATCAGAGCTGGGGTCCTATAGTCTCTGTATGGGCCCTGGGCAGGAGGAGGTGGGATCTGGTGCTATCAGAGCAGGGGTCCTATAGTCTCTGTATGGGCCCCGGTCAGGAGCAGTTGGGACCCGGTGCTATCAGAGCTGGGGTCCTGTGGGTCTCGGTCAGGACGAGGTGGGATTCGGCTCTGGACAGTGTTTCCTGCACATCTGACGGCTCCTTCGTCTTCCTCGCCGCCTTGTCATATGCACCTCATTAAAATCACTCGTCACTTAGAGCACAAATCAGATTGACATGAGGCCGATGATCGGGGTGAAGCGCTGGTGGCGATGGGTCGCTCTCCAGAAGACGGAACGCTGACAACATCGGTAGCATCTTGTGAGCGCGACCAGAACCCAACGCCGCTGCCTGGGATTCTGATGTAATGGCCGGACCTGCGGCGGACATGAGCCTCCTGTGGATGTTCCCATTCACTGACAGCAAGCAGAAAACATCAAATTGATTGCACCTATTCATCCACTTACCTAAGATTTCTGGCGTAAAAAGAAAAAAAATGTGTCTATTTTTGTGCCACTTCAGCTCCCGGCAGGCAGAGTTCTCATTTTACGGCTTATAGATGGCAAAAATGCACCAAATATGTTTTAAAAATGTTGCATTTTAGAAAGCAAGGACGAGTTTCAGAAATGCCAGTCTTAATAAATTCCCCCCCAAGTCTATTACAAGCCGCAGCAGGTTTCATTATACAGTGATTAAGCTTTATTACCGGAAGATTGGACGCCGGCCCTTTAAGTCCCTCGTGTGCTCGGTGAGATGAGGCTCATTTACATAAATATATAGAATCCCGGGGGTGAGCGAGTCATTGTAACACATTGTGCTATAATTTACACCACAAACACTCGCACGGAGCGAGGAGCCGAGGAAACGACATTGCCAATTTGCGTCCAGCTAGGGGTCACGGCCGGCGGTGAGCGCCGCAGACATCGGAATGTGCCCAGCAAATATTAGGGGTAAACTCTGCTCCATCCCATTGCGTCATCCGTGTATTATATGTAACCCGGGGCCAGAACTGCGCAGCATCAGGTCGGGAACGATAGGGTCAGCATCTAGCCGATCCCTCGGTCACCGCCATCTTCTGACGGCGAGAGACGGCGACGTCGTATTCTGCGGCTTTTGCACAGAATTAACACTTTGCACTAAAATTGGGGCGGATGGACTAATGCTGGTGTAACATGTAGAGAGCAAAAACATATACAAGACCGTGTGAGAGTGCGCCAGAGGCTCGGGGGATTCATGTGCGCCAGAGGCCTGGGGGATTCATGTGCGCCAGAGGCTCGGGGGATTCATGTGCGCCAGAGGCTCGGGGGATTCATGTGCGCCAGAGGCTCGGAGGATTCATGTGCGCCAGAGGCTCGGGGGATTCATGTGCGCCAGAGGCTCGGAGGATTCATGTGCGCCAGAGGCTCGGGGGATTCATGTGCGCCAGAGGCTCGGGGGATTCATGTGCGCCAGAGGCTCGGGGGATTCATGTGCGCCAGAGGCTCGGGGGATTCATGTGCGCCAGTGGCTCGGGGGATTCATGTGCGCCAGTGGCTCGGGGCATTCATGTGCGCCAGTGGCTCGGGGGATTCATGTGCGCCAGAGGCTCGGGGGATTCATGTGCGCCAGAGGCTCGGGGGATTCATGTGCGCCAGAGGCTCGGGGGATTCATGTGCGCCAGAGGCTCGGGGGATTCATGTGCGCCAGTGGCTCGGGGGATTCATGTGCGCCAGAGGCTCGGGGGATTCATGTGCGCCAGAGGCTCGGGGGATTCATGTGCGCCAGAGGCTCGGGGGATTCATGTGCGCCAGAGGCTCGGGGGATTCATGTGCGCCAGTGGCTCGGGGGATTCATGTGCGCCAGTGGCTCGGGGGATTCATGTGCGCCAGAGGCTCGGGGGATTCATGTGCGCCAGAGGCTCGGGGGATTCATGTGCGCCAGAGGCTCGGGGGATTCATGTGCGCCAGAGGCTCTGGGGATTCATGAGCGCCAGTGGCTCGGGGGATTCATGTGCGCCAGTGGCTCGGGGGATTCATGTGCGCCAGAGGCTCGGGGGATTCATGTGCGCCAGTGGTTTGGGGGATTCATGAGCGCCAGTGGCTCGGGGGATTCATGTGCGCCAGTGGCTCGGGGGATTCATGTGCGCCAGAGGCTCGGGGGATTCATGTGCGCCAGTGGCTCGGGGGATTCATGTGCGCCAGAGGCTCGGGGGATTCATGTGCGCCAGTGGTTCGGGGGATTCATGAGCGCCAGTGGCTCGGGGGATTCATGTGCGCCAGTGGCTCGGGGGATTCATGTGCGCCAGAGGCTCGGGGGATTCATGTGCGCCAGTGGCTCGGGGGTTTCATGTGCGCCAGTGGCTCGGGGGATTCATGTGCGCCAGAGGCTCGGGTGATTCATGCGCGCCAGAGGCTCGGGGGATTCATGTGCTGCATCTTTAGATCCCTCTTGGTTTCTTTACTTTTAGAGAATGTTTTGCAAAATGTTGCAAATATTGGCACTTTTTAAACCAGGCCTCTTTCCTGCTAAAAAAACAGTTTCCCTTGATGCCGTTCCCCCTTTAGAGTGACCTAAAATCTGGGGGTGGGGGTCAATCATTTTATGCCTCTTTTACTGATGGGAAAAAGTAGCAGATTTTTTGCACCAAACATTTTGCCCAAAGCTGCATTTGAGCAATATGTTGCAATTTGCAGCCATTTTTGAACGTTCTTTGCCGCTAATAAAAAGTTATGGAAAATTAGGAAGAGTTTAGCATCAAGTGCAGAACTGACATGGGGGGGGGGTAGGCGCTGGAAGCCCCCCATAATAAGTGCAGCACTTTGCAGCAACACGTGGCACATTTGCCACCAAAGTCCAGATGCAGAGCATTGTGCATGGAGCCGGCTGTGTGGCTCGTGTTGGACAGTGACTAGTAGTACAGGAATAACCCATGATCTGATACCTTCAGTCTGGGGGTCCTCCCTATGGGCGCCTACATAGAAGATGCTGCAGCCGTCTGATGGAATATTTTTTGCTCCGTGTTTATACAACAGACTTTCCTCGCAGGGAGACAATAGTAGAATTCACCCGGAGACGTAATCGTAGGAATTTGGGTTTATTTTTATTTTTTGATGCCTCAGGAAATCAGAGTTTTTTTGGCTTTTTGAGTAAAGTAAAAATAGAGCTAAAGAAGAATGGTGGCCGCTAAGAATAGAAGGCACATGTGACGGCGGCTGCAGGAAACCCGTCCACACCGCCGCACGAGGCGAGAGCAAGAAATAACTTCTAGAGCGAGCGGCGGATAACGCCTTCCAGATGACGAGTCCACCAGAAAATCCCCCCAATCACATCGGGAAAAGTTACTTCAATCTCCGAGCAAAAAAGACCAAATGTAAAAATCTGCGTCTTAGAGGAACAAACGTTCCCAAAGTCTGGAGATAAAGCTCCATCATCGGTAGGTTCAGGTTTTCACCAATTTTAGGATCTCTGCTTTCTGCTACTAAAAACAATCACTCCTGCAGGCTGAGGGTCCGTGCCCACCATGCGTTTTTCAAGCGTTTATGCTGCGGAATTTTTGGGAAACGCTTGGAAATCCTTCCCCCATGGTCCCCAATGCAATTCCGCACTTTCAGTGCCCATGCTGCGGATTTTTCCGCAGCGTTTTTGATGCACTCAAAACTCCGCAGCATGTCCATTATTTGTGCGTTAACGCATGTGGAATTGCCATCTACAATGCATTAAAAAACGCATGGCAATTCCGCGGGAAGAACGTGTGAAAAACGCGTGTCAAATTCCACGCAAAAAACGTGTGTCAAATTCCCCACGCGTTTTTACGGGCAAGGAGATGCAGAAATGAAGCGGAAATTTTCTGCTTCATTTCTGCATCGTGGGCACATAGCCTATGGGTGGTCCGATACCCTTGATCAAGCACAGCAGCTGAGGGTTTGTTACAATGTATCCAGGCTGGTCCATCCTCTCTCAGCTAATGATCTATTATTACAATGTATCGGTGCACAGTCCAGCCTCACAGAGGATTGTCTAGATTGGATACAATTGTAACAAACCATCAGAGGTGAGTTCTGGTTACACAGAGGTGGAGTTTTTTGACTTTTGCTTCTCTAGATCCCGGGTGATCACGAGATAATGAAGAGGAATTTGCAGATAATATTTGATCTACGTCATATCTCGGATTCTATGGCGGATAATCCTCCCCTGATTCATTTTAGGAGCAGAATCTCCAGTTTCACAACTTTACATGACTTTACCTGGATAAATGCAGTCGGGAAGCCGAGATATGAGGAAATGACTCAGCTGGGGGCAGAAGAAATAAAGGAGGTGGCCGACCGGCCGGTCCTCATATTCTGCCACTTCCCCCTCAGATCATGCAGGATTGCTCACATATATTGCGATTACTGCATATTTTACTATATGACTACATTGTAGCAAATTTATAGAAATGAATATAATTCCAGAACTCCAGTGTGACTGACACAGGAGCAGAGCAGTGGAACTGGGTGACAACCTGTACGAGCGCTATAATGGCAGCCATCAGTGGTTGTCATCTACAATCTATTATCAATGAGATCTTGATAAGGATCGACTGAGTAGAATCATAATGGACTTCATGTATGATGGTGACTTCTGATATTTTAGGATCATTTTATGGGGTAATGATTTTTAAACACCACCCCTCCCCCGCAGTGACCGCCATTCATTGGTGATCTATAGACGGACCCTACATGAGATTATGGTGAGATGATTGTGACATAGAAGTCACATTGTGTTTTTTTTTATTACTTCCATAAATGTTGTTATTGTGTCCCGGATCCGTGTCCTTCACTGTACAATCCGCACCGCGGGGATCCCGAATGTTTCAGCACTGACGTTAATCTGTTCTTTCTGTTGTGGTGTGAATCCGAGGCCGGCGCTTCACTCTCAGGGAAGAATTGTGCTCAGAAGACTTAAATATTAAACCCACAGGCCACTTGTAGGATCGATTCTCAGGCAATGACAACATCTGAAAAGATTAACTCCCGACAGTCTGGAGAGGCAAGGAGGCACTTACTTTATAATAAAGTCAGGCAAGTCATTGGAAACTCCCGATCTCTGGTGTAAATGCTGCACCTGGACATAAGTTGATGACCGCACGGGATGTAGGTGATGACATCATGCTGTACAGAATCCATACATATCACATCAGTCTTGTACGTTGAGACAGATCCCCTACTGTCATGACATCACTGCACAGCTATCATAATATGCCACTTATACTATGTACTCTAGAACCATAGTGGGGTCTGTATGAGTCCCAGGTGTGAGGGCTTAGTGCAAACCCCATTACTGTACCTTGTATAATTATTATACATAATCAGGAAAGACCCAAAGCTACAAAATCCTAATATATCAATCATCCCAACAAATCATCGGAAGAAAAAGCAAAGATGCAACATGTCCATCCCGTTTACATTACCTACAGTTCTTCTGCCATCAGTTGAGTGTCAAATCTTTGATGATGGGGCATCAGCAAGGCTTCTTGTATTGTGTTTTTCAGCTGTCCACTTAGAAGACCCACAACAATCACTGACCTCATATACCAGAAGGGCACATGGGCCCTTAAGACCCCTAGGCCCAGGTACAACTGTGATGTCTTCACCCTCCATAACTTCCATTGACCTTAAACAGGACCCTTAATCATGACATCCTTACCTGAATAGTCATTTCACACCTTCACCCTGCAACACACTCGCCAGCACGAGCATTGCTAATATAAGGACGTTTAATCTAAAAATGGACAGAATGGCAATTTTTTAGATGAGTTTATGGAAACCATGCTCCTTTTCAGTCAGGTACATGCTTGAATTTGCAGAATTTGGGGCAGTACTAGCAAATTCTGGACAGGTATTTGCACCAAAGACATTTGTAGCATTTGTACCACAATATCCACCTTTGCAAGTGTCACTTATTGGTAGAACATGGGATCCATTGACCGCATTTGTCATTTGCACCCTTCAGTGGCGACATGTTGTATGCGGCCCTCTGCATTGAAGTTTATGGGAGTTATATAAGATGTCTCAAATTAGAAAAGATGTTTAATTGGATGTTTACCCCTTCCATATATTGCATTCCTGGCAATGTACCCGCTGTCTGTCCTCACAGACCTCAGCAGGATCCCACAGGTGGTGGAGGACACGGGCATCTTTAGTATGAAGCCTCAGGACAATATTTGATGACAAACACTCCCATGTTATTTTCTCTGCAGACAATGTATCCACCATGAGGGTCATTGCTCCTGATAGCTTTATGGTACCTGGTGATATAAGGCATTGGCCCTGTGCATTGTGTGCAGCTTTGACTGTGTGTGGAGGCCACAGTTAGTGTGCGTTCACACAGTAGACTGTTGTCTTTGCTGAGTGTATATGTTCTTAGGATAATGAGCCTCCTTTTGTGGCTGCACATCATTGACACAAGTGTTTTTTGCTCGCTGTTCCCCAGCTGTGAATTCCTGGAGACTGAACAAGAGCCATTGTGTATGGAGGACCCGAAGCCTCAGAGCTGAGATCACTGCGAGGAAGGGAAATGCTGCAAATGAGGGATAAAATAAGAGCGAGGTTCAGATGGAAAGTGATGGTGGAGGGCAGGTGAGAGGACGTGTCCATGATGCGGAGGCACTACTGGGCCCCCTGAGATCCAATGCACGAGTGCTGCAGGTCCAACCTCAGTGCACTATGAAGAGTTCTGCCGCTCTACTAGACCTCATCTCTCAGTTTCTCACCATTGATATCATATCTGCTTGTTGTCAGTGAATGGATATAGGGATTTAGCTGTAGGAGTGGAGAGGTAGCTGCTGCTCCCAGGAGCCCCCCTGCCATAGTAGCTTCAGGGGGTGCAGAAGCCACAGTTGCACCTGTCCTCCGTTACTTATAAGAAGACACCAGGATTCTAAATGATGGCGGGAGGTGCAGAGCTGTGATATATATTTTGCATCTGGTCATGAGCTTCGAGTTCCGCATTTAAATGGAAGCATTCATTGTTTATATCCAAAAGGCAGAAAGCCTTTAGAGGGCTACGAGTCCATTCAGGGGGCGCATATTTAATCACAGACAACCACGGCCCCAATGTAGCCAGTGCACATCACCAATTTATCAACCGATTCACATAGAAACATTCGTAGCAGGCACAATTCTGCTCCATGTTTATGGACCAGGTGAAACGGAGCCTTCCAGTACATGTACAGGTGTAGCGGAGCCTCCCAGTACAGGTACAGGTGTAGCGGAGCCTCCCAGTACAGGTACAGGTGCAGCGGAGCCTCCCAGTACAGGTACAGGTGCAGCGGAGCCTCCCAGTACAGGTACAGGTATAGCGGAGCCTCCCAGTACAGGTACAGGTGTAGCAGAGCCTCCCAGTACAGGTACAGGTGTAGCGGAGCCTCCCAGTACAGGTACAGGTGTAGCGGAGCCTCCCAGTACAGGTACAGGTGCAGCGGAGCCTCCCAGTACAGGTACAGGTGTAGCGGAGCCTCCCAGTACAGGTACAGGTGTAGCGGAGCCTCCCAGTACAGGTACAGGTGCAGCGGAGCCTCCCAGTACAGGTACAGGTGTAGCGGAGCCTCCCAGAACAGGTACAGGTGTAGCGGAGCCTCCCAGTACAGGTACAGGTGCAGCGGAGCCTCCCAGTACAGGTACAGGTGTAGCGGAGCCTCCCAGTACAGGTACAGGTGTAGCGGAGCCTCCCAGTACAGGTACAGGTGCAGCGGAGCCTCCCAGTACAGGTACAGGTGTAGTGGAGCCTCCCAGTACAGGTGTAGCGGAGCCTCCCAGTACAGGTGTATTGGACCCTCCCAGTACAGGTACAGGTGTAGTGGACCCTCCCAGTACAGGTACAGGTGTAGTGGACCCTCCCAGTACAGGTACAGGTGTAGTGGACCCTCCCAGTACAGCTACAGGTGTAGTGGACCATCCCAGTACAGGTACAGGTGTAGTGGACCCTCCCAGTAGAGGTACAGGTGTACTGGACCCTCCCAGTACAGCTACAGGTGTAGTGGACCCTCCTAGTACAGGTACAGGTGTAGCGGAGCCTCCCAGTACAGGTACAGGTGTACTGGACCCTCCCAGTACAGGTACAGGTGCAGAGGAGCCTCCCAGTACAGGTACAGGTGTAGTGGAGCCTCCCAGTACAGGTACAGGTGTACTGGACCCTCCCAGTACAGGTACAGGTGCAGAGGAGCCTCCCAGTACAGGTACAGGTGTAGTGGACCCTCCTAGTACAGGTACAGGTGTAGCGGAGCCTCCCAGTACAGGTACAGGTGTACTGGACCCTCCCAGTACAGGTACAGGTGTAGCGGAGCCTCCCAGTACAGGTACAGGTGTAGTGGACCCTCCCAGTACAGGTGATTTGGACGCTCCCAGTACACAGGTGTAGCGGAGCCTCCCAGTACAGGTACAGGTGTAGCAGAGCCTCCCAGTACAGGTACAGGTGTAGTGGACCCTCCCAGTACAGGTACAGGTGTAGCGGAGCCTCCCAGTACAGGTGCAGCAGAGCCTCCCAGTACAGGTACAGGTGCAACGGAGCCTCCCAGTACAGGTACAGGTGTAGCGGAGCCTCCCAGTACAGGTACAGGCGTAGCGGAGCCTCCCAGTACTAGTACAGGTGTAGCGGAGCCTCCCAGTACAGGTACAGGTGTAGCGGAGCCTCCCCGTACCGGTACAGGTGTAGCGGAGCCTCCCAGTACAGGTGTAGCAGAGCCTCCCAGTACAGGTACAGTTGTAGCAGAGCCTCCCAGTACAGGTACAGGTGTAGCGGAGCCTCACAGTACAGGTGTAGCGGAGCCTCCCAGTACAGGTGTAGCGGAGCCTCCCAGTACAGGTGTAGCAGAGCCTCCCAGTACAGGTGTAGCGGAGCCTCCCAGTACAGGTACAGGTGTAGCAGAGCCTCCCAGTACAGGTGCAGGTGTAGCGGAGCCTCCCAGTACAGGTACAGGTGTAGCGGAGCCTCCCAGTACAGGTACAGGTGTAGCGGAGCCTCCCAGTACAGGTACAGGTGTAGCGGAGCCTCCCAGTACAGGTACAGGTGTAGCGTAGCCTCCCAGTACAGGTACAGGTGTAGCGGAGCCTCACAGTACAGGTACAGGTGTAGCGGAGCCTCCCAGTACAGGTGCAGGTGTAGCGGAGCCTCCCAGTACAGGTACAGGTGTAGCGGAGCCTCCCAGTACAGGTCCAGGTGTAGCGGAGCCTCCCAGTACAGGTACAGGTGTAGCGGAGCCTCCCAGTACAGGTACAGGTGTAGCGGAGCCTCCCAGTACAGGTACAGGTGTAGCGGAGCCTCCCAGTACACGTGTAGCAGAGCCTCCCAGTACAGGTGTAGCAGAGCCTCCCAGTACAGGTACAGGTGTAGCAGAGCCTCCCAGTACAGGTACAGGTGTAGCGGAGCCTCCCAGTACAGGTACAGGTGCAGCGGAGCCTCCCAGTACAGGTACAGGTGCAGCGGATTGTATAGGGACCTGTGTGATCGGCGTCCTGTATACATAGTGGGGTGATCAGTTCGCTCCCTCCCTGACAGGGATAACTGAGGATGAAATCCATGTAACGCTCCTCCACTTCCCATTGATTTATTGTTTGTACAGATTGTGTCTGTGGTTTACAGCTGGGAGAGGGGACTGTCTGCAGACAATCACTGCTTCATTCATCCATGAGACCCTACTGTATATATAGCCCCCGCCCCAGACTGTTCCTATAACCCCCAACCAAGCGCATAATTCCACAGCCGCACCGCCCGGCATGAGAACCAGATTGTTAGCTCTTTGGGTCATTAACTGGATTCCAAATATTCTGCACTCTAATAATCTGGTACAAAGCCCCCAGACAAGTCTACTGGCCACTGGGGGCCACATGTGTTTTCTAGGGACAGCAAGCAGTTAACACTTAGAAATATTAGAACCAGACAGACCTGAAATCAATTAGCTGAACACAAACTGAGTAGAAAAGTAGAGAAAATGAAACTGGCAGCATTTCTTTTTTTGTAGTAATACTCTCCCTGTACTAGAGCGCCACCTGTGTTAAAGTAAAGGTACTGCACCCTCCCTGGGCTGGGACATGGAGCACCATGGAGCCCTCAAATTACTGTGGATGGACTACGTGGATAATATTGTGTGCAATGCAGTTATTGAACTGATGCAGCAAACAGGAAAGCAGCATTTAGTGTAGCATCTGGATGAATAAAGGGCATCATGGATTGTAACTGTAGGTAAGTGACAAACTCCACTAGATAAGGGCCTGAGTTATTATAAGAAGCATCCATGCTACTACCAGACAATGTGCAGACTTCTGTGCATGGTACATGTGCATTATAAATATTATTATATAATATAGCATGCAGTGTGCAAGCTGCTGAGTATAGCACGAGTATGACTTCATTAATTATTATTATTATTATTATATAGTGCACCTAATCCTGCCATACTCAGAATCCTGCACATTGTATAATGATAATAATATTAACAATAATGATAATAATACAATGCACCCATGCCATAACTAGAAACTTGAACATTGCATATATGATGTTATAAATAATGATAATATTTGCTGACTTCCAGATTTATTAATGAACCTTGTGTCTGATCACATTTGTTCTTCTTCACCAGTTTAATATACTGAATATCATCCTCAATGAATAAATATACTGTGCCCTGATCTGAGCCATAATTGGTCATTTGATCCGACAATATAATTACTTTCTTTACATTTTGCATTAGATTGTCTGATTTATATGATCGGGATTGAAGGGTCTCAGGACCCCTGCATGTGCAGCAGGGTGCAGGGTCCTGGAGCTGGTGCTTTACATGCAGGGAGCAGTGCAGGGAGCTGTGCAGGGAGCTTTGCAGGGAGCTGTGCAGGGAGCTTTGCAGGGAGCAGTGAAGGGAGCACAGTGCATGGAGCTGTGCAGGGAGCAGTGTAGGGAGCAGTGCAGGGAGCTGTGCAGGGAGCACAGTGCAGGGAGCAGTGCAGGGAGCTGTGCAGGGAGCAGTGCAGGGAGCTGTGCAGGGAGCACAGTGCAGGGAGCTGTGCAGGGAGCAGTGCAGGGAGCAGTGCAGGGAGCTGTGCAGAGAGCAGTGCAGGGAGCTGTGCAGGGAGCTGTGCAGGGAGCAGTGCAGGGAGCTGTGCAGGGAGCTGTGCAGGGAGCAGTGCAGGGAGCTGTGCAGAGCTCAGGCTTAATAGAGAGTAAATGAGCGACTTCTAGGTTTACAATCTATTAGGACACAGACATTCTTGGCCATGATCCGCAGATATATAACTGTCCTCCCCCTGTCAGGGGCTTGTGTGCTCTGGGCTCAGGCTGCAGAGCTGTCACCCCTGAGTGATTCATTACAGCTGATAAGATCATTCACTTTCCTGTAATCTGGAGAAAGGGCTTTTAAAGACACATTCTCTGCCTGTCCAGGACATCAATCCTCTGCCAGTGAGAGGTGATGTGAGGCCCATTCACACACTGGCCATCACCTGCTGCCTGCACCGGGCCCAGAGGAGGAGGCAGTCAGGGCTGATTGATGGTCTGCAGTGGGGTCCTGGGGTCCTGGGGCTGGGGAGATGGGGGGGGGGGGGGCTTTGAGCAGAACGAGTTTGTATTAGAATAGTCCCTATTGTGAGGTCCCGGGGCTGGGGAGATGTTGGGTCCTGGAGCTGGGGAGATTTGGGGGTCCCTGGGCTGGGGAGATCTGGGGTTCCCGGGCTGGAGAGATGTGGGGGGCTGTGAGCAGGACATTGTTGTATCAGAGAATCTTTTTCTGTTTTGAGTTTTTATATAAAACAAAGACTTTTCTAAATAAACAACTTTGTATCATTCTGCGGCCCCGACAGATCTGTGCTACAAAGTAACAGGAGGCTCGGACATTAATGAGGGACCTGATGCTGAATCCTTTCCAAAAAAACCCCTGTAATGACCCAATTAGTGTACCCTCATTACAAGCTCATTAAAAGCCTCCCTGTCCCGAGCAGTCCTGTACAGTATGGGGGGATCCTGCAGCCCACCCCCTGACATACCTTCCCTGCTCTGCTGATATATAGTGCCCTCTGTTGCTTTCACTCTATTATAATGGCTGTATGAAATGTCTGCGCCTTTATTGGATTTGGGCCCCTCTAATATTTGGCATCTCATTTATTCAGAGAATAATGTGGATTTGATGCCAGAGACAGCAGGGGAAGGGTTAAGTGACTGCCATGGCCATGGACCGAGGGGTGGCAGCTGCTCGGACCTGGACTGACAAAACCATTTTTGCTTTCTGTGGCTGCACAGACTGATGTAGAGAAGAGAATCTGAAAAGCAGTGACCCCGGAGCAGAAATCACCCACAATCCAGCACTGGGCAGAGTCCCCTCCAGTCACCAGCCAGGGGCCACGGGGTCCCCAATGTAAAGTCCACATCTCAGGCAGTTTATCCATGGATGCAGCTCCCTTTCCTCCTGGCATCTGGTTAACCCCATTTATGCAGGTTGGATTGTTATCTTTAAGGTTCAGCAATAATCTTCATGCAGATGGGAAGGGGTTAAGCTTTTCATACCCCACTGGTGCAGGTTCGGGTGCTGCATGCAGGTCTGGCAGGGGATGGGTTAATCAGCAGTGGTTGCAGTTGGACTTGTGGCTCAGTCTGCTGCTTTCTGAGTCTCTGCTGCCTAAATATATGGGTGGTGACTGGAGGAGGAGAGAGAAGGAGCTGGTGGAGTGCGGGGAACAGAGCCTGACTCGGGACAGAGCTGCCTGCCATGTGCAGCCACTGCTCAGTGCATCACTGATCACACTGCTGCCTGCATGAGGGGCCAGGCAGGACCCCAATAAAACATTGCCTGAGCTCATTTGCATGGCTCCTCCCAGGATCTTTTAATGTCTGCAGTGCTGCGAGCAGGAGGCAGGATCAGGAGCTGGAGGCAGGATCAGGAGCAGGAGGCAGGATCAGGAGCTGGAGGCAGGATCAGGAGCAGGAGGCAGGATCAGGAGCTGGAGGCAGGATCAGGAGCTGGAGGCAGAGCTGAGCTGCGCTCACACTGAGCAGTGAGGACAGGCGGCTGCTGCGCTCACATCCCCTGTGCGGAGCTCTGCACGGCGGCGGCCGGGGCGCACACCACTCATCCAGGCGCACAGGACCCCGCATCAGGGCGCACAGGACCCGGGGAGCACCGACACTTGCCTTGGGATTACTGTGATATTGGGGAGCAGTGACCCCTCCGAGGAGTCAGGACCCCGGGATGTGCTACTCGGGCACCAGGCGCAAGGTGGAAGATGCTTCACTCTCTTGAGGGGGCTCGGATCGCGCTGGAGACCCCCCGGGGGAGGCTGCAGGAGTCCGCGGGGCACTGGGCACTGACCCCCAGCCGCTGGCCCGGCGCTGAACCCCGCGATATTGGATTGAGCCCCTGAGCGGCTGCAGGAGACAAAACCCAAAGTTTCATTGGATTCTAGAATATTTTGGATGCAGAAAATAAAGATCCAAAGACTTCATGATGAGAAGTCGGAGAGGAGAGCGAGACCCCCCCAGGTAAGAGGCGCGGGGCAGCTGTGCCCACTGTCTATAGGGACCACCGTGTGTAGGACCATTGTGTATAGCAGACACTTTCTATAGGAGCCACTGTGCAGAGGGGCCGCTGTCAATAACTGTCACTGTCTATAGGGGTCACTTTCTATATGAGCTACTTTCTATAGGTACCACCGTGTATAGAACCATTGTATATAGCAGCCACTTTCTATAGGTGTCACTGTGTATAGGGGTAACTGTCACTGTCTATAGGGGTCACTTTCTATATGAGCTACATTCTATAGATGTTACTTTCTATATGAGCTACATTCTATAGGTGCCACCGTGTAGAGAACCATTGTGTATAGCAGCCACTTTCTATAGGTGTCACTGTCTATAGGCGCCACTGTCTATTTGAGCGCCATTCTATAGGGGCTACTATCGATAGCTGTCACTGTAGCTGTCAGTCGGTCGCCCTCGTCTATAGGCAGCTGCGATCCCGGGCTGACAGCAGCTATAGGCGATCAGTGACACAGACCGGTATATCTCCCAGGTGTTAGTGGGATTTAGAGCTATGTAGATATATGGGGGTCTTCCCATGGGGGTCTGGGTCTTTCTGTTGGATGTAGGAGATGAATTGTCGGCGATCAGTTCCGTGGATACAGAACAGTTCGTGGAGAGTGTGAGTCTCGTGGGTTTTGTGTATAGACCTGTGATCGGGGGTCTGTGGGCGATCAGTGCGGGGGCATCTACTGTAACCAGAGTAGATCGGGGGGTGAATATTCATCTGCGATCGATCTCATATGATCCATGGATTATACCATGTAGGAACAACATGCACAAGATCTGAGGGAAAGACGCTACATGGGAACAGGTCTGTGGAGAGGATCTGTGGGGATCGGTTATTGAGGAAACGGATAAGGAGGATCAGATCTCAGGCGATGAGTTAAGTATTAATCCCCAGTCTCGGTAGGAAATCGATTATTATCGCAGGAAGGGTTCAGTTATTGGTCGGGGGGTCACTGTCACCTCAATGAACCTCTGGGGGCTCTACCCCCTATCGCCCCCCAAAAAGAGGGCACCAGACTCTACACCATGGACTGTAAGAAGAGCTTACTGGGGGACCCCAGCGCCCACCCTGGATCCTGTCATCACAGGTCCTTAGTGTGGCTGCTCCCCCATTAACCCTCTGTTCCCTGCTCCTCCTGTGTGTGTCACTCAGAGCTGACATGTCAGGTTTATGGGATGTGACCAGATCCCATATAACAGGGTGAACTCCTGCTCATATAGTGCAGTGACTAAGTCCTCACCTGCCCACGTTATTGCAGGGATGCTGCCACCAATGTGATGCCGGGCAGGACCCTGTGGTGGTGCCGGACAGGACCCTGTGGTGGTGCCGGGCAGGAGCCTGTGGTGGTCCCGGGCAGGACTCTGTGGTGGTGCCGGGCAGGACCCTGTGGTGGTGCCGGGCAGGAGCCTGTGGTGGTGCCGGGCAGGAGCCTGTGGTGGTCCCGGGCAGGACTCTGTGGTGGTCCCGGGCAGGACCCTGTGGTGGTGCCGGGCAGGACCCTATGATGCCGGGCAGGAGCCTGTGGTGGTCCCGGGCAGGACTCTGTGGTGATGCCGGGCAGGAGCCTGTGGTGGTCCCGGGCAGGACTCTGTGGTGGTCCCGGGCAGGACTCTGTGGTGGTCCCGGGCAGGACCCTGTGGTGCCGGCGCTGCCTCCTGTCCGGGCTGTGGCAGGATTTGGGCACGGAGCCTCTCCAGAATGGAGCAGCATATGGGTCTTTATACTCGGTGACAGCAGGCTCATTAACTGATGGGGTTGAAGGCAATTCTTCCATTATGGCTAAGTGGTACAAATTGACTAGATGAGGCTATTACGGGTTATGAGGCTCAGGGCAGGAGCAGCCTCCATCCAGGCAAACGCCTAATCCATATTATCTGCTGTAAGCCTGGATTCCTGGGGCTGAGCACACAGGTGAGGGGGCAGGAGGGCTTAACAGGTCGCCCAGAGGAGGCCGGCAGATGCAGCACATCTCAGCTGAGCCTGCAGCACATCGCATTCCTGGAGATTGGGGGATACATGATCAATCCTGCTGGAGGCGGCAGCACATGAGGAGGGGATCAGCTAAAATCTGAGTAGTGCTGTAAATGGCTGAGGAAAGCCCTGACTTCTCATTCCTCATCTGCTCCTGTGGTGGATAATAGGGGTTGTAGTCCATGAATAACTGTACAATACAGTGATGAACTGTAACCATGAAGTCCAGCTCTGATCCCCATAGACAGGATGAGGAGTCTGCGAGGAGCTGCTGATGTCTGGAAGGATCATCTTCTATCAAGTGCAGCTTAGATACTGACACCACCCTCCCTGGAGATTGGGGGGCTGGTGACCTGGGTCCTGCCAGGAGGACTTCATCTAGAAGTGACCATCACCCTGTGCAGTGATGGATGGCTCTGGTCATATGGCCGCTGCTCCTCCGCCGCCCGATGGCACCCTACATGGCACCACTGGGTGACCCCCAGACCCTGCACCCTTTCCATGCTGGACCCCCACTGACTGAGCAGTTTGTGCTGAGTTGATTCGCATTCAGTTGGTTACTGACCTCTATCTGTGAGAACTGTGCAGCCATTGTTAGTGTGGAGCCATGAAGCCAGGCTTTCTGCACAGCCAGCTCCTCTCTCCCAGCTCAGGGGAAGCAGGATTTATTTCCTCTATAAACCTGGACAAATTGCACATTATAAATGGAGAATATAATGGCAGGCACCGGCTGTAACTTTACATGCCGCTTTAATATAATATGTCGGTTCTGTGGTGGCAGGAAGGGAGAAAACGGCAAATTTATTCTCCAAATTGTAAGAATTTAGAACTTGCATTATTGTTTAGCTGCAGGAAAATGTGGAGGGTAATGGGAATGTTTTCTGGCTGGAGACAGAGAGAAGCAATTATTATGTCATGTGCAACAATAAGAGAAAATACAACAAGAATATTAATAATAAAAAATCTATTCTGTTTTATCATCCTCCCCATTATTCTTATCATCCCTCTCATTATCCGCATCACCGCTGGAGAAGTATGGGGTTTCTTCCAGTTATTACTATGTAACATGACATGGAGATACATAGTCACATACCGAATCTGCAGTCACATTGTAACTCTTCATATGGAGCTGGAAAAGGGGATGATGCTCCTTCTACTCCAGGGAACCTTCTGCTAAAAGTCAATGACAGAATTGATACAAAGTGAATTAACTGAATTGTGGCAAAATAAAAGTCCCATTTACAAGTTGTTTTTTTTTTTTTTATAAAAATAAAATAAATGAAAGTGAATATTTATAAAAAAAAAAAAACAATTGAAATTTCAATTCTATAATTGTAGGGTAAAAATAACATTGTATTAGTTTCCTACATACAGATTTGGGCCCATGCACTGATTGTTTCCCTCTGTAATGACTGCCGGGATCTGTGCACCAAGGGTTGTAGAAGTCGTGGATTTTCCATTCAGATTTTCCAGCAGAATTGTAAATGAGGTTTGGAAAAATTCCCATTAATGCAAAAAGTGAAACGTGCGACAAATCCTCAGCGTTTCTGCAATGAAATCGGCCGAAGACTTTACCCTGGATTCTCTGCTGAAAAAATTTCTAAAATGTATCTGCAGATGTGAACAATATAACTGAGGGAACATGAGGCCTGATCTGTACATACAAGTCATAGGCACAGAGGGCAGAATAAAGGGGCAACCGGGGGGAGAATGGAGGCAAAAGCCGCGAAAGAGAAGTGCCACCTGCGCAGCTGCCCAAGGGCTCTGACGGAAAGGGGCCACGGTTTTCACTCAGGCGGCTTCTTATGGTAGATATAGAGGACCGAGAAACTGTATTGAGGGATTAGAGAGTACAGATATATTTTCTTCTTGGGGTCCTCTGCTGTCGTGAAATGCAGTGATAGAAAATGTATCATAATGTAGCATAATATAATATATAATGTCATGTCATATAGGAAGAGATAGTATAAAAATATTATTATTTATGTAATAGAAAAATATAAAATATTGTTATTTATATCATGTCGTGTATATTAGATTAATTATAAATAATTATAAATATATTAATATATTAGAATGATGCAATAATTTTGTGATATAATGTATGACATGACATTATATATTACAAAACCATAATATATTGTACTATGATATAATATTTCTGCCCATTATATGAATGTGGAGTCTCATGCACAGGCGTTGGCTCCTCGGATGTACGATGGATGATTACTCTGTTGCTTTTACACTTCTCACCGCATACATTTTTTTTTTTTACTGGAATTTGTAAAATGTGAGGTTTTTTTTTTCTGGCCAAGAGGGTGGGGGTTCACTTATTTTTCTAAATTTTTGCAGTTTCCAAAAGTTTTCTATCAGCCATTGTAAAATGTAGTCTTCGCCTAATTTATTTATTTACATGCACGAGTCACCAAATTCTTATTAGTAATATCATCTTACATTATATAGTTATTGTTATTATACGTTATACCATTGAGTTTTATTGCCTCTTTCTTCAGTGATGTCACCTAATAATAATTTTATTTTTATAGCGCCAACATATTTGGCATCGCTGTACAATTAAGAGGGACATGTACAGACTATAAATACAATACAAAGTAACACATAATTCACCAGTTACAGGAGGAGCGAGGGTCCGGCTGCTACAATCCATAAGGAAATGGGGGAGACAATAGGCAGAACGTGCTGCTATATACTGTACGGTTCACCATCATTATAATAAATAAGGATTATGATATAAAGCTGCATGAGCCGGTCATTAGGCAGTACCTCATGCCTCAGTGTTGTCACCTGGTACCTCTTTCCTCGGTGATGTCACCTGGTGCCTCTTTCCTCGGTGGTGTCACCTGGTGCCTCTTTCCTCGGTGGTGTCACCTGGTGACTCTTTCCTCGGTGATGTCACCTGGTGCCTCTTTCCTCAGTGTTGTCACCTGGTACCTCTTTCCTCGGTGGTGTCACCTGGTGCCTCTTTCCTCGGTGGTGTCACCTGGTGACTCTTTCCTCGGTGATGTCCCCTGGTGACTCTTTCCTCGGTGATGTCACCTGGTGCCTCTGTCCTCGGTGATGTCACCTGGTGCCTCATTCCTCGGTGATGTCACCTGGTGCCTCTTTCCTCTGTGATGTCACCTGGTGCCTCTTTCCTCGGTGATGTCACCTGGTGCCTCTTTCCTCGGTGATGTCACCTGGTGACTCATTCCTCGGTGATGTCACCTGGTGACTCTTTCCTCGGTGATGTCACCTGGTGACTCTTTCCTCGGTGATGTCACCTGGTGCCTCTGTCCTCGGTGATGTCACCTGGTGCCTCATTCCTCGGTGATGTCACCTGGTGCCTCTTTCCTCTGTGATGTCACCTGGTGCCTCTTTCCTCGGTGATGTCACCTGGTGCCTCTTTCCTCGGTGATGTCACCTGGTGCCTCTTTCCTCGGTGATGTCACCTGGTGACTCATTCCTCGGTGATGTCACCTGGTGACTCTTTCCTCGGTGATGTCACCTGGTGATTCTTTCCTCGGTGATGTCACCTGGTGACTCTGTCCTCGGTGATGTCACCTGGTGCCTCTGTCCTCGGTGATGTCACCTGGTGCCTCTGTCCTCGGTGATGTCACCTGGTGCCTCTGTCCTCGGTGATGTCACCTGGTGCCTCATTCCTCGGTGATGTCACCTGGTGACTCTTTCCTCGGTGATGTCACCTGGTGACTCTTTCCTCGGTGATGTCACCTGCTGCCTCTGTCCTCGGTGATGTCACCTGGTGCCTCTGTCCTCGGTGATGTCACCTGGTGCCTCTGTCCTCGGTGATGTTACCTGGTGCCTCTGTCCTCGGTGATGTCACCTGGTGCCTCTGTCCTCGGTGATGTCACCTGGTGCCTCTGTCCTCGGTGATGTCACCTGGTGCCTCTTTCCTCGGTGATGTCACCTGCTGCCTCTTTCCTCGGTGATGTCACCTGCTGCCTCTGTCCTCGGTGATGTCACCTGGTGCCTCTGTCCTCGGTGATGTCACCTGGTGCCTCTTTCCTCGGTGATGTCACCTGCTGCCTCTTTCCTCGGTGATGTCACCTGCTGCCTCTGTCCTCGGTGATGTCACCTGGTGCCTCTGTCCTCGGTGATGTCACCTGGTGCCTCATTCCTCGGTGATGTCACCTGGTGCCTCTTTCCTCGGTGATGTCGTGCCTCTCGGTGCACTGCGGGCTCCATTGTCATGAATAATATCACTTTATCCCATAGTCGCCCCTCCGCTCGCTGTGCCGGAGACTCGTCCTCTTTATTAAAGTCATAACTCCGCTGCTCGGTGGGTTTTTCCTCTGACGTGACGCTGCTTTGATACAATCGTACGCGGCCTCATTACCTCCCATAAACGTAACATTAGATATTATATCCACCCGAGATTCAGAGCCCGGACTCCAGGCCGAGCCGCCCATAAATAATCTATGAGGCCTCGTGAATGAATGTGAGGTCTCTATGATCAATCGTCCGTCTACATTATATCCATTATATAAACAGTCGGCCGCGCCGTCCTCACACAGACACCGTCAATTATTAATAACCCTGGATATAAAACATGGCCCAATACAACGACCCAGTGAGACGCCTCCCTGGAGGACTCCAACCTCTGCCCATCAGCTGTGACCTCGGGGAGCTCCCCTGCAGCGCCTCCACAGGAGAGACGCAGCATTACACAGATCTGATTATAGTATGGACTCGCAGGGTCCTCCAGGGAGCGAGACCTCCGTGTAGCTGCTCTACTTCTCTACTAAGTGATCAAGGTCTCACGTGACCAAAATGTTCTAATTATTGGAAAAAGAGAAAGAAAATAAATGTAGAAATGTTACAAAATAATAATTGTATTCCTCTAGCGCCGACATATTCCGCAGCACTTTACAATTCAGCAGAGACTTGTACAGACAAAACAGACATTACAGGGGGACACATAATAATTACAGGACGAGTGAGGACCCCCGACCACAAGAGCTCACAATCTAGGAACAGAAAATAACTCTAAATGAATGACGATTATATCATAATAAATGTTTTCCCTCAGCGGCACCTTGTGTTTCTGCATTCGTTCATTTTGTCCTAGAAATTGTTAAATCTAAATCAAAGTAGAAACAAAGAGAAAGTTTTGTGGATGAATCGTCATATTGATCATCACACGGAGCAGAGATGACAATTGTATCAGGTCGGATTTCATGAATGGCTAAATATGGAGACAGAAAGATAGTTCTGGAGATTAATAGATGGATGGATAAATAGATGATAGATATAATAGACATAACTACTGCTGAAACCAGAAGTTTCCATCCACTATATAATAAGACACATCTGCAGGTTTTTCTCAATATCCGACATGAAATCAGAATAAACCTTTCCCGTTTTAGGACAATTAGGATTATACCATAATGTTTAATATTTGCCAAATGCCAGAATAATGAGAGAGAGAGAATGGTTTAAGGCATTTTTATTACTTACTGCAAAGTCAGAAGTTTCCATCCTTTCCATTAGTATTTGGTCCCATTGCCCTTAACCTGAATGACTTGGGTGAAACGTCTGGGATCTCCTTCCACAGCTTCTCACAATAGTTGGTGGAATTTGGGCCGATTCCTCCTGACAAAACTGGTGTAACTGATCCAGGTGTGTAGGTCGTCTTGCTCGCTCCGGCCTTATCAGCTTTGCTTCGTGTCATTGTCCATTTGGAAGACCCATTTCCGCCCAAGCTTTAACCTCCTGGCTGATGTCTTGAGATGTTGCTTCAGTATTGCCACATGATCTTCTTTTCTCATGATGCCATGTATTTTGTGAAGTGCACCAGTCCCTCCTGCAGCAAAACAACCCCACAACGTGATGCTGCCTCCCCCTTGTTTCACAGTTGGGATGGTGTTCTTAGGCGTCCAAGCTTCTCCCTTTTTCCTCCAAATGTAACGATGGTCATTATGCCCAAAAAGTTCAATTTTAGATTCATCAGACCACAGGACATGTCTCCAAAAATTAAGGTCTTTGTTCCTGTGTGCATTTGCAAACATTAATCTGGCTTTTTTGTTTCTTTTGGAGTAATGGCTTCTTCCTGGCAGAGTGGCCTTTCAGCCCATGTTGATACAGTACTCGTTTCACTGTGGATATTGACACAATCTTACCAGCTTCCGCCATCATCTTCACAAGGTCTTTTGCTTTTGTCCTTGGGTTGATATGCACATGTCGGACCAAAGCACGTTCATCTCTGGGACACAGAACCCGTCTCCTTCCTGAGCGGTATGATGGCTGGACATTCCCATCTTGTGTGTACTCACGTATAATTGTTTGTACAGATGAATGAGGCACCTTCAGGTATCTTGAAGTTGTACCCAAGGATGAGCTAAACTTGTGCAAGTCCACAATTCTCTTCCTGATACCTTGGCTGATTTCTTTAGACTTTCCCATGATGCGGCACAAAGAAGCCATGTGTTTCTGGTGTGCATTAAAATACATCCACAGGTATGTCTCTAATTAACTCAGATGTTGCCAAAAAAACTATCAGAAGCTTCCAAACACATGACATCATCATATGGGCAGTCCAGAATTGTCTAAAGGCATAGTAATCTTTGTGTATGTAAACTTCTGACTTTGCAGTAAGTAATAAAAATGCCTTAAAACATTCTCTCTCTCTCATTATTCCGGCATTTGGCAAATATTAAAAATTATGGTATAATCCTAATTGTCCTAAAGCGGGAAAGGTTTATTCTGATTTCATGTCGGATATTGAGAAAAACCTGCAGATGTGTCTTATTATATAGTGGATGGAAACTTCTGGTTTCAACTGTAGATGATAGATGATAGATAGATACGGAGATGGAAAGAGCAGAATAGATATTAGACAATAGAGTGTAGGACGGGCCAAACGTGATGTTGCATTAGGATTTATCCTCTTACTGGTAAAGCCGGGATGATCCCTTATGATGTAATAAGTGACTATGTGACGGCTCTGGGCGGCTGCGGGAGGCTGACACTGGACTTTACCCCAGATTCGGCTATTTTTAGTGATTATTGTGAATGTGGTCCTGAGTCACCGGCCCCGTGTCATTACTGACTAATAATCTCATTATCAGCCTGAAGTGGCATCTGCACAGCGGCCTCCGCTCACTGGCTCCCCCTCTTGGTCACATTGATCCTTTCACCAGAATAGATACAATGTAGCAGACACTGTCTGATCATCTAGAATCTCACAACCCAGAATTATTGCTGTATCAGTGATTATCAGATCCCAATAAGCAGATTCTTTCGAATGTCCAGTTACTTTTTTATTATTAAGGCAGGTCTAGGGCAGCATGATATAGATATATATATATACACTCATTATACCAGGAGCCCAGCGGGTTAGCGGGGCCATTGTCGCCTCCCAGCAGCGGTGGCGGGTGATACTTGTACTGGGGTATCTGGCCACGTCGTGTGTAATGAGCTGCAGATTTCCGATGTCATCTCTGGGTGACATGGAAAGACAGGGATAATATTGTGGGTTTAGCGCGCTCCTTCAGGCTCCTGAATTATTTACCAATAATTTATCCTCAGCCGCCGCAGTAAGAAGAACAAACCGTTAATGCCGACCAAACAAAGAGACTCCCCGCAGAACCGCCGGAGGCGAGAGACGATGAAACGCACAGAAAGGAGCAGAGAGGAAGTGAGAGCAGCCGCACACCGCCAACACCACCTTCTCTCTGCTCCCCCCATAATATCATCTCTAAGCCCCCACTAATGCAATCTCCTCATTTCCCCATACATTCTGTCTGCCTTCCCCAAACAATCTATTTGCCCCCTCTAACACAATCTCTGCCCTCCCTACAAACACTCACAGCTACATAAAAAAGTACTACTGACTACAACCGTCAAGAAAGGGACCGAGGCGTTCAGGGAGCTCCCCCTAGTGGTGGCTGCAGACAGAATCTTATCATGTATCTCTGTATACAGGGAGCTCCCCCTAGTGGTGACTGCAGACTGAATCTTATCATGTATCTCTATATACAGGGAGCTCCCCCTAGTGGTGGCTGCAGACAGAATCTTATCATGCATCTCTGTATACAGGGAGCTCCCTCTAGTGGTGGCTGCAGACAGGATCTAATCATGTATCTCTGTATACAGGGAGCTTCCCCTAGTGGTGGCTGCAGACAGTATCTTATCATGTATCTCGATATACAGGGAGCTCCCCCTAGTGGTGGCTGCAGACAGAATCTTATGTATCTCTGTATACAGGGAGCTCCCCCTAGTGGTGACTGCAGACAGAATCTTATCATGTATCTCTGTATACAGGAAGCTCCCCCTAATGGTGGCTGCAGAGAGGATCTTATCATGTATCTCTGTATACAGGGAACTCCCCCTAATGGTGGCTGCAGAGAGGATCTTATCATGTATCTCTGTATACAGGGAGCTCCCCCTAGTGGTGGCTGCAGACAGAATCTTATCATGTATCTCTGTATACAAGGAGCTCCCTCTAGTGGTGACTGCAGAAACAAATCTTGTTATTGCATGCAGGGTTAGCGTTGAGTTATGCAAAAATGTCACCTATTTGGATAAAAGCCCACGAGCTCTCGCTGCTCTCTGGACGTAGTATGTGGACGGCTGAGCTGCGCTTGAGTTTCGATGCTGTCGGTCTCCGTGGTAAGAGCAGCGGGTATCCGTTTCATGACATCTGGGACCCCTGTATGTATCGCTGTGATGGGGACAGCTGCTCATTCCTGTTGCAGTCACTGGGACTGGCTGATACTGGTCACACTGGATACAATGTTTCATTACAGGAAGATTCTACCAGAAAACAATATTTACTTTATTCTGGAACCTTGTGATTGGCTGATACATGAAATACCCCTTTAATGCTTGGAAGTGCCCCACATCCACAGGTAGGGGTAGATGTGTAACCACTGCAGGACCCCCAGACCCCAAGAACAGCAGAATTGAGTTACAAATACGTAGATGTGTAAATGAGATGTGCGACCCGGAGTCAGTGACATATGTTAACTACCAGCCCATTCACACAGGGCAGTTTGAGACCCCAGTCCTTCTAATTGGTGGGGGTCTCAGCAGTCAGACATTTGGCATGAATATTACTGTGGGGGAGGGGGGTTGTTTGGTTATTACATGTTGTGTGCTCGGCATATACCGTCCTGCCAGGGTCATCCACTGTCCGGTGACCCCTATGGCCCCCCCCCCCCGATGCCCCCCAGCTCCCCTCCCCCGATGCCCCCCAGCTCCCCTCCCCCACACCCTCCCTTCTCACCATGTTTTGGGTTACTTACCTTTATTCCTCCTACACTAAAAATAATCATCTTCTCTGCCGGTCCGACCCCCCCCCCTCCTGAAGATATTATTAACCCTATGAAGCCCTGAATTGTAGTGGTGAGTTTGGGGGTCACTACGAGGCAGGGGGTCAGGGTAATGGGGTCCATCATAAGGCTGGTATCATATGGGCGTCTGCAGGAGGTGAGAACCTTATGCTTTGCTGATGTGATGCCTCTTGTGACCTCACCGCCCCGATGCCAGGGCTCGTGCACTGCCATTGATCCGGCGGGCACATGCCGCACCACTCCTGGCACTGTTGTTACATTGGAGCTGCTAGATATTGCATACATTCTCAGTCATTTCATAGGTAAATGAGAGACAGTAGAAGAGGAGGCTTTGTTTAGTCTGTAACCATTACCGCCACATCGCTCTGCACGAGAGCTGTGAACACGGAACTGTAGGAGATTTTAAACCCAGATTTTTTTGCAGCGATGCTTTTACTTTTTATATTCTGAAACCATAAATAAATGGTTTTATAAATCTACAACCCCGATAATGGTAATGATGGAGCCTTGTCCCAGGAGCTGACAGTTGTCGTCTTGGTGCATTGGCTTCCCTGGCTGCAGTCTGGGCAGATGGCAGTAAATCCCGGGCTCCGGTGACCGCTGAGGTGACGCCGGATCTCCAACGACACCAAGAACATCCATTTGGAAATGTAAATGCAAATTCCGCACAGTTCTAATATCCGAGGCGGCGGCGGAACGTGTCGGTGACTGCAGAACACAAAGCGTCTTTCTCTACAGACTCGTCAGTCGCAGCCGCCTATCTGACCCGCGCGGGGTCCACAGGAGCGTCCCCGGCCCCCACACTAATGCCCAACTAAAAGCATTCCGATAGCACGATAAGCCCAGGAACGTGCAGACGCCAGACCCCCATCAGCAAGGGCGTATCACACAGGGTGGGCTTAGATACACGGCTCAGCAGTCAGTATCACACAGGATAGGCTTAGATACACGGCTCAGCAGACAGTATCACACAGGATAGGATTAGATACACGGCTCAGCAGACAGTATCACACAGGATAGGATTAGATACACGGCTCAGCAGTCAGTATCACACAGGAGAGGATTAGATACACGGCTCAGCAGACAGTATCACACAGGATAGGATTAGATACACGGCTCAGCAGTCAGTATCACACAGGATAGGATTAGATACACGGCTCAGCAGTCAGTATCACACAGGATAGGATTAGATACACGGCTCAGCAGTCAGTATCACACAGGATAGGATTAGATACATGGCTCAGCAGACAGTATCACACAGGATAGGATTAGATACACGGCTCAGCAGACAATATCACACAGGATAGGATTAGATACACGGCTCAGCAGTCAGTATCACACAGGATAGGATTAGATACACGGCTCAGCAGACAGTATCACACAGGATAGGATTAGATACACGGCTCAGCAGTCAGTATCACACAGGATAGGATTAGATACACGGCTCAGCAGTCAGTATCACACAGGATAGGATTAGATACACGGCTCAGCAGACAGTATCACACAGGATAGGATTAGATACACGGCTCAGCAGTCAGTATCACACAGGATAGGATTAGATACACGGCTCAGCAGTCAGTATCACACAGGATAGGATTAGATACACGGCTCAGCAGACAGTATCACACAGGATAGGATTAGATACACGGCTCAGCAGTCAGTATCACACAGGATAGGATTAGATACACGGCTCAGCAGACAGTATCACACAGGATAGGATTAGATACACGGCTCAGCAGTCAGTATCACACAGGATAGGATTAGATACACGGCTCAGCAGTCAGTATCACACAGGATAGGATTAGATACACGGCTCAGCAGTCAGTATCACACAGGATAGGATTAGATACATGGCTCAGCAGACAGTATCACACAGGATAGGATTAGATACACGGCTCAGCAGACAATATCACACAGGATAGGATTAGATACACAGCTCAGCAGACAGTATCACACAGAATAGGATTAGATACACGGCTCAGCAGACAGTATCACACAGGATAGGATTAGATACACAGCTCAGCAGACAGTATCACACAGGATAGGATTAGATACACGGCTCAGCAGACAGTATCACACAGGATAGGATTAGATACACGGCTCAGCAGTCAGTATCACACAGGAGAGGATTAGATACACGGCTCAGCAGACAGTATCACACAGGATAGGATTAGATACACAGCTCAGCAGACAGTATCACACAGGATAGGATTAGATACACGGCTCAGCAGACGGTATCACACAGGATAGGCTTAGATACACGGCTCAGCAGACAGTATCACACAGGATAGGATTAGATACACGGCTCAGCAGTCAGTATCACACAGGATAGGATTAGATACACAGCTCAGCAGACGGTATCACACAGGAGAGGATTAGATACACGGCTCAGCAGACAGTATCACACAGGATAGGATTAGATACACAGCTCAGCAGACGGTATCACACAGGATAGGATTAGATACACAGCTCAGCAGACGGTATCACACAGGATAGAATTAGATACACGGCTCAGCAGACAGTATCACACAGGATAGGATTAGATACACAGCTCAGCAGACAGTATCACACAGGATAGGATTAGATACACGGCTCAGCAGACAGTATCACACAGGAGAGGATTAGATACACGGCTCAGCAGACAGTATCACACAGGATAGGATTAGATACACAGCTCAGCAGACAGTATCACACAGGATAGGATTAGATACACGGCTCAGCAGACAGTATCACACAGGATAGGATTAGATACACGGCTCAGCAGACAGTATCACACAGGATAGGATTAGATACACGGCTCAGCAGACAGTATCACACAGGATAGGATTAGATACACAGCTCAGCAGACGGTATCACACAGGATAGGATTAGATACACAGCTCAGCAGACGGTATCACACAGGATAGGATTAGATACACGGCTCAGCAGACAGTATCACACAGGAGAGAATTAGATACACAGCTCAGCAGACAGTATCACACAGGAGAGGATTAGATACACGGCTCAGCAGACAGTATCACACAGGATAGGATTAGATACACGGCTCAGCAGACAGTATCACACAGGAGAGAATTAGATACACAGCTCAGCAGACAGTATCACACAGGAGAGGATTAGATACACAGCTCAGCAGACAGTATCACACAGGATAGGATTAGATATACGGCTCAGCAGACAGTATCACACAGGATAGGATTAGATACACAGCTCAGAAGACAGTATCACACAGGAGAGGATTAGATGCACGGCTCAGCAGACAGTATCACACAGGATAGGATTAGATACACGGCTCAGCAGACAGTATCACACAGGAGAGGATTAGATACACGGCTCAGCAGACAGTATCACACAGGATAGGATTAGATACACAGCTCAGCAGACAGTATCACACAGGATAGGATTAGATACACAGCTCAGCAGACAGTATCACACAGGAGAGGATTAGATACACGGCTCAGCAGACAGTATCACACAGGAGAGAATTAGATACACAGCTCAGCAGACAGTATCACACAGGAGAGAATTAGATACACAGCTCAGCAGACAGTATCACACAGGAGAGGATTAGATACACAGCTCAGCAGACAGTATCACACAGGATAGGATTAGATATACGGCTCAGCAGACAGTATCACACAGGATAGGATTAGATACACAGCTCAGAAGACAGTATCACACAGGAGAGGATTAGATGCACGGCTCAGCAGACAGTATCACACAGGATAGGATTAGATACACGGCTCAGCAGACAGTATCACACAGGAGAGGATTAGATACACGGCTCAGCAGACAGTATCACACAGGATAGGATTAGATACACAGCTCAGCAGACAGTATCACACAGGATAGGATTAGATACACAGCTCAGCAGACAGTATCACACAGGAGAGGATTAGATACACGGCTCAGCAGACAGTATCACACAGGAGAGAATTAGATACACAGCTCAGCAGACAGTATCACACAGGAGAGGATTAGATACACAGCTCAGCAGACAGTATCACACAGGATAGGATTAGATATACGGCTCAGCAGACAGTATCACACAGGAGAGGATTAGATACACGGCTCAGCAGACAGTATCACACAGGAGAGGATTAGATACACGGCTCAGCAGACGGTATCACACAGGATAGGATTAGATACACGGCTCAGCAGACAGTATCACACAGGAGAGGATTAGATACACGGCTCAGCAGACGGTATCACACAGGAGAGGATTAGATACACGCTCAGCAGACAGTATCACACAGGATAGGATTAGATACACGGCTCAGCAGACAGTATCACACAGGATAGGATTAGATACACGGCTCAGCAGACAGTATCACACAGGATAGGATTAGATACACGGCTCAGCAGACAGTATCACACAGGAGAGGATTAGATGCACGGCTCAGCAGACAGTATCACACAGGAGAGGATTAGATACACGGCTCAGCAGACGGTATCACACAGGAGAGGATTAGATACACGCTCAGCAGTCAGTATCACACGGGATAGGATTAGATGCACAGCTCAGCAGACAGTATCACACAGGATAGGCTTAGATACACGGCTCAGCAGACGGTATCACACGGGATAGAATTAGATACACGGCTCAGCAGACAGTATCACACAGGATAGGATTAGATACACGGCTCAGCAGACAGTATCACACAGGATAGGATTAGATACACGGCTCAGCAGACAGTATCACACAGGATAGGATTAGATACACGGCTCAGCAGACAGTATCACACAGGAGAGGATTAGATACACGGCTCAGCAGACAGTATCACACAGGAGAGGATTAGATACACGGCTCAGCACACAGTATCACACAGGATAGGATTAGATACACGGCTCAGCAGATGGTATCACACAGGATAGGATTAGATACACGGCTCAGCAAACAGGATCACACAGGAGAGGATTAGATACACGGCTCAGCAGATGGTATCACACAGGATAGGATTAGATACAAGGTTCAGCAGACAGTATCACACAGGATAGGATTAGATACAAGGTTCAGCAGACAGTATCACACAGGATAGGATTAGATACACGGCTCAGCAGACAGTATCACACAGGATAGGATTAGATACATGGCTCAGCAGACAGTATCACACAGGATAGGATTAGATACACGGCTCAGCACACAGTATCACACAGGATAGGATTAGATACACGGCTCAGCAGACAGTATCACACAGGAGAGGATTAGATACACGGCTCAGCAGGTGGTATCACACAGGATAGGATTAGATACACGGCTCAGCAGGTGGTATCACACAGGATAGGATTAGATACACAGCTCAGCAGACAGTATCACACAGGATAGGATTAGATACACGGCTCAGCAGACAGTATCACACAGGATAGGATTAGATACACAGCTCAGCAGACAGTATCACACAGGATAGGATTAGATACACAGCTCAGCAGACAGTATCACACAGGATAGGGATTAGATACACAGCTCAGCAGACAGTATCACACAGGAGAGGATTAGATACACGGCTCAGCAGGTGGTATCACACAGGATAGGATTAGATACACAGCTCAGCAGACAGTATCACACAGGATAGGATTAGATACACGGCTCAGCAGACAGTATCACACAGGAGAGGATTAGATACACGGCTCAGCAGTCAGTATCACACAGGAGAGGATTAGATACACGGCTCAGCAGACAGTATCACACAGGATAGGATTAGATACACGGCTCAGCAGACAGTATCACACAGGATAGGATTAGATACACGGCTCAGCAGACAGTATCACACAGGATAGGATTAGATACACAGCTCAGCAGACAGTATCACACAGGATAGGATTAGATACACGGCTCAGCAGACAGTATCACACAGGATAGGATTAGATACACAGCTCAGCAGACAGTATCACACAGGATAGGATTAGATACACGGCTCAGCAGGTGGTATCACACATAAGGGTAGGTTCACAGGAGTGTATGTAAAATCGTTCAGAGCTTCATCCAGAATATCGGGAGGATTGTTCCTCGCTTGTCGCCCGTGTACGATCCGTTTTTACAGCAGCTATTAACCAGTTAGAGTTTCCGATGTTCCAGAATTGCGGTGTATCCGTGTATATCGGATCTACACTGCGGCTCCGATTCTTTTGTCACCCATAGACTTGAATGGCCGCGTCTCACGCGGTTTACAGGGATATTTGTGCGCACTGCCGTTCCTTTTACACGCAGATTCGGCCCCATTGTGTAACCTTGCTCTCGTGCTGCAGATGCTTGCACTGACAGTATACAGTGGTGCAGCCCGTGCGGGGGGATGCATGTCTCCGTCCGTCTAACGCTCGGATATTACGTCTTCTCTGCAGATCTCAGCTGTGGTCGGATTCTTCTCGCCGTCGTCCACGTTTTTCCTGTAGGATCTCCAGCAGCCGCCATCTTTGATTCTCGCTGTTTTGCGGTGTTTGCTCGGATCGGCCCCCCGGTATTCGGTTACTTTCTCCCTGATGTCCGGTAACGTCGCGGCAGGTAAATGACCTCTGTGCTGCGGCCGCGCCGGGACTTAGTTCTGCTGTCGGATTTCATGGTGCAGAACGTTTCATTGGACAGCGATGGCCCCGGACTTTTGTGAGAGTTTGCATAGCACCCGCCCGGGCGCCGCTTATCTCTTCTCATGAGATTATATTTACCAGATATCAACTGTCATTCCAATGTTCCTCGGCCCCCGCTCCTGTGAGGGCCCCTGGAGCCCACCACCATCAGACTGCAGGATATTATTACCTGTTACATTGCTGTTACATCATGTCTTATTCTCCAGTCACCTCCAGAGCTGAACTCACTATTCTGCTGTTACAGTGGTGTGAAAAAAGTGTTTGCCCCCTTCCTGATTTCTTATTTTTTCACATGTTCATCACTTAAATGTTTCAGATCACAAAACAAATGTAAATATTACACAAAGATAACACAAGTAACCACAAAAATGCAGTTTTTAAATAAAGATCTTTATTATTAAGGGAAAAAGAAATCCAAACCTACAGGGCCCTGTGTGAGAAAGTGATTGCCCCCTAAACCTAATAACTGGTTGGGCCTTTAGCAGCAACAACTGCAATCAAACGTCTGCGATAACTGGCAATGAGTCTTTACAACGCTCTGGAGGAATTTTGGCCGCTCATCTTTCCAGAACTGTTATAATTCAGCCACATTGGAGTGTTTCCGAGCATGGACCGCCTTTTTAAGATCATGCTACAGCAACTCAATCGAATTAAGGTCAAGACTTTAGAAATGGCTTTATAACCTTTTCTCATTTGTTTCTGAATTTGTTTGGATCGCAGCATGATGTCTAGCTTTTGAGGATCCTTTGGTTTACTCCACCTTGTCAGGCAGGTCCTATATAAGTGATTTCTTGAGTGAGAACAGGTGTGGCAGTAATCAGGCCTTTGTGTGGCTAGGGAAACTGAACTCAGCTTCCCAAAGATGTGATAAACTACAGGTAATTTATGTTTTAAGGAGGGAGAAGGAGGAAGGGGGGGGGGAAATCACTTTTTCACACAGGGCCCTGTAGGTTTGGATTTCTTTTTCCCTTAATAATAAAGACCTTCATTTATAAACTGCATTTTGTGGTTACTTGTGTTATCTTAGTCTAATATTTAAATTAGTTTTGTGATATGAAATATTGAAGTGACAAACAGACAAAAGAATAAGAAATCAGGAAGGGGGCAAACACTTTTTCGCACCATTGTACATCGTGTCTTATCCTCCTGTCACCTCCAGAGCAGCAGTCACTATTCTGCTGAATGCAAGGTTGCAGCAGATCAGATCCTGCACACTGAGAGCAAACAAAAAAGCATCAGAATAGCAGACACCCAAGTGTACGGAAAATACAGCAAAATATACACAAGGCGTTGGGGTAACGCCCCGTTATACACAAGGTGTTGGGGTTACGCCCCGTTATACACAAGGTGTCGGGGTAACGCCCCGTTATTCACATGGTGTCGGGGTAATGCCCCGTTATACACAAGGTGTTGGGGTTACGCCCCGTTATACACAAGGTGTCGGGGTAACGCCCCGTTATACACAAGGTGTCGGGGTAACGCCCCGTTATACACAATGTGTCGGGGTAACGCCCCGTTATACACAAGGTGTCGGGGTAACGCCCCGTTATACACAATGTGTCGGGGTAACGCCCCGTTATACACAAGTTATGGGGGTAACGCCCCGGTTTACACAATGTGTCGGGGTAACGCCCCGTTATACACAATGTGTCGGGGTAACGCCTCGTTATACACAAGGTATGGGGGTAACACCCCGTTATACACAAGATGTCGGGGTAACGCCTCGTTATACACAATGTGTCTGGGTAACACCCCGTTATACACAATGTGTCAGGGTAACGCCCTGTTATACACAATGTGTCGGGGTAACGCCCCGTTATACACAATGTGTCGGGGTAACGCCTCATTATACACAATGTGTCGGGGTAACGCCCCGTTATACACAAGGTGTCGGGGTAACGCCCCGTTATACACAAGGTGTCGGGGTAATGCCCCTTTATACACAAGGTATGGGGGTAACGCCCCGTTATACACAAGGTATGGGGGTAATGCCCCGGTTTACACAATGTGTCGGGGTAACGCCCCGTTATACACAATGTATGGGGTTAACGCCCCGTTATACACAATGTGTTGGGGTAACGCCTCATTATACACAATGTGTCGGGGTAACGCCTCATTATACACAATATGTCGGGGTAACGCCCCGTTATACAGAATGTGTCGGGGTAACGCCCCGTTATACACAATGTGTCGGGGTAACGCCCTGTTATACACAATGTGTCGGGGTAACGCCCCGTTATACACAATGTGTCGGGGTAACGCCCCGTTATACACAATGTGTCGGGGTAACGCCCTGTTATAAACAATGTGTCGGGGTAACGCTTCATTATACACAATGTGTCGGGGTAACGCCTCATTATACACAATGTGTCGGGGTAACGCCCCGTTATACACAATGTGTCGGGGTAACGCCCCGTTATACACAATGTGTCGGGGTAACGCCCCGTTATACACAATATGTCGGGGTAACGCCCTGTTATACACAATGTGTCGTGGTAACGCCCCGTTATACACAATGTGTCGGGGTAACGCCCCGTTATACACAATGTGTCGGGGTAACGCCCCGTTATACACAATGTGTCGGGGTAACGCCCCGTTATACACAATGTGTCGGGGTAACGCCCCGTTATACACAAGGTATGGGGGTAACGCCCCGTTATACACAAGGTATGGGGGTAACGCCCCGTTATACACAAGGTATGGGGGTAACGCCCCGTTATACACAAGGTATGGGGGTAACGCCCCGTTATACACAAGGTATGGGGGTAACGCCACGTTATACACAAGGTGTTGGGGTAACGCCCCGTTATACACAAGGTGTTGGGGTAACGCCCCGTTATACACAAGGTATGGGGGTAACGCCCCGTTATACACAAGGTATGGGGGTAACGCCCCGTTATACACAAGGTATGGGGGTAACGCCCCGTTATACACAAGGTATGGGGGTAACGCCACGTTATACACAAGGTGTTGGGGTAACGCCCCGTTATACACAAGGTGTTGGGGTAACGCCCCGTTATACACAAGGTATGAGGGTAACGCCCCGTTATACACAAGGTGTCGGGGTAACGCCCCGTTATACACGAGGTATGGGGGTAACGCCCCGTTATACACATGGTGTCGGGGTAACGCCCCGTTATACACGAGGTATGGGGGTAACGCCCCGTTATACACAATGTGTCGGGGTAACGGTGGGTGCTGGAGAAGACCCCCGCCAGTGACTCCTTTACTCCACCAGTAACAGATTGGCAGCTGATTGTTAAGCGAACACTGGGCGACATTGTTGTCTTCCTGCGGAGTGGATAGGTGCGGCGAGCGCCATTTACTGCCTGCGATCCATCATCGCCCGCTCATTTCCCTGCTGACAGACACCCATTACCCGCAGCAGATAGAGAACATCTCCCGGTGTCCGGCTGTCACCGTCACATCAACGCTTATCTGATCAACGCGTCACCGTCTGAGAATTCAGCAGCTTCACCTGCCCTGAGAAATCCTACACGTACACCCCTGCCATGGGAACAGCATTGTAAAGTTGCTCTGTCCATCCTGAGCCTCCAGTTTCATGAATAAAATTCTAGTACTACAGTGCAGACTGACACAAGTGGGGTGTATGTGTCTTGTATTTTGGTGAGCGAGATGGGGGTCACCCAGGATCTGAAACATTTTGTAGCAATTTTTGGATTATTCTAGAAGAATCTGTCACGACCCAGTGCAGCGAGCAGATCCGGCCCGTGTCACTCATCCCTCATGTCTGGCACAGGCGCAGCACATTTCAGCGCAGGGCGTGAGGAGTTCGTGGATTTGTTATTTTTGTGCCCGGGGCCGTGTCACCGATTACTCAGGAAGTTTCGGAAGTTTCAGCTTTAAACATCATTTCACAGTAGAGAAACTTCACGAATTCTTCGCTGTATTGTTTTTGCATCTGTCTCATGTTATGACTTGTCTTCTACTCTAGTCACATCCAGAGCTGCCTACCAAACTCTCAGAGACAGAGATGTTCCAAGCAGCTTTAGATGTGAATGGAGGAGAAAACCTCCTGAAATGCACAAGTTCTGCCTTCGCCCGGACCGGTGCTCCCTATGCTAAATGGCGCCATGTTGCACCAATAAAAGCTGCGCCGTTACCGTTCACACTGTGCGGTTATTTCCTGATAACAGTTCTGGCCCCAGCGGCTCCGCTGCCCACCTTGTGCCTGTCACAGAAGAGATGGTGCTGTGTGTGAAGGGGGCTGGCCGACTGCTGGAAGTGGCCCTTTCTCCACCACAGCCAATTGCACAGAGAAGGGGGCTGGCTGCCATTGAAACGAGCGGTGATCTAGCTCCTATCTCCATCACGGCCCGCGCTTGCACAGAGATGGGGCCTGGCTCGTGTACTGAGATGCGCGCTCAGCCAGCCCCTGCACACATTGCTCTGCTCAGCTGATGACGTAGGACTCAGCCTCCGGTGTCGTGCACAGGTCGTTGGTTGAGTGCCGGGTGCGATGCCGCTATCTGGAGATGGGTGAATACTTAGAAGTAGAAGAACATCAGTAAGTTTCTTCTATTTCTATCAGGAACGCGGCGGAGCATCATCTCTAGAGCGCAGATCCCTCTGCCATCAGGCCTGTAAATGCGAGCTCGCAGGCTGCTGTTCGCAGTAAGCGTGCTTATGATGTGCTTGTAACGTGCTTGTAACGCGCTTGTAACGTGCCTGTGACGCGCTTGTGATGTGCTTGTGATGCGCTTGTGATGTGCTTGTAACGCGCTTGTGACGTGCTGTGATGCGCTTGTGATGCGCTTGTGATGCGCTTGTGATGCGCTTGTGATGCGCTTGTGTGCTTGTGATGCGCTTGTGATGTGCTTGTGATGCGCGTGTGATACGCTTGTGTGCTTGTGATGCGCTTGTGTGCTTGTGATGCGCTTGTGATGCGCTTGTGATGCGCGTGTGATACGCTTGTGATGTGCTTGTGATGCGCTTGTGATGCGTTTGTGTGCTTGTGATGCGCTTGTGATGCGCTTGTGTGCTTGTGATGCGCTTGTGATGCGCTTGTGATGCGCTTGTGTGCTTGTGATGCGCTTGTGATGTGCTTGTGATGCGCGTGTGATACGCTTGTGATGTGCTTGTGATGCGCGTGTGATACGCTTGTGATGTGCTTGTGATGCGCTTGTGATGCGCGTGTGATACGCTTGTGATGTGCTTGTGATGCGCTTGTGATGCGCTTGTGTGCTTGTGATGCGCTTGTGATGCGCTTGTGATGCGCTTGTGTGCTTGTGATGCGCTTGTGATGCGCTTGTGATGCGCTTGTGATGCGCTTGTGATGCGCTTGTGTGCTTGTGATGCGCTTGTGATGTGCTTGTGATGCGCGTGTGATACGCTTGTGTGCTTGTGATGCGCTTGTGTGCTTGTGATGCGCTTGTGATGCGCTTGTGATGCGCGTGTGATACGCTTGTGATGTGCTTGTGATGCGCTTGTGATGCGTTTGTGTGCTTGTGATGCGCTTGTGATGCGCTTGTGTGCTTGTGATGCGCTTGTGATGCGCTTGTGTGCTTGTGATGCGCTTGTGATGTGCTTGTGATGCGCTTGTGTGCTTGTGATGCGCTTGTGATGCGCTTGTGATGCGCTTGTGTGCTTGTGATGCGCTTGTGATGCGCTTGTGATGCGCTTGTGTGCTTGTGATGCGCTTGTGATGTGCTTGTGATGCGCGTGTGATACGCTTGTGATGTGCTTGTGATGCGCGTGTGATACGCTTGTGATGTGCTTGTGATGCGCTTGTGATGCGCGTGTGATACGCTTGTGATGTGCTTGTGATGCGCTTGTGATGCGTTTGTGTGCTTGTGATGCGCTTGTGATGCGCTTGTGTTGCGCTTGTGATGCGCTTGTGATGCGCTTGTGATGCGCTTGTGTACTTGTGATGCGCTTGTGTGCTTGTGATGTGCTTGTGATGCGCTTGTGATGCGCTTGTGATGCGCTTGTGATGCGCCTGTGATGTGGATTGCAGCTCCGAGGCCGCGCTCTTTCCGCCGACATCTGCTCTCTCCAATTAGCGGATCCTCTGGGGCCGGCAGCCGCTCTCCGCCACTTTACATGGAGATTAGGAGAATCATTTCACTTCTGCTAAAATTAAAGAAGAACAATCAGAAGTTCCCGGCGCTCGGCTGTAATGGGAGATAAATAATTCAGCGCTGCTCGCTATTGGCGGTGATGATGTCACTACGTGCCCTCCATTAACCCTTGCCTGTCAGTAGAAGATGCAGGGAGCTGTCAGATGAGACCCCCATATCTCCACCTGCTCCAGACCACCTGAATATTGCAGAAGTGATGACCAGAGAATGGCTGACACACGAGTGGAGGATCTCCAGGTGCCTTCCCTTGTGGACAACGCACTTGGTGAGACCTGGTAGTCAGCAGTTCTGTGCGGCCCCCCAGCATCGGGCTTCCCCCGGGGTCCTGCAGCCACTATCACAGGTGACACATCGTTAGGGACAGACGATATCACAGATTCAGGCGTCTCTGTCCGACGTCTCCTCCCATCTTCTTCTCACTCGGTCTCTTTCGTTTTATCCTCATCTTGTTTTTCTGATTTCATTGTAGCAATCATTCTACTGCTTTTTCCTTTATCATCCTTCTCTTCTTCTCCTTCTTTATTCCCGTTTCCTCTCATCTCCATCATTCTCCTGATTCTTCTTTGCTGACGGATGTTTTATCTGCTTTGTCTTTTCTTTATCTTCAGCTTCTTAATCTTATTTGTTTCTTTTACATTTTTATTCCTCCTTTCATTTCTATCCTTTTTTTCTTTTTTTTCACATTGATCTTTTCCCCCTTTCTTCCTCTTGTTTGGTTCTTCTGTTTCTTATTTCTTTCCTTACTTGTTTTCTTATTTTTCCCCTTTTCTTTATATGTTTCACTTTGCTGGCTTTTCTCATGTTTTTCCCCTTGTTCTGTTTTGTCTTTTCTTTTTACTTCTATCTTTCCTGTTTATCTTATGTTATTTCTCTATTTATTTATTTTCTTTATTTCTCCTTTCTTATTGTCTTTCCATTCTATTTCTTTCTGCTTCTTTCTTTACTCTTCTCCTTCCATGTTTTCTTCCTTATTTTTATCTTTTCCATTTCTTTTTTTCTTGCATTTCTTATTCCTTCTTCTCTCTTTCCTTGTTATCTTCCTTCATCTTTATATTTCCTCTCTATTTTCCTTCCTTCCCTTCTTTTCCTCTTCCTTCTATCTCTGTCCTTCCCTTCTTTTCCTCTTCCTTCTATCTCTGTCCTTCCCTTCTTGTCCTCTTCCTTCTATCTCTTTCCTTCCCTTCTTTTCCTTTTCCTTCTATCTCTGTCCTTCCCTTCTTTTCCTTCTTCTATCTCTGTCCTTCCCTTCTTTTCCTCTTCCTTCTATCTCTGTCCTTCCCTTCTTTTCCTCTTCCTTCTATCTCTGTCCTTCCCTTCTTTTCCTTTTCTTTCTATCTCTGCCCTTCCCTTCTTTTCCTCTTCCTTCTATCTCTGTCCTTCCCTTCTTTTCCTCTTCCTTCTATCTCTGTCCTTCCCTTCTTTTCCTTTTCCTTCTATCTCTGTCCTTCCCTTCTTTTCCTCTTCCTTCTATCTCTGTCCTTCCCTTCTTTTCCTCTTCCTTCTATCTCTGTCCTTCCCTTCTTTTCCTCTTCCTTCTATCTCTGTCCTTCCCTTCTTTTCCTCTTTCTTCTATCTCTGTCCTTCCCTTCTTTTCCTCTTCCTTCTATCTCTGTCCTTCCCTTCTTTTCCTCTTCCTTCTATCTCTGTCCTTCCCTTCTTTTCCTCTTCCTTCTATCTCTGTCCTTCCCTTATTTTCCTCTTCCTTCTATCTCTGTCCTTCCCTTCTTTTCCTCTTCCTTCTATCTCTGTCCTTCCCTTCTTTTCCTCTTCCTTCTATCTCTTTCCTTCCCTTCTTTTCCTTTTCCTTCTATCTCTGTCCTTCCCTTCTTTTCCTTCTCCTTCTATCTCTGTCCTTCCCTTCTTTTCCTCTTCCTTCTATCTCTGTCCTTCCCTTCTTTTCCTCTTCCTTCTATCTCTGTCCTTCCCTTCTTTTCCTCTTCCTTCTATCTCGGTCCTTCCCTTCTTTTCCTTTTCTTTCTATCTCTGTCCTTCCCTTCTTTTCCTCTTCCCTCTATCTCTGTCCTTCCCTTTTTTTCCTCTTCCTTCTATCTCTGTCCTTCCCTTCTTTTCCTCTTCCTTCTATCTCTTTCCTTCCCTTCTTTTCCTTTTCCTTCTATCTCTGTCCTTCCCTTCTTTTCCTCTTCCTTCTATCTCTGTCCTTCCCTTCTTTTCCTCTTCCTTCTATCTCTGTCCTTCCCTTCTTTTCCTCTTCCTTCTATCTCTGTCCTTCCCTTCTTTTCCTCTTCCTTCTATCTCTGTCCTTCCCTTCTTTTCCTCTTCCTTCTATCTCTGTCCTTCCCTTCTTTTCCTCTTCCTTCTATCTCTGTCCTTCCCTTCTTTTCCTCTTCCTTCTATCTCTGTCCTTCCCTTCTTTTCCTTTTCCTTCTATCTCTGTCCTTCCCTTATTTTCCTCTTCCTTCTATCTCTGTCCTTCCCTTCTTTTCCTCTTCCTTCTATCTCTGTCCTTCCCTTCTTTTCCTCTTCCTTCTATCTCTTTCCTTCCCTTCTTTTCCTTTTCCTTCTATCTCTGTCCTTCCCTTCTTTTCCTTCTCCTTCTATCTCTGTCCTTCCCTTCTTTTCCTCTTCCTTCTATCTCTGTCCTTCCCTTCTTTTCCTCTTCCTTCTATCTCTGTCCTTCCCTTCTTTTCCTCTTCCTTCTATCTCGGTCCTTCCCTTCTTTTCCTTTTCTTTCTATCTCTGTCCTTCCCTTCTTTTCCTCTTCCCTCTATCTCTGTCCTTCCCTTTTTTTCCTCTTCCTTCTATCTCTGTCCTTCCCTTCTTTTCCTCTTCCTTCTATCTCTTTCCTTCCCTTCTTTTCCTTTTCCTTCTATCTCTGTCCTTCCCTTCTTTTCCTTTTCCTTCTATCTCTGTCCTTCCCTTCTTTTCCTCTTCCTTCTATCTCTGTCCTTCCCTTCTTTTCCTCTTCCTTCTATCTCTGTCCTTCCCTTCTTTTCCTCTTCCTTCTATCTCTGTCCTTCCCTTCTTTTCCTCTTCCTTCTATCTCTGTCCTTCCCTTCTTTTCCTTTTCCTTCTATCTCTGTCCTTCCCTTCTTTTCCTCTTCCTTCTATTTCTGTCCTTCCCTTCTTCTTTCTGCTCTTGCTGTCGCTCTCCTACATTACAGACTACGCTGATCACATCTGTGAGGAATAACAGTAAGTGCAGAGCGGCTGCTGATGAATCGTGTCTTAGTTTTGTTCGTGGAGCAGATTTTAATGTCTTTCTTTCCGGCTGAGTTTGTTTAACAAATCTCCTGAGATATAACGAAAGGTTATGAGGACTGCGCCCCCTAGAGGCCAAGATACCAGCCGAGGACCCTCCAATGGGCATCAGATCAAGACTGATGTTTTTGTAAATAGCTTACGTTGCAGATAATACCCGTGAGTGGCGCTAGCGCTGGCTGCTCACAGGCATCACGTGACCCCATTGCTGGCCGCTCACAGGCATCACGTGACCCCATCGCTGGCTGCTCACAGGCATCATGTGACCCCATCGCTGGCTGCTCACAGGCATCACGTGACCCCATCGCTGGCCGCTCACAGGCATCACGTGACCCCATCGCTGGCCGCTCACAGGCATCACGTGACCCCATCGCTGGCCGCTCACAGGCATCACGTGACCCCATCGCTGGCCGCTCACAGGCATCATGTGACCCCATCGCTGGCTGCTCACAGGCATCACGTGACCCCATCGCTGGCCGCTCACAGGCATCACGTGACCCCATCGCTGGCCGCTCACAGGCATCACGTGACCCCATCGCTGGCCGCTCACAGGCATCACGTGACCCCATCGCTGGCCGCTCACAGGCATCACGTGACCCCGTCGCTGGCCGCTCACAGGCATCACGTGACCCCGTCGCTGGCCGCTCACAGGCATCACGTGACCCCATCGCTGGCCGCTCACAGGCATCACGTGACCCCATCGCTGGCCGCTCACAGGCATCACGTGACCCCCATCGCTGGCCTCTCACAGGCATCACGTGACCCCATCGCTGGCCTCTCACAGGCATCACGTGACCCCATCGCTGGCCTCTCACAGGCATCACGTGACCCCCATCGCTGGCCTCTCACAGGCATCACGTGACCCCATCGCTGGCCGCTCACAGGCATCACGTGACCCCATCGCTGGCCGCTCACAGGCATCACGTGACCCCATCGCTGGCCTCTCACAGGCATCACGTGACCCCCATCGCTGGCCTCTCACAGGCATCACGTGACCCCATCGCTGGCCTCTCACAGGCATCACGTGACCCCCATCGCTGGCCTCTCACAGGCATCACGTGACCCCCGTCGCTGGCCTCTCACAGGCATCACGTGACCCCCATCGCTGGCCTCTCACAGGCATCACGTGACCCCCGTCGCTGGCCTCTCACAGGCATCATGTGACCCCCATCGCTGGCCTCTCACAGGCATCACGTGACCCCCGTCGCTGGCCTCTCACAGGCATCACGTGACCCCCGTCGCTGGCCTCTCACAGGCATCACGTGACCCCCATCGCTGGCCTCTCACAGGCATCATGTGACCCCCCGGCTGCAGCCGGCTCTGACATCTGCTGATGTCACGACAAGTGCTGGCAGCAGCCGGGGGTATTTTTTTCTTCCTGGTTCCACGGTGGATGCCAGGCTGTGGGTGCCTCTCCCCATTCATTGGGAAAGCGGGCGGTGGATGCCGGGTGTGACATGGGGGGGGGGGTAACCGCCCACAACCCTGCAGCCACCGCGGGGACCCCAGCGCTGAGTCTCGCCTCACTTGTCGTGACGTCAGCGCGGGGTCACGTGATGCCTGTGAGCGGACACCGATAGGCGCCACTCACAGGCAGAAACTGCAATGGAAGGTATTTACAAAAAGTCTTAGGGGCCCCGGGGGGATACATTGGGGGGGTAATATAAAGTAATGGACAACTTCTTTAGAAAAATGGATCATCTGGGGTCACTTGGACCCCCGGGACTGTGTCAGTGATGTCACCAACCTGTGTGATGATGTCATTAGATGTGAGGGAACTGGATGAGCCTCTTATGGCGGCAGAGATTTAAGGCCCCCATAATGTGGATTAGGGTCCCGGGCTCCGGGATCCCCAGGTCTCCATCCTGATTCCTTCTCCTTCCTGCTCTGTAACATACACAGATGGCAGTGTTGGGGTTGCAGCGCACTAATGTTCAGTTGGGGGTCGTGGTGATGATTTCGATGGCCGGGGTCCGTTGAGTGATTGCTAATATTGGGGTCTGCGCTTTGGTCTCTGTAACTAAAAAGTTTATGTAAAAAGAAAACGCGACCCCCCAAAAGACGGAAACCGAGAGTTCAGCTGTTGTGGAGGGACAGCTGGGGCGGCTCTTATGTCCCAGCGCTGATGTGTGAGCGAGGATATATATATATACTGTGTGTGAGGAGGTATATGTGTACATACTGTCTGTGTGGGTATATATGCGGGTATACACAGCTGCAATCACAATTATCCCCTCCCCCTTTTATAAATTTGGTTTATTAGTACAATTAACTAATTTTACTAAATTTCTGCTGTTTTCAATAAACTTGAAACGAGAACAATGTAAATAGGTGAGAAACGAATCTAACAAGAGGATTCTCCAAATTCTCCACAATTTACCACTTTTACTATCTCCTGCAGTCTCAGGATTATTCACCTCTTCATGACCAGCTCCTTCTTACATAGTAGGGACCCTCTGGCTGTTATAACCTGCTGTTTCTCTGACTGTTGTGACCTGCTGCAGACTTGATGCATAGCCACACTCCAGCTTCTAGAAGGGACCATGAGGAATCTCAGCACCGTCCCAATATTCTTAAGTTATCAAGGAAGTTGTATCAAAACAGTTAAGAGAGATCAGATATTGATGGGTTTATATATATTCAGATGGAATGTGTAATATGGATGTGTGCCTGTATAGATATATAGTTTACAGTGTGTATATGTGTCTATAACTATCTGTTTACCTATGTTTGTGTATAAATACAATGTGTATACACTGTATATATTTGTCTGCACAATGTATATATCCTATATATGTAGTTACACACCTGTGTGTGTGCAATGTGTATATATTGTACATATGGTATGTATGTGTATATATTCTGTATATGTGTATACTGTATATGCTCTGTATAGGTGTGAGTATACTGTGTGTATATGTATATGTGTATGTGTGTGTGTATATACAGTGGCTTGCTTAAGTTTTCACCCCCTTTTGGCATTTTTTCGTGTTTTGCTACCTCACAACCTGGAATTGGATCAAGGTCTGGGCTGTGACTCGGCCGCTCCAGAACATTTCTACGTTTCCCCTTACATTACTCGAGTGTTGCTTTAGCTTTTGGTCATTGTTTTGTTGGAAGGTGAACCTCTGTCCCAGTCTCAAATCACTGACAGACTGAAACAAGTTTTGCTCAAGAATATCCCTGTATTTCGCATCATCCATCTTCCCCTCGACTCTGACCATTTTCCCTGTCCCTGCTGCCAAAAAAACGTCCCTATAGCATGATGCTTCCACCACCATGTTTCACTGTGGGGATGTTGTTCTTGGGGTGATGAGCTGTGTTGGTTTGGCACCAGACATAGCGTTTACCTTGGTGGCCTAAAAGTCCATTTTTGGTCTCATCTGACCACAGCGCCTTCCTCTATACAGTTGAGGGAGTCTCTTACATATTTTTTGGCAAACTCAAAACGAGCCTTACAATTTTTGTGTGTAAGTAAAGGCTTTTGTCTGCCCACTCTTTCATAAAGGCCACCTCTATGGAGGGTACGGCTTATTGTGATCGTATCGACAGATACTCCAGTCTCTGCTTGGGAACTCTGCGGCTCCTTCAGGGTTACCTTTGGTCCCTGTGCTGCCTCTCTGATTAATGCCCTCCTTGCCCGAGCTGAGAGTTTTGGTGGGCGCCCTCTCTTGGCAGGTTTGTTGTGGTATCATGTTCTTTCCATTTGATGATAATGGATTTGATGGTGCTCCGGGGGATCCTCAGAGATTGGGAGATTTATTTATAACTCAACACTGACTTGTACTTCTCAACAACTTTGTCCTGAATTGTCTGGAGATCTCCTTGGTCTTCATGGTGTTGTTTGGAGATCTCCTTGATCTTCATGGTGTTGTTTGGAGATCTCCTTGGTCTTCATGGTGTTGTTTGGAGATCCCCTTGGTCTTCATGGTGTTGTTTGGAGATCTCCTTGGTCTTTGTGGTGTTGTTTGGAGATCTCCTTGGTCTTTGTGGTGTTGTTTGGAGATCTCCTTGGTATTCATGGTGTTGTTTGGAGATCTCCTTGGTCTTCGCGGTGTTGTTTGGAGATCTCCTTGGTCTTTGTGGAGTTGTTTGGAGATCTCCTTGTTCTTCGTGGTGTTGTTTGGAGATCTCCTTGGTCTTCATGGTGTTGTTTGGAGATCCCCTTGGTCTTCATGGTGTTGTTTGGAGATCTCCTTGGTCTTCGTGGTGTTGTTTGGAGATCTCCTTGGTCTTCATGGTGTTGTTTTGTTGTTTGGAGATCTCCTTGGTCTTCGTGGTGTTGTTTGGAGATCTCCTTGATCTTCATGGTGTTGATTGAAGATCCCCTTGGTCTTCATGGTGTTGTTTGGAGATCTCCTTGGTCTTCGTGGTGTTGTTTGGAGATCTCCTTGGTCTTCGTGGTGTTGTTTGGAGATCTCCTTGATCTTCATGGTGTTGTTTGGAGATCTCCTTGGTCTTCATGGTGTTGTTTGGAGATCCCCTTGGTCTTCATGGTGTTGTTTGGAGATCTCCTTGGTCTTTGTGGTGTTGTTTGGAGATCTCCTTGGTCTTTGTGGTGTTGTTTGGAGATCTCCTTGGTATTCATGGTGTTGTTTGGAGATCTCCTTGGTCTTCGCGGTGTTGTTTGGAGATCTCCTTGGTCTTTGTGGAGTTGTTTGGAGATCTCCTTGTTCTTCGTGGTGTTGTTTGGAGATCTCCTTGGTCTTCATGGTGTTGTTTTGTTGTTTGGAGATCTCCTTGGTCTTCGTGGTGTTGTTTGGAGATCTCCTTGATCTTCATGGTGTTGATTGAAGATCCCCTTGGTCTTCATGGTGTTGTTTGGAGATCTCCTTGGTCTTCGTGGTGTTGTTTGGAGATCTCCTTGGTCTTCGTGGTGTTGTTTGGAGATCTCCTTGGTCTTCGTGGTGTTGTTTGGAGATCTCCTTGGTCTTCGTGGTGTTGTTTGGAGATCTCCTTGGTCTTCATGGTGTTGTTTGGAGATCTCCTTGGTCTTCATAGTGGTGTTTGGAGATCTCCTTGGTCTTCATGGTGTTGTTTTGTTAGTGGTGCCTCTTGTTAATGGTGTTGCAGCCTCTTTGGCCTTTCAGAACAGGTAAAGTGTATATACTGACAGACAGGTGACACTTAGATTGCACACAGGTGACGTCCTGTCACTAAGTATGGGACTTATGAAGGGAATTACTTGCACCAGAAATTTTTAGGGGCTTCACAGCAAAAGGGGTGAATACATATGGACATGCCAATTTTTAGTTATTTGATCCGAAAAATGTAATTTATGCCTATATTTTTCTCACTTCGCAAACTTAGACTATTTAATGCTGACATGTCACACACAAATCGGATTACAGAAATATTTACACACAGGTTGTAATGTAACAAAATAGAGAAAATGCCAAGGTGATGAAAACTTCCGCAAGGCACTGTGTGCGTGTGTATATATATGTATTTTTATAATGTATAATGTGTATACATTGTGTGTGTGTATATATACTGTATGTGTGTGTATATTCTGTATATATAAATACTCGGTGCATTCTATACATTTAATAGATTTTATCAGACATTTCTGCTACAAATCTGCCACGTGTGAACTTCCCCCTGAGATTACGCTGCCCTCATTATCCACAGGCTCCGGGCTGTATCCGCCATTATGAACAGGGCCGGCGTCAGCACCCGGCGCACCCGGGCAAGTGCCGGGGCCCTGAGCAGGCAGAGGGGCCCACTGCCATTGGGCACCCGCCGCGCTATGGGACCCGTGAGATGTGCGGTGCCGGTGTCAGCGCCCGCCACCCCCCCTCTGCTTGCTCAGGGCCCCGGCAGCCGGCACAATACTCACCCCTCCCCGTGCCTCCGCAGCGTCTTCCGCGTCCTCTGACTGTGACGTCTCAGGTCAGAGGGCGCGGTGACGTCTTCACACCGCGCGCGCTCTCTCCTGACTTGTCACAGTGCAGAGCGGGAAGACGCGGGCGAAGCTGGAGTCCAGAGCAGCGCCAGCAGCAGGTAAGAAGTGAGGTGAGTATTGGATTTTTTTATTTTTTCATGTATGGGGGCATGGGACATTATATGGTGGGGGTGTGTGTGACATCCTGCATGGGGCATTATAAGGGAGGGTGTGTGTGTGACATCCTGCATGGGGCATTAATTATAAGGTGAAGGGGGGTGTGACATTCTGCATGGGGCATTATAAGAGGGATAAGAGGGGGAGGGGGGAAGTGACATCCTGCATGGGGCATTATAAGAGGGATAAGAGGGGGAGGGGGGAAGTGACATCCTGCATGGGGCATTATAAGAGGGATAAGAGGGGGAGGGGGAGAGTGACATCCTGCATGGGGCATTATAAGGGGGGGTGACATCCTGCATGGGGCATTATAAGGGGGGGTGACATCCTGCATGGGGCATTATAAGGAGGGTAGGTATGTGACATACTGCATAGGGCGTTATAAGGAGGGTGGGTGTGTGACATACTGCATGGGGCATTATAAGGGAGGGGGTGGTCTGACATCCTGCATGGGGCACTAAAGGTGGGGAAGTGACATCCTGCAAGGGGCATTATATGGGGGGGGAGGTGACATCCTGCATGGGACACTATATGGAGGGGGGAGAGGTGACATCCTGCATAGGGCATTAAAAGGGAGGGGGGTGACATCCTGCATGGGGCATTATAGGGGGGGTGACATCCTGCATGGGGCATTATAAGGGGGGAACAGCCTGCATGGAGCGTTATATGGGGGCCAGTATCCTGTATGGAGCTTTATATGGGGACCAGTATCCTGTATGGAGCATTTTATGGGGGCTAGTATTCTGTATGGAGCTTTATATGGGGACCAGTATCCTGTATGGAGCGTTATATGGGGACCAGTATCCTGTATTGAGCGTTATATGGAGACCAGTATCCTGTATGGAGCTTTATATGGGGACTAGTATCCTGTATGGAGCATTTTATGGGGGCCAGTATTCTGTATGGAGCGTTATATGGGACCAGTATCCTGTATGGAGTGTTATATGGGGACCAGTATCCTGTATGGAGCTTTATATGGGGACCAGTATCCTGTATGGAGCATTTTATGGGGGCCAGTATTCTGTATGGAGCGTTATATGGGACCAGTATCCTGTATGGAGTGTTATATGGGGACCAGTATCCTGTATGGAGCATTATATGGGGTCCATTATACTGTATGGAGGACTATACTGTCCGGTCTGCACTGTGCACTGCGAGGATTCGCTGGTTTCTGAGCTATTGTAGAATTTACAATAGATATCGCTCATGTAATGTAAGAAGTGAAATCTTTGCATTGTACTATATATATATATATATTTCTCTGCGGTATCTGTGCATCATGAATCGTGGTATATGCTAAAGGGACCCACTGAGACTCTTTCGCCCGGGGCCCACAAAAACCTGGAGCCGGCCCTGATTGTGAATATGTCATTACTAGAGATGAGCGAATTGATTTGATCCCAATTGAATTTGAATTGAATTTGATGAATTTCACTGATCCTGACAAACCATTTGGGATTTGATTTGCCAAAAAATGCCCACAAACTTTTTTACACAATGCAGACGACGGGATCAGTCACAGGAGGCCGAAGTGACCTCAGGTACAACCACACGGGATTCCCCATAATGCCTTGCATTTTTGACGTAACAGGATCTGACTTAGCCAATGAGGAGGGACTATCAGACCCTGTATAAAAGCTGAAGAAGGGAATGCAGCCACCATTATCCAGTGAATCTGGACAGTGAGAGGGCGTCACAGCTCAGCAATAGAAGTAGGAAGAGAAAGCCATAAAACATTGGACAAATACTCCAGACAGTTATGTGTTGTATAACAGCAGCAGTGAAGAAGATGAGAGGAGTAGTCTGCGAATAATACAGGGATTCAATTGGCAGAGAGAGATAGGAGATGTGGCAGCAGCAGCGCCAGTGGGACTGACCAGTGATATGGCGGAGCTGAATCTGTCCTGCTGCATGCGAATTACAATTTCATTTTTTTTTTAATTCATTCTTAATGCACTAGGAAGCAGCATCAAGGCAGCACAATGGTGTTTACAGAACAAATAATGCCACAACAGTACAGGCGCTGGCTTTTTGGTAGTGCACCTACCTCACGTGTCTTATTTTGTCATTTTTGGGAAGGAGGATAAATTTTCTTTAAAAAAAAATAAATAGAAAAACAATGTTTAGAAAATGCAGACATTTCACAGTGCATGTCTGGTTTTGCACACCTGTTTTATTAGAACATTTTGACAACTGTACATGCCACACCTACCAAGCTGCCAACTTACCAATATTTCTTGTTGTGTCCCGTTTGGCGTGGATTGAATAAGGGTGCTTTCACATTGCGTTCTGTGTGCCCGTCGAGGCATACATCCGAAATCCCCGGCAAAACGGACGCCGACGGGCCAATAGACTGTAATGGTGACGGCAGAGTTCACGTTCTCTCTGTCTGCATCATTACAGTCTACGGCCCGTCGGCGTCCGTTTTGCCGGGGATTTCGGATGTATGCCTCGACGGGGACACAGAACGCAATGTGAAAGCACCCTTATTAGGGCTGAAAAGATTGTCAAAAGTTAATTATGGTGGTGTAGAAAATATATGGTAAAAGAAAAAGTGGTAGTGGCAAAGGACAGGGCAATGTGTAAGAAAAAACCCGTACCATGGCTAAGAATGTGGGTGTCGCCAGCATGAGAAGAACTACTACCCCCACTAGCACTAGCCGCCCCGGCAGTAGTACTGCCAGACACAGACCACACTGCCCTCCTTTGCCTCCAGCCAGCGTATTTGTGGGAAGGAAGTGTAGGGTGTTATGGCATATAAGGCGCATCTCTCTCCTCATTCGCAGCACGATGATGTTACCTCTGACAGCGACACCGTCAGTTTGAGCCAGAGTTTTGCACAGAACCATCTTCCTGATCACAAATGACTAATAGAGATAATTGTGGACTTTTTCTTACTTCTGGACAATTACCTTTCATTCCAATGTTGAATGTTACTGTTGGCTGTGTTGCGTTCAATAGCTTGGAAGGGGGTTGGATACAGTTCTGCAGTCCTAGGAGGCTCCAGGGTGTTACACGTCTTTTTAGCTTTGCAGCATTGCGCTTCACAACAAATCAATTTGCTACTGCGCAAATTTTGGGGGAAAATGTAATCAAACCTGGCAAAATCGAATTTGAAAAGATTGAATAATCTTAAGTCATTAGCAGTTTGTGTCGCGGTCGGTTGCGGCTCCGGTGTTTCTGCTCGGATTCCTAGAGGTTCTATAAGGAGTAGGATTTCCCTCCTTGTTATTATGAGGATATTAACACTGCAGAGCGGCAGATCTATGGACGCTTACAATCCGGCGAGGATTGGCGAGCGCAGCGCGATGTAATTACGCGCTGGAGTCTATCGCATTAATATCTGATCTGCAGATACTGACAGTGACAGCTCTTTGAATACTGAGAACCTGCAGCTCCGATTGTCCCTGTAATCCTGCTAAATCTTCATCAGACAGACGCCTGTCAGCTCCCATTGTCAGGCGCTGCGCTGCGGGTCATAGCCGGCGGCCATATCTGCTAATTAATCAAGGTGTGGACTCCTGTGCAGCCGCCTTGCATTCCACCAGGAAACTCAGCGTATGAGCTGCTATGAGCGTACTGTCGCTTTAAATACCCACTTTCTCAATATTTGTTTGGGTTGGTAAAATACATAAATTTCTTTTTTTTAAAAAAAAAAATATTTTACAAATATTTTTGATAATTGGATCCAATCATGATATTATCGATGCCATAATGACCGCTGTGTTCGCTCGTTCTCAGCCTGGGGTCCGCGGTCCGGCTCAGCTATAGCTTGTTCTAGAACAATGCACAGAAATTCTACCGGTAACAGAATATTCCGGGTGACATGACGGCAGAACAGGTTTGAGAACAGGTTCGTCCATCCCAGGGCCAAGCCCACAACTATTGACTGGTCTGAGCCTGGGAACTCCACTGACATCTGCTGGTCACGGGTGGAATCACAGCAGCCGGGAAAAAAATCTGGCAAGTGGCAGCTCTTCTGATTTATAACCTGTGACGTGGAGGCGAGAGCGCCCTCTACCTGTGCTCAGATATGTCTAGATTATGGAGCAAGTGTGGATGTGTCCGGTGTCCGCTCTATTCTGGTTGCGTTTCTGGAGGAAGAATTTCCCCCCAACACGAACAATCCCTGGTAACTTTATAAATACTTTGCTTTCACAATTCAGAGTAGTATGTACTCTAGTCACATCCAGAGCTGCAATCTCAATTCTGATGGTTTTCCTGTTATCAGAGAGCAGTGCATTGTGGGAGATCAGAGAACTTCATGTTGCACTTTTTAGCTAAGCTGCCAGGACACAGAAAGTTGTAGAATGAGCAGCAGAATTGTGAATGCAGCTCCGGATGTAGCTGTAAAGTGGTTAAAGACGATTTCTGACAACTGCTGCTTCATGTCACGGATAGTTGTCAGGTAGTGGACTCCAGCATGGATGGGGTTAACCCCGTGTGTAACTGTCTCGCTGCTGCCAGGGATTCCACAGGGATACAGTTTCATCCCAAATATTCTGCGTTACGTCAGATGTGAGTTTATATATCACCCCGCCATGGATACACGTGTATCCGATCCTGCTGTATATATAGAGCTCTGTATACAGTATACGGTGTATCATCCTACACGACCGCCTCCGGGCTGCGCTCAGGTTGCTTAAAGCGACAGGACACAACATCTAGCGCAGATCCAGATAATATAGGACACATACAGCGCTGTGCAAAAGTCTCAGGCAGGTGTGGAAATAATGCGGCAGAGTAAGAAGCTTCCAGGAATAGAAGGGTTAATAGTGTATTTGTATCAATGAACAAAATGCAAAGTGAAGAAAAGAGAAGTGTAAATCCAGATACTGATGATGGAGGAGAGGGGCGGTCACCAGATACTGATGATGGAGGAGAGGGGCGGTCACCAGATACTGATGATGGAGGAGACGGGCGGTCACCAGATACTGATGATGGAGGAGACGGGTGGTCACCAGATACTGATGATGGAGGGGACGGGCGGTCACCAGATACTGATGATGGAGGAGAGGGGCGGTCACCAGATACTGATGATGGAGGAGAGGGGCGGTCACCAGATACTGATGATGGAGGAGACGGGCGGTCACCAGATACTGATGATGGAGGAGACGGGTGGTCACCAGATACTGATGATGGAGGGGACGGGCGGTCACCAGATACTGATGATGGAGGAGAGGGGCGGTCACCAGATACTGATGATGGAGGAGAGGGGCGGTCACCAGATACTGATGATGGAGGAGAGGGGCGGTCACCAGATACTGATGATGGAGGAGACGGGCGGTCACCAGATACTGATGATGGAGGAGAGGGGCGGTCACCAGATACTGATGATGGAGGAGACGGGCGGTCACCAGATACTGATGATGGAGGGGACAGGCGGTCACCAGATAATGATGACGGAGGGGACGGGCGGTCACCAGATACTGATGACGGAGGGGACGGGCGGTCACCAGATACTGATGACGGAGGGGACGGGCGGTCACCAGATACTGATGACGGAGGGGACGGGCTTTCACCAGATACTGATGATGGAGGAGACGGGCGGTCACCAGATACTAATGACGAAGGAGACGGGCGGTCACCAGATACTGATGATGGAGGAGACGGGCGGTCACCAGATACTGATGATGGAGGAGACGGGCGGTCACCAGATACTGATGATGGAGGAGACGGGCGGTCACCAGATACTGATGATGGAGGAGACGGGCGGTCACCAGATACTGATGATGGAGGCGACGGGCGGTTACCAGATACTGATGATGGAGGAGACAGGCAGTCACCAGATACTGATGATGGAGGAGACGGGCAGTCACCAGATACTGATGATGGAGGAGACGGGCAGTCACCAGATACTGATGATGGAGGCGACGGGCGGTCACCAGATACTGATGATGGAGGAGACGGGCAGTCACCAGATACTGATGATGGGGGAGACAGGCGGTCACCAGATACTGATGATGGAGGAGATGGGCGGTCACCAGATACTGATGATGGAGGAGATGAGCGGTCACCAGACACTGATGATGGAGGTGATGGGCGGTCATTAGATACTGATGATGGAGGAGACGGGCAGTCACCAGATACTGATGATGGAGGAGACGGGCAGTCACCAGATACTGATGATGAAGGAGACGGGCGGTCACCAGATACTGATGATGGAGGTGACGGGCGGTCACCGGATACTGAGGATGAAGGAGACGGGCTGTCACCAGATACTGATGATGGAGGAGACGGGCGGTCACCAGACACTGATGATGGAGGAGACGGGCGGTCACCAGATACTGATGATGGAGGGGACGGGCGGTCACCAGATACTGATGATGGAGGAGACGGGCGGTCACCAGATACTGATGACGGAGGAGACGGGCAGTCACCAGATACTGATGACGAAGGAGACGGGCGGTCACCAGATACTGATGATGGAGGAGACGGGCGGTCACCAGATACTGATGACAAAGGAGACGGGCGGTCACCAGATACTGATGATGGAGGAGACGGGCGGTCACCAGATACTGATGATGGAGGAGACGGGCGGTCACCAGATACTGATGATGGAGGAGACGGGCGGTCACCAGATACTGATGATGGAGGAGACGGGCGGTCACCAGATACTGATGATGGAGGCGATGGGCGGTCACCAGATACTGATGATGGAGGTGATGGGTGGTCACCAGATACTGATGACGGAGGAGACGGGTGGTCACCAGATACTGATGATGGAGGTGACGGGCGGTCACCAGATACTGATGATGGAGGTGACGGGTGGTCACCAGATACTGATGATGGAGGTGACGGGCGGTCACCAGATACTGATGATGGAGGTGACGGGTGGTCACCAGATACTGATGATGGAGGCGACGGGCGGTCACCAGATACTGATGACGGAGGAGACGGGTGGTCACCAGATACTGATGACGGAGGAGACGGGCGATCACCAGATACTGATGATGGAGGCGATGGGCGGTCACCAGATACTGATGATGGAGGTGACGGGTGGTCACCAGATACTGATGACGGAGGAGACGGGTGGTCACCAGATACTGATGATGGAGGTGACGGTCGGTCACCAGATACTGATGATGAAGGAGACAGGCGGTCACCAGATACTGATGATGGAGGTGACGGGCGGTCACCAGATACTGATGATGAAGGAGACGGGCGGTCACCAGATACTGATGATGGAGGCGATGGGCGGTCACCAGATACTGATGATGGAGGTGACGGGTGGTCACCAGATACTGATGACGGAGGAGACGGGTGGTCACCAGATACTGATGATGGAGGTGACGGGCGGTCACCAGATACTGATGATGGAGGTGACGGGTGGTCATCAGATACTGATGATGGAGGTGACGGTCGGTCACCAGATACTGATGATGAAGGAGACAGGCGGTCACCAGATACTGATGATGGAGGTGACGGGCGGTCACCAGATACTGATGATGAAGGAGACGGGCGGTCACCAGATACTGATGATGGAGGCGATGGGCGGTCACCAGATACTGATGATGGAGGTGACGGGTGGTCACCAGATACTGATGACGGAGGAGACGGGTGGTCACCAGATACTGATGATGGAGGTGACGGGCGGTCACCAGATACTGATGATGAAGGAGACAGGCGGTCACCAGATACTGATGATGGAGGTGATAGGCGGTCACCAGATACTGATGATGGAGGTGACGGGTGGTCACCAGATACTGATGATGGAGGTGACGGGCGGTCACCAGATACTGATGATGAAGGAGACTGGCGGTCACCAGATACTGATGATGGAGGCGATGGGCGGTCACCAGGTACTGATGATGGAGGTGACGGGTGGTCACCAGATACTGATGACGGAGGAGACGGGTGGTCACCAGATACTGATGATGGAGGTGACGGGCGGTCACCAGATACTGATGATGGAGGTGACGGGTGGTCACCAGATACTGATGATGGAGGTGACGGGCGGTCACCAGATACTGATGATGGAGGTGACGGGTGGTCACCAGATACTGATGATGGAGGCAACGGGCGGTCACCAGATACTGATGACGGAGGAGATGGGTGGTCACCAGATACTGATGACGGAGGAGACGGGCAGTCACCAGATACTGATGATGGAGGCGATGGGCGGTCACCAGATACTGATGATGGAGGTGACGGGTGGTCACCAGATACTGATGACGGAGGAGACGGGTGGTCACCAGATGCTGATGATGGAGGTGACGGGCGGTCACCAGATACTGATGATGGAGGTGACGGGTGGTCATCAGATACTGATGATGGAGGTGACGGGCGGTCACCAGATACTGATGATGGAGGTGACGGGTGGTCACCAGATACTGATGATGGAGGTGACGGGTGGTCACCAGATACTGATGATGGAGGTGACGGGCGGTCACCAGATACTGATGATGGAGATGACGGGTGGTCACCAGATACTGATGATGGAGATGACGGGAGGTCACCAGATACTGATGATGGAGGCGACGTGCAGTCACCAGATACTGATGATGGAGGTGAGTGGATTTACATTTTTCTTTTCTTCAGTCATTTTGTATTTTGTTAATTGATAAAAATGAACTATTAACCCTTCTATGTCTGGAAGCTTCTGAGCATTTTCTCCACATCTGCCTAGAACTATTGGACAGTGCTGTATACCAGGGCATATAACAGAGCGCAGATATTATGGGATACATATATTAGGACAGATATTATGGGATACATGTATTAGGACAGATATCAGAGCACACATATTATGGGATACATATATTAGGCCAGATATCGGAGCGCAGATATTATGGGATACATATATTAGGGCAGATATCAGAGCACACATATTATGGGATACATATATTAGGACAGTTATTATGGGATACATGTATTAGGACAGATATCAGAGCACACATATTATGGGATACATATATTAGGGCAGATATCGGAGCGCAGATATTATGGGATACATATATTAGGGCAGATATCAGAGCGCAGTTATTATGGGATACATGTATTAGGGCAGATATCGGAGCGCAGATATTATGGGATACATATATTAGGGCAGATATCAGAGCGCAGTTATTATGGGATACATGTATTAGGGCAGATATCAGAGCACAGATATTATGGGATACATATATTAGGGCAGATATCGGAGCGCAGATATTATGGGATACATATATTAGGGCAGATATCGGAGCGCAGATATTATGGGATACATATATTAGGGCAGATATCGGAGTGCAGATATTATGGGATACATATATTAGGGCAGATATCAGAGCGCAGTTATTATGGGACACATGTATTAGGGCAGATATCAGAGCAGAGATATTATGGGATACATCTATCAGGGCAGTTATCTCCCTCTCCGCCGGTGATTCCCCTACAATGTCAGAAAGCCCTTGTGATATCCATATTGTCATTCTGCATTCAGCGCCGGAGCCATAAAATTCTTATTGCATTTGTCTGTGCAGTTGCTTAAAGCGCTCGGCGGTGCTTACAGACAATTCTGATTTTCTAAGCCGAGCTCTTAATGACCTCTGTTTATTAAGCAGGGATGGAATTTGCTTCTAAATGTAGATGGGGAGGGAGAACGAGGAGCTTTATGAGCGTGTAAGCAAAACCACAAGCGCTCGGCTAATAGGCCTCCGCCATTCACCTTCTCCGGGTGGAAGCGCTACGGTTACCAGCGGTCTGGGCACCGAACCTGACACCGGGCGGTAAGGAATTGCCCCTCGTCAGCAGATTCACAGCGGACGGCGGATTCTCCGGGCTGCTTCTATTAAAGACACGGATCCAGGAGTCGCTACATTGTATCTGGTTTGTTATTCCATTGTTCCTGGTGATCCGGTGTCCTACCTTTTAATCCGTTTGTTACACTGGTGAATCTGAACAGCCGTGCCCCTTTTACTGCAAAATTACAGGGAAAAATGTAAAAGTAGAAAACAAATCCCACCATTTTCATTGCTCTCCCTTTTCCTTGGTTCTTATATTTGGGCAAAATGGTGCAAGACGTAACAACAGCTGATAATGTGGAGCAAGGTTTGGACCCGCACTGGGTTTTGGATAAAAAGACCCTGTAGTCACAGCATGACTATGCATGTCACATGACTATTGGAGGGGCCCCAATACTGATTTTGCTTTGGGGCCCTGGACCCTCACGCTGCACCTGTGCATGGGACGCTGCCCGAGGATCAGGGTGAACCTTACTGCGCTGCTCCAGAAGTGTCGGGTGAATCTGGATCTGAGCTCCCTGCCCCCACCCCGGCTATTAAGGGCTTTAGTGGGGTGTAGTCAGCCTTGGATTATGTGTTCCTCAGACCGATGATGGAGGTGTCGTCTCTGTGTCGAGCGCGCTATTTTTAATATCTAATAATCAGCCCCCAAATTGAGAAACCTTCATCAAATCCTTTAGTCGTCCTCTTCTGCTAAAAATTGTGATAACCAATAAAACCGCCATATTGTGCAGGTGCCTCCCAGGGGGCACATTGACACGTCTGGGTGGTAATTCCAACAAATTATTAAAAACTTGTAACAGGATGTTTAATGTTCTCCATCCTAATGGCCGAATCATCTCCTACTTCTTGTATCATTAGCCTTATGTGGCCACTAGGGGCAGCGTTCCTTAGGAAATCACGGCCTGAAATATGGAGGGCAAGTGGGGGTGCAAGAAGTGACCATAGGAGCACACAACAAGACTAAGGGGGACACCTGGCTGCACCACGGCCATAGCCCTCTGGTTACACTGCTCTTTGCTCTGTGTCTTCTTTGTCCTTTCAACAAACTTTGAATAAATCAACAGTACGAGCAAAAGTAAGAAACTTTGTAATATATATCTTTTCAGAAACATCCGCTTCATGCTACACTTATGAGCTACTTCTCCCTCCCTCTGGACTCAGCATTTACAAAACAAGAGGCAGCCAAGTCACTGAGGGGTCAGTTTACAGCTGCCTACTGAAGTCTGTAGAGAGTGGATTAAGAGAGGAGAGAGACAGAAAGATGGTGCTGCTTTCCACTAAATGTTTTCTCACCATAATTCTCCATTCACAGCTACACTGCTGAGTACTGCTATATAATGTCCTCCATGCTGCTGCGTTTAGCATTTTATTTCATCCCAGAGATGGATTCAGAGCTACACTACTCGGTACTGCTATATAGTCTCCTCCTTGTTGCTGCTTTTAGTAAGGGTTTTTATCTCATTTAAGAGCTGGATTCACAGCTACACTGCTCAGTACTGCTGTATCATGTCCTCCATACTGTTTCTTTAAGCTTTAAATTACACCGCAGATCTGGATTCATAGCTACACTGCTCAGTACTGCTGTATCATGTCCTCCATACTGTTTCTTTAAGCATTAAATTACACCGCAGATCTGGATTCATAGCTACACTGCTCAGTACTGATGTATAATGTCTTCCGTGCTGTTTTTTTAGCATTTTATTATGCCCCAGATCTGGATTCATAGCTACACTGGTCAGTACTGATGTATAATGTCCTCCATATTGTTTCTTTTACACCCCAGATCTGAATTCATAGCTACACTGCTGAGTACTGCCATATGTCCTCCATTCTGCTGCTGTTAGCATTTTATTTCATCCCAAAGTTAGATTAATAGCTACACTGCTCAGTACTGCCATATAATATCCTCACTACTGTTTCTTTTAGCATTTTATTACAACTCAGATTTGGATTCACAGCTACACTGCTCAGTACTGCTGTATAGTCTCCTCGTTACTACTGCTTTCAGTGTTTTATCTCATTCCAGATCTGGATTCACAGCTACACTGCTCAGTACTGCTGTATAATATTCTCACTACTGTTTCTTTTAGCATTTTATTATACCCCAGATCTGGATTCACAGCTACACTGCTCAGTACTGCTGTATAATATCCTCACTACTGTTTCTTTTAGCATTTTATTACAACTCAGATCTGGATTCACAGCTACACTGCTCAGTACTGCTGTATAATATCCTCACTACTGTTTCTTTTAGCATTTTATTACAACTCAGATCTGGATTCACAGCTACACTGCTCAGTACTGCTGTATAATATCCTCACTGCTGTTTCTTTTAGCATTTTATTACAACTCAGATCTGGATTCACAGCTACACTGCTCAGTACTGCTGTATAGTCTCCTCGTTGCTACTGCTTTCAGTGTTTTATCTCATTCCAGAGCTGGATTCACAGCTATACTGCTCAGTACTACAGTATAATGTCCTCTATACAGTTTCTTTTAGCATTTTATTACATCCCAGATCTGGATTCACAGCTACACTGCTCAGTATTGCTGTATAGTGTCCTCCTTGCTGCTGCTTGTAGAACTTTTTTTATCTCACCCCTGAGCTGGAACACAGCTACACTGTTTTATCTTAATTTTGCTTACTTATATAGCATCAATATATTCAGACAAATTCCCTGTCAGCATGTCTTTGGGGTGTGAGAGGAAAATTAAGTAAATGGTTTTCCTATTAGGCTTTTTAAAAAGCCTGACAATGTGCCAGCCATAACTAGTGGATACATAAATCGCTGCTGAGGTGGCGTCATATGTTTTCAGCCCACAATGCCATTTTTTCTGGAATTTGGGATATTTTTGTTTCTTTGTTCTGTTCTTTTTGTAGATATATTAAAGTGAAGCCGGTTTTCACCGGGGACATTTCTATGTAATCACCACTGCGCTCCGCCACGTGATTGGCTGGTGTGAGATGTAATAACATGTTGCTGCAGACGATCGCTATTAACTTGTCAAGTGCTGCAAACAATTCGCCGTCTTTACTAAATGATGATAATGGCAGCAGCTGCGCCGTTCTCTATCTGTACACCCCCCCATCCCGCACCCAGGTCTGAAGTGGTTAAGCTGACTCTCTGGGCCGCGGGAGCAGCTGCTCTACAGCATCCCGGACCCTATTGAGATTCAATTCACACGACAAGGAGAAGATTCGAAAACAAGACGGCGCGATCAGACACGAAGCGCAACGCGTGAAGAGGGATAAACTGCGACTGTCACAATTGAGTTAGGGCCATAATCCAGTTAGAGGATCTTTTTATGCAGACTCACGTCATCCGCAGTAATCAGAGCCAAGCTGTCCTCTCACAGCCAGAGAATAGTGAATAGCAGAGCCGAGTGTGTCACATGCAGCAGAGCATGGCAGGCATGCAGTAGCTGATCTTATCAGATGTAGCAGAGCTGAGGATACTATATGTGGCAGAGGTGAGGATGCTATATGTGGCAGAGGTGAGGATGTTATATGTGGCAGAGGTGAGGGTGTTATATGTGGCAGAGGTGAGGATGTTATATGTGGCAGAGGTGAGGATGTTATATGTGGCAGAGGTGAGGATGTTATATGTGGCAGAGGTGAGGATGCTATATGTGGCAGAGGTGAGGATGTTATATGTGGCAGAGGTGAGGATGCTATATGTGGCAGAGGTGAGGATGTTATATGTGGCAGAGGTGAGGATGTTATATGTGGCAGAGGTGAGGATGTTATATGTGGCAGAGGTGAGGGTGTTATATGTGGCAGAGGTGAGGATGTTATATGTGGCAGAGGTGAGGATGCTATATGTGGCAGAGGTGAGGATGTTATATGTGGCAGAGGTGAGGATGTTATATGTGGCAGAGGTGAGGATGTTATATGTGGCAGAGGTGAGGATGTTATATGTGGCAGAGGTGAGGATGCTATATGTGACAGAGGTGAGGATGTTATATGTGACAGAGGTGAGGGTGTTATATGTGGCAGAGGTGAGGATGTTATATGTGACAGAGGTGAGGGTGTTATATGTGGCAGAGGTGAGGGTGTTATATGTGGCAGAGGTGAGGATGCTATATGTGGCAGAGGTGAGGATGTTATATGTGACAGAGGTGAGGGTGTTATATGTGGCAGAGGTGAGGGTGTTATATGTGGCAGAGGTGAGGATGCTATATGTGACAGAGGTGAGGATGTTATATGTGGCAGAGGTGAGGATGTTATATGTGGCAGAGGTGAGGATGTTATATGTGGCAGAGGTGAGGACGCTATATGTGGCAGAGGTGAGGATGTTATATGTGACAGAGGTGAGGACGCTATATGTGACAGAGGTGAGGGTGTTATATGTGGCAGAGGTGAGGATGCTATATGTGGCAGAGGTGAGGATGTTATATGTGACAGAGGTGAGGATGTTATATGTGGCAGAGGTGAGGATGTTATATGTGGCAGAGGTGAGGATGTTATATGTGGCAGAGGTGAGGATGTTATATGTGGCAGAGGTGAGGATGTTATATGTGGCAGAGGTGAGGGTGTTATATGTGGCAGAGGTGAGGATGTTATATGTGGCAGAGGTGAGGATGCTATATGTGGCAGAGGTGAGGATGTTATATGTGGCAGAGGTGAGGATGCTATATGTGACAGAGGTGAGGATGTTATATGTGGCAGAGGTGAGGATGCTATATGTGACAGAGGTGAGGATGTTATATGTGGCAGAGGTGAGGATGCTATATGTGACAGAGGTGAGAATGTTATATGTGGCAGAGGTGAGGATGTTATATGTGACAGAGGTGAGGATGTTATATGTGACAGAGGTGAGGATGTTATATGTGGCAGAGGTGAGGATGTTATATGTGACAGAGGTGAGGATGCTATATGTGACAGAGGTGAGGATGTTATATGTGGCAGAGGTGAGGATGTTATATGTGGCAGAGGTGAGGATGTTATATGTGACAGAGGTGAGGGTGTTATATGTGGCAGAGGTGAGGATGCTATATGTGACAGAGGTGAGGATGTTATATGTGGCAGAGGTGAGGATGTTATATGTGACAGAGGTGAGGGTGTTATATGTGGCAGAGGTGAGGATGTTATATGTGGCAGAGGTGAGGATGTTATATGTGGCAGAGGTGAGGATGTTATATGTGACAGAGGTGAGGATGTTATATGTGACAGAGGTGAGGATGTTATATGTGGCAGAGGTGAGGATGTTATATGTGACAGAGGTGAGGATGCTATATGTGACAGAGGTGAGGATGCTATATGTGACAGAGGTGAGGATGTTATATGTGGCAGAGGTGAGGATGTTATATGTGACAGAGGTGAGGATGTTATATGTGGCAGAGGTGAGGATGTTATATGTGGCAGAGGTGAGGATGTTATATGTGGCAGAGGTGAGGATGTTATATGTGACAGAGGTGAGGATGTTATATGTGGCAGAGGTGAGGATGCTATATGTGGCAGAGGTGAGGATGTTATATGTGGCAGAGGTGAGGATGCTATATGTGACAGAGGTGAGGATGTTATATGTGGCAGAGGTGAGGATGTTATATGTGGCAGAGGTGAGGATGTTATATGTGGCAGAGGTGAGGATGTTATATGTGGCAGAGGTGAGGATGTTATATGTGGCAGAGGTGAGGATGTTATATGTGGCAGAGGTGAGGATGTTATATGTGACAGAGGTGAGGATGCTATATGTGACAGAGGTGAGGATGTTATATGTGGCAGAGGTGAGGATGTTATATGTGGCAGAGGTGAGGATGTTATATGTGGCAGAGGTGAGGATGTTATATGTGACAGAGGTGAGGATGTTATATGTGGCAGAGGTGAGGATGCTATATGTGGCAGAGGTGAGGATGTTATATGTGGCAGAGGTGAGGATGCTATATGTGACAGAGGTGAGGATGTTATATGTGGCAGAGGTGAGGATGTTATATGTGACAGAGGTGAGGGTGTTATATATGGCAGAGGTGAGGATGCTATATGTGACAGAGGTGAGGATGTTATATGTGGCAGAGGTGAGGATGTTATATGTGACAGAGGTGAGGGTGTTATATGTGGCAGAGGTGAGGATGCTATATGTGACAGAGGTGAGGATGTTATATGTGGCAGAGGTGAGGATGTTATATGTGGCAGAGGTGAGGATGTTATATGTGACAGAGGTGAGGATGCTATATGTGACAGAGGTGAGGATGTTATATGTGACAGAGGTGAGGATGTTATATGTGACAGAGGTGAGGATGCTATATGTGGCAGAGGTGAGGATGTTATATGTGGCAGAGGTGAGGGTGTTATATGTGGCAGAGGTGAGGATGCTATATGTGACAGAGGTGAGGATGTTATATGTGACAGAGGTGAGGATGTTATATGTGACAGAGGTGAGGATGTTATATGTGGCAGAGGTGAGGATGTTATATGTGGCAGAGGTGAGGGTGTTATATGTGACAGAGGTGAGGATGTTATATGTGGCAGAGGTGAGGATGCTATATGTGACAGAGGTGAGGATGTTATATGTGGCAGAGGTGAGGATGTTATATGTGGCAGATGTGAGGATGTTATATGTGGCAGAGGTGAGGATGTTATATGTGGCAGAGGTGAGGATGTTATATGTGGCAGAGGTGAGGATGTTATATGTGGCAGAGGTGAGGGTGTTATATGTGGCAGAGGTGAGGATGTTATATGTGGCAGAGGTGAGGATGTTATATGTGGCAGAGGTGAGGATGCTATATGTGACAGAGGTGAGGATGTTATATGTGGCAGAGGTGAGGATGTTATATGTGGCAGAGGTGAGGATGTTATATGTGGCAGAGGTGAGGATGTTATATGTGGCAGAGGTGAGGATGTTATATGTGGCAGAGGTGAGGATGTTATATGTGGCAGAGGTGAGGATGTTATATGTGGCAGAGGTGAGGATGCTATATGTGACAGAGGTGAGGATGTTATATGTGGCAGAGGTGAGGATGTTATATGTGGCAGAGGTGAGGATGTTATATGTGACAGAGGTGAGGATGCTATATGTGGCAGAGGTGAGGATGTTATATGTGGCAGAGGTGAGGATGTTATATGTGGCAGAGGTGAGGATGTTATATGTGGCAGAGGTGAGGATGTTATATGTGGCAGAGGTGAGGATGTTATATGTGGCAGAGGTGAGGACGTTATATCTGGCAGAGGTGAGGATGCTATATGTGGCAGAGGTGAGGACGTTATATGTGGCAGAGGTGAGGATGTTATATGTGACAGAGGTGAGGATGTTATATGTGACAGAGGTGAGGACGCTATATGTGGCAGAGGTGAGGATGTTATATGTGGCAGAGGTGAGGACGTTATATGTGGCAGAGGTGAGGATGTTATATGTGGCAGAGGTGAGGATGTTATATGTGGCAGAGGTGAGGATGTTATATGTGACAGAGGTGAGGACGTTATATGTGACAGAGGTGAGGATGTTATATGTGGCAGAGGTGAGGATGTTATATGTGGCAGAGGTGAGGACGCTATATGTGGCAGAGGTGAGGATGTTATATGTGGCACAGGTGAGGATGTTATATGTGGCACAGGTGAGGATGTTATATGTGGCACAGGTGAGGATGTTATATGTGGCAGAGGTGAGGATGTTATATGTGGCACAGGTGAGGATGTTATATGTGGCACAGGTGAGGATGTTATATGTGGCACAGGTGAGGATGTTATATGTGGCACAGGTGAGGATGTTATATGTGGCACAGGTGAGGATGTTATATGTGGCAGAGGTGAGGATGTTATATGTGGCAGAGGTGAGGATGTTATATGTGACAGAGGTGAGGATGTTATATGTGGCACAGGTGAGGATGTTATATGTGGCAGAGGTGAGGATGCTATATGTGACAGAGGTGAGGATGTTATATGTGGCAGAGGTGAGGATGTTATATGTGACAGAGGTGAGGATGTTATATGTGGCAGAGGTGAGGACGTTATATGTGGCAGAGGTGAGGATGTTATATGTGGCAGAGGTGAGGATGTTATATGTGGCAGAGGTGAGGATGCTATATGTGGCAGAGGTGAGGATGCTATATGTGGCAGAGGTGAGGATGCTATATGTGGCAGAGGTGAGGATGCTATATGTGACAGAGGTGAGGATGTTATATGTGGCAGAGGTGAGGATGTTATATGTGACAGAGGTGAGGATGTTATATGTGGCAGAGGTGAGGATGTTATATGTGGCAGAGGTGAGGATGTTATATGTGGCAGAGGTGAGGATGTTATATGTGGCAGAGGTGAGGACGCTATATGTGGCAGAGGTGAGGATGCTATATGTGGCAGAGGTGAGGATGCTATATGTGGCAGAGGTGAGGATGCTATATGTGACAGAGGTGAGGATGTTATATGTGGCAGAGGTGAGGACGCTATATGTGGCAGAGGTGAGGATGTTATATGTGGCAGAGGTGAGGATGTTATATGTGGCAGAGGTGAGGACGCTATATGTGGCAGAGGTGAGGATGCTATATGTGACAGAGGTGAGGATGTTATATGTAGCAGAGGTGAGGATGTTATATGTGGCAGAGGTGAGGATGTTATATGTGGCAGAGGTGAGGATGTTATATGTGGCAGAGGTGAGGATGTTATATGTGGCAGAGGTGAGGATGTTATATGTGGCAGAGGTGAGGATGTTATATGTGGCAGAGGTGAGGGTGTTATATGTAGCAGAGGTGAGGATGTTATATGTGGCAGAGGTGAGGATGCTATATGTGACAGAGGTGAGGATGCTATATGTGACAGAGGTGAGGATGCTATATGTGGCAGAGGTGAGGATGTTATATGTGGCAGAGGTGAGGATGTTATATGTGACAGAGGTGAGGATGTTATATGTGGCAGAGGTGAGGATGCTATATGTGACAGAGGTGAGGATGCTATATGTGACAGAGGTGAGGATGCTATATGTGGCAGAGGTGAGGATGCTATATGTGGCAGAGGTGAGGATGTTATATGTGGCAGAGGTGAGGACGTTATATGTGGCAGAGGTGAGGATGCTATATGTGGCAGAGGTGAGGATGCTATATGTGGCAGAGGTGAGGATGCTATATGTGGCAGAGGTGAGGATGCTATATGTGACAGAGGTGAGGATGTTATATGTGGCAGAGGTGAGGATGCTATATGTGGCAGAGGTGAGGATGTTATATGTGGCAGAGGTGAGGATGCTATATGTGGCAGAGGTGAGGATGCTATATGTGGCAGAGGTGAGGATGCTATATGTGGCAGAGGTGAGGATGCTATATGTGACAGAGGTGAGGATGCTATATGTGGCAGAGGTGAGGATGTTATATGTGGCAGAGGTGAGGATGCTATATGTGGCAGAGGTGAGGATGCTATATGTGGCAGAGGTGAGGATGCTATATGTGACAGAGGTGAGGATGCTATATGTGACAGAGGTGAGGATGCTATATGTGGCAGAGGTGAGGATGTTATATGTGGCAGAGGTGAGGATGTTATATGTGGCAGAGGTGAGGATGTTATATGTGGCAGAGGTGAGGATGTTATATGTGACAGAGGTGAGGATGCTATATGTGGCAGAGGTGAGGATGCTATATGTGGCAGAGGTGAGGATGCTATATGTGACAGAGGTGAGGATGCTATATGTGACAGAGGTGAGGATGCTATATGTGGCAGAGGTGAGGATGTTATATGTGGCAGAGGTGAGGATGCTATATGTGACAGAGGTGAGGATGCTATATGTGGCAGAGGTGAGGATGTTATATGTGACAGAGGTGAGGATGTTATATGTAGCAGAGGTGAGGATGTTATATGTGGCAGAGGTGAGGATGTTATATGTGACAGAGGTGAGGATGCTATATGTGACAGAGGTGAGGATGTTATATGTGGCAGAGGTGAGGATGCTATATGTGACAGAGGTGAGGATGTTATATGTGGCAGAGGTGAGGATGTTATATGTGGCAGAGGTGAGGATGTTATATGTAGCAGAGGTGAGGATGTTATATGTGGCAGAGGTGAGGATGCTATATGTGACAGAGGTGAGGATGTTATATGTGGCAGAGGTGAGGATGTTATATGTGGCAGAGGTGAGGATGTTATATGTGGCAGAGGTGAGGATGCTATATGTGACAGAGGTGAGGATGTTATATGTGGCAGAGGTGAGGATGTTATATGTGGCAGAGGTGAGGATGCTATATGTGACAGAGGTGAGGATGTTATATGTGGCAGAGGTGAGGATGTTATATGTGGCAGAGGTGAGGATGTTATATGTGGCAGAGGTGAGGATGTTATATGTGGCAGAGGTGAGGGTGTTATATGTGGCAGAGGTGAGGATGTTATATGTGGCAGAGGTGAGGATGTTATATGTGGCAGAGGTGAGGATGTTATATGTGGCAGAGGTGAGGATGTTATATGTGGCAGAGGTGAGGATGTTATATGTGACAGAGGTGAGGATGTTATATGTGGCAGAGGTGAGGATGTTATATGTGGCAGAGGTGAGGATGTTATATGTGGCAGAGGTGAGGATGCTATATGTGGCAGAGGTGAGGATGTTATATGTAGCAGAGGTGAGGATGTTATATGTAGCAGAGGTGAGGATGTTATATGTGACAGAGGTGAGGGTGTTATATGTGGCAGAGGTGAGGATGTTATATGTGGCAGAGGTGAGGATGCTATATGTGGCAGAGGTGAGGATGTTATATGTGACAGAGGTGAGGATGTTATATGTGGCAGAGGTGAGGATGTTATATGTGGCAGAGGTGAGGATGTTATATGTGACAGAGGTGAGGATGTTATATGTGGCAGAGGTGAGGATGTTATATGTGGCAGAGGTGAGGATGTTATATGTGGCAGAGGTGAGGATGCTATATGTGGCAGAGGTGAGGATGTTATATGTGGCAGAGGTGAGGATGTTATATGTGGCAGAGGTGAGGATGTTATATGTGGCAGAGGTGAGGATGTTATATGTGGCAGAGGTGAGGATGTTATATGTGGCAGAGGTGAGGATGTTATATGTGGCAGAGGTGAGGATGCTATATGTGACAGAGGTGAGGATGTTATATGTGGCAGAGGTGAGGATGTTATATGTGGCAGAGGTGAGGATGCTATATGTGGCAGAGGTGAGGATGTTATATGTAGCAGAGGTGAGGATGCTATATGTGGCAGAGGTGAGGATGTTATATGTGACAGAGGTGAGGATGTTATATGTGGCAGAGGTGAGGATGTTATATGTGGCAGAGGTGAGGATGCTATATGTGGCAGAGGTGAGGATGTTATATGTGGCAGAGGTGAGGATGCTATATGTGGCAGAGGTGAGGATGTTATATGTAGCAGAGGTGAGGATGTTATATGTAGCAGAGGTGAGGATGTTATATGTGGCAGAGGTGAGGATGTTATATGTAGCAGAGGTGAGGATGCTATATGTGGCAGAGGTGAGGATGTTATATGTGGCAGAGGTGAGGATGTTATATGTAGCAGAGGTGAGGATGCTATATGTGGCAGAGGTGAGGATGTTATATGTGACAGAGGTGAGGATGTTATATGTGGCAGAGGTGAGGATGTTATATGTGACAGAGGTGAGGATGTTATATGTGGCAGAGGTGAGGATGTTATATGTGGCAGAGGTGAGGATGCTATATGTGACAGAGGTGAGGATGTTATATGTGGCAGAGGTGAGGATGTTATATGTGGCAGAGGTGAGGATGTTATATGTGGCAGAGGTGAGGATGTTATATGTGGCAGAGGTGAGGATGTTATATGTGACAGAGGTGAGGATGTTATATGTGGCAGAGGTGAGGATGTTATATGTGGCAGAGGTGAGGATGCTATATGTGGCAGAGGTGAGGATGTTATATGTGGCAGAGGTGAGGATGTTATATGTGGCAGAGGTGAGGATGTTATATGTGGCAGAGGTGAGGATGTTATATGTGGCAGAGGTGAGGATGTTATATGTGGCAGAGGTGAGGATGTTATATGTGGCAGAGGTGAGGATGTTATATGTGACAGAGGTGAGGATGTTATATGTGGCAGAGGTGAGGATGCTATATGTGGCAGAGGTGAGGATGCTATATGTGACAGAGGTGAGGATGTTATATGTGGCAGAGGTGAGGATGCTATATGTGACAGAGGTGAGGATGCTATATGTGACAGAGGTGAGGATGTTATATGTGACAGAGGTGAGGATGTTATATGTGGCAGAGGTGAGGATGCTATATGTGGCAGAGGTGAGGATGCTATATGTGACAGAGGTGAGGATGTTATATGTAGCAGAGGTGAGGATGCTATATGTGACAGAGGTGAGGATGTTATATGTGGCAGAGGTGAGGATGTTATATGTGGCAGAGGTGAGGACGTTATATGTGGCAGAGGTGAGGATGTTATATGTGGCAGAGGTGAGGATGTTATATGTGGCAGAGGTGAGGATGCTATATGTGGCAGAGGTGAGGATGTTATATGTGGCAGAGGTGAGGATGCTATATGTGGCAGAGGTGAGAATGTTATATGTGGCAGAGGTGAGGATGTTATATGTGGCAGAGGTGAGGATGTTATATGTGGCAGAGGTGAGGATGTTATATGTGGCAGAGGTGAGGATGTTATATGTGGCAGAGGTGAGGATGTTATATGTGGCAGAGGTGAGGATGTTATATGTGGCAGAGGTGAGGATGCTATATGTGACAGAGGTGAGGATGTTATATGTGGCAGAGGTGAGGATGCTATATGTGGCAGAGGTGAGGATGTTATATGTGGCAGAGGTGAGGATGTTATATGTGACAGAGGTGAGGATGTTATATGTGGCAGAGGTGAGGATGTTATATGTGACAGAGGTGAGGATGTTATATGTGGCAGAGGTGAGGATGTTATATGTGGCAGAGGTGAGGATGTTATATGTGGCAGAGGTGAGGATGTTATATGTGGCAGAGGTGAGGATGTTATATGTGGCAGAGGTGAGGATGTTATATGTGACAGAGGTGAGGATGTTATATGTGGCAGAGGTGAGGATGTTATATGTGGCAGAGGTGAGGATGCTATATGTGGCAGAGGTGAGGATGTTATATGTGGCAGAGGTGAGGATGCTATATGTGGCAGAGGTGAGGATGTTATATGTGGCAGAGGTGAGGATGTTATATGTGGCAGAGGTGAGGATGTTATATGTGACAGAGGTGAGGGTGTTATATGTGGCAGAGGTGAGGATGTTATATGTGGCAGAGGTGAGGATGCTATATGTGGCAGAGGTGAGGATGTTATATGTGGCAGAGGTGAGGATGCTATATGTGGCAGAGGTGAGGATGTTATATGTAGCAGAGGTGAGGATGTTATATGTAGCAGAGGTGAGGATGCTATATGTGGCAGAGGTGAGGATGTTATATGTGGCAGAGGTGAGGATGCTATATGTGGCAGAGGTGAGGATGTTATATGTAGCAGAGGTGAGGATGTTATATGTAGCAGAGGTGAGGATGCTATATGTGGCAGAGGTGAGGATGTTATATGTGGCAGAGGTGAGGATGTTATATGTGACAGAGGTGAGGATGTTATATGTGGCAGAGGTGAGGATGTTATATGTGGCAGAGGTGAGGATGTTATATGTGGCAGAGGTGAGGATGCTATATGTGGCAGAGGTGAGGATGTTATATGTGGCAGAGGTGAGGATGCTATATGTGGCAGAGGTGAGGATGTTATATGTAGCAGAGGTGAGGATGTTATATGTAGCAGAGGTGAGGATGTTATATGTGGCAGAGGTGAGGATGTTATATGTAGCAGAGGTGAGGATGCTATATGTGGCAGAGGTGAGGATGTTATATGTGGCAGAGGTGAGGATGTTATATGTAGCAGAGGTGAGGATGCTATATGTGGCAGAGGTGAGGATGTTATATGTGACAGAGGTGAGGATGTTATATGTGGCAGAGGTGAGGATGTTATATGTGACAGAGGTGAGGATGTTATATGTGGCAGAGGTGAGGATGTTATATGTGGCAGAGGTGAGGATGCTATATGTGACAGAGGTGAGGATGTTATATGTGGCAGAGGTGAGGATGTTATATGTGGCAGAGGTGAGGATGCTATATGTGACAGAGGTGAGGATGTTATATGTGGCAGAGGTGAGGATGTTATATGTGGCAGAGGTGAGGATGTTATATGTGGCAGAGGTGAGGATGTTATATGTGACAGAGGTGAGGATGTTATATGTGGCAGAGGTGAGGATGTTATATGTGGCAGAGGTGAGGATGCTATATGTGGCAGAGGTGAGGATGCTATATGTGACAGAGGTGAGGATGTTATATGTGGCAGAGGTGAGGATGTTATATGTGGCAGAGGTGAGGATGTTATATGTGGCAGAGGTGAGGATGTTATATGTGGCAGAGGTGAGGATGTTATATGTGGCAGAGGTGAGGATGTTATATGTGACAGAGGTGAGGATGTTATATGTGGCAGAGGTGAGGATGCTATATGTGGCAGAGGTGAGGATGCTATATGTGGCAGAGGTGAGGATGCTATATGTGACAGAGGTGAGGATGTTATATGTGGCAGAGGTGAGGATGTTATATGTGGCAGAGGTGAGGATGTTATATGTGGCAGAGGTGAGGATGTTATATGTGGCAGAGGTGAGGATGTTATATGTGGCAGAGGTGAGGATGTTATATGTGGCAGAGGTGAGGGTGTTATATGTGGCAGAGGTGAGGATGTTATATGTGGCAGAGGTGAGGATGCTATATGTGACAGAGGTGAGGATGTTATATGTGGCAGAGGTGAGGATGTTATATGTGGCAGAGGTGAGGATGTTATATGTGGCAGAGGTGAGGATGCTATATGTGACAGAGGTGAGGATGTTATATGTGGCAGAGGTGAGGATGTTATATGTGACAGAGGTGAGGATGTTATATGTGGCAGAGGTGAGGATGTTATATGTGGCAGAGGTGAGGATGTTATATGTGACAGAGGTGAGGATGTTATATGTGGTAGAGGTGAGGATGTTATATGTGGCAGAGGTGAGGATGTTATATGTGGCAGAGGTGAGGATGCTATATGTGGCAGAGGTGAGGACGTTATATGTAGCAGAGGTGAGGATGTTATATGTGGCAGAGGTGAGGATGTTATATGTGGCAGAGGTGAGGATGCTATATGTGGCAGAGGTGAGGATGTTATATGTGGCAGAGGTGAGGATGTTATATGTGGCAGAGGTGAGGATGTTATATGTGGCAGAGGTGAGGATGTTATATGTGGCAGAGGTGAGGATGTTATATGTGGCAGAGGTGAGGATGTTATATGTGGCAGAGGTGAGGATGTTATATGTGACAGAGGTGAGGATGTTATATGTGGCAGAGGTGAGGATGCTATATGTGGCAGAGGTGAGGATGCTATATGTGGCAGAGGTGAGGATGTTATATGTGGCAGAGGTGAGGATGTTATTTGTGGCAGAGGTGAGGATGTTATATGTGGCAGAGGTGAGGATGCTATATGTGACAGAGGTGAGGATGTTATATGTAGCAGAGGTGAGGATGCTATATGTGACAGAGGTGAGGATGTTATATGTGGCAGAGGTGAGGATGTTATATGTGGCAGAGGTGAGGATGCTATATGTGGCAGAGGTGAGGATGTTATATGTGGCAGAGGTGAGGATGCTATATGTGGCAGAGGTGAGGATGTTATATGTGGCAGAGGTGAGGATGCTATATGTGGCAGAGGTGAGAATGTTATATGTGGCAGAGGTGAGGATGTTATATGTGGCAGAGGTGAGGATGTTATATGTGGCAGAGGTGAGGATGTTATATGTGGCAGAGGTGAGGATGTTATATGTGGCAGAGGTGAGGATGTTATATGTGGCAGAGGTGAGGATGTTATATGTGGCAGAGGTGAGGATGCTATATGTGACAGAGGTGAGGATGTTATATGTGGCAGAGGTGAGGATGTTATATGTGGCAGAGGTGAGGATGTTATATGTGACAGAGGTGAGGATGCTATATGTGGCAGAGGTGAGGATGTTATATGTGGCAGAGGTGAGGATGCTATATGTGGCAGAGGTGAGGATGCTATATGTGGCAGAGGTGAGGATGCTATATGTGGCAGAGGTGAGGATGTTATATGTGGCAGAGGTGAGGATGCTATATGTGGCAGAGGTGAGGATGTTATATGTGGCAGAGGTGAGGATGCTATATGTGGCAGAGGTGAGGATGTTATATGTGGCAGAGGTGAGGATGTTATATGTGGCAGAGGTGAGGATGCTATATGTGACAGAGGTGAGGATGCTATATGTGGCAGAGGTGAGGATGTTATAAGTGGCAGAGGTGAGGATGTTATAAGTGGCAGAGGTGAGGATGCTATATGTGGCAGAGGTGAGGATGTTATATGTGGCAGAGGTGAGGATGTTATATGTGGCAGAGGTGAGGATGTTATATGTGGCAGAGGTGAGGATGTTATATGTGGCAGAGGTGAGGATGTTATATGTGGCAGAGGTGAGGATGCTATATGTGGCAGAGGTGAGGATGTTATATGTGGCAGAGGTGAGGATGCTATATGTGACAGAGGTGAGGATGCTATATGTGGCAGAGGTGAGGATGCTATATGTGGCAGAGGTGAGGATGTTATATGTGGCAGAGGTGAGGATGTTATATGTGACAGAGGTGAGGATGTTATATGTGGCAGAGGTGAGGATGTTATATGTGACAGAGGTGAGGATGTTATATGTGGCAGAGGTGAGGATGTTATATGTGGCAGAGGTGAGGATGTTATATGTGGCAGAGGTGAGGATGTTATATGTGACAGAGGTGAGGATGTTATATGTGGCAGAGGTGAGGATGCTATATGTGGCAGAGGTGAGGATGTTATATGTGGCAGAGGTGAGGATGCTATATGTGGCAGAGGTGAGGATGTTATATGTGGCAGAGGTGAGGATGTTATATGTGACAGAGGTGAGGATGTTATATGTGGCAGAGGTGAGGATGTTATATGTGGCAGAGGTGAGGATGTTATATGTGGCAGAGGTGAGGATGTTATATGTGGCAGAGGTGAGGATGTTATATGTGGCAGAGGTGAGGATGTTATATGTGGCAGAGGTGAGGACGTTATATGTGGCAGAGGTGAGGATGTTATATGTGGCAGAGGTGAGGATGTTATATGTGGCAGAGGTGAGGACGTTATATGTGGCAGAGGTGAGGATGTTATATGTGGCAGAGGTGAGGACGTTATATGTGGCAGAGGTGAGGACGTTATATGTGGCAGAGGTGAGGATGTTATATGTGGCAGAGGTGAGGATGTTATATGTGGCAGAGGTGAGGATGTTATATGTGGCAGAGGTGAGGATGCTATATGTGACAGAGGTGAGGATGTTATATGTGGCAGAGGTGAGGATGTTATATGTGGCAGAGGTGAGGATGTTATATGTGGCAGAGGTGAGGATGTTATATGTGGCAGAGGTGAGGATGTTATATGTGACAGAGGTGAGGATGTTATATGTGGCAGAGGTGAGGATGTTATATGTGGCAGAGGTGAGGATGTTATATGTGGCAGAGGTGAGGATGTTATATGTGGCAGAGGTGAGGATGTTATATGTGGCAGAGGTGAGGATGTTATATGTGGCAGAGGTGAGGATGCTATATGTGGCAGAGGTGAGGATGTTATATGTGGCAGAGGTGAGGATGTTATATGTGGCAGAGGTGAGGATGTTATATGTGACAGAGGTGAGGGTGTTATATGTGGCAGAGGTGAGGGTGTTATATGTGGCAGAGGTGAGGATGTTATATGTGGCAGAGGTGAGGATGTTATATGTGGCAGAGGTGAGGATGTTATATGTGACAGAGGTGAGGATGTTATATGTGGCAGAGGTGAGGATGTTATATGTGGCAGAGGTGAGGATGTTATATGTGGCAGAGGTGAGGATGTTATATGTGGCAGAGGTGAGGATGTTTTATGTGGCAGAGGTGAGGATGTTATATGTGGCAGAGGTGAGGATGTTATATGTGGCAGAGGTGAGGATGCTATATGTGGCAGAGGTGAGGATGTTATATGTGACAGAGGTGAGGATGTTATATGTGGCAGAGGTGAGGATGTTATATGTGGCAGAGGTGAGGATGTTATATGTGGCAGAGGTGAGGATGTTATATGTGGCAGAGGTGAGGATGTTATATGTGACAGAGGTGAGGATGTTATATGTGGCAGAGGTGAGGATGTTATATGTGGCAGAGGTGAGGATGTTATATGTGGCAGAGGTGAGGATGTTATATGTGGCAGAGGTGAGGGTGTTATATGTGGCAGAGGTGAGGATGTTATATGTGGCAGAGGTGAGGATGTTATATGTGGCAGAGGTGAGGGTGTTATATGTGGCAGAGGTGAGGATGTTTTATGTGGCAGAGGTGAGGATGTTATATGTGGCAGAGGTGAGGATGTTATATGTGGCAGAGGTGAGGATGCTATATGTGGCAGAGGTGAGGATGTTATATGTGGCAGAGGTGAGGATGTTATATGTGGCAGAGGTGAGGATGTTATATGTGGCAGAGGTGAGGATGTTATATGTGGCAGAGGTGAGGATGTTATATGTGGCAGAGGTGAGGATGCTATATGTGGCAGAGGTGAGGATGTTATATGTGGCAGAGGTGAGGATGTTATATGTGGCAGAGGTGAGGATGTTATATGTGGCAGAGGTGAGGATGTTATATGTGGCAGAGGTGAGGATGTTATATGTGGCAGAGGTGAGGATGTTATATGTGGCAGAGGTGAGGATGTTATATGTGGCAGAGGTGAGGATGTTATATGTGGCAGAGGTGAGGATGTTATATGTGGCAGAGGTGAGGATGTTATATGTGGCAGAGGTGAGGATGTTATATGTGGCAGAGGTGAGGATGTTATATGTGGCAGAGGTGAGGATGTTATATGTGGCAGAGGTGAGGATGTTATATGTGGCAGAGGTGAGGATGTTATATGTGGCAGAGGTGAGGATGTTATATGTGGCAGAGGTGAGGATGTTATATGTGGCAGAGGTGAGGATGTTATATGTGGCAGAGGTGAGGATGCTATATGTGGCAGAGGTGAGGATGTTATATGTGGCAGAGGTGAGGATGTTATATGTGGCAGAGGTGAGGATGTTATATGTGGCAGAGGTGAGGATGCTATATGTAGCAGAGGTGAGGATGTTATATGTGTTAGAGGTGAGGATGCTATATGTAGCAGAGGTGAGGGTGTTATATGTGGCAGAGGTGAGGATGTTATATGTGGCAGAGGTGAGGATGTTATATGTGTTAGAGGTGAGGATGTTATATGTGGCAGAGGTGAGGACGTTATATGTGACAGAGGTGAGGATGTTATATGTGTTAGAGGTGAGGGTGTTATATGTGGCAGAGGTGAGGATGTTATATGTGTTAGAGGTGAGGATGCTATATGTAGCAGAGGTGAGGGTGTTATATGTGGCAGAGGTGAGGATGTTATATGTGGCAGAGGTGAGGATGTTATATGTGTTAGAGGTGAGGATGTTATATGTGGCAGAGGTGAGGACGTTATATGTGGCAGAGGTGAGGATGTTATATGTGGCAGAGGTGAGGATGTTATATGTGGCAGAGGTGAGGATGTTATATGTGGCAGAGGTGAGGATGTTATATGTGGCAGAGGTGAGGATGTTATATGTGACAGAGGTGAGGGTGTTATATGTGGCAGAGGTGAGGGTGTTATATGTGGCAGAGGTGAGGATGCTATATGTGACAGAGGTGAGGATGTTATATGTGGCAGAGGTGAGGATGTTATATGTGGCAGAGGTGAGGATGCTATATGTAGCAGAGGTGAGGATGTTATATGTGTTAGAGGTGAGGATGTTATATGTGGCAGAGGTGAGGATGTTATATGTGGCAGAGGTGAGGATGTTATATGTGGCAGAGGTGAGGATGCTATATGTGGCAGAGGTGAGGATGCTATATGTGGCAGAGGTGAGGATGTTATATGTGGCAGAGGTGAGGATGCTATATGTGGCAGAGGTGAGGATGTTATATGTGGCAGAGGTGAGGATGTTATATGTGGCAGAGGTGAGGATGTTATATGTGGCAGAGGTGAGGATGCTATATGTGGCAGAGGTGAGGATGTTATATGTGGCAGAGGTGAGGATGTTATATGTGGCAGAGGTGAGGATGCTATATGTGACAGAGGTGAGGATGTTATATGTGGCAGAGGTGAGGACGTTATATGTGTCAGAGGTGAGGACGTTATATGTGACAGAGGTGAGGATGTTATATGTGTTAGAGGTGAGGATGTTATATGTGACAGAGGTGAGGGTGTTATATGTGGCAGAGGTGAGGGTGTTATATGTGGCAGAGGTGAGGATGCTATATGTGACAGAGGTGAGGATGTTATATGTGGCAGAGGTGAGGATGTTATATGTGGCAGAGGTGAGGATGCTATATGTAGCAGAGGTGAGGATGTTATATGTGTTAGAGGTGAGGATGTTATATGTGGCAGAGGTGAGGATGTTATATGTGGCAGAGGTGAGGATGTTATATGTGGCAGAGGTGAGGATGCTATATGTGGCAGAGGTGAGGATGCTATATGTGGCAGAGGTGAGGATGTTATATGTGGCAGAGGTGAGGATGCTATATGTGGCAGAGGTGAGGATGTTATATGTGGCAGAGGTGAGGATGTTATATGTGGCAGAGGTGAGGATGTTATATGTGGCAGAGGTGAGGATGTTATATGTGGCAGAGGTGAGGATGTTATATGTGGCAGAGGTGAGGATGTTATATGTGGCAGAGGTGAGGATGTTATATGTGGCAGAGGTGAGGATGTTATATGTGGCAGAGGTGAGGATGCTATATGTGGCAGAGGTGAGGATGTTATATGTGGCAGAGGTGAGGATGTTATATGTGGCAGAGGTGAGGATGTTATATGTGGCAGAGGTGAGGATGTTATATGTGGCAGAGGTGAGGATGTTATATGTGGCAGAGGTGAGGACGTTATATGTGGCAGAGGTGAGGATGTTATATGTGGCAGAGGTGAGGACGTTATATGTGGCAGAGGTGAGGATGTTATATGTGGCAGAGGTGAGGATGTTATATGTGACAGAGGTGAGGATGTTATATGTGGCAGAGGTGAGGACGTTATATGTGGCAGAGGTGAGGATGCTATATGTGGCAGAGGTGAGGATGTTATATGTGACAGAGGTGAGGGTGTTATATGTGGCAGAGGTGAGGATGTTATATGTGGCAGAGGTGAGGATGTTATATGTGTTAGAGGTGAGGATGTTATATGTGGCAGAGGTGAGGACGCTATATGTGGCAGAGGTGAGGATGTTATATGTGGCAGAGGTGAGGATGTTATATGTGTTAGAGGTGAGGATGTTATATGTGGCAGAGGTGAGGATGTTATATGTGGCAGAGGTGAGGACGTTATATGTGGCAGAGGTGAGGATGTTATATGTGGCAGAGGTGAGGACGTTATATGTGGCAGAGGTGAGGATGTTATATGTGGCAGAGGTGAGGATGTTATATGTGACAGAGGTGAGGATGTTATATGTGGCAGAGGTGAGGACGTTATATGTGGCAGAGGTGAGGATGCTATATGTGGCAGAGGTGAGGATGTTATATGTGACAGAGGTGAGGGTGTTATATGTGGCAGAGGTGAGGATGTTATATGTGGCAGAGGTGAGGATGTTATATGTGTTAGAGGTGAGGATGTTATATGTGGCAGAGGTGAGGACGCTATATGTGGCAGAGGTGAGGATGTTATATGTGGCAGAGGTGAGGATGTTATATGTGGCAGAGGTGAGGATGTTATATGTTGCAGAGGTGAGGATGTTATATGTGGCAGAGGTGAGGATGCTATATGTGACAGAGGTGAGGATGTTATATGTGGCAGAGGTGAGGACGCTATATGTGGCAGAGGTGAGGATGTTATATGTGGCAGAGGTGAGGACGTTATATGTGGCAGAGGTGAGGATGTTATATGTGGCAGAGGTGAGGATGTTATATGTGTTAGAGGTGAGGGTGTTATATGTGGCAGAGGTGAGGATGTTATATGTGTTAGAGGTGAGGATGTTATATGTGGCAGAGGTGAGGATGTTATATGTGGCAGAGGTGAGGACGTTATATGTGGCAGAGGTGAGGATGTTATATGTGGCAGAGGTGAGGATGTTATATGTGGCAGAGGTGAGGATGTTATATGTGGCAGAGGTGAGGATGTTATATGTGGCAGAGGTGAGGATGTTATATGTGGCAGAGGTGAGGATGTTATATGTGGCAGAGGTGAGGATGTTATATGTGGCAGAGGTGAGGATGTTATATGTGGCAGAGGTGAGGATGTTATATGTGGCAGAGGTGAGGACGTTATATGTGGCAGAGGTGAGGATGTTATATGTGGCAGAGGTGAGGATGTTATATGTAGCAGAGGTGAGGATGTTATATGTGACAGAGGTGAGGACGCTATATGTGGCAGAGGTGAGGATGTTATATGTGGCAGAGGTGAGGATGTTATATGTGGCAGAGGTGAGGATGTTATATGTGGCAGAGGTGAGGATGTTATATGTGTTAGAGGTGAGGGTGTTATATGTGGCAGAGGTGAGGATGTTATATGTGTTAGAGGTGAGGATGTTATATGTGGCAGAGGTGAGGATGTTATATGTGGCAGAGGTGAGGACGTTATATGTGGCAGAGGTGAGGATGTTATATGTGGCAGAGGTGAGGATGTTATATGTGGCAGAGGTGAGGATGTTATATGTGGCAGAGGTGAGGATGCTATATGTGGCAGAGGTGAGGATGTTATATGTGGCAGAGGTGAGGATGTTATATGTGGCAGAGGTGAGGATGTTATATGTGGCAGAGGTGAGGATGCTATATGTGGCAGAGGTGAGGATGTTATATGTGGCAGAGGTGAGGATGTTATATGTGGCAGAGGTGAGGATGCTATATGTGGCAGAGGTGAGGATGTTATATGTGGCAGAGGTGAGGATGTTATATGTGGCAGAGGTGAGGATGCTATATGTGACAGAGGTGAGGATGTTATATGTGGCAGAGGTGAGGATGTTATATGTGGCAGAGGTGAGGATGTTATATGTGACAGAGGTGAGGATGTTATATGTGGCAGAGGTGAGGATGTTATATGTGGCAGAGGTGAGGATGTTATATGTGGCAGAGGTGAGGATGTTATATGTGGCAGAGGTGAGGATGTTATATGTGGCAGAGGTGAGGACGTTATATGTGTCAGAGGTGAGGACGTTATATGTGACAGAGGTGAGGATGTTATATGTGGCAGAGGTGAGGATGTTATATGTGGCAGAGGTGAGGATGTTATATGTGGCAGAGGTGAGGATGTTATATGTGGCAGAGGTGAGGATGTTATATGTGGCAGAGGTGAGGATGTTATATGTGGCAGAGGTGAGGATGTTATATGTGGCAGAGGTGAGGATGTTATATGTGGCAGAGGTGAGGATGCTATATGTGGCAGAGGTGAGGATGTTATATGTGGCAGAGGTGAGGATGTTATATGTGGCAGAGGTGAGGATGTTATATGTGGCAGAGGTGAGGATGCTATATGTGGCAGAGGTGAGGATGTTATATGTGGCAGAGGTGAGGATGTTATATGTGGCAGAGGTGAGGATGTTATATGTGGCAGAGGTGAGGACGTTATATGTGGCAGAGGTGAGGATGCTATATGTGGCAGAGGTGAGGACGCTATATGTGGCAGAGGTGAGGATGTTATATGTGGCAGAGGTGAGGATGTTATATGTGGCAGAGGTGAGGATGTTATATGTGGCAGAGGTGAGGACGTTATATGTGACAGAGGTGAGGATGTTATATGTGGCAGAGGTGAGGATGTTATATGTGGCAGAGGTGAGGATGTTATATGTGGCAGAGGTGAGGATGTTATATGTGGCAGAGGTGAGGATGTTATATGTGACAGAGGTGAGGGTGTTATATGTGGCAGAGGTGAGGGTGTTATATGTGGCAGAGGTGAGGATGCTATATGTGGCAGAGGTGAGGATGTTATATGTGGCAGAGGTGAGGATGTTATATGTGGCAGAGGTGAGGATGTTATATGTGGCAGAGGTGAGGATGTTATATGTGGCAGAGGTGAGGATGTTATATGTGACAGAGGTGAGGGTGTTATATGTGGCAGAGGTGAGGATGTTATATGTGGCAGAGGTGAGGATGTTATATGTGACAGAGGTGAGGGTGTTATATGTGGCAGAGGTGAGGATGTTATATGTGGCAGAGGTGAGGATGTTATATGTGGCAGAGGTGAGGATGTTATATGTGGCAGAGGTGAGGATGTTATATGTGACAGAGGTGAGGGTGTTATATGTGGCAGAGGTGAGGATGTTATATGTGGCAGAGGTGAGGATGTTATATGTAGCAGAGGTGAGGATGTTATATGTGGCAGAGGTGAGGATGTTATATGTGGCAGAGGTGAGGATGTTATATGTGACAGAGGTGAGGGTGTTATATGTGGCAGAGGTGAGGATGTTATATGTGGCAGAGGTGAGGATGTTATATGTGGCAGAGGTGAGGATGCTATATGTGGCAGAGGTGAGGATGTTATATGTGACAGAGGTGAGGATGTTATATGTGGCAGAGGTGAGGACGCTATATGTGGCAGAGGTGAGGATGTTATATGTGACAGAGGTGAGGGTGTTATATGTGACAGAGGTGAGGATGTTATATGTGGCAGAGGTGAGGATGTTATATGTGGCAGAGGTGAGGATGTTATATGTGGCAGAGGTGAGGATGTTATATGTGACAGAGGTGAGGATGTTATATGTGGCAGAGGTGAGGATGTTATATGTGACAGAGGTGAGGATGTTATATGTGGCAGAGGTGAGGATGTTATATGTGACAGAGGTGAGGATGTTATATGTGGCAGAGGTGAGGATGTTATATGTGACAGAGGTGAGGATGTTATATGTGGCAGAGGTGAGGATGTTATATGTGGCAGAGGTGAGGATGCTATATGTGGCAGAGGTGAGGATGTTATATGTGGCAGAGGTGAGGATGTTATATGTGGCAGAGGTGAGGGTGTTATATGTGGCAGAGGTGAGGATGTTATATGTGGCAGAGGTGAGGATGTTATATGTGGCAGAGGTGAGGGTGTTATATGTGGCAGAGGTGAGGGTGTTATATGTGGCAGAGGTGAGGATGTTATATGTGGCAGAGGTGAGGGTGTTATATGTGGCAGAGGTGAGGATGTTATATGTGGCAGAGGTGAGGATGTTATATGTGGCAGAGGTGAGGATGTTATATGTGGCAGAGGTGAGGATGCTATATGTGGCAGAGGTGAGGATGTTATATGTGACAGAGGTGACGATGCTATATGTGGCAGAGGTGAGGATGTTATATGTGGCAGAGGTGAGGATGTTATATGTGGCAGAGGTGAGGATGCTATATGTGGCAGAGGTGAGGATGTTATATGTGGCAGAGGTGAGAATCATAGAATCATAGAATCATAGAATCATAGAATGGTAGAGTTGGAAGGGACCTCCTGGGTCATCTGGTCCAACCCCCTGCTCAAAGCAGGATTCACTAAATCATCTCAGACAGATGTCTGTCCAGCCTCTGTTTGAAGACGTCCATTGAAGGGGAACTCACCACCTCTCGTGGCAGCCTGTTCCACTCATTAATCACCCTAACTGTCAAAAAGTTTTTTCTAATATCTAATCTGTGTCTCCTCCCATTTAGTTTCATCCCATTGCTTCTAGTCTTTCCTTGTGCAAATGAGAATAAAGATGATCCTTCTACAATGTGACAGCCCTTGACATATTTGTAGACAGCTATTAAGTCTCCTCTCAGTCTTCTTTTTTGCAAGCTAAACATTCCCAAATCCTGCAACCGCTCCTCATAGGACATGGTTTGCAGACCAGTCACCATTCTGGTTGCTCTTCTCTGAACTTGCTCCAGTTTGTCTATGTCTTTTTTAAAATGTGGTGCCCAAAACTGTACACAGTATTCCAGATGAGGTCTGACCAAACAGGAGTAAAGACCGATAATGACTTCACGTGATCTAGACTGTATGCTTCTGTTAATACATCCCAGAATTGTATTTGCCTTTTTTGCTGCTGCATCACACTGTTGACTCATATTCAGTCTATGATCTATTAGTATACCTAAGTCTCTTTCACATGTACTGTTGCTTAGCTCTATTCCTCCCATTCTGTATATGCTTTTTTCATTTTTATTGCCCAGATGTAGTACTTTGCATTTTTCCCTGTTAAAAACCATTCTGTTGGTTGCTGCCCACTGCTCCAGTTTATTTAGGTCTTTTTGAATCCTCTCTCTCTCTTCTCTAGTATTAGCTATCCCTCCTAGCTTTGTGTCATCAGCAAATTTAATCAGTTTACCTTCAATTCCTTCATCTAAATCATTGATAAAGATGTTGAACAATACAGGTCCCAGGACGGAGCCCTGTGGTACCCCACTTGAGACATTCATCCAGCTGGATGTGAAGCCATTTACAACCACCCTTTGAGTCCGATCACTAAGCCAGTTATGAATCCACCTAACAGTTGCCTGGTCCATTGCATACTTGGTCATTTTTTCAATAAGGATGGTGTGAGATACTTTGTCAAATGCTTTGCTGAAGTCAAGATATACTATATCTACAGCATTTCCCTGATCCACCCAGTCAGTGATTCTGTCATAGAAGGAAATTAAGTTAGTCTGACATGACTTGTTAGTTACAAACCCATGCTGACTCTGGTTAATCACTTCATTCTTATCCATGTACTTACATACATGTTGTTTAATAATTTGTTCAAAGATCTTTCCTGGTATAGAAGTCAGACTCACCGGCCTATAGTTCCCTGGGTCCACCTTCTTCCCCTTTTTGAAGATAGGAACAACATTTGCTCTTCTCCAGTCTTCTGGGACTTCTCCTGTTCTCCAAGAATTTTCAAAGATTATGGAGAGTGGTTCTAAAATTTCTTCTACGATCTCCTTCAGTACTCTGGGGTGTAATTCATCTGGACCTGGAGACTTGAACTCATTTATGTTAGCTAAATATTCCCTCACAATCTTTCTGTTTACAGATAACTTGGATTCCTCTATTCCTTTAAAAGGACAGTGAAGATCAGTTGATGTTACATTTTCTTTCTGAGAGAAAACAGATGCAAAATAGGAATTAAAAAGTTCGGCCTTCTCAACATCCTCTCTTAACATTTCTCCATTTTCATCCTGTAAAAATCCTATAGCATCTTTGACTTTTCTTTTACTTTTGACATACCCCCAAAATCCTTTTTTATTGCTTTTGACATCTCTTGCAAGCCTTAATTCATTGTCAGCTTTAGCTAACCTGATACGTGCCCTGCAGGATCTGCAGACTGCATTATAATCTTCTTTAGATATGCCTCCCTCTTTCCATTTAATAAACATTTCTTTCTTTCTTTTTAGCATGTGTTTAAGTTCTGTGTTCATCCATCCTGGTTTCCTTAAATGCTTCCCATTCTTCCTACTTTTCGGGATTAACGATTGTGCTTTGAGAATCTCATTTTTAAAAATTTCCCATCCTTCCTGGACATTTTTGTCCTTGAGGACATCCAGCCATTGGATCCCTCCTATTCTCTTTCTGAGTCTCTTAAAATCTGCCTTTCTAAAATCTAACCTTGAAGTTTGAGTCTTCACATGTCTTCCTCCTCTAGTTATCCAAAATTCTATAATAGCATGATCGCTGCCTCCTAGCGTCCCAGCCACCTTTACCTCCTCAACCATTTCCTCCCTGTTTATAAGGATTAGATCCAAAGTAGCAGATCCCCTTGTTTTCTCCCCTACCTTTTGGAAGATAAAGTTGTCAGCAAGAGAGGATAAGAATTTGCTTGACCTGTTAGTTTTACTTGATAGAGATTCCCAACAAATGTCTGGATAGTTGAAATCTCCCATGACCACTACGTCATATTTTTTGGAGAACTTGGTCATTTGATACATAAAGAGTTCATCCATATCTTCAGCTTGCCCAGGTGGCCTGTAGTAAATGCCTACAATGGTGTCCTTTCCGTTGTTCTCTCCTTGTATTCTTACCCAAACAGTTTCCACAGAACTCCCAGTCTCTGAAGCTTCAATCTCTGTGCAGATATACGCTTTTCTAACATACAATGCGACACCTCCTCCTCGTTTATCAAGTCTGTTTCTTGCAAATAAGTTGTATCCTTTTAGCCTTTTATTCCAATCATGTGTATCGTCCCACCAAGTTTCAGTGATTCCAATGACATCATATTCCTTTTCCTGCGTTAGTAGTTCCAATTCTCCTTGTTTGTTGCCCATGCTTTGTGCATTTGTATAAAAACATTTTAGTTTGTGATTGGTTTCTCTTCCTCCCATATTTTTATTATTTAAATTGTTTTGTCTTTGTTCTTCCTTTCCACTTCCAGTAGCAGAGATCTCAATACTATTTGTCAGCTGTATGGCTTTTTCTGGCCTTTTGCTTCCCTTCCCACATTGTTCTAGTATAAAGCTCTTCTGATGAGTGCAGCAAGGCGACTTCCAAATACATGTTTTCCAGTCTTCGTAAGGTGCACCCCATCTCTAGCAAGTAGTCCATCGTATAGGTAATTCATTCCGTGATCCAGAAATCCAAATCCTTGTTGACGGCACCATCGACGTAGCCAGTTGTTCACCTGTAGAATCTTATTCCACCTCATTGTTCCATGGCCATCCACTGGGAGGATGGATGAGAAGACCACCTGCGCTCCCAATTCTTTCACTTTCTTGCCTAAGTCTTCAAAGTCACTGCAGATGGTTTCCAGGTCCTTTCTTGCGGTGTCATTTGTCCCCACATGTATTAGCAGGAATGGGTAGTGATCTGTAGGTCTGAAGAGTCTTGATATCCTGTCAGACACATCTTTAATTTTTGCTCCTGGAAGACAGCACATTTCTCTTGAGGTTATGTCTGGTCTGCAGATAGCGGCCTCTGTTCCTCTTAACAGGGAATCCCCCATGACCACCACTCTCCGTTTTTTCTTCACAACATTCTTCTTTCTCCATCCAGGAGGATTCTGAGGGCTTACAAGGTTATTCATTGCTGGCAAAGTCTTATTTTGCTGTATTTCTTCATGGTTCTCCTGCGTGAGAGCCTGGTACTGGTTCCTGAGCAGTATGGGTGCTGACTGCCTCTCGATCCTCCTGCTTCTCGGGGTCACAGGCTTCCATTCCTCTGTTTCGTCAGGTGCAGTTCGAATTTCTTCTCTTTCTGAATCATGAAGAGATAATTCTGCTCTGTCTAAGAACTCTTCACCTTCCTTAATGATTTTCAAGGTAGTTAACCTCTCTTCTAGATTTCGCAACTTTTCCTCCAACAGGGACACAAGCTGCATTTCTCACATGTGAAGTTTGGCTTTTCCACTGGCAAGTCTGTGAACATGTAGCAGGATATGCAGCTCACCAAATGGCTCCTGGACTCTTCCATGTTCTTACTGTTAATGTTCTGAAAACAGTGAAAAAAGCTTAAAAAAAAAAGCTTCAAAATGCGCGCGCCGGCAGGCACGCGGTTTACCGATGTCCTCTTTTCAGCTCCAACAGCCAAAATCCAGTGCTCTTTGAGCTCGCGGAGACTCTTCACTTACCCCAAAATGCAGTGGGAATATGCAAATTATCTCCTCAGGACTCCTCCCCTGGTTTTGAATGTTATATGTGGCAGAGGTGAGGATGTTATATGTGGCAGAGGTGAGGATGTTATATGTGACAGAGGTGAGGATGTTATATGTGACAGAGGTGAGGATGTTATATGTGGCAGAGGTGAGGATGTTATATGTGGCAGAGGTGAGGATGTTATATGTGGCAGAGGTGAGGATGTTATATGTGGCAGAGGTGAGGATGTTATATGTGGCAGAGGTGAGGATGTTATATGTGGCAGAGGTGAGGATGTTATATGTGGCAGAGGTGAGGATGCTATATGTGGCAGAGGTGAGGATGTTATATGTGGCAGAGGTGAGGGTGTTATATGTGACAGAGGTGAGGATGTTATATGTGGCAGAGGTGAGGGTGTTATATGTGGCAGAGGTGAGGATGTTATATGTGGCAGAGGTGAGGATGTTATATGTGGCAGAGGTGAGGATGTTATATGTGGCAGAGGTGAGGATGTTATATGTGACAGAGGTGAGGACGCTATATGTGGCAGAGGTGAGGATGTTATATGTGACAGAGGTGAGGACGCTATATGTGGCAGAGGTGAGGATGTTATATGTGACAGAGGTGAGGATGTTATATGTGGCAGAGGTGAGGATGCTATATGTGACAGAGGTGAGGATGTTATATGTGGCAGAGGTGAGGATGTTATATGTGGCAGAGGTGAGGATGCTATATGTGACAGAGGTGAGGATGTTATATGTGGCAGAGGTGAGGATGTTATATGTGGCAGAGGTGAGGATGTTATATGTGGCAGAGGTGAGGATGTTATATGTGACAGAGGTGAGGATGTTATATGTGGCAGAGGTGAGGATGTTATATGTGACAGAGGTGAGGATGTTATATGTGGCAGAGGTGAGGATGTTATATGTGGCAGAGGTGAGGATGTTATATGTGACAGAGGTGAGGGTGTTATATGTGGCAGAGGTGAGGATGTTATATGTGACAGAGGTGAGGATGTTATATGTGGCAGAGGTGAGGATGTTATATGTGACAGAGGTGAGGATGTTATATGTGGCAGAGGTGAGGATGTTATATGTGGCAGAGGTGAGGATGTTATATGTGACAGAGGTGAGGGTGTTATATGTGACAGAGGTGAGGATGCTATATGTGGCAGAGGTGAGGATGTTATATGTGGCAGAGGTGAGGATGTTATATGTGACAGAGGTGAGGGTGTTATATGTGGCAGAGGTGAGGATGTTATATGTGACAGAGGTGAGGATGTTATATGTGGCAGAGGTGAGGATGTTATATGTGACAGAGGTGAGGATGTTATATGTGGCAGAGGTGAGGATGTTATATGTGGCAGAGGTGAGGATGTTATATGTGACAGAGGTGAGGGTGTTATATGTGACAGAGGTGAGGATGCTATATGTGGCAGAGGTGAGGATGTTATATGTGGCAGAGGTGAGGATGTTATATGTGACAGAGGTGAGGGTGTTATATGTGGCAGAGGTGAGGATGTTATATGTGGCAGAGGTGAGGATGTTATATGTGGCAGAGGTGAGGATGTTATATGTGGCAGAGGTGAGGATGTTATATGTGGCAGAGGTGAGGATGTTATATGTGACAGAGGTGAGGGTGTTATATGTGGCAGAGGTGAGGATGTTATATGTGACAGAGGTGAGGATGTTATATGTGGCAGAGGTGAGGATGTTATATGTGACAGAGGTGAGGATGTTATATGTGGCAGAGGTGAGGATGCTATATGTGGCAGAGGTGAGGATGTTATATGTGACAGAGGTGAGGATGTTATATGTGACAGAGGTGAGGATGCTATATGTGGCAGAGGTGAGGACGTTATATGTGGCAGAGGTGAGGACGTTATATGTGTCAGAGGTGAGGATGTTATATGTGGCAGAGGTGAGGACGTTATATGTGTCAGAGGTGAGGATGCTATATGTGGCAGAGGTGAGGATGTTATATGTGGCAGAGGTGAGGACGTTATATGTGTCAGAGGTGAGGATGCTATATGTGGCAGAGGTGAGGATGTTATATGTGGCAGAGGTGAGGATGTTATATGTGACAGAGGTGAGGATGTTATATGTGGCAGAGGTGAGGATGTTATATGTGACAGAGGTGAGGGTGTTATATGTGGCAGAGGTGAGGATGCTATATGTGGCAGAGGTGAGGATGCTATATGTGGCAGAGGTGAGGATGTTATATGTGGCAGAGGTGAGGACGTTATATGTGTCAGAGGTGAGGATGCTATATGTGGCAGAGGTGAGGATGTTATATGTGGCAGAGGTGAGGATGTTATATGTGGCAGAGGTGAGGATGTTATATGTGGCAGAGGTGAGGATGCTATATGTGACAGAGGTGAGGGTGTTATATGTGGCAGAGGTGAGGATGTTATATGTGGCAGAGGTGAGGATGTTATATGTGACAGAGGTGAGGATGTTATATGTGGCAGAGGTGAGGATGTTATATGTGACAGAGGTGAGGATGTTATATGTGGCAGAGGTGAGGATGTTATATGTGGCAGAGGTGAGGATGTTATATGTGGCAGAGGTGAGGATGTTATATGTGGCAGAGGTGAGGATGTTATATGTGACAGAGGTGAGGATGTTATATGTGGCAGAGGTGAGGATGTTATATGTGACAGAGGTGAGGATGTTATATGTGGCAGAGGTGAGGGTGTTATATGTGGCAGAGGTGAGGGTGTTATATGTGACAGAGGTGAGGATGTTATATGTGACAGAGGTGAGGATGTTATATGTGGCAGAGGTGAGGATGTTATATGTGGCAGAGGTGAGGATGTTATATGTGACAGAGGTGAGGATGTTATATGTGGCAGAGGTGAGGATGTTATATGTGACAGAGGTGAGGATGTTATATGTGGCAGAGGTGAGGGTGTTATATGTGGCAGAGGTGAGGGTGTTATATGTGGCAGAGGTGAGGATGTTATATGTGACAGAGGTGAGTATGCTATATGTGGCAGAGGTGAGGATGTTATATGTGGCAGAGGTGAGGGTGTTATATGTGGCAGAGGTGAGGGTGTTATATGTGGCAGAGGTGAGGATGTTATATGTGGCAGAGGTGAGGGTGTTATATGTGGCAGAGGTGAGGATGTTATATGTGGCAGAGGTGAGGATGTTATATGTGGCAGAGGTGAGGGTGTTATATGTGGCAGAGGTGAGGATGTTATATGTGACAGAGGTGAGGATGTTATATGTGGCAGAGGTGAGGATGTTATATGTGACAGAGGTGAGGATGTTATATGTGGCAGAGGTGAGGATGCTATATGTGGCAGAGGTGAGGATGTTATATGTGGCAGAGGTGAGGATGTTATATGTGGCAGAGGTGAGGATGTTATATGTGGCAGAGGTGAGGATGCTATATGTGGCAGAGGTGAGGACGCTATATGTGACAGAGGTGAGGATGTTATATGTGGCAGAGGTGAGGATGTTATATGTGACAGAGGTGAGGATGTTATATGTGACAGAGGTGAGGATGTTATATGTGGCAGAGGTGAGGGTGTTATATGTGGCAGAGGTGAGGATGTTATATGTGGCAGAGGTGAGGATGTTATATGTGACAGAGGTGAGGATGTTATATGTGGCAGAGGTGAGGATGTTATATGTGGCAGAGGTGAGGATGTTATATGTGACAGAGGTGAGGATGTTATATGTGGCAGAGGTGAGGATGTTATATGTGACAGAGGTGAGGATGTTATATGTGGCAGAGGTGAGGATGTTATATGTGGCAGAGGTGAGGATGTTATATGTGACAGAGGTGAGGATGTTATATGTGGCAGAGGTGAGGGTGTTATATGTGGCAGAGGTGAGGATGTTATATGTGGCAGAGGTGAGGATGTTATATGTGACAGAGGTGAGGATGTTATATGTGGCAGAGGTGAGGATGTTATATGTGGCAGAGGTGAGGATGTTATATGTGACAGAGGTGAGGATGTTATATGTGGCAGAGGTGAGGATGTTATATGTGACAGAGGTGAGGATGTTATATGTGGCAGAGGTGAGGGTGTTATATGTGGCAGAGGTGAGGGTGTTATATGTGGCAGAGGTGAGGATGTTATATGTGACAGAGGTGAGGATGCTATATGTGGCAGAGGTGAGGATGTTATATGTGGCAGAGGTGAGGGTGTTATATGTGGCAGAGGTGAGGGTGTTATATGTGGCAGAGGTGAGGATGTTATATGTGGCAGAGGTGAGGGTGTTATATGTGGCAGAGGTGAGGATGTTATATGTGGCAGAGGTGAGGATGTTATATGTGGCAGAGGTGAGGGTGTTATATGTGGCAGAGGTGAGGATGTTATATGTGACAGAGGTGAGGATGTTATATGTGGCAGAGGTGAGGATGTTATATGTGACAGAGGTGAGGATGTTATATGTGGCAGAGGTGAGGATGCTATATGTGGCAGAGGTGAGGATGTTATATGTGGCAGAGGTGAGGATGTTATATGTGGCAGAGGTGAGGATGTTATATGTGGCAGAGGTGAGGATGCTATATGTGGCAGAGGTGAGGACGCTATATGTGACAGAGGTGAGGATGTTATATGTGGCAGAGGTGAGGATGTTATATGTGGCAGAGGTGAGGATGTTATATGTGGCAGAGGTGAGGATGTTATATGTGGCAGAGGTGAGGGTGTTATATGTGGCAGAGGTGAGGATGTTATATGTGGCAGAGGTGAGGATGTTATATGTGGCAGAGGTGAGGATGTTATATGTGGCAGAGGTGAGGATGTTATATGTGGCAGAGGTGAGGATGTTATATGTGGCAGAGGTGAGGATGTTATATGTGGCAGAGGTGAGGATGTTATATGTGGCAGAGGTGAGGATGTTAAATGTGGCAGAGGTGAGGATGTTATATGTGGCAGAGGTGAGGACGTTATATGTGGCAGAGGTGAGGACGCTATATGTGGCAGAGGTGAGGACGTTATATGTGGCAGAGGTGAGGATGTTATATGTGGCAGAGGTGAGGATGTTATATGTGGCAGAGGTGAGGATGTTATATGTGACAGAGGTGAGGATGTTATATGTGGCAGAGGTGAGGACGCTATATGTGGCAGAGGTGAGGATGTTATATGTGGCAGAGGTGAGGACGCTATATGTGGCAGAGGTGAGGATGTTATATGTGACAGAGGTGAGGATGTTATATGTAGCAGAGGTGAGGATGTTATATGTGGCAGAGGTGAGGATGTTATATGTGGCAGAGGTGAGGATGCTATATGTGGCAGAGGTGAGGATGTTATATGTGGCAGAGGTGAGGATGTTATATGTGGCAGAGGTGAGGATGTTATATGTGGCAGAGGTGAGGATGTTATATGTGGCAGAGGTGAGGATGTTATATGTGACAGAGGTGAGGATGCTATATGTGGCAGAGGTGAGGACGTTATATGTGGCAGAGGTGAGGATGTTATATGTGGCAGAGGTGAGGGTGTTATATGTGGCAGAGGTGAGGATGTTATATGTGGCAGAGGTGAGGATGTTATATGTGGCAGAGGTGAGGATGTTATATGTGACAGAGGTGAGGATGTTATATGTGGCAGAGGTGAGGATGTTATATGTGGCAGAGGTGAGGGTGTTATATGTGGCAGAGGTGAGGGTGTTATATGTGACAGAGGTGAGGATGTTATATGTGGCAGAGGTGAGGATGTTATATGTGGCAGAGGTGAGGATGTTATATGTGACAGAGGTGAGGATGTTATATGTGGCAGAGGTGAGGATGTTATATGTGGCAGAGGTGAGGATGTTATATGTGGCAGAGGTGAGGATGTTATATGTGACAGAGGTGAGGATGCTATATGTGGCAGAGGTGAGGATGTTATATGTGGCAGAGGTGAGGATGCTATATGTGGCAGCGGTGAAGATGTTATATGTGACAGAGGTGAGGATGTTATATGTGGCAGAGGTGAGGATGTTATATGTGGCAGAGGTGAGGGTGTTATATGTGGCAGAGGTGAGGATGTTATATGTGACAGAGGTGAGGATGTTATATGTGGCAGAGGTGAGGATGTTATATGTGGCAGAGGTGAGGACGTTATATGTGGCAGAGGTGAGGATGCTATATGTGGCAGAGGTGAGGATGTTATATGTGGCAGAGGTGAGGATGCTATATGTGGCAGAGGTGAGGATGTTATATGTGGCAGAGGTGAGGACGTTATATGTGTCAGAGGTGAGGATGCTATATGTGGCAGAGGTGAGGATGTTATATGTGGCAGAGGTGAGGATGTTATATGTGGCAGAGGTGAGGATGTTATATGTGGCAGAGGTGAGGATGCTATATGTGACAGAGGTGAGGGTGTTATATGTGGCAGAGGTGAGGATGTTATATGTGGCAGAGGTGAGGATGTTATATGTGACAGAGGTGAGGATGTTATATGTGGCAGAGGTGAGGATGTTATATGTGACAGAGGTGAGGATGTTATATGTGGCAGAGGTGAGGATGTTATATGTGACAGAGGTGAGGATGTTATATGTGGCAGAGGTGAGGATGTTATATGTGGCAGAGGTGAGGATGTTATATGTGACAGAGGTGAGGATGTTATATGTGGCAGAGGTGAGGATGTTATATGTGACAGAGGTGAGGATGTTATATGTGGCAGAGGTGAGGGTGTTATATGTGGCAGAGGTGAGGGTGTTATATGTGGCAGAGGTGAGGGTGTTATATGTGGCAGAGGTGAGGATGTTATATGTGGCAGAGGTGAGGGTGTTATATGTGGCAGAGGTGAGGATGTTATATGTGGCAGAGGTGAGGATGTTATATGTGGCAGAGGTGAGGGTGTTATATGTGGCAGAGGTGAGGATGTTATATGTGACAGAGGTGAGGATGTTATATGTGGCAGAGGTGAGGATGTTATATGTGACAGAGGTGAGGATGTTATATGTGGCAGAGGTGAGGATGCTATATGTGGCAGAGGTGAGGATGTTATATGTGGCAGAGGTGAGGATGTTATATGTGGCAGAGGTGAGGATGTTATATGTGGCAGAGGTGAGGATGCTATATGTGGCAGAGGTGAGGACGCTATATGTGACAGAGGTGAGGATGTTATATGTGGCAGAGGTGAGGATGTTATATGTGGCAGAGGTGAGGATGTTATATGTGGCAGAGGTGAGGATGTTATATGTGGCAGAGGTGAGGATGTTATATGTGGCAGAGGTGAGGATGTTATATGTGGCAGAGGTGAGGATGTTATATGTGGCAGAGGGGAGGATGTTAAATGTGGCAGAGGTGAGGATGTTATATGTGGCAGAGGTGAGGGTGTTATATGTGGCAGAGGTGAGGATGTTATATGTGGCAGAGGTGAGGACGTTATATGTGGCAGAGGTGAGGACGCTATATGTGGCAGAGGTGAGGACGCTATATGTGGCAGAGGTGAGGACGTTATATGTGGCAGAGGTGAGGATGTTATATGTGGCAGAGGTGAGGATGTTATATGTGGCAGAGGTGAGGATGTTATATGTGACAGAGGTGAGGATGTTATATGTGGCAGAGGTGAGGACGCTATATGTGGCAGAGGTGAGGATGTTATATGTGGCAGAGGTGAGGACGCTATATGTGGCAGAGGTGAGGATGTTATATGTGACAGAGGTGAGGATGTTATATGTAGCAGAGGTGAGGATGTTATATGTGGCAGAGGTGAGGATGCTATATGTGGCAGAGGTGAGGATGTTATATGTGGCAGAGGTGAGGATGTTATATGTGGCAGAGGTGAGGATGTTATATGTGGCAGAGGTGAGGATGTTATATGTGGCAGAGGTGAGGATGTTATATGTGACAGAGGTGAGGATGCTATATGTGGCAGAGGTGAGGACGTTATATGTGGCAGAGGTGAGGATGTTATATGTGGCAGAGGTGAGGGTGTTATATGTGGCAGAGGTGAGGATGTTATATGTGGCAGAGGTGAGGATGTTATATGTGGCAGAGGTGAGGATGTTATATGTGACAGAGGTGAGGATGTTATATGTGGCAGAGGTGAGGATGTTATATGTGGCAGAGGTGAGGGTGTTATATGTGGCAGAGGTGAGGGTGTTATATGTGACAGAGGTGAGGATGTTATATGTGGCAGAGGTGAGGATGTTATATGTGGCAGAGGTGAGGATGTTATATGTGACAGAGGTGAGGATGTTATATGTGGCAGAGGTGAGGATGTTATATGTGGCAGAGGTGAGGATGTTATATGTGGCAGAGGTGAGGGTGTTATATGTGGCAGAGGTGAGGGTGTTATATGTGGCAGAGGTGAGGATGTTATATGTGGCAGAGGTGAGGATGTTATATGTGGCAGAGGTGAGGATGTTATATGTGGCAGAGGTGAGGATGTTATATGTGGCAGAGGTGAGGATGTTATATGTGACAGAGGTGAGGATGTTATATGTGGCAGAGGTGAGGATGTTATATGTGGCAGAGGTGAGGATGTTATATGTGGCAGAGGTGAGGATGTTATATGTGTCAGAGGTGAGGGTGTTATATGTGGCAGAGGTGAGGATGCTATATGTGGCAGAGGTGAGGATGCTATATGTGGCAGAGGTGAGGATGTTATATGTGGCAGAGGTGAGGATGCTATATGTGGCAGAGGTGAGGATGTTATATGTGGCAGAGGTGAGGGTGTTATATGTGGCAGAGGTGAGGATGTTATATGTGGCAGAGGTGAGGGTGTTATATGTGGCAGAGGTGAGGATGTTATATGTGGCAGAGGTGAGGATGTTATATGTGGCAGAGGTGAGGGTGTTATATGTGGCAGAGGTGAGGACGCTATATGTGGCAGAGGTGAGGATGTTATATGTGGCAGAGGTGAGGATGTTATATGTGGCAGAGGTGAGGATGTTATATGTGGCAGAGGTGAGGATGCTATATGTGGCAGAGGTGAGGATGCTATATGTGGCAGAGGTGAGGATGTTATATGTGGCAGAGGTGAGGACGCTATATGTGGCAGAGGTGAGGATGTTATATGTGGCAGAGGTGAGGACGCTATATGTGGCAGAGGTGAGGATGTTATATGTGGCAGAGGTGAGGATGTTATATGTGGCAGAGGTGAGGATGTTATATGTGGCAGAGGTGAGGATGTTATATGTGACAGAGGTGAGGATGTTATATGTGGCAGAGGTGAGGATGTTATATGTGGCAGAGGTGAGGATGTTATATGTGGCAGAGGTGAGGATGTTATATGTGGCAGAGGTGAGGGTGTTATATGTGGCAGAGGTGAGGATGCTATATGTGGCAGAGGTGAGGATGCTATATGTGGCAGAGGTGAGGATGTTATATGTGGCAGAGGTGAGGATGCTATATGTGGCAGAGGTGAGGATGTTATATGTGGCAGAGGTGAGGGTGTTATATGTGGCAGAGGTGAGGATGTTATATGTGGCAGAGGTGAGGGTGTTATATGTGGCAGAGGTGAGGATGTTATATGTGGCAGAGGTGAGGATGTTATATGTGGCAGAGGTGAGGGTGTTATATGTGGCAGAGGTGAGGACGCTATATGTGGCAGAGGTGAGGATGTTATATGTGGCAGAGGTGAGGATGTTATATGTGGCAGAGGTGAGGATGTTATATGTGGCAGAGGTGAGGATGTTATATGTGGCAGAGGTGAGGATGTTATATGTGGCAGAGGTGAGGGTGTTATATGTGGCAGAGGTGAGGATGCTATATGTGGCAGAGGTGAGGATGCTATATGTGGCAGAGGTGAGGATGTTATATGTGGCAGAGGTGAGGATGCTATATGTGGCAGAGGTGAGGATGTTATATGTGGCAGAGGTGAGGGTGTTATATGTGGCAGAGGTGAGGATGTTATATGTGGCAGAGGTGAGGGTGTTATATGTGGCAGAGGTGAGGATGTTATATGTGGCAGAGGTGAGGATGTTATATGTGGCAGAGGTGAGGGTGTTATATGTGGCAGAGGTGAGGACGCTATATGTGGCAGAGGTGAGGATGTTATATGTGGCAGAGGTGAGGATGTTATATGTGGCAGAGGTGAGGATGTTATATGTGGCAGAGGTGAGGATGCTATATGTGGCAGAGGTGAGGATGCTATATGTGGCAGAGGTGAGGATGTTATATGTGGCAGAGGTGAGGACGCTATATGTGGCAGAGGTGAGGATGTTATATGTGGCAGAGGTGAGGACGCTATATGTGGCAGAGGTGAGGATGTTATATGTGGCAGAGGTGAGGATGTTATATGTGGCAGAGGTGAGGATGTTATATGTGGCAGAGGTGAGGATGTTATATGTGACAGAGGTGAGGATGTTATATGTGGCAGAGGTGAGGATGTTATATGTGGCAGAGGTGAGGATGTTATATGTGGCAGAGGTGAGGATGTTATATGTGGCAGAGGTGAGGGTGTTATATGTGGCAGAGGTGAGGATGCTATATGTGGCAGAGGTGAGGATGCTATATGTGGCAGAGGTGAGGATGTTATATGTGGCAGAGGTGAGGATGCTATATGTGGCAGAGGTGAGGATGTTATATGTGGCAGAGGTGAGGGTGTTATATGTGGCAGAGGTGAGGATGTTATATGTGGCAGAGGTGAGGGTGTTATATGTGGCAGAGGTGAGGATGTTATATGTGGCAGAGGTGAGGATGTTATATGTGGCAGAGGTGAGGGTGTTATATGTGGCAGAGGTGAGGACGCTATATGTGGCAGAGGTGAGGATGTTATATGTGGCAGAGGTGAGGATGTTATATGTGGCAGAGGTGAGGATGTTATATGTGGCAGAGGTGAGGATGCTATATGTGGCAGAGGTGAGGATGCTATATGTGGCAGAGGTGAGGATTTTATATGTGGCAGAGGTGAGGACGCTATATGTGGCAGAGGTGAGGATGTTATATGTGGCAGAGGTGAGGATGCTATATGTGGCAGAGGTGAGGATGTTATATGTGGCAGAGGTGAGGGTGTTATATGTGGCAGAGGTGAGGATGTTATATGTGGCAGAGGTGAGGATGTTATATGTGGCAGAGGTGAGGATGCTATATGTGGCAGAGGTGAGGATGTTATATGTGGCACAGGTGAGGATGTTATATGTGGCAGAGGTGAGGATGCTATATGTGGCAGAGGTGAGGATGTTATATGTGGCAGAGGTGAGGATGTTATATGTGGCAGAGGTGAGGATGTTATATGTGGCAGAGGTGAGGATGTTATATGTGGCAGAGGTGAGGATGTTATATGTGGCAGAGGTGAGGATGTTATATGTGGCAGAGGTGAGGGTGTTATATGTGGCAGAGGTGAGGATGTTATATGTGGCAGAGGTGAGGATGTTATATGTGGCAGAGGTGAGGATGCTATATGTGGCAGAGGTGAGGATGTTATATTTGGCAGAGGTGAGGATGTTATATGTGGCAGAGGTGAGGGTGTTATATGTGGCAGAGGTGAGGATGTTATATGTGGCAGAGGTGAGGATGCTATATGTAGCAGAGCTGAGGATGCTATATGTGGCAGAGGTGAGGATGTTATATGTGGCAGAGGTGAGGATGCTATATGTGGCAGAGGTGAGGATGTTATATGTGGCAGAGGTGAGGATGTTATATGTGGCAGAGGTGAGGGTGTTATATGTGGCAGAGGTGAGGATGTTATATGTGGCAGAGGTGAGGATGCTATATGTAGCAGAGCTGAGGATGCTATATGTGGCAGAGGTGAGGATGCTATATGTGGCAGAGGTGAGGATGTTATATGTGGCAGAGGTGAGGGTGTTATATGTGGCAGAGGTGAGGGTGTTATATGTGGCAGAGGTGAGGGTGTTATATGTGGCAGAGGTGAGGATGTTATATGTGGCAGAGGTGAGGATGTTATATGTGGCAGAGGTGAGGATGTTATATGTGGCAGAGGTGAGGATGTTATATGTGGCAGAGGTGAGGATGTTATATGTGGCAGAGGTGAGGATGTTATATGTGGCAGAGGTGAGGATGTTATATGTGGCAGAGGTGAGGATGTTATATGTGGCAGAGGTGAGGATGTTATATGTGGCAGAGGTGAGGATGTTATATGTGGCAGAGGTGAGGATGTTATATGTGGCAGAGGTGAGGATGTTATATGTGGCAGAGGTGAGGATGTTATATGTGGCAGAGGTGAGGGTGTTATATGTGGCAGAGGTGAGGACGCTATATGTGGCAGAGGTGAGGATGTTATATGTGGCAGAGGTGAGGGTGTTATATGTGGCAGAGGTGAGGATGTTATATGTGGCAGAGGTGAGGATGTTATATGTGGCAGAGGTGAGGGTGTTATATGTGGCAGAGGTGAGGACGCTATATGTGGCAGAGGTGAGGACGCTATATGTGGCAGAGGTGAGGACGTTATATGTGACAGAGGTGAGGATGTTATATGTGGCAGAGGTGAGGATGTTATATGTGACAGAGGTGAGGACGTTATATGTAGCAGAGGTGAGGACGCTATATGTGGCAGAGGTGAGGATGCTATATGTGGCAGAGGTGAGGATGCTATATATGGCAGAGGTGAGGATGTTATATGTGGCAGAGGTGAGGATGTTATATGTGGCAGAGGTGAGGATGTTATATGTGGCAGAGGTGAGGATGTTATATGTGGCAGAGGTGAGGATGCTATATGTGGCAGAGGTGAGGATGTTATATGTGGCAGAGGTGAGGATGTTATATATGGCAGAGGTGAGGATGTTATATGTGGCAGAGGTGAGGGTGTTATATGTGGCAGAGGTGAGGATGTTATATGTAGCAGAGGTGAGGATGTTATATGTGGCAGAGGTGAGGATGCTATATGTAGCAGAGGTGAGGATGTTATATGTGGCAGAGGTGAGGATGTTATATGTGGCAGAGGTGAGGGTGTTATATGTGGCAGAGGTGAGGATGTTATATGTAGCAGAGGTGAGGATGTTATATGTGGCAGAGGTGAGGATGCTATATGTAGCAGAGGTGAGGATGTTATATGTAGCAGAGGTGAGGATGTTATATGTGGCAGAGGTGAGGATGTTATATGTGGCAGAGGTGAGGATGCTATATGTAGCAGAGGTGAGGATGTTATATGTGGCAGAGGTGAGGATGTTATATGTAGCAGAGGTGAGGATGTTATATGTGGCAGAGGTGAGGATGTTATATGTGGCAGAGGTGAGGATGTTATATGTGACAGAGGTGAGGATGCTATATGTGGCAGAGGTGAGGATGTTATATGTGGCAGAGGTGAGGGTGTTATATGTGGCAGAGGTGAGGATGTTATATGTGACAGAGGTGAGGATGTTATATGTGGCAGAGGTGAGGATGTTATATGTGGCAGAGGTGAGGATGTTATATGTGGCAGAGGTGAGGATGTTATATGTAGCAGAGGTGAGGACGCTATATGTGGCAGAGGTGAGGACGTTATATGTGACAGAGGTGAGGATGTTATATGTGGCAGAGGTGAGGATGTTATATGTGGCAGAGGTGAGGATGTTATATGTGGCAGAGGTGAGGATGTTATATGTGGCAGAGGTGAGGATGTTATATGTGGCAGAGGTGAGGATGTTATATGTGGCAGAGGTGAGGATGTTATATGTGACAGAGGTGAGGATGTTATATGTGGCAGAGGTGAGGATGTTATATGTGGCAGAGGTGAGGATGTTATATGTGGCAGAGGTGAGGATGTTATATGTGGCAGAGGTGAGGATGTTATATGTGGCAGAGGTGAGGATGTTATATGTGGCAGAGGTGAGGATGTTATATGTGGCAGAGGTGAGGATGTTATATGTGGCAGAGGTGAGGATGTTATATGTGGCAGAGGTGAGGATGTTATATGTGGCAGAGGTGAGGATGTTATATGTGGCAGAGGTGAGGATGTTATATGTGGCAGAGGTGAGGACGCTATATGTGGCAGAGGTGAGGATGTTATATGTGGCAGAGGTGAGGATGTTATATGTGACAGAGGTGAGGACGCTATATGTGGCAGAGGTGAGGATGCTATATGTGGCATAGGTGAGGATGTTATATGTGGCATAGGTGAGGACGCTATATGTGGCAGAGGTGAGGATGCTATATGTGGCAGAGGTGAGGATGTTATATGTGGCAGAGGTGAGGATGTTATATGTGGCAGAGGTGAGGATGCTATATGTGTCAGAGGTGAGGATGTTATATGTGGCAGAGGTGAGGATGTTATATGTAGCAGAGGTGAGGACGCTATATGTGGCAGAGGTGAGGATGTTATATGTGGCAGAGGTGAGGATGTTATATGTGGCAGAGGTGAGGATGTTATATGTGGCAGAGGTGAGGATGTTATATGTGGCAGAGGTGAGGATGCTATATGTGGCAGAGGTGAGGATGTTATATGTGGCAGAGGTGAGGATGTTATATGTGGCAGAGGTGAGGATGCTATATGTGGCAGAGGTGAGGATGTTATATGTGGCAGAGGTGAGGATGTTATATGTGGCAGAGGTGAGGATGTTATATGTGGCAGAGGTGAGGATGTTATATGTGGCAGAGGTGAGGATGCTATATGTGGCAGAGGTGAGGATGTTATATGTGGCAGAGGTGAGGATGTTATATGTAGCAGAGGTGAGGATGCTATATGTGGCAGAGGTGAGGATGCTATATGTGGCAGAGGTGAGGATGTTATATGTGGCAGAGGTGAGGATGTTATATGTGTCAGAGGTGAGGACGTTATATGTGGCAGAGGTGAGGATGTTATATGTGGCAGAGGTGAGGATGTTATATGTGGCAGAGGTGAGGATGTTATATGTGGCAGAGGTGAGGATGTTATATGTGGCAGAGGTGAGGATGTTATATGTGGCAGAGGTGAGGATGTTATATGTGGCAGAGGTGAGGATGTTATATGTGGCAGAGGTGAGGACGTTATATGTGACAGAGGTGAGGACGTTATATGTAGCAGAGGTGAGGATGTTATATGTGTCAGAGGTGAGGACGTTATATGTGGCAGAGGTGAGGATGTTATATGTGGCAGAGGTGAGGATGTTATATGTGGCAGAGGTGAGGATGTTATATGTGACAGAGGTGAGGATGTTATATGTGGCAGAGGTGAGGATGTTATATGTGGCAGAGGTGAGGATGTTATATGTGGCAGAGGTGAGGATGTTATATGTGGCAGAGGTGAGGATGTTATATGTGGCAGAGGTGAGGATGTTATATGTGGCAGAGGTGAGGATGTTATATGTGGCAGAGGTGAGGATGTTATATGTGGCAGAGGTGAGGATGTTATATGTGGCAGAGGTGAGGATGTTATATGTGGCAGAGGTGAGGATGTTATATGTGGCAGAGGTGAGGACGTTATATGTGACAGAGGTGAGGACGTTATATGTAGCAGAGGTGAGGACGCTATATGTGACAGAGGTGAGGATGTTATATGTGGCAGAGGTGAGGATTTTATATGTGGCAGAGGTGAGGATGTTATATGTGGCAGAGGTGAGGATGTTATATGTGGCAGAGGTGAGGATGTTATATGTGGCAGAGGTGAGGACGCTATATGTGGCAGAGGTGAGGATGTTATATGTGGCAGAGGTGAGGATGTTATATGTGGCAGAGGTGAGGATGTTATATGTGGCAGAGGTGAGGATGTTATATGTGGCAGAGGTGAGGATGTTATATGTGGCAGAGGTGAGGATGTTATATGTGGCAGAGGTGAGGATGTTATATGTGGCAGAGGTGAGGATGTTATATGTGGCAGAGGTGAGGGTGTTATATGTGGCAGAGGTGAGGACGTTATATGTGGCAGAGGTGAGGATGTTATATGTGGCAGAGGTGAGGGTGTTATATGTGGCAGAGGTGAGGATGTTATATGTGGCAGAGGTGAGGATGTTATATGTGGCAGAGGTGAGGATGTTATATGTGGCAGAGGTGAGGATGTTATATGTGGCAGAGGTGAGGATGTTATATGTGGCAGAGGTGAGGATGTTATATGTGGCAGAGGTGAGGATGTTATATGTGGCAGAGGTGAGGATGTTATATGTGGCAGAGGTGAGGATGTTATATGTGGCAGAGGTGAGGATGTTATATGTGGCAGAGGTGAGGATGTTATATGTGGCAGAGGTGAGGATGCTATATGTGGCAGAGGTGAGGATGTTATATGTGGCAGAGGTGAGGATGTTATATGTGGCAGAGGTGAGGATGTTATATGTGGCAGAGGTGAGGATGCTATATGTGGCAGAGGTGAGGATGTTATATGTGGCAGAGGTGAGGATGCTATATGTGACAGAGGTGAGGATGCTATATGTGGCAGAGGTGAGGATGTTATATGTGGCAGAGGTGAGGATGCTATATGTGGCAGAGGTGAGGATGTTATATGTGGCAGAGGTGAGGATGCTATATGTGGCAGAGGTGAGGATGTTATATGTGGCAGAGGTGAGGATGTTATATGTGACAGAGGTGAGGATGTTATATGTGGCAGAGGTGAGGATGCTATATGTGGCAGAGGTGAGGATGTTATATGTGGCAGAGGTGAGGATGTTATATGTGGCAGAGGTGAGGATGTTATATGTGGCAGAGGTGAGGATGCTATATGTGGCAGAGGTGAGGATGTTATATGTGGCAGAGGTGAGGATGCTATATGTGGCAGAGGTGAGGATGCTATATGTGGCAGAGGTGAGGATGTTATATGTGGCAGAGGTGAGGATGCTATATGTGGCAGAGGTGAGGATGTTATATGTGGCAGAGGTGAGGATGTTATATGTGGCAGAGGTGAGGATGTTATATGTGGCAGAGGTGAGGATGTTATATGTGACAGAGGTGAGGATGTTATATGTGGCAGAGGTGAGGATGCTATATGTGGCAGAGGTGAGGATGTTATATGTGGCAGAGGTGAGGATGCTATATGTGGCAGAGGTGAGGATGTTATATGTGGCAGAGGTGAGGATGTTATATGTGGCAGAGGTGAGGATGCTATATGTGGCAGAGGTGAGGATGTTATATGTGGCAGAGGTGAGGATGTTATATGTGGCAGAGGTGAGGATGTTATATGTGGCAGAGGTGAGGATGTTATATGTGGCAGAGGTGAGGATGTTATATGTGGCAGAGGTGAGGATGTTATATGTGGCAGAGGTGAGGATGCTATATGTGACAGAGGTGAGGATGTTATATGTGGCAGAGGTGAGGATGTTATATGTGGCAGAGGTGAGGATGTTATATGTGGCAGAGGTGAGGATGTTATATGTGGCAGAGGTGAGGATGTTATATGTGGCAGAGGTGAGGGTGTTATATGTGGCAGAGGTGAGGATGTTATATGTGGCAGAGGTGAGGATGTTATATGTGGCAGAGGTGAGGATGTTATATGTGGCAGAGGTGAGGACGTTATATGTGGCAGAGGTGAGGATGTTATATGTGGCAGAGGTGAGGATGTTATATGTGGCAGAGGTGAGGACGCTATATGTGGCAGAGGTGAGGACGTTATATGTGGCAGAGGTGAGGATGTTATATGTGGCAGAGGTGAGGATGTTATATGTGGCAGAGGTGAGGATGTTATATGTGGCAGAGGTGAGGATGTTATATGTGACAGAGGTGAGGATGTTATATGTGGCAGAGGTGAGGATGCTATATGTGACAGAGGTGAGGATGTTATATGTGGCAGAGGTGAGGATGTTATATGTGGCAGAGGTGAGGATGTTATATGTGGCAGAGGTGAGGGTGTTATATGTGGCAGAGGTGAGGATGTTATATGTGGCAGAGGTGAGGGTGTTATATGTGACAGAGGTGAGGATGTTATATGTGGCAGAGGTGAGGATGTTATTTGTGGCAGAGGTGAGGATGTTATATGTGTCAGAGGTGAGGACGTTATATGTGACAGAGGTGAGGATGTTATATGTGGCAGAGGTGAGGATGTTATATGTGACAGAGGTGAGGATGTTATATGTGGCAGAGGTGAGGATGTTATATGTGACAGAGGTGAGGATGTTATATGTGGCAGAGGTGAGGATGCTATATGTGACAGAGGTGAGGATGTTATATGTGGCAGAGGTGAGGATGTTATATGTGGCAGAGGTGAGGATGTTATATGTGGCAGAGGTGAGGGTGTTATATGTGGCAGAGGTGAGGATGTTATATGTGGCAGAGGTGAGGATGTTATATGTGGCAGAGGTGAGGATGTTATATGTGGCAGAGGTGAGGATGTTATATGTGGCAGAGGTGAGGATGTTATATGTGGCAGAGGTGAGGATGTTATATGTGGCAGAGGTGAGGATGTTATATGTGGCAGAGGTGAGGATGTTATATGTGGCAGAGGTGAGGATGTTATATGTGGCAGAGGTGAGGATGCTATATGTGGCAGAGGTGAGGATGTTATATGTGGCAGAGGTGAGGATGTTATATGTGACAGAGGTGAGGATGTTATATGTGGCAGAGGTGAGGATGTTATATGTGGCAGAGGTGAGGATGTTATATGTGGCAGAGGTGAGGATGTTATATGTGGCAGAGGTGAGGATGTTATATGTGGCAGAGGTGAGGATGTTATATGTGGCAGAGGTGAGGATGTTATATGTGGCAGAGGTGAGGATGTTATATGTGGCAGAGGTGAGGATGCTATATGTGGCAGAGGTGAGGATGTTATATGTGGCAGAGGTGAGGATGCTATATGTGGCAGAGGTGAGGACGTTATATGTGTCAGAGGTGAGGACGTTATATGTGACAGAGGTGAGGATGTTATATGTGGCAGAGGTGAGGATGTTATATGTGGCAGAGGTGAGGATGTTATATGTGGCAGAGGTGAGGATGTTATATGTGGCAGAGGTGAGGATGTTATATGTGGCAGAGGTGAGGATGTTATATGTGGCAGAGGTGAGGATGTTATATGTGGCAGAGGTGAGGATGCTATATGTGGCAGAGGTGAGGATGTTATATGTGGCAGAGGTGAGGATGCTATATGTGGCAGAGGTGAGGATGTTATATGTGGCAGAGGTGAGGATGCTATATGTGGCAGAGGTGAGGATGTTATATGTGGCAGAGGTGAGGATGTTATATGTGGCAGAGGTGAGGATGCTATATGTGGCAGAGGTGAGGATGCTATATGTGGCAGAGGTGAGGATGTTATATGTGGCAGAGGTGAGGATGTTATATGTGGCAGAGGTGAGGATGCTATATGTGGCAGAGGTGAGGATGTTATATGTGGCAGAGGTGAGGATGTTATATGTGGCAGAGGTGAGGGTGTTATATGTGGCAGAGGTGAGGATGCTATATGTGACAGAGGTGAGGATGTTATATGTGACAGAGGTGAGGATGTTATATGTGACAGAGGTGAGGATGTTATATGTGGCAGAGGTGAGGGTGTTATATGTGGCAGAGGTGAGGATGTTATATGTGTAGCAGAGCTGAGGTCTTAGGTACGCTGGGTGCAGCAGATGTTCTAAATGTAGCAGAGCTGAATTTTACATAGAGCAGAACTTTAGAGCTGAGTTTGTTATTCAGATTATGTTGACTGATCTACCTCTGGTTGCAGCATATATATGTGTTTTTACATAGGACTGCCTGCTCAGACAGCGATTCAGCACTGCTATATGAGTAACTCCGTACACCCGGGATGCCGGCCGTGTGATGGGGTGAACGTCTTCATCTCTTTCAGGGTGATAATGGCAGTGAATATTAATCGGCTGCGGTAATGGCTCTGGGATTGATCCGGCTCCTGGTATAATGCGTTCAGCTCCGACACAGACAGCAATTTGCAGATTAGAGACGGAGGACGAGAACTGGGTGAAGGATGTGGGGGGTGATGATCCTGCGCTATGACAAGAGGACATACAACATAGAGGGGGATTCACTGTAACCTCTAATATCGAAGTGATACAGGGGCCCCGTATAGCCCCGGCCACAGCACTGGAGGCCCCATTATAATTATCAGTTGCTAAGTTGACTTTTCCTTTTATTTCCAGACAACATATCAAAAAAACATAACCAATAATTCAGATTTTAACTCATAAATGTCCCCAGTACATACAAGTGCTTCTCACAAAACTATAATATCATCAAAAAGGTAATTTATTTAATTTCTTAAATACAAAAAGTGACGCTCCTATATTATATAGAGTCATTACACACAGAGGGATCTATTATATAGAGTCATTACACACAGAGGGATCTATTATATAGAGTCATTACACACAGAGGGATCTATTATATAGAGTCATTACACACAGAGGGATCTATTATAGAGAGTCATTACACACAGAGGGATCTATTATAGAGAGTCATTACACACAGAGGGATCTATTATATAGAGCCATTACACACAGAGGGATCTATTATATAGAGTCATTACACACAGAGGGATCTATTATATAGAGTCATTACACACAGAGGGATCTATTATATAGAGTCATTACACACAGAGGGATCTATTATATAGAGTCATTACACACAGAGGGATCTATTATATAGAGTCATTACACATAGAGGGATCTATTATATAGAGTCATTACACACAGAGGGATCTATTATAGAGAGTCATTACACACAGAGGGATCTATTATAGAGAGTCATTACACGCAGAGGGATCTATTATAGAGAGTCATTACATGCAGAGGGATCTATTATATAGAGTCATTACACGCAGAGGGATCTATTATATAGAGTCATTACACACAGAGGGATCTATTATATAGAGTCATTACACACAGAGGGATCTATTATATAGAGTCATTACACATAGAGGGATCTATTATATAGAGTCATTACACACAGAGGGATCTATTATAGAGAGTCATTACACACAGAGGGATCTATTATATAGTCATTACACACAGAGGGATCTATTATATAGAGTCATTACACACAGAGGGATCTATTATATAGAGTCATTACACACAGAGGGATCTATTATATAGAGTCATTACACATAGAGGGATCTATTATATAGAGTCATTACACACAGAGGGATCTATTATAGAGAGTCATTACACACAGAGGGATCTATTATAGAGAGTCATTACACGCAGAGGGATCTATTATAGAGAGTCATTACACGCAGAGGGATCTATTATAGAGAGTCATTACACACAGAGGGATCTATTATAGAGAGTCATTACACACAGAGGGATCTATTATAGAGAGTCATTACACGCAGAGGGATCTATTATATAGAGTCATTACACGCAGAGGGATCTATTATATAGAGTCATTACACACAGAGGGATCTATTATATAGAGTCATTACACACAGAGAGATCTATTATATAGAGTCATTACACACAGAGGGATCTATTATATAGAGTCATTACACACAGAGAGATCTATTATATAGAGTCATTACACACAGAGGGGTCTATTATATAGAGTCATTACACACAGAGGGATCTATTATAGAGAGTCATTACACACAGAGGGATCTATTATATAGAGTCATTACACACAGAGGGATCTATTATATAGAGTCATTACACACAGAGGGATCTATTATATAGAGTCATTACACACAGAGGGATCTATTATATACAGTCGTTACACACAGAGGGATCTATTATATAGAGGCATTACACACAGAGGGATCTATTATATAGAGTCATTACACAAAGAGTGATCTATTATATAGAGTCATTACACGCAGAGCGATCTATTATATAGAGTCATTACCCGCAGAGGGATCTATTATATAGAGTCATTACCCACAGAGGGATCTATTATACAGAGTCATTACACACAGAGGGATCTATTATATAGAGTCATTACACGCAGAGGGATCTATTATATAGAGTCGTTACACGCAGAGGGATCTAATATATAGAGTCATTACACACAGAGGGATCTATTATATAGTTACATAGTTACATAGTTTATAAGGCCGAAAAAAGACAAGCGTCCATCCAGTTCAGCCTATTTCTTGTGCACTGCAGCTATTCCGCTATTCCTATACCATGCGGTATAGGCCAATTTACATCACTGAGGAAAAATTCACTTCCCGACACCAATCTGGCAGTCAGATTAAATCCCTGGATTAATTAACTAAGCATAAGATGTAATTTTATTGTTCTCAAGAAAGGCGTCCAGGCCTCTCTTGAACTCATTAAGTGAGTTGGACATCACCACTTCCTCTCCCAGAGAGTTCCAGAGTCTCACGGCTCTGACCGTAAAGAATCCCCTTCTATGCTGGTGCAGGAACCTCCTTTCCTCCAGACGCATAGTGTGCCCCCTCGTCTTTGTCACCATCCTTGGTATAAACAGGTCATGGGAGAGATCTCTGTACTGCCCCCTGATGTATTTATACATGTTTATGGGGTCTCCCCTAAGCCTTCTCTTTTCCAATGTAAATAGGCCTAATTTTGACAACCTCTCTGGGTATTCTAGTCCCTCCATTCCCTTTATTACCTTAGTCGCCCTCCTTTGTACCCTCTCTAGCTCCAATATGTCTTTCCTGAGCACCGGAGCCCAGAACTGTGCACAATATTCTAAGTGCGGCCTTACCAGCGCTTTATACAGAGGAAGAACAATGTTCTCATCATATGCCCCTATTCCTCTTCTGATGCATGCCATGACTCTATTTGCCTTCGCAGCTGCTGCCTGACACTGGGCACTCCAATTTAATTTGCTGTTAACCAAGACACCCAGGTCCTTCTCCATGTCAGATTTCCGCAACGGTTTCCCATTTAATATGTATGGGTGACTGCTGTTTTTCTTTCCCATGTGCATGACCTTACATTTATCGGCATTGAACCCCATTTGCCATTTTTTGGCCCAACTCCCCAATTTATCTAAATCCTCCTGTAGCTGTGCCGTATCCTCATTTGTATTAACTACTTTACAAAGTTTAGTATCATCTGCAAATATTGCTATTTTACTATGCAACCCTTCTACTAGATCATTAATAAATATATTAAATAATATAGGGCCCAAGACAGACCCTTGAGGCCCCCCGCTAGTAACCCTGACACCCCCTGAGCTTACTCCATTGATAACCACCCTCTGCTTTCTATCACTCAGCCAGCTATTTACCCACTTGCACACATTATCCCCCAGACCAAGCATTCTCATTTTATATACCAACCTTTTGTGTGGCACGGTATCAAACGCTTTGGAGAAGTCAAGGTCTACAACATCCACTGACTCTCCCCGGTCCAGCTGTGAGCTCACCTCCTCGTAGAAGGCCATCAGGAGCGATCCCTCATGAATCCATGTTGATATGGAGTTAGACAGTTATTATCATTAAGATATTCTACAATAGCATCTCTAAGAAATCCTTCAAACAATTTACCCACAACAGACGTTAAGCTGACTGCTCTATAGTTCCCAGGGTCACTTCTAGACCCCTTTTTGAATATTGGTACCACATTTGCTTGGCGCCAGTCTAGTGGGGCAGTCCCTGTCTATAAAGAGTGCTTGAATATAAGATACAGCGGTCTGTCTATCACATTACTTAATTCTTTTAGTACCCGGGGGTGTATGCCATCTGGGCCTGGTGACTTGTCTATTTTGATATTATTTAGGCGTTTCTGAACTTCCTCCTGGGTTAGGTGGGTGATATTTAGCGGAGGGTTTACTTTATCACTCTGCATTTCCTCCGATAAATTGTTTTCTTTTGTGAAAACAGTGGAGAAGAAGCTATTGAGTAGGTTCGCTTTACCCTCATCGCCCTCTATGATTTTACCCAGGTTATTTTACAATGGGCCAACTCCATCAGTTTTAATCCTTTTACTGTTTATATAGTTAAAGAACAGTTTGGGATTCGTTTTAATTTCCTTGGCAATTAGTCTCTCTGTCTCCTCTTTTGCTATTCTTATTTGTTTCTTACAGATTTTGTTTTTTTCCCTATAAGATATTAGCGCTTCCTCGCTGCCTTCTTGTTTAAGTTTACCGAAAGCCCTTTTTTTGTTTTTCATTGCCCTCTTGACCTCCTTATTTAGCCACATTGGCTTCCTCCTATTCCTAGCCCTTTTATTCCCATAAGGTATGTACCTTCTACAGTGACTATGTAGGACAGTTTTGAAAATTTCCCATTTTCTATCCGTGCTCCTATTACTGAAGATCCTATCCCAGTCTATAAGGTGAAGGGCATCTCTTAGCTGAAGTTCAGTGTTTTTGTGCCTCCCTTGCTGGGCACCTACTGAAGCACATGTGGAATTGTATCATGTTGGGGTCACTATTTCCCAGGTGCCCCCCGACCTGCACCTCAGTTATTCTGTCTGGCCTGTTAGTTAATATTAAGTCTAAAAGGGCCGTCCCTCTAGTTGGTTCCTGCACAAGTTGTGACAAATAATTGTCTTTGATAATTGACAGAAACCTGTTTCCTTTCTGAGATCTACAGCTTTCGGTTTCCCAGTCTATATCGGGGTAGTTGAAGTCCCCCATAATAATCACCTCGTTATTTTTTGCTACTTCGTCTATTTGTCTCATTAATAGACTTTCCGTGGCTTCTGCTATATTTGGTGGTTTATAACAGACTCCTATGATAATTTTATTCTTGTTTTTTGCCCCATGTATCTCCACCCATAAGGACTCGACCTCCTCATTTCCCTCCCATACATCCTCCCGTATTGTAGGCTTTAGACACGTCTTTACATATAGATAGACTCCACACCCTTTCCGATTTCTTCGATCCCTTCTAAACAGACTGTAACCCTGTAAGTTACCTGCCCAGTCATAGCTTTCATCCAACCATGTCTCGGTTATTCCCACCATGTCATAGTTACCTGTAGATATTTCTGCTTCCAGTTCATCCATCTTGTTTGTCAGGCTCCTGGCATTTGCTAGCACGCAGTTTACACGATTTTGTTTTGTTCCAATCTTCTCCCTGTGGATTGTATTAGAAATTTTCTTACCTTCCTTCCAAGTATCTTGTCTTGGACCTTCTTTGTCGCACTTCATATCTTTCATTAGTATGTTCTCTGGTTGCATGTTCGTGTCCGGCGTTTTTCTTCCCATCCCCTCTTCTTCTAGTTTAACGCCCTCCTGATGAGTGTTGCGAGTCTCCTGGCGAATGTGTGTTTCCCGGGTTTGTTGAGGTGTAGTCCGTCTCTGGCAAGGAGTCCGTCATAGAGGTAATTCACACCGTGGTCCAGGAATCCAAATCCTTGTTGTCTGCACCATCGTCTCAGCCAGCTGTTCACATCAAGGATCCTGTTCCATCTCCTGACGCCATGCCCGTCTACTGGAAGGATAGAAGAAAAAACTACCTGCGCATCCAGTTCTTTTACTTTCTTCCCCAATGCTTCAAAGTCCTTGCAGATTGTCGGTAGGTCCTTCTTTGCCGTGTCATTGGTGCCAACATGTATCAGAAGAAATGGGTGCACATCCTTGGAACTGATGAGCTTCGGTATCCTATCGGTAACATCCTTGATCTTCGCCCCTGGGAGGCAGCATACTTCTCTTGCGGTTATGTCCGGTCTGCAGATAGCTGCTTCTGTTCCTCTCAGTAGTGAGTCTCCCACCACCACCACTCTTCTTCCCTTCTTGGCTGTCCTTTTTCTTGTCGCTTCTGGGTGTCTCTGGGTACTGTTTTCTTTTTTGCTTGCTGGTAGTGCCTCATCCTTAGGTGTGCCATCTTCATCCTCCACAAGTCCTTGGAATCTGTTTCTCAGTTGTGTGGTTGGTGGTGTCTCCATGGTCTTCTTGCTTCTTTTGGTCACTTGCCTCCACTTGTCTGCCTCTGGAGGTTCTCTGATGCTTCCTTCACTTTCCGTGACCAGTAGTGACGCTTCTGTTCTGTCCAGGAAGTCTTCATTTTCCTTGATGAGTTTTAATGTCGCAATTCTTTCTTCCAGTCCCCGCACCTTTTCTTCTAAAAGAGCCAGTAGTCTACACTTCTGGCAGGTGAAGTTGGTTTCAGCTTCTGGTCGTCAGAGTCATTACACACAGAGGGATCTATTATATAGAGTCATTACACACAGAGGGATCTATTATATAGAGTCATTACACACAGAGGGATCTATTATATAGAGTCATTACACACAGAGGGATCTATTACATAGAGTCATTACACACAGAGGGATCTATTATATAGAGTCATTACACACAGAGGGATCTATTATATAGAGTCATTACATACAGAGGGATCTATTATATAGAGTCATTACACACAGAGGGATCTATTATATAGAGTCATTACACACAGAGAGATCTATTATATAGAGTCATTACACACAGAGGGATCTATTATATAGAGTCATTACACACAGAGGGATCTATTATATAGAGTCATTACACACAGAGGGATCTATTATATAGAGTCATTACACACAGAGGGATCTATTACATAGAGTCATTACACACAGAGGGATCTATTATATAGAGTCATTACACACAGAGGGATCTATTATATAGAGTCATTACATACAGAGGGATCTATTATATAGAGTCATTACACACAGAGGGATCTATTATATAGAGTCATTACACACAGAGAGATCTATTATATAGAGTCATTACACACAGAGGGATCTATTATATAGAGTCATTACACACAGAGGGATCTATTATATAGAGTCATTACACACAGAGGGATCTATTATATAGAGTCATTACACACAGAGGGATCTATTATATAGAGTCATTACACGCAGAGGGATCTATTATATAGAGTCATTACACACAGAGGGATCTATTATATAGAATCATTACACACAGAGGGATCTATTATATAGAGTCATTACACACAGAGGGATCTATTATATAGAGTCATTACACACAGAAGGATCTATTATAGAGAGTCATTACACACAGAGGGATCTATTATATAGAGTCATTACACACAGAGGGATCTATTATATAGAGTCATTACACACAGAGGGATCTATTATATAGAGTCATTACACACAGAGGGATCTATTATATAGAGTCATTACACACAGAGGGATCTATTATATAGAGTCATTACACACAGAGGGATCTATTACATAGAGTCATTACACACAGAGGGATCTATTATATAGAGTCATTACACACAGAGGGATCTATTATATAGAGTCATTACATACAGAGGGATCTATTATATAGAGTCATTACACACAGAGGGATCTATTATATAGAGTCATTACACACAGAGAGATCTATTATATAGAGTCATTACACACAGAGGGATCTATTATATAGAGTCATTACACACAGAGGGATCTATTATATAGAGTCATTACACACAGAGGGATCTATTATATAGAGTCATTACACACAGAGGGATCTATTATATAGAGTCATTACACGCAGAGGGATCTATTATATAGAGTCATTACACACAGAGGGATCTATTATATAGAATCATTACACACAGAGGGATCTATTATATAGAGTCATTACACACAGAGGGATCTATTATATAGAGTCATTACACACAGAAGGATCTATTATAGAGAGTCATTACACACAGAGGGATCTATTATATAGAGTCATTACACACAGAGGGATCTATTATATAGAGTCATTACACACAGAGGGATCTATTATATAGAGTCATTACACACAGAGGGATCTATTATATAGAGTCATTACACACAGAGGGATCTATTATATAGAGTCATTACACACAGAGGGATCTATTATATAGAGTCATTACACACAGAGGGATCTATTATATAGAGTCATTACACACAGAGGGATCTATTATATAGAGTCATTACATACAGAGGGATCTATTATATAGAGTCATTACACACAGAGGGATCTATTATATAGAGTCATTACACACAGAGAGATCTATTATATAGAGTCATTACACACAGAGGGATCTATTATATAGAGTCATTACACACAGAGGGATCTATTATATAGAGTCATTACACACAGAGGGATCTATTATATAGAGTCATTACACACAGAGGGATCTATTATATAGAGTCATTACACGCAGAGGGATCTATTATATAGAGTCATTACACACAGAGGGATCTATTATATAGAATCATTACACACAGAGGGATCTATTATATAGAGTCATTACACACAGAGGGATCTATTATATAGAGTCATTACACACAGAAGGATCTATTATAGAGAGTCATTACACACAGAGGGATCTATTATATAGAGTCATTACACACAGAGGGATCTATTATATAGAGTCATTACACACAGTGGGATCTATTATATAGAGTCATTACACACAGAGGGATCTATTATATAGAGTCATTACACACAGAGGGATCTATTATATAGAGTCATTACACACAGAGGGATCTATTATATAGAGTCATTACACACAGAGAGATCTATTATATAGAGTCATTACACACAGAGGGATCTATTATATAGAGTCATTACACACAGAGGGATCTATTATATAGAGTCATTACACACAGGGATCTATTATATAGAGTCATTACACACAGAGGGATCTATTATATAGAGTCATTACACGCAGAGGGATCTATTATATAGAGTCATTACACACAGAGGGATCTATTATATATAATAATAATAATAATAGTTTATTTTTATAGCGCCAACATATTCCGCAGCACTTTACAAATTTTAGGGGGGACTTATACAGACAATACAGAATAAGCATATCTCATATCGAACGGAGTGAGGGCCCTGCTCGCGAGCTTACAGTCTATGAGGAAGTGGGGGAGACACAAAAGGTAAAAAGTACATATATTGTATAATGCAGCCTTGATATACTGAATAGGATAAATAATAATACATGGACTGGTCGCCAGCCAGTATGTGTGCAGTCCTGACAGAGGCTTTTATGTGCATGGTTGGTTTGAACCCGAAGTTGAAGAAGATTTTAATATGGGGGAAAGCTGGGATGGACAGAGTGTGTTTAGGTGATACGCCAGTCTAAAGAAATGTGTTTTTAGGGTTCGCTTGAAACTGTGGGTATTGGGAATTAATCGAACTGTCCTGGGTAGTGCATTCCAGAGAATTGGCGCAGCACGCGAGAAATCTTGGAGACGGGAGTGGGAAGTTCGGATTATGGAGGATTTTAGTTTCAAGTCATTTGCAGAACGGAGGGCACGTGTAGGGTGGTAGACTGAGACAAGGGAGGAGATGTAGGGGGGTACTGAAGCATGGAGCGCTTTGTGGGTAAGCGTGATAAGTTTAAAACGAACTCTATATTGGATGGGCAACCAATGCAATGACTGGCACAGGGAAGAGGCATCTGAGTAGCGGTTGGCAAGAATCATTACACACAGAGTGATCTATTATATAGAGTCATTACACACAGAAGGATCTATTATAGAGAGTCATTACACACAGAGGGATCTATTATATAGAGTCATTACACACAGAGGGATCTATTATATACAGTCATTACACACAGAGGGATCTATTATATAGAGTCATTACACACAGAGGGATCTATTATATAGAGTCATTACACACAGAGTGATCTATTATATAGAGTCATTACACACAGAGGGATCTATTATATAGAGTCATTACACACAGAGGGATCTATTATATAGAGTCATTACACACAGAGGGATCTATTATATAGAGTCATTACACACAGAGGGATCTATTATATAGAGTCATTACACACAGAGGGATCTATTATATAGAGACATTACACACAGAGGGATCTATTTCACTTGGTTATTTCTGTTAATGTTGATGATTATGGCTTACAGCCAATGAAAACACAGAAGTCATTATCTCAGTAAATTAGAATACTTTATAACTGAATCTGAAATGTCTGTTCAGTAAATGCCTCAATACTTGGTCGGGCTCCTTCTGCATCAATTACTGCATCAATGCGGCAATGTGGCATGGAGGGATCAGCCTGTGGCATGGAGGGATCAGCCTGTGACATGGAGGGATCAGCCTGTGGCTGCTGAGGGGTTATGGAAGCCCAGGTGGCTTTGATAGCAGCCTTCAGCTCGTCTGCATTGTGGGGTCTGGGGTCTCATCTTCCTCCTGACAATACCCCATAGATTCTCTATAATAGATTCTCTATGGGGTTAAGGTCAGGCGAGTTTGCTGACAATGAAGCACAGTGATACTGTTGTGTGTAAACCAGGTATTGGTACTTTTGGCCGTGTGGACAGGGGCCAAGTCCTGCTGGAGAATGACATTTCCATCTCCATAAAGCTTGTCGGCAGAGGGAAGCATGAAGTGCTGTAAAATGTCCTGGTAGACGGGTGCGCTGACTTTTGTCTTGATAAAACACAGTGGACCTCCACCAGCAGATGACATGGCCCCCCAAACCATCACTGATTGAGGAGACTTCACACTAGACCTCCAGCAGCTTGGATTTTGGCCTCTCCACTCTTCCTCCAGACTCTGGGACCTTGTGGAGTGTGTCAGTGACTGCCTTCTGGACATCTGTCAAGTCAGCAGTCTTCCCCATGATTGTGGAGCCTACTGAAACAGACTAAAGGACCTTTTTAAACGCTTAGGAAGCCTTTGCAGGTGTTTTTGGTTAATTATTCTAATTTACTGAGATAATGACTTTTGTGTTTTCATTGGCTGTAAGCCATAATCATCAACATTAACAGAAATAACCACATGAAATAGATCCCTCTGTGTGTAATGACTCTATATAATAGATCACTCTGTGTGTAATGACTCTATATAATAGATCCCTCTCCGTGTAATGACTCTATATAATAGATCCCTCTGCGTGTAATGACTCTATATAATAGATCGCTCTGCGTGTAACGACTCTATATAATAGATCCCTCTGCGTGTAATGACTCTATATAATAGATCCCTCCGCGTGTAATGACTCTATATAATAGATCCCTCCGTGTGTAATGACTCTATATAATAGATCGCTCCGTGTGTAATGACTCTATATAATAGATCCCTCTGTGTGTAATGACTCTATATAATAGATCCCTCTGTGTGTAATGACTGTATATAATAGATCCCTCTGTGTGTAATGACTCTATATAATAGATCCCTCTGTGTGTAATGACTCTATATAATAGATCCCTCTGTGTGTAATGACTGTATATAATAGATCCCTCTGTGTGTAATGACTCTATATAATAGATCACTCTGTGTGTAATGACTCTATATAATAGATCCCTCTGTGTGTAATGACTCTATATAATAGATCCCTCTGCGTGTAATGACTCTATATAATAGATCCCTGTGTGTAATGACTCTATATAATAGATCCCTCTGTGTGTAATGACTCTATATAATAGATCCCTCTGCGTGTAATGACTCTATAATAGATCCCTCTGTGTGTAATGACTATATAATAGATCCCTCTGTGTGTAATGACTCTATATAATAGATCCCTCCGTGTGTAAGGACTCTATATAATAGATCACTCTGCGTGTAATGACTCTATATAATAGATCCCTCTGTGTGTAATGACGCTATATAATAGATCCCTCTGTGTGTAATGACTCTATATAATAGATCCCTCTGTGTGTAATGACTCTATATAATAGATCCTTCTGTGTGTAATGACTCTATATAATAGATCCCTCTGTGTGTAATGACTCTATATAATAGATCCCTCTGTGTGTAATGACTCTATATAATAGATCCCTCTGTGTGTAATGACTCTATATAATAGATCCCTCTGTGTGTAATGACTCTATATAATACAGTTATATGAAAAAGTTTGGGCACCCCTATTAATCTTAAGCTTAATGTTTTATAAAAATTGGTGTTTTTGCAGCAGCTATTTCAGTTTGATCTATGTAATAACTGTTGGACACAGTAATGTTTCTGCCTTGAAATGAGGTTTATTGTACTAACAGAAAATGTGCAATTTGCATTCAAACAAAATTTGACAGGTGCATAAGTATGGGCACCCTTATCATTTTCTTGTTTTAAATACTCCTACCTACTTTTTACTGACTTACTAAAGCACTTTTTTTGGTTTTGTAACCTCATTGAGCTTTGAACTTCATAGCCAGGTGTGTGCAATCATGAGAAAAGCTACTTAAAGTTGCCACTTGCAAGTTGTTCTCCTGTTTGAATCTCCTCTGAAGAGTGGCATCATGGGCTCCTCAAAACAACTGTCAAGTGATCTGAAAACAAAGATTATTCAAAATAGTTGTTCAGGGGAAGGATACAAAAAGCTGTCTCAGAGATTTAACCTGTCAGTTTCCACTGTGAGGAACATAGTAAGGAAATGGAAGAACACAGGGACAGTTCTTGTTAAGGCCAGAAGTGGCAGGCCAAGAAAAACATCAGAAAGGCAGAGAAGAAGAATGGTGAGATCAGTCAAGGACAATCCTCAGACCACCTCCAGAGAGCTGCAGCATCAACTTGCTGCAGATGGTGTCACTGTGCATCGGTCAACTATACAACGCACTTTGCACAAGGAGAAGCTGTATGGGAGAGTGATGCGAAAGAAGCCGTTTCTGCAAGCACGCCACAAACAGAGTCGGCTGAGGTATGCAAAAACACATTTGGAAAAGCCAATTTCTTTTTGGAAGAAGGTCCTGTGGACTGATGAAACCAAGATTGAGTTGTTTGGTCATACAAAAAGGCGTTATGCATGGCGGCAAAAAAGCACAGCATTCCAAGAAAAACACTTGCTACCCACAGTAAAATTTGGTGGAGGTTCCATCATGCTTTGGGGCAGTGTGGCCAATGCCGGCACCGGGAATCTTGTTAAAGTTGAGGGACGCATGGATTCCACTCAGTATCAGCAGATTCTTGACAATAATGTTCAAGAATCAGTGATAAAGTTGAAGTTACGCAGGGGATGGATCTTTCAGCAAGACAATGATCCAAAACACCGCTCCAAATCCACTCAGGCATTCATGCAGAGGAACAATTACAATGTTCTGGAATGGCCATCCCAGTCCCCAGACCTGAATATCATTGAACATCTGTGGGATCATTTGAAGAGGGCTGTCCATGCTCGGCGACCATCAAACTTAACTGAACTGGAATTGTTTTGTAAAGAGGAATGGTCAAAAATACCTTCATCCAGGATCCAGGAACTCATTAAAAGCTACAGGAAGCGACTAGAGGCAAAAGGAGGATCTACTAAATATTAATGTCACTTTTCTGGTGAGGTGCCCATACTTATGCACCTGTCAAATTTTGTTTGAATGCAGATTGCACATTTTCTGTTAGTACAATAAACCTCATTTCAAGGCAGAAACATTACTGTGTCCAACAGTTATTACATAGATCAAACTGAAATAGCTGTTGCAAAAACACCAATTTTTATAAAACATTAAGCTTAAGATTAATAGGGGTGCCCAAACTTTTTCATATAACTGTAGATCCCTCTGTGTGTAATGACTCTATATAATAGATCCCTCTGTGTGTAATGACTCTATATAATAGATCCCTCTGTGTGTAATGACTCTATATAATAGATCCCTCTGTGTGTAATGACTCTATATAATAGATCCCTCTGTGTGTAATGACTCTATATAATAGATCCCTCTGCGTTTAATGACTCTATATAATAGATCCCTCTGCGTGTAATGACTCTATATAATAGATCCCTCTGTGTGTAATGACTATATAATATAAGAGTTTCACTTTTTGTATTGAAGAACTGAAATAAATTAACTTTTTTATTTATTTAGTTTTTTGATGATATTCTAATTTAGTGAGAAGCACTTGTATATTCTGATATGAAGAAATCGGCCACGGTCACCGAATATGAGAATTAGTCAGAATTCTAGAAATGTCGGCCGGAGAGAAGTGTCCAGGCGTCTGTGGATGGGGGCAGCCGTGGTGGTGCCGTTAGCTTGGATGCTGCCCTGCACATATACAGTATCCTCATCCTCTCATATATGTACAGTGGTGTGAAAAAGTGTTTGCCCCCTTCCTGATTTCTTATTCTCTGTCACTTAAATATTTCAGATCATAAAACAAATGTAAATATTAGAGAAAGATAACACAAGTAACCACAAAATGCAGTTTTTAAATGAAGATCTTTATTATTAAGGAAAAATGAAATCCAAACCTACAGGGCCCTGTGTGATAGTGATCACCCCCCCCCCCCCACCTTAAAAAATTAATTAACTGTGGTTAATCACATCTTTGGTAAGCGGAGTTCAATTTCCCTAGCCACACACAGGCCTGATTACTGCCACACCTGTTCTCAATCAAGAAATTATTTAAATTGGACCTGCCTGACAAAGTGAAGTAGAGCAAAAGATCCTCAAAAGCTAGACATCATGCTGCGATTCTAAGAAATTCAGGAACACCATACCAACAGTAAAATATGGTGGTGGTAGAGTGATGGTCTGGGGCTGTTTTTATAAGTGACAAACATGTGAAAGAATAAGAAATCAGGAAGGGGGCAAACACTTTTTCACACCACTGTATATGCAGTGTGCATCAGAGCGCTGGTAAAGTCTATAGAGGAAAAGAAAATGGCGCCGCCTCCTGACAACAATAGTAGTAAAAATGTCACAGAAGAATGACATGTACGGGTCTTGAAGGGGCTTTCTTGTCATACCATGAGAATAATCACCCATCCACAGGATAGATCATTGATATTAGATCCGGGGGTCCGACACCAGACGCCCCAACAATCAACTGATATTTAATTCAGCAGCCTATTCTTCTGATCGGAGCTGTGTGCAATGCTCTGCGGAAGTTCTGCAGCTCTGATCAAAGTGTTTATATCTTGTGGGCACTACAGCCAATAACAGTTGATTAGTGGAGGCGCCATGAGTGAGACCGCCACCGATCTCACACTGATGAACTATGGGTAGCTGATCAATACAGTTTCTCTTCATCCCTCCTCCTTTCCAGAACTCTATCCTCTTCTCCTATTTCTCTCTGGGACTTTTCATCCCCTTCTCCTCCTCCTTCTCCTCCTGCTCCTCCTCTCTGGCAGTCTTTATCGCCTTCACCCCCTCTCCAGGACTCTTTATCCCCTTCTCCTCCTCTTCTCTGGGTCTTTCCATCCTTCTCTTCCTCCTTTCCATGACTCTTTATTCCCTTCTCCTCCTCCTCCTCTTTGGCACTTTTCATCCTCTTCTCCTCCTCTCTGGGACTTTTCATCCTTCTTCTCCTTATTTCCATGACTCTTTATCTCCTTCTCCTCCTCCTCTCTGGGTCTTTCTATTCTTCTCCTTCTCCTTTCCATGACTCTTTATTCCCATATCCTCCTTGGCACTTTTCATCCTCTTCTTCTCCTCTCTGGGGGTTTTCATCCTTCTCCTCTTCCTTTCCATGACTCTTTATCCACCTTCTCCTCTATCTTTGGGACTTTTCATCCTCGTCTCCTCCTCCTCTCTGGGAGCTTTCATCCTCTCCTCCTCTGGGACTTTTTATCCCCTTCTCCTCCTCCTTCTCTGGGCCTTTTTATCCTCGTCTCCTCCTCTTCTCTGGGTCTTTTCATCCCCTTCTCCTCCTCCTCTCTGGGTCTTTTCATCCCCTTCTCCTCCTCCTCTCTGGGACCCTTCATGCCCTTCTCCTCCTCCTCTGGGACTTTTTATCCTCATCTCCTCCTTTCTGGGAACTTTCATCCTCTCCTCCTCCTCTGGGACTTTTCATCTCCTTCTCCTCCTCCTCTCTGCAACCCTTCATGCCCTTCTCCTCCTCCTCTGGGACTTTTTATCCCCTTCTCCTCCTCTCTGGGACTTTTTATCCCCTTCTCCTCCTCCTCTCTGGGACTTTTCATCCCCTTCTCCTCCTCCTCTCTGGGACTTTTCATCCCCTTCTCCTCCTCCTCTCTGGGACTTTTCATCCCCTTCTCCTCCTCCTCTGGGACTTTTTATCCCCTTCTCCTCCTCTCTGGGACTTTTTATCCCCTTCTCCTTCTCCTCCTCCTCTCTGGAACTTTTCATCCCCTTCTCCTCCTCCTCTCTGGGACTTTTTATCCCCTTCTCCTTCTCCTCCTCCTCTCTGGGACTTTTCATCCCCTTCTCCTTCTCCTCCTCCTCTCTGGGACTTTTCATCCCCTTCTTCTCCTCCTCTCTGGGAGCTTCCATCCTCTTGTCTGACGTTTTCCTTCTGTACCTGGGTCTGCACTTGCACGTCTTGCTGGCAGCTGTTTTATCATCATATGAGTAATATCTGAGGACTGTGTTAGGAGCAGAGACGTTTGGGTCAGTGGAGCTGCTGTGAGCCGCTTGTCTCTTTCCTCGCAGATGACTGCATTAAGACGCTCATGTTTTCGGTGACACTGGGAATATGGGTTACTCGTGTCCCCCGCCGGCGTAATGTGAAATCTCTGGGAAATGTGGCTGAATTATTTATTTGTGCAGATTTGCTGCGAGTGTGGATCTGTCAGCAGCAGGCGCTGGATGCCGGGGGCCCGATGCTGCAGTCAGCAGACTCCGCTGACTCCTGATTAGTAGGACGTCGTCTACACGGGAACATAACAAATCATGTACAAAAGGTGCGGAAACAACCCCGTCCCGGACCCCCTGACCCAGACCAACCCCGGCCCAGCTCCCCCCAGCCCAGACCCCGGCTCAGATCCCCCCGGCCCAGACCCCGGCTCAGATCCCCCAGCTCAGATCCCCCCAGCCCAGACCCCAGCTCGGATCCCCCAGCCCAGACCCCCGGCTCAAATCCCCCCAGCACAGGCACCTGGCCGGGACCCACTGACCCAGACCAACCCTGGCCCGGATCGCCCAGCCCAGACCCCGGCCCGGATCCCCCAATTCAGACCCCTGCTCAGATCCCCCAGCCCAGACCCCGGCTCGGATCCCCCAGCCCAGACCCCTGCTCGGATCCCCCAGCCCAGACCCCTGCTCGGATCCCCCAGCCCAGACCCCAGTTCGGATCCCCCAGCCCAGACCCCAGTTCGGATCCCCCAGCCCAGACCCCAGTTCGGATCCCCCAGCCCAGACCCCAGTTCGGAACCCCCAGCCCAGACCCCTGCTCGGATCCCCCAACCCAGACCCCTGCTCGGATCCCCCAGCCCAGACCCCTGCTCGGATCCCCCAGCCCAGACCCCTGCTCGGATCCCCCAGCCCAGACCCCTGCTCGGATCCCCCAGCCCAGACCCCTGCTCGGATCCCCCAACCCAGACCCCGGCTTGGATCCCCCAACCCAGACCCCTGCTCGGATCCCCCAACCCAGACCCCGGCTTGGATCCCCCAGCCCAGACCCCTTCTCGGACTGCAGGGGATGAGATTACTGGGGATTTTATTCTGGTTGGAAAATCCAAAATTGGGGCTAATCCTGTGCCCTCGGCCTCCTGTCATTGCTGATGAGAATTTCCTCCTGGGACGTTTCCAACGTTTCTTATGTAGCACAATCAGTAGATGAATCTGTACCTTCTTAAAGGGCCAGAAACATAATATAGAGATAATGAAACATCCTCACCGCTATAAGAGGCTGATATCAGTCACATATGATGTAATGTCTGGAGGTTATATCAGTACTGGAGCGTTATAAGAGGCTGATATCAGTCACATATGGTGTAATGTCTGGAGGTTATATCAGTGCTGGAGCGTTATAAGAGGCTGATATCAGTCACATATGATGTAATGTCTGGAGGTTATATCAGTACTGGAGCATTATAAGAGGCTGATATCAGTCACATGGTGTAATATCTGGAGGTTATATCAGTACTGGAGTGTTATAAGAGGCTGATATCAGTCACATATGGTATAATGTCTGGAGGTTATATCAGTACTGGAGCGTTATAAGAGGCTGATATCAATCACATATGGTGTAATGTCTGGAGGTTATATCAGTGCTGGAGCGTTATAAGAAGGGCTGATATCAGTCACATATGGTGTAATGTCTGGAGGTTATATCAGTACTGGAGCGTTATAAGAGGAGCTGATATCAGTCACATATGATGTAATGTCTGGAGGTTATATCAGTACTGGAGCGTTATAAGAGGAGCTGATATCAGTCACATATGATGTAATGTCTGGAGGTTATATCAGTAATGGAGCGTTATAAGAGGCTGATATCAGTCACATATGGTGTAATGTCTGGAGGTTATATCAGTGCTGGAGCTTTATAAGAGGCTGATATCAGTCACATATGATGTAATGTCTGGAGGTTATATCAGTACTGGAGCATTATAAGAGGCTGATATCAGTCACATATGGTGTAATGTCTGGAGGTTATATCAGTACTGGAGCATTATAAGAGGAGCTGATATCAGTCACATATGGTGTAATGTCTGGAGGTTATATCAGTACTGGAGCGTTATAAGAGGCTGATATCAGTCACATATGGTATAATGTCTGGAGGTTATATCAGTATTGGAGCGTTATAAGAGGCTGATATCAGTCACATATGATGTAATGTCTGGAGGTTATATCAGTACTGGAGCGTTATAAGAGGAGCTGATATCAGTCACATATGATGTAATGTCTGGAGGTTATATCAGTACTGGAGCGTTATAAAAGGGACTGATATCAGTCACATATGATGTAATGTCTGGAGGTTATATCAGTACTGGAGCGTTATAACAGACTGATATCAGTCACATATGGTGTAATGTCTGGAGGTTATATCAGTACTGGAGCGTTATAAAAGGGACTGATATCAGTCACATATGATGTAATGTCTGGAGGTTATATCAGTACTGGAGCGTTATAACAGGCTGATATCAGTCACATTTGGTGTAATGTCTGGAGGTTATATGAGTACTGGAGCGTTATAAGAGGCTGATATCAGTCACATATGGTGTAATGTCTGGAGGTTATATCAGTACTGGAGCGTTATAAGAGGAGCTGATATCAGTCACATATGGTCTAATGTCTGGAGGTTATATCAGTACCGGAGCATTATAAGAGGAGCTGATATCAGTCACATGTGGTGTAATGTCTGGAGGTCATATCAGTACTGGAGCGTTATAAGAGACTGATATCAGTCACATATGGTGTAATGTCTGGGGGTTATATCAGTACTGGAGCGTTATAAGAGGGGCTGATATCAGTCACATATGGTGTAATGTCTGGAGGTTATATCAGTACTGGAACGTTATAAGAGGGGCTGATATCAGTCACATATGATGTAATGTCTGGGGGTTATATCAGTACTGGAGCGTTATAAGAGGGGCTGATATCAGTCACATATGGTGTAATGTCTGGAGGTTATATCAGTACTGGAGCGTTATAAGAGGCTGATATCAGTCACATATGATGTAATGTCTGGAGGTTATATCAGTACTGGAGCGTTATAAGAGGGACTGATATCAGTCACATATGACGTAATGTCTGGAGGTTATATCAGTACTGGAGCATTATAAGAGGAGCTGATATCAGTCACATATGATGTAATGTCTGGAGGTTATATCAGTACTGGAGCGTTATAACAGGCTGATATCAGTCACATATGGTGTAATGTCTGGTGGTTATATCACTACTGGAGCGTTATAAGAGGGGCTGATATCAGTCACATAGGATGTAATGTCTGGAGGTTATATCAGTACTGGAGCGTTATAAGAGGGTCTGATATCAGTCACATATGGTGTAATGTCTGGAGGTTATATCAGTGCTGGAGCGTTATAAGAGGCTGATATCAGTCACATATGGTGTAATGTCTGGAGGTTATATCAATACTGGAGCGTTATAAGAGGCTGATATCAGTCACATATGGTGTAATGTCTGGAGGTTATATCAGTACTGGAGCGTTATAAGAGGCTGTTATCAGTCACATATGGTGTAATGTCTGGAGGTTATATCAGTACTGGAGCGTTATAAGAGACTGATATCAGTCACATGATGTAATGTCTGGAGGTTATATCAGTACTGGAGCGTTATAAGAGGCTGATATCAGTCACATATGGTGTAATGTCTGGAGGTTATATCAGTACTGGAGCGTTATAAGAGGCTGATATCAGTCACATATGGTGTAATGTCTGGAGGTTATATCAGTACTGGAGCGTTATAAGAGGCTGATATCAGTTACATATGATGTAATGTCTGGAGGTTATATCAGTACTGGAGCGTTATAAGAGGCTGATATCAGTCACATATGATGTAATGTCTGGAGGTTATATCAGTGCTGGAGCGTTATAAGAGGCTGATATCAGTCACAAATGGTGTAATGTCTGGAGTTTATATCAGTACTGGAGCGTTATAAGAGGCTGATATCAGTCACATATGATGTAATGTCTGGAGTTTATATCAGTACTGGAGCGTTATAAGAGGCTGATATCAGTCACATATGATGTAATGTCTGGAGGTTATATCAGTACTGGAGCGTTATAAGAGGAGCTGATATCAGTCACATATGATGTAATGTCTGGAGGTTATATCAGTGCTGGAGCGTTATAAGAGGAGCTGATATCAGTCACATATGGTGTAATGTCTGGAGTTTATATCAGTACTGAAGCGTTATAAGAGGCTGATATCAGTCACATATGATGTAATGTCTGGAGTTTATATCAGTACTGGAGCGTTATAAGAGGCTGATATCAGTCACATATGGTGTAATGTTTGGAGGTTATATCAGTACTGGAGCTTTATAAGAGGCTGATATCAGTTACATATGGTGTAATGTCTGGAGGTTATATCAGTACTGGAGCGTTATAAGAGGCTGATATCAGGCACATATGATGTAATGTCTGGAGTTTATATCAGTACTGGAGCGTTATTAGAGGCTGATATCAGTCACATATGGTGTAATGTCTGGAGGTTATATCAGTACTGGAGCGTTATAAGAGGCTGATATCAGTCACATATGGTGTAATGTCTGGAGGTTATATCAGTACTGGAGCGTTATAAGAGGCTGATATCAGTCACATATGGTGTAATGTCTGGAGGTTATATCAGTACTGGAGCGTTATAAGAGGCTGATATCAGTTACATATGATGTAATGTCTGGAGGTTATATCAGTACTGGAGCGTTATAAGAGGCTGATATCAGTCACATATGATGTAATGTCTGGAGGTTATATCAGTGCTGGAGCGTTATAAGAGGCTGATATCAGTCACAAATGGTGTAATGTCTGGAGTTTATATCAGTACTGGACCGTTATAAGAGGCTGATATCAGTCACATATGATGTAATGTCTGGAGTTTATATCAGTACTGGAGCGTTATAAGAGGCTGATATCAGTCACATATGATGTAATGTCTGGAGGTTATATCAGTACTGGAGCGTTATAAGAGGAGCTGATATCAGTCACATATGATGTAATGTCTGGAGGTTATATCAGTGCTGGAGCGTTATAAGAGGAGCTGATATCAGTCACATATGGTGTAATGTCTGGAGTTTATATCAGTACTGAAGCGTTATAAGAGGCTGATATCAGTCACATATGATGTAATGTCTGGAGTTTATATCAGTACTGGAGCGTTATAAGAGGCTGATATCAGTCACATATGGTGTAATGTTTGGAGGTTATATCAGTACTGGAGCTTTATAAGAGGTTGATATCAGTTACATATGGTGTAATGTCTGGAGGTTATATCAGTACTGGAGCGTTATAAGAGGCTGATATCAGGCACATATGATGTAATGTCTGGAGTTTATATCAGTACTGGAGCGTTATTAGAGGCTGATATCAGTCACATATGGTGTAATGTCTGGAGGTTATATCAGTACTGGAGCGTTATAAGAGGCTGATATCAGTCACATATGGTGTAATGTTTGGAGGTTATATCAGTACTGGAGCGTTATAAGAGGAGCTGATATCAGTCACATATGGTGTAATGTCTGGAGGTTATATCAGTACTGGAGCGTTATAAGAGGCTGATATCAGTCACATATGGTGTAATGTCTGGAGGTTATATCAGTACTGGAGTGTTATAAGAGGCTGATATCAGTCACATATGGTGTAATGTCTGGAGTTTATATCAGTACTGGAGCGTTATAAGAGGCTGATTTCAGTCACATATGGTGTAATGTCTGGAGGTTGTATCAGTATTGGAGCGTTATAAGAGGGGCTGATATCAGTCACCTATGGTGTAATGTCTGGAGGTTATATCAGTACTGGAGCGTTATAAGAGTCTGATATCAGTCACATATGGTGTAATGTCTGGGGGATATATCAGTACTGGAGCATTATAAGAGGCTGATATCAGTCACATATGGTGTAATGTCTGGAGTTTATATCAGTACTGGAGCGTTATAAGAGGCTGATATCAGTCACATATGGTGTAATGTCTGGAGGTTGTATCAGTATTGGAGCGTTATAAGAGGGGCTGATATCAGTCACCTATGATGTAATGTCTGGGGGTTATATCAGTACTGGAGCATTATAAGAGGCTGATATCAGTCGCATATGATGTAATGTCTGGAGGTTATATCAGTACTGGAGCTTTATAAGAGGCTGATATCAGTCACATATGATGTAATGTCTGGAGGTTATATCAGTGCTGGAGCGTTATAAGAGGCTGATATCAGTCACATATGGTGTAATGTCTGGAGGTTATATCAATACTGGAGCGTTATAAGAGGCTGATATCAGTCACATATGGTGTAATGTCTGGAGGTTATATCAGTACTGGAGCGTTATAAGAGGCTGATATCAGTCACATATGATGTAATGTCTGGAGGTTATATCAGTACTGGAGCGTTATAAGAGGCTGTTATCAGTCACATATGGTGTAATGTCTGGAGGTTATATCAGTACTGGAGCGTTATAAGAGACTGATATCAGTCACATATGATGTCATGTCTGGAGGTTATATCAGTACTGGAGTGTTATAAGAGGGGCTGATATCAGTCACATATGGTGTAATGTCTGGAGGTTATATCAGTACTGGAGCGTTATAAGAGGCTGATATCAGTCACATATGGTGTAATGTCTGGAGGTTATATCAGTACTGGAGCGTTATAAGAGGCTGATATCAGTCACATATGATGTAATGTCTGGAAGTTATATCAGTACTGGAGCGTTATAAGAGGCTGATATCAGTCACATATGATGTAATGTCTGGAGGTTATATCAGTGCTGGAGCGTTATAAGAGGCTGATATCAGTCACATATGGTGTAATGTCTGGAGTTTATATCAGTACTGGAGCGTTATAAGAGGCTGATATCAGTCACATATGATGTAATGTCTGGAGTTTATATCAGTACTGGAGCGTTATAAGAGGCTGATATCAGTCACATATGATGTAATGTCTGGAGGTTATATCAGTACTGGAGCGTTATAAGAGGAGCTGATATCAGTCACATATGATGTAATGTCTGGAGGTTATATCTGCTGGAGCGTTATAAGAGGAGCTGATATCAGTCACATATGGTGTAATGTCTGGAGTTTATATCAGTACTGGAGCGTTATAAGAGGCTGATATCAGTCACATATGATGTAATGTCTGGAGTTTATATCAGTACTGGAGCGTTATAAGAGGCTGATATCAGGCACATATGATGTAATGTCTGGAGTTTATATCAGTACTGGAGCGTTATTAGAGGCTGATATCAGTCACATATGGTGTAATGTCTGGAGGTTTTATCAGTATTGGAGCGTTATAAGAGGGGCTGATATCAGTCACCTATGATGTAATGTCTGGAGATTATATCAGTACTGGAGCGTTATAAGAGGCTGATATCAGTCACATATGATGTAATGTCTGGGGGTTATATCAGTACTGGAGCGTTATAAGAGGCTGATATCAGTCACATATGATGTAATGTCTGGAGGTTATATCAGTACTGGAGTGTTATAAGAGGCTGATATCAGTCACATATGATGTAATGTCTGGAGGTTATATCAGTACTGGAGTGTTATAAGAGGAGATGATATCAGTCACATATGATGTAATGTCTGGAGGTTATATCAGTACTGGAGCGTTATAAGAGGCTGATATCAGTCACATATGATGTAATGTCTGGAGGTTATATCAGTACTGGAGCGTTATAAGAGGCTGATATCAGTCACATATGATGTAATGTCTGGAGGTTATATCAGTACTGGAGCGTTATAAGAGGGGCTGATATCAGTCACATATGATGTAATGTCTGGAGGTTATATCAGTACTGGAGTGTTATAAGAGGAGATGATATCAGTCACATATGATGTAATGTCTGGAGGTTATATCAGTACTGGAGCGTTATAAGAGGCTGATATCAGTCACATATGATGTAATGTCTGGAGGTTATATCAGTACTGGAGTGTTATAAGAGGAGATGATATCAGTCACATATGATGTAATGTCTGGAGGTTATATCAGTACTGGAGCGTTATAAGAGGCTGTTATCAGTCACATATGGTGTAATGTCTGGAGGTTATATCAGTACTGGAGCGTTATAAGAGACTGATATCACTCACATATGATGTCATGTCTGGAGGTTATATCAGTACTGGAGTGTTATAAGAGGGGCTGATATCAGTCACATATGGTGTAATGTCTGGAGGTTATATCAGTACTGGAGCGTTATAAGAGGCTGATATCAGTCACATATGGTGTAATGTCTGGAGGTTATATCAGTACTGGAGCGTTATAAGAGGCTGATATCAGTCACATATGATGTAATGTCTGGAGGTTATATCAGTGCTGGAGCGTTATAAGAGGCTGATATCAGTCACATATGGTGTAATGTCTGGAGTTTATATCAGTACTGGAGCGTTATAAGAGGCTGATATCAGTCACATATGATGTAATGTCTGGAGTTTATATCAGTACTGGAGCGTTATAAGAGGCTGATATCAGTCACATATGATGTAATGTCTGGAGGTTATATCAGTACTGGAGCGTTATAAGAGGAGCTGATATCAGTCACATATGATGTAATGTCTGGAGGTTATATCTGCTGGAGCGTTATAAGAGGAGCTGATATCAGTCACATATGGTGTAATGTCTGGAGTTTATATCAGTACTGGAGCGTTATAAGAGGCTGATATCAGTCACATATGATGTAATGTCTGGAGTTTATATCAGTACTGGAGCGTTATAAGAGGCTGATATCAGGCACATATGATGTAATGTCTGGAGTTTATATCAGTACTGGAGCGTTATTAGAGGCTGATATCAGTCACATATGGTGTAATGTCTGGTGGTTTTATCAGTATTGGAGCGTTATAAGAGGGGCTGATATCAGTCACCTATGATGTAATGTCTGGAGATTATATCAGTACTGGAGCGTTATAAGAGGCTGATATCAGTCACATATGATGTAATGTCTGGGGGTTATATCAGTACTGGAGCGTTATAAGAGGCTGATATCAGTCACATATGATGTAATGTCTGGAGGTTATATCAGTACTGGAGTGTTATAAGAGGCTGATATCAGTCACATATGATGTAATGTCTGGAGGTTATATCAGTACTGGAGTGTTATAAGAGGAGATGATATCAGTCACATATGATGTAATGTCTGGAGGTTATATCAGTACTGGAGCGTTATAAGAGGCTGATATCAGTCACATATGATGTAATGTCTGGAGGTTATATCAGTACTGGAGCGTTATAAGAGGCTGATATCAGTCACATATGATGTAATGTCTGGAGGTTATATCAGTACTGGAGCGTTATAAGAGGGGCTGATATCAGTCACATATGATGTAATGTCTGGAGGTTATATCAGTACTGGAGTGTTATAAGAGGAGATGATATCAGTCACATATGATGTAATGTCTGGAGGTTATATCAGTACTGGAGCGTTATAAGAGGCTGATATCAGTCACATATGATGTAATGTCTGGAGGTTATATCAGTACTGGAGTGTTATAAGAGGAGATGATATCAGTCACATATGATGTAATGTCTGGAGGTTATATCAGTACTGGAGCGTTATAAGAGGCTGTTATCAGTCACATATGGTGTAATGTCTGGAGGTTATATCAGTACTGGAGCGTTATAAGAGACTGATATCACTCACATATGATGTCATGTCTGGAGGTTATATCAGTACTGGAGTGTTATAAGAGGGGCTGATATCAGTCACATATGGTGTAATGTCTGGAGGTTATATCAGTACTGGAGCGTTATAAGAGGCTGATATCAGTCACATATGGTGTAATGTCTGGAGGTTATATCAGTACTGGAGCGTTATAAGAGGCTGATATCAGTCACATATGATGTAATGTCTGGAGGTTATATCAGTGCTGGAGCGTTATAAGAGGCTGATATCAGTCACATATGGTGTAATGTCTGGAGTTTATATCAGTACTGGAGCGTTATAAGAGGCTGATATCAGTCACATATGATGTAATGTCTGGAGTTTATATCAGTACTGGAGCGTTATAAGAGGCTGATATCAGTCACATATGATGTAATGTCTGGAGGTTATATCAGTACTGGAGCGTTATAAGAGGAGCTGATATCAGTCACATATGATGTAATGTCTGGAGGTTATATCTGCTGGAGCGTTATAAGAGGAGCTGATATCAGTCACATATGGTGTAATGTCTGGAGTTTATATCAGTACTGGAGCGTTATAAGAGGCTGATATCAGTCACATATGATGTAATGTCTGGAGTTTATATCAGTACTGGAGCGTTATAAGAGGCTGATATCAGGCACATATGATGTAATGTCTGGAGTTTATATCAGTACTGGAGCGTTATTAGAGGCTGATATCAGTCACATATGGTGTAATGTCTGGTGGTTTTATCAGTATTGGAGCGTTATAAGAGGGGCTGATATCAGTCACCTATGATGTAATGTCTGGAGATTATATCAGTACTGGAGCGTTATAAGAGGCTGATATCAGTCACATATGATGTCATGTCTGGGGGTTATATCAGTACTGGAGCGTTATAAGAGGCTGATATCAGTCACATATGATGTAATGTCTGGAGGTTATATCAGTACTGGAGTGTTATAAGAGGCTGATATCAGTCACATATGATGTAATGTCTGGAGGTTATATCAGTACTGGAGTGTTATAAGAGGAGATGATATCAGTCACATATGATGTAATGTCTGGAGGTTATATCAGTACTGGAGCGTTATAAGAGGCTGATATCAGTCACATATGATGTAATGTCTGGAGGTTATATCAGTACTGGAGCTTTATAAGAGGCTGTTATCAGTCACATATGATGTAATGTCTGGAGGTTATATCAGTACTGGAGCGTTATAAGAGGGGCTGATATCAGTCATATATGATGTAATGTCTGGAGGTTATATCAGTACTGGAGTGTTATAAGAGGAGATGATATCAGTCACATATGATGTAATGTCTGGAGGTTATATCAGTACTGGAGCGTTATAAGAGGCTGATATCAGTCACATATGATGTAATGTCTGGAGGTTATATCAGTACTGGAGCGTTATAAGAGGAGATGATATCAGTCACATATGATGTAATGTCTGGAGGTTGTATCAGTATTGGAGCGTTATAAGAGGAGATGATATCAGTCACATATGATGTAATGTCTGGAGGTTATATCAGTACTGGAGAGTTATAAGAGGCTGATATCAGTCACATATGATGTAATGTCTGGAGGTTATATCAGTACTGGAGTGTTATAAGAGGGGCTGATATCAGTCACATATGGTGTAATGTCTGTAGGTTATATCAGTACTGGAGCGTTATAAGAGGCTGATATCAGTCACATATAGTGTAATGTCTGGAGGTTATATCAGTGCTGGAGTGTTATAAGAGGCTGATATCAGTCACATATGATGTAATGTCTGGAGGTTATATCAGTACTGGAGCGTTATAAGAGGAGCTGATATCAGTCACATATGATGTAATGTCTGGAGGTTATATCAGTGCTGGAGCGTTATAAGAGGCTGATATCAGTCACATATGGTGTAATGTCTGGAGGTTATATCAGTACTGGAGTATTATAAGAGGCTGATATCAGTCACATATGGTGTAATGTCTGGAGGTTATATCAGTACTGGAGCATTATAAGAGGCTGATATCAGTCACATATGATGTAATGTCTGGAGGTTATATCAGTGCTGGAGCGTTATAAGAGGCTGATATCAGTCACATATGGTGTAATGTCTGGAGGTTATATCAGTACTGGAGCATTATAAGAGGCTGATATCAGTCACATATGATGTAATGTCTGGAGGTTATATCAGTACTAGAGCATTATAAGAGGCTGATATCAGTCACATATGGTGTAATGTCTGGGGGTTATATCAGTACTGGAGCGTTATAAGAGGGGCTGATATCAGTACCATATGGTGTAATGTCTGGAGGTTATATCAGTACTGGAGCGTTATAAGAGGCTGATATCAGTCACATATGGTGTAATGTCTGGAGGTTATATCAGTACTGGAGTGTTATAAGAGGCTGATATCAGTCAGATATGATGTAATGTCTGGAGGTTATATCAGTACTGGAGCGTTATAAGAGGAGATGATATCAGTCACATATGATGTAATGTCTGGAGGTTGTATCAGTATTGGAGCGTTATAAGAGGAGATGATATCAGTCACATATGATGTAATGTCTGGAGGTTATATCAGTACTGGAGAGTTATAAGAGGCTGATATCAGTCACCTATGATGTAATGTCTGGAGGTTATATCAGTACTGGAGTGTTATAAGAGGGGCTGATATCAGTCACATATGGTGTAATGTCTGTAGGTTATATCAGTACTGGAGCGTTATAAGAGGCTGATATCAGTCACATATGATGTAATGTCTGGAGGTTATATCAGTACTGGAGCGTTATAAGAGGAGCTGATATCAGTCACATATGATGTAATGTCTGGAGGTTATATCAGTACTGGAGCGTTATAAGAGGCTGATATCAGTCACATATGATGTAATGTCTGGAGGTTATATCAGTACTGGAGTATTATAAGAGGCTGATATCAGTCACATATGGTGTAATGTCTGGAGGTTATATCAGTACTGGATAGTTATAAGAGGCTGATATCAGTCACATATGGTGTAATGTCTGGAGGTTATATCAGTGCTGGAGCGTTATAAGAGGCTGATATCAGTCACATATGATATAATGTCTGGAGGTTATATCAGTGCTGGAGCGTTATAAGAGGCTGATATCAGTCACATATGGTGTAATGTCTGGAGGTTATATCAGTACTGGAGCATTATAAGAGGCTGATATCAGTCACATATGATGTAATGTCTGGAGGTTATATCAGTACTGGAGCATTATAAGAGGCTGATATCAGTCACATATGATGTAATGTCTGGAGGTTATATCAGTACTGGAGCGTTATAAGAGGAGCTGATATCAGTCATATATGATGTAATGTCTGGAGGTTATATCAGTACTGGAGCTTTATAAGAGGGGCTGATATCAGTCATATATGATGTAATGTCTGGAGGTTATATCAGTACCGGAGCGTTATAAGAGGAGCTGATATCAGTCACATATGATGTAATGTCTGGAGGTTATATCAGTACTGGAGCGTTATAAGAGGAGCTGATATCAGTCACATATGGTGTAAAGTCTGGAGGTTATATCAGTACTGGAGCGTTATAAGAGGGGCTGATATCAGTCATATATGAGGTAATGTCTGGAGGTTATATCAGTACTGGAGCATTATAAGAGGCTGATATCAGTCACATATGATGTAATGTCTGGAGGTTATATCAGTACTGGAGCGTTATAAGAGGAGATGATATCAGTCACATATGATGTAATGTCTGGAGGTTATATCAGTGCTGGAGCGTTATAAGAGGAGCTGATATCAGTCACATATGATGTAATGTCTGGAGGTTATATCAGTGCTGGAGCGTTATAAGAGGCTGATATCAGTCACATATGATGTAATGTCTGGAGGTTATATCAGTGCTGGAGCGTTATAAGAGGCTGATATCAGTCACATATGGTGTAATGTCTGGAGGTTATATCAGTACTGGAGCATTATAAGAGGCTGATATCAGTCACATATGATGTAATGTCTGGAGGTTATATCAGTACTGGAGCGTTATAAGAGGCTGATATCAGTCACATATGGTGTAATGTCTGGAGGTTATATCAGTGCTGGAGCGTTATAAGAGGCTGATATCAGTCACATATGATGTAATGTCTGGAGGTTATATCAGTACTGGAGTGTTATAAGAGGGGCTGATATCAGTCACATATGGTGTAATGTCTGGAGGTTATATCAGTGCTGGAGTGTTATAAGAGGCTGATATCAGTCACATATGGTGTAATGTCTGGAGGTTATATCAGTATTGGAGCGTTATAAGAGGGGCTGATATCAGTCACATATGGTGTAATGTCTGGAGGTTATATCAGTATTGGAGTGTTATAAGAGGGGCTGATAATAGTATAATAGATTGTAGTCTCCTGTCTTACAGTCTCCTCCCCCAGTAATGGCTGATGACAGGGAGTAATAGATAGTGAGGACTTATCTGGGCATGTGTGGGGGTGGGGGTGGTAGTCTGGTGGTCCCCAGTTGCGGGTCCTCTGCTCAGTGTGTATGTTGCTGGCTCTGGTGATTTCTGGTCACTGACACTTTTCTCCTTCCCGCAGGTCTGGCTGTTGGAGACTGGAGCAGATCTTCCATAGAGCGAGGAGCCTCCACTGAGAAGAGGCCGACGTCCGACCTTCAGGACAAGCACTGTGCCAAACTTCTGCCCAGAGTCACCAGCGTCCTCCTCGGAAGGAAAGGTCGTGATCCCTGAGTGCAGTATCAATGGCCGGCGGCGGAGGCTGTGGAGGACCGCTGCACCTCTAGCCGCGTGGAGCGCTCTTCTTGCCCAGCGGCTGGACACAAGCACATTAAATGCGGAGATTTGCACTCCTTTTTTGCTTTTGCACCTCTAGTTTTAGCCTTTTATTTTCTCTGAACCAGAGATGGGCCTGTGGACAGTACTCTGGCCCATGGACTGGGTGTCGTTTTTAAAGTCGTGGATTGTCTTTGCACTTGGGCTTTCCATGCAGATCGCTGTGTCCCGGTCCTGCCCCACCGTGTGCCGCTGCGACCGGAACTTTGTGTACTGTAACGAGCGGAGTTTGACCTCAGTGCCTCTTGGGATTCCGGAGGGTGTAACAGTTCTCTACCTCCACAATAACCAAATTAACAATGCTGGATTCCCTGCAGAACTGCACAACGTCCAGTCAGTGCACACTGTCTATCTGTACGGCAACCAACTGGACGAGTTCCCCATGAACCTTCCCAAGAATGTCAAAGTGCTCCACCTTCAGGAGAACAACATCCAGACCATCTCCAGGGTGGCGCTCGCCCAGCTGTTAAAACTGGAAGAGCTGCATCTAGATGATAACTCCATCTCTACAGTTGGAGTGGAGGATGGAGCCTTCCGGGAAGCAATCAGCCTAAAACTGCTCTTCCTCTCCAAGAACCACCTGAGCAGTGTGCCCGTTGGACTTCCATTTGGTCTCCAAGAGTTGAGGTTGGATGAGAACCGTATTGCCCGCATTTCCGAACAAGCCTTCCAAAACCTGACCGGCCTAGAACGGCTCATCCTAGACGGCAATCTCCTCACCAACAAGGGCATTGCCGATGGCACCTTCAGCCACTTACCCAAACTGAAAGAGTTCTCCATGGTACGTAATTCCCTCACCAGTCCTCCCACCGATCTCCAGGGCACCTACTTGGTAAAGTTGAACCTGCAGGACAACCAAATCAACCACATCCCCGTGTCAGCATTTGCCAAACTGCACAAGCTCGAGAGATTGGATATATCCAACAATCGACTCCAATTATTGGTCAAAGGCGTCTTCGATAACTTGACGAATCTGAAACAGTTGACTGCGAGGAACAATCCTTGGTTTTGTGACTGCAGTATCCGATGGGTGACCGAATGGCTCAAATCTCTTCCAGCTGCTATTAATGTTCGTGCGTTCATGTGCCAGGGGCCGGAGCATTTCCGGGGCATGGCGGTGAGGGAGCTCAATGTCAATCTCCTCTCTTGCCCGACCACCACTCCTGGATTACTTCCTGTTACCCAACCTCCTCCCACCATGGCTCTGACCACCATCCCCACAACAGTCTTCATCCCTACGCCCACCACAACACCTACAGTCCCAACACCAACCCCTACACCAGAACCCACTACTGTGCCTGAGCCGGAGATAGTGGTGATTGAGAAGGTTACACCACCTCTCCGAGAACGTCTCCTGCTCTCCATCAGTTTTATAAATGACACGAGCGTGCAGGTCAGCTGGTTGTCCTTCGTTAGCGTAGTGTCCTACAAGCTGACGTGGGTCAAAATGGGGCACAGCCTGGTGGAGGGGGTTGTGCATGAGCGCATAGTCAGCGGTGAAAAGCAACACTTGAGTTTATTAAACCTAGAACCCAAGTCCACATACCGGATTTGTCTGGTTCCCTTGGACGCTTTTAATAACTACCGTGCAAGTGAAGAGACCGTCTGCACCGAGGCCACCACCAAAGCTTCCCTGCTCAAAAACGGGAGCAACAGCCCCTCCAGCCACGAGCAGACTACGCAGAGCATAGGCTCACCGTTTCTCCTGGCCGGGCTCATTGGGGGGGCAGTCATTATTGTACTTGTAGTCCTCCTCAGCATCTTCTGCTGGCATATGCACAAAAAGGGTCGCTACACATCTCAGAAATGGAAATACAACCGCGGTCGCCGGAAAGATGACTACTGCGAGGCGGGAACCAAGAAGGACAACTCAATCCTGGAGATGACGGAAACCAGCTTCCAGATAGTCTCCTTAAACAATGACCAGCTCCTTAAAGGAGGTTTCAGACTGCAGCCCATTTACGCCCCAAATGGGGGCATCACTTACACAGACTGCCACATCCCCAACAACCTGCGGTACTGCAACAACAGCAGCGTTCCAGATCTGGAGCATTGTCACACGTGATGGCGTGACCCCCCACCCCCGGGGCTCCGGCACGGATCGGACTGAGCAGACGTTGCAGCACAGCAGAGCGGATCGCCGGCCCAGAGATCCATTTACATTTGATAAATGTTAGCGAGATGCGTTTGTGCATCGCCAGTCTCTGTAATTTATACGGTGTACTATATAATGGAATTTAAAACAAAAAAAGTGCTATCTTTTCTATTTCCAGGTCACTGCAAACAGTTTTGTAACTCTTTGCTTTTTAAATCTTTAAAATTGCTGAAGTACTGTACAGGGTTGTACAATAAGAACCCGTTTGCCATGATTCCCGCAGGATTGTGTCTGGATTTGTTATCGCCGTCGCAGCTCGGGGTTCAGGGGGGGCGACACCTCTCTGTGCAACTCGGCTTGTCTTACAGTGTGCCGAATTATAGTCTCATCCAGAGCTGCACTCACAATTCATCTAGGTTCATATTTTATATCGCCCCCATGTCGGCTGCTTTGTACAGATCATGTTCTGCTGTCATGCATTGTGGGAGATGGAATTCCCATAATGCACTACTGCATCACAATACTGCAAGGTTACAGGCAGCCACAATAATCTTAACAGCAGAATTATGATTGCAGCTCTGCATATTACAGAAGAATAAAATATGTCATCGCAGAATTCTGAATGGTGCTCCTGATGTAACAAAAGAAAAGTGAGTGCAGCTCTGAAGCATAATACAGGACAAGTAATATATGTGCAAACTGACTGCACCAGCAGAATAGTGAGTGCAGCTCTGGAGTATAATACAGGATGTAACTCAGGATCAGTAATGTAATGTATGTACACAGTGACTCCACGAGCAGAATAGTGAGTGCAGCTCTGGAGTATAATACAGGAGGTAACTCAGGATCAGTAATGTAATGTATGTACACAGTGACTGCACCAGCAGAATAGTGAGTGCAGCTCTGGAGTATAATACAGGAGGTAACTCAGGATCAGTAATGTAATGTACGTACACAGTGACTGCACCAGCAGAATAGTGAGTGCAGCTCTGGAGTATAATACATGATGTAACTCAGGATCAGTAATGTAATGTATATACACAGTGACTGCACCAGCAGAATAGTGAGTGCAGCTCTGGAGTATAATACAGGATGTAACTCAGGATCAGTAATGTAATGTATGTACACAGTGACTACACCAGCAGAATAGTGAGTGCAGCTCTGGAGTATAATACAGGATGTAACTCAGGATCAGTAATGTAATGTATGTACACAGTGACTGCACCAGCAGAATAGTGAGTGCAGCTCTGGAGTATAATGAAGGATGTAATACTATTCTGCTGGTGCAGTCACTGTGTACATACATTACATTATTGATCCTGAGTTACATCCTGTATTATACCCCAGAGCTGCACTCACTATTCTGCCAGTGCAGTCATTGTGTACATACATTACATTACTGATCCTGAGTTACATCATGTATTATACTCCAGAGCTGAACTCACTATTCTGCTTGTGCAGTCACTGTGTACATACATTACATTACTGATCCTGAGTTACATCCTGTATTATACCCCAGAGCTGCACTCAATATTCTGCTGGTGCAGTCACTGTGTACATACATTACATTACTGATCCTGAGTTACATCCTGTATTATACCCCAGAGCTGCACTCACTATTCTGCTGGTGCAGTCACTGTGTACATAGATTACATTACTGATCCTGAGTTACATCCTGTATTATACCCCAGAGCTGCACTCACTATTCTGCTGGTGCAGTCACTGTGTACATACATTACATTACTGATCCTGAGTTACATCCTGTATTATATCCCAGAGCTGCACTCACTATTCTGCCAGTGCAGTCATTGTGTACATACATTACATTACTGATCCTGAGTTACATCATGTATTATACTCCAGAGCTGAACTCACTATTCTACTGGTGCAGTCACTGTGTACATACATTACATTACTGATCCTGAGTTACATCCTGTATTATATCCCAGAGCTGCACTCACTATTCTGCCAGTGCAGTCATTGGGTACATACATTACATTACTGATCCTGAGTTACATCCTGTATTATACTCCAGAGCTGCACTCACTATTCTGCTGGTGCAGTCACTGTGTACATACATTACATTACTGATCCTGAGTTACATCCTGTATTATACTCCAGAGCTGCACTCACTATTCTGTTGGTGGAGTCACTGTGTACATACATTACATTACTGATCCTGAGTTACATCATGTATTATACTCCAGAGCTGCACTCGCTATTCTGCTGGTGCAGTCACTGTGTACATACATTACATTACTGATCCTGAGTTACATCCTGTATTACACTCCAGAGCTGCACTCACTATTCTGCTGGTGCAGTCACTGTGTACATACATTACATTACTGATCCTGAGTTACATCCTGTATTATACTCCAGAGCTGCACTCACTATTCTGCTGGTGCAGTCACTGTGTATATACATTACATTACTGATCCTGAGAAACATCCTGTATTATACTCCAGAGCTGCACTCACTATTCTGCTGGTGCAGTCACTGTGTACATACATTACATTACTGATCCTGAGTTACATCCTGTATTATACTCCAGAGCTGCACTCACTATTCTGCTGGTGCAGTCACTGTGTATATATTACATTACTGATCCTGAGATACATCCTGTATTACACTCCAGAGCTGCACTCACTATTCTGCTGGTGCAATCACTGTGTACATACATTACATTACTGATCCTGAGTTACATCCTGTATTATACTCCAGAGCTGCACTCACTATTCTGCTGGTGCAGTCACTGTGTACATACATTACATTACTGATCCTGAGTTACATCCTGTATTATACTCCAGAGCTGCACTCACTATTCTGCTGGTGCAGTCACTGTGTATATATTACATTACTGATCCTGAGATACATCCTGTATTACACTCCAGAGCTGCACTCACTATTCTGCTGGTGCAGTCACTGTGTACATACATTACATTACTGATCCTGAGTTACATCCTGTATTATACTCCAGAGCTGCACTCACTATTCTGCTGGTGCAGTCACTGTGTATATATTACATTACTGATCCTGAGATACATCCTGTATTACACTCCAGAGCTGCACTCACTATTCTGCTGGTGCAATCACTGTGTACATACATTACATTTCTGATCCTGAGTTACATCCTGTATTATACTCCAGAGCTGCACTCACTATTCTGCTGGTGCAGTCACTGTGTACATACATTACATTACTGATCCTGAGATACATCCTGTATTATACTCCAGAGCTGCACTCTCTATTCTGCTGGTGCAGTCACTGTGTACATACATTACATTACTGATCCTGAGTTACATCATGTATTATACTCCAGAGCTGCACTCACTATTCTGCTGGTGCAGTCACTGTGTACATACATTACATTACTGATCCTGAGTTGCATCCTGTATTATACCCCAGAGCTGCACTCACTATTCTGCTGGTGCAGTCACTGTGTACATACATTACATTACTGATCCTGAGTTACATCCTGTATTATACTCCGAGCAGCACTCACTATTCTGCTGGTGCAGTCACTGTGTACATACATTACATTACTGATCCTGAGATACATCCTGTATTACACTCCAGAGCTGCACTCACTATTCTGCTGGTGCAGTCACTGTGTACATACATTAAATTACTGATCCTGAGTTATATCCTGTATTATACTCCAGAGCTGCACTCACTATTCTGCTGGTGCAGTCACTGTGTACATACATTACATTACTGATCCTGAGTTATATCCTGTATTATACTCCAGAGCTGCACTCACTATTCTGCTGGTGCAGTCACTGTGTACATACATTACATTACTGATCCTGAGTTACATCCTGTATTATACTCCAGAGCTGCACTCACTATTCTGCTGGTGCAGTCACTGTGTACATACATTACATTACTGATCCTGAGTTACATCTTGTATTATACTCCACAGCTGCACTCACTATTCTGATGGTGCAGTCACTGTGTACATACATTACATTACTGATCCTGAGTTACATCTTGTATTATACCCCAGAGCTGCACTCACTATTCTGCTGGTGCAGTCACTGTGTACATACATTACATTACTGATCCTGAGTTACATCTTGTATTATACCCCAGAGCTGCACTCACTATTCTGCTGGTGCAGTCACTGTGTACATACATTACATTACTGATCCTGAGTTACATCTTGTATTATACTCCAGAGCTGCACTCACTATTCTGCTGGTGCAGTCACTGTGTACATACATTACATTACTGATCCTGAGTTACATCTTGTATTATACCCCAGAGCTGCACTCAATATTCTGATGGTGCAGTCACTGTGTACATACATTACATTACTGATCCTGAGTTACATCCTGTATTATACCCCAGAGCTGCACTCACTATTCTGCTGGTGCAGTCACTGTGTACATACATTACATTACTGATCCTGAGTTACATCCTGTATTACACTCCAGAGCTGCACTCACTATTCTGCTGGTGCAGTCACTATGTACATACATTACATTACTGATCCTGAGTTACCTCCTGTATTACACTCCAGAGCTGCACTCACTATTCTGCTGGTGCAGTCACTGTGTACATACATTAAATTACTGATCCTGAGTTACATCCTGTATTATACTCCAGAGCTGCACTCACTATTCTGCTGGTGCAGTCACTGTGTACATACATTACATTACTGATCCTGAGTTACATCCTGTATTATACTCCAGAGCTGCACTCACTATTCTGCTGGTGCAGTCACTGTGTACATACATTAAATTACTGATCCTGAGTTACATCCTGTATTATACTCCAGAGCTGCACTCACTATTCTGCTGGTGCAGTCACTGTGTACATACATTACATTACTGATCCTGAGTTACATCCTGTATTATACTCCAGAGCTGCACTCACTATTCTGATGGTGCAGTCACTGTGTACATACATTACATTACTGATCCTCAGTTACATCCTGTATTATACTCCAGAACTGCACTCACTATTCTGCTGGTGCAGTTACTGTGTACATACATTACATTACTGATCCTGAGTTACATCCTGTATTATACTCCAGAGCTGCACTCACTATTCTGCTAGTGGAGTCACTGTGTACATACATTACATTACTGATCCTGAGTTACATCTTGTATTATACCCCAGAGCTGCACTCACTATTCTGCTGGTGCAGTCACTGTGTACATACATTACATTACTGATCCTGAGTTACATCCTGTATTATACTCCAGAGCTGCACTCACTATTCTGCTAGTGGAGTCACTGTGTACATACATTACATTACTGATCCTGAGTTACATCATGTATGATACTCCACAGCTGCATTCACTATTCTGCTGGTGCAGTCACTGTGTACATACATTACATTACTGATCCTGAGTTACATCCTGTATTATACTCCAGAGCTGCGCTCACTATTCTGCTTGTGCCGTCACTGTGTATATACATTACATTACTGATCTTGAGTTACGTCCTGTATTATACTCCAGAGCTGCACTCACTATTCTGCTGGTACAGTCACTGTGTACATACATTACATTACTGATCCTGAGTTACATCCTGTATTATACTGCAGAGCTGCACTCCCTATTCTGCTGGTGCAGTCACTGTGTACATACATTATATTACTGATCCTGAGATACATCCTGTATTACACTTCAGAGCTGCACTCACTATTCTGCTGGTGCAGTCACTGTGTACATACATTACTGATCCTGAGTTACATCCTGTATTATACCCCAGAGCTGCACTCACTATTCTGCTGGTGCAGTCACTATGTACATACATTACATTACTGATCCTGCGATACATCCTGTATTACACTCCAGAGCTGCACTCACTATTCTGCTGGTGCAGTCACTGTGTACATACATTACATTACTGATCCTGAGTTACATCATGTATTATACCGCAGAGCTGCACTCACTATTCTGCTGGTGCAGTCACTATGTACATCCATTACATTACTGATCCTGAGATACATCCTGTATTACACTCCAGAGCTGCACTCACTATTCTGCTGGTGCAGTCACTGTGTACATACATTACATTACTGATCCTGAGATACATCCTGTATTACACTCCAGAGCTCAACTCACTATTCTGCTGGTGCAGTCACTGTGTACATACATTACATTACTGATCCTGATTTACATCCTGTATTATACCCCAGAGCTGCACTCACTATTCTGCTGGTGCAGTCACTGTGTACATACATTACATTACTGATCCTGAGTTACATCCAGTATTATACTCCAGAGCTGCACTCACTATTCTGCTGGTGCAGTCACTGTGTACATACATTACATTACTGATCCTGAGTTACATCCTGTATTATACTCCAGAGCTGCACTCACTATTCTGCTGGTGCAGTCACTGTGTACATACATTACATTACTGATCCTGAGTTACATCCTGTATTATACTCCTGAGCTGCACTCACTATTCTGCTGGTGCAGTCACTGTGTACATACATTTCATTACTGATCCTGAGTTACATCCTGTATTATACTCCAGAGCTGCACTCACTATTCTGCTGGTGGTGTCACTGTGTACATACATTACATTACTGATCCTGAGTTACATCCTGTATTATACTCCAGAGCTGCACTCACTATTCTGCTGGTGCAGTCACTGTGTACATACATTTCATTACTGATCCTGAGTTACATCCTGTATTATACTCCAGAGCAGCACTCACTATTCTGCTGGTGCAGTCACTGTGTACATACATTACATTACTGATCCTGAGTTACCTCCTGTATTATACTCCAGAGCTGCACTCACTATTCTGCTGGTGCAGTCACTGTGTACATACATTACATTACTGATCCTGAGTTACATCCTGTATTATACTCCAGAGCTGCACTCACTATTCTGCTGGTGCAGTCACTGTGTACATACATTACATTACCGATCCTGAGTTACATCCTGTATTATACTCCAGAGCTGCACTCACTATTCTGCTGGTGCAGTCACTGTGTACATACATTACATTACTGATCCTGAGTTACATCCTGTATTATACTCCAGAGCTGCACTCACTATTCTGCTGGTGCAGTCACTGTGTACATACATTACATTACTGATCCTGAGTTACCTCCTGTATTATACTCCAGAGCTGCACTCACTATTCTGCTGGTGCAGTCACTGTGTACATACATTACATTACTGATCCTGAGTTACATCCTGTATTATACTCCAGAGCTGCACTCACTATTCTGCTGGTGCAGTCACTGTGTACATACATTACATTACTGATCCTGAGTTACATCCTGTATTATACTCCAGAGCTGCACTCACTGTTCTGCTGGTGCAGTCACTGTGTACATACATTACATTACTGATCCTGAGTTACATCCTGTATTATCCTCCAGAGCAGCACTCACTATTCTGCTGGTGCAGTCACTGTGTACATACATTACATTACTGATCCTGAGTTACATCCTGTATTATACCCCAGGGCTGCACTCACTATTCTGCTTGTGCCGTCACTGTGTATATACATTACATTACTGATCTTGAGTTACGTCCTGTATTATACTCCAGAGCTGCACTCACTATTCTGCTGGTACAGTCACTGTGTACATACATTACATTACTGATCCTGAGTTACATCCTGTATTATACTGCAGAGCTGCACTCCCTATTCTGCTGGTGCAGTCATTGTGTACATACATTATATTACTGATCCTGAGATACATCCTGTATTACACTTCAGAGCTGCACTCACTATTCTGCTGGTGCAGTCACTGTGTACATACATTACTGATCCTGAGTTACATCCTGTATTATACCCCAGAGCTGCACTCACTATTCTGCTGGTGCAGTCACTGTGTACATACATTACATTACTGATCCTGAGTTACCTCCTGTATTATATTCCAGAGCTGCACTCACTATTCTGCTGGTGCAGTCACTGTGTACATACATTACATTACGGATCCTGTACTGATCCTGAGTTATATCCTGTATTATACCTCAGAGCTGCACTCACTATTCTGCTGGTGCAGTCACTGTGTACATACATTACATTACTGATCCTGAGTTACCTCCTGTATTATATTCCAGAGCTGCACTCACTATTCTGCTGGTGCAGTCACTATGTACATACATTACATTACGGATCCTGTACTGATCCTGAGTTACATCCTGTATTATACCCCAGAGCTGCACTCACTATTCTGCTGGTGCAGTCACTGTGTACATACATTACATTACTGATCCTGAGTTACCTCCTGTATTATATTCCAGAGCTGCACTCACTATTCTGCTGGTGCAGTCACTGTGTACATACATTACATTACTGATCCTGAGATACATCCTGTATTACACTCCAGAGCTGCACTCACTATTCTGCTGGTGCAGTCACTGTGTACATACATTACATTACTGATCCTGAGTTACATCATGTATTATACCGCAGAGCTGCACTCACTATTCTGCTGGTGCAGTCACTATGTACATACATTACATTACTGATCCTGAGATACATCCTGTATTACACTCCAGAGCTGCACTCACTATTCTGCTGGTGCAGTCACTGTGTACATACATTACATTACTGATCCTGAGATACATCCTGTATTACACTCCAGAGCTCAACTCACTATTCTGCTGGTGCAGTCACTGTGTACATACATTACATTACTGATCCTGATTTACATCCTGTATTATACCCCAGAGCTGCACTCACTATTCTGCTGGTGCAGTCACTGTGTACATACATTACATTACTGATCCTGAGTTACATCCAGTATTATACTCCAGAGCTGCACTCACTATTCTGCTGGTGCAGTCACTGTGTACATACATTACATTACTGATCCTGAGTTACATCCTGTATTATACTCCAGAGCTGCACTCACTATTCTGCTGGTGCAGTCACTGTGTACATACATTACATTACTGATCCTGAGTTACATCCTGTATTTTACTCCAGATCTGCACTCACTATTCTGCTGGTGCAGTCACTGTGTACATACATTTCACTACTGATCCTGAGTTACATCCTGTATTATACTCCAGAGCTGCACTCACTATTCTGCTGGTGGTGTCACTGTGTACATACATTACATTACTGATCCTGAGTTACATCCTGTATTATACTCCAGAGCTGCACTCACTATTCTGCTGGTGCAGTCACTGTGTACATACATTTCATTACTGATCCTGAGTTACATCCTGTATTATACTCCAGAGCAGCACTCACTATTCTGCTGGTGCAGTCACTGTGTACATACATTACATTACTGATCCTGAGTTACCTCCTGTATTATACTCCAGAGCTGCACTCACTATTCTGCTGGTGCAGTCACTGTGTACATACATTACATTACTGATCCTGAGTTACATCCTGTATTATACTCCAGAGCTGCACTCACTATTCTGCTGGTGCAGTTACTGTGTATATACATTACATTACTGATCCTGAGTTACATCCTGTATTATACTCCAGAGCTGCACTCACTATTCTGCTGGTGCAGTCACTGTGTACATACATTACATTACTGATCCTGAGATACATCCTGTATTACACTCCAGAGCTCAACTCACTATTCTGCTGGTGCAGTCACTGTGTACATACATTACATTACTGATCCTGATTTACATCCTGTATTATACCCCAGAGCTGCACTCACTATTCTGCTGGTGCAGTCACTGTGTACATACATTACATTACTGATCCTGAGTTACATCCAGTATTATACTCCAGAGCTGCACTCACTATTCTGCTGGTGCAGTCACTGTGTACATACATTACATTACTGATCCTGAGTTACATCCTGTATTATACTCCAGAGCTGCACTCACTATTCTGCTGGTGCAGTCACTGTGTACATACATTACATTACTGATCCTGAGTTACATCCTGTATTATACTCCAGAGCTGCACTCACTATTCTGCTGGTGCAGTCACTGTGTACACACATTACATTACTGATCCTGAGTTACATCCTGTATTATACTCCTGAGCTGCACTCACTATTCTGCTGGTCCAGCCGCTCCCTCTCTCCTCACACACATATTATACATATATACACAATAATAACTACCTACACCATGACATCTGGTCCGGTTACCAAACAAATAATAATATAATAAATAATAACCGACAAATTATATACATTCTTTTTTCTTTTTTTTTTTTTTTTAAATAAATAAAATAAATACTAACTATACAAATATATACAAGACAAAACAAAACCCCCCACACTCGAGCCCACCAGTCCCTCCCCGTCACTGACCTGAGAGCTGGTCCCGCGCCTCAGTCCATGTCCAACGTCCATAGGACAGATCAGGAAGTGCCAGTTTTTCACCCAAATAACCAGTGTCCCACAAGATGAAGCCACCTCCCCCCTTTTCCCTCCACCCAACCTAACACCTCCACCCAAACCCATATATACAATATATACAGAAACAAACAATACAATAACCACAACTGACAAAGCCCAAGTTCGGCGCCTGCAGCCCTACATCACTGTCTACTGATCAATAAAACAAAAATCTATGGTGTCAGTAGCAGCCCACCACCAGGAGAGGAGATGACCAGACTAGGGCAAACTAAAAGAAAAGCCCCTCCAGAGGAGAGCGGCCCTCCGTGTACCCAGTCTCTCATACTCCAGAGAACGCACCTTCACCAGGTCACCGAGTATGGTCCTAAACACATCGTCCACTGGGAGGATTTTCCGTTGCGTCGATACTAAGCACCGTGCGTTCCACGTGTGATACCTAACCACTGCGCTAACTAGAAATAAGGTGCAGCGGTCCCGACCACCCAGGTCCGCGAATACTCCATAGGCCCATTCCGCATAAGAGAGACCGGCCAGCCGGGGCCAGCCAATGGAGGCGCCCACCCTGTTGTACACCTCTGTGTTAAAGGGACAACGAAGCAGGAAGTGGTCCATGCTTTCAAGCATGGTACCACAATGCTCCTGAGGACAGTTCCTGTCCTCATAGCTCCTACACTTCAGATTGTCCCTCACACAGAGTTTCCCATGGAAACAGCGCCAAGCCAAGTCCCAAATCTTCGAGGGGATCCTGATAGAATTCAAAAGATGCAGACCCACCCCAAGATCCCGACTTGGGCAATCCCTGAGCGCCAGAGGCCTCTGAAAATGGGTCAACAGAACCCATTTGTCAAGGAGCTTCCTTGGCAGAGTCCTGACCTCCCACATTCCCAGACCCCACCTGCGAATTACCTTCAGAACCACGGTAGCGTAAGCCGGGAGATGTCCATGCGGTGTGCGGAGATCCTTCACTTGCCCTCCTGTCTCCCATTCCTGGAAGAAAGGCTGAAACCATCCCCTACAGGAGAATACCCACGGAGGAGCCCTCTCTTTCCAGAGGTTTGCAATATTGATCTTAATGAAGGTATTCACAAGGAATACCACAAGGTTGACCATACACAACCCTCCTAGTCTCCTCGTACGGTAAGTAACCTCCCTCTTGACCAGGTTCAGTCTATTCCCCCATAACAGTTGAAAGAACAAACTGTAGACCCGAGTGCAGAAAGGCTCCGGCAAGATGCACACACTGCCCCGATAGATCAGCAAAGGGAGCAGGTAAGTTTTGATCAGGTTTACCCTTTCCCTTAGGGTCAAAGACCAACCCTTCCATTGGTTCACCTTCTGAGTGGCGATCTCTAGCCTGCTGTCCCAATTTTGTTTGGGGTAATCCCCCTGGCCAAATTCGATGCCAAGAACTTTTGCAGAGACTTTGGGTTCTGGAAGGGTGTCCGGGAGATCAAAACCAGAATCTCCTCCTCCCAGCCAGAGACTCTCACACTTATCCCAGTTGATCTTAGACCCGGATGCCTCCGAGTAGCGATTTACCTCTGACATCAGCCATTATGCCTCCCCATCAGAGGAAGCAAAAACGGTGACGTCATCGGCATACGCCGCCACTCTCAGAGTGGCTTCCGGTGCTGCCCGGTCCATCCAGATCTCAGCCAACGGTCCACGCTCCAGCCTCCTAAGAAGCGGGTCAATCGCAAACACGTACAGTAGCGGGCTCAAGGGACAACCCTGGCGAACACCACACCCAACCTTAAAAGAGCTGCCAATCCAACCGTTCACAAGCAGGAAACTCTCTGCCCCAGCATACAAGGTCTTAAGCCAATCAACAAACCCCCCCAGCAGGCCATACCTCAGAAGGACAGACCAGAGGTACTCATGATTAACCCGATCAAACGCTTTTGCCTGGTCCAATGACAGCATGTACCCCTTCCAGTGACCAGCCCTACCCTGCTCCACCGCCTCTCGAACACAGAGTACAGCACTAATTGTACTGCGGCCCGGAACAGAGCAATGCTGGGCCCCCGAAAGGAGCTGGGGTGCAAATTTCACCAGCCGATTAAACAGCACCTTTGCCAAAACCTTCCTGTCTGCATTGAGAAGCGCTATGGGACGCCAATTCTCAATGCAAGATGGGTCCTTACCCTTTGACAAGATGATCAGGGCAGAACTCCTCATTGACTTTGGCAGAGTGCCCGAGGAAAGACACTCATTGAATACCTCAGTCAAGAGGGGAACCAAGGCGTCCTTAAAGGTCTTATAGAATTCAGATGTTAAGTCATCTGGACCGGGAGATTTCTTTAGGGCAAGCCCTTCAATCGCCAACTTAACTTCCTCTTCCCTGATCATCTCTGTCAAAACGCCAAGAGAGGGGTCTACCCCTGGTTCGGGGACGGCTTCAGCCAGAAAAGCCGACATCTCATCCCAATCCAGATCCCTCTTCCCCAAGAGGTGCGAGTAGAAGGATCTGACGACCTCCAGGATCCCTGATCTGGATCTTTTCAGGGACCCCACAGTGTCAACCAGTCCTGTAACAACTTTACTATTCACTGACATCTTGCAGTTTCTGTAAGGGTCGGGTGAGCGGTACTTCCCGTAATCCCTCTCAAAAACCAAAGATGCGTGTCTGTCATACTGACACCTCATTAACAAAGATTTCACTCTGGAGATCTCCTCGCGGCTACCTCCAGTTGAGACAAGATGCTCGAGTTTACTCCTCAGTCCCTGATACAGGCGATACCTGTCCAGGCTCCTGAGGCTCGAGAGCTGGCGGCAGAATCTCGCCACCCTTTTCTTAAACATCTCCCACCACTCTGACTTACTACTACAAAGATCCAGTAAGGGTACCTGGCTCTGAAGAAAATCCTCAAAGGACTGTCTTATCTCCGCTTCTTCCAAGAGAGACGAATTGAGCCTCCAAAAGCCTCTTCCCATCCGGGGGGTCTCTGTAACATTCAGGGAAAACAAAATCAAACAGTGATCGGAGAACTCCACCTCAACAACAGATACTGCTGAAGAGACGGCTTCCTCCTTTAAATAAAACCTGTCTATCCTGGACCTACAGTTACCTCTATGATAGGTGAACCACTCGTGGCCTGCGGTGTGCCGGATGTGGACATCCACCAGGCGAGCCTCACTAGCTATACTATTAAGGGCGACGCTATCATAAGTCAGCTTGTCTCTGGAACCTCCTCTATCCCGGGGTCTCGTGACAGTGTTGAAGTCCCCTCCAAAGACGAACTGCCGACTCGTAAAAAGGTAGGGCTTGATCCTCGTAAAGAGACACTTCCGGTCCCACTTCCCTTCATGAAGACATCTAATATCAGGCACCTCCCCATTTCTAACTCAATAACCCGTCGGCATTCTACCGGTGCAGAAAAAAGGACCGCCACTCCGCTATACGGCTCGGCCGCAAGAGACCAATAGGAGGGCCCGAGTCTCCACTCCCTCTTAGCTATAAACACCTCTGCCATATTTGGCAGCCTGGTCTCTTGCAAAAAGAAAATGTCAGCTTCAACCCGGCTGAGAAAATCAAAGGCCGCAAATCTAGCCATGTTTGACTTAATGCTGGCAACATTAATGGACGCCAGCGTCAACGGAGTGGGTACCGCCATCATTGGTGATTGAGTTAGATGGCGTTCCTCTTCCCACTCCCCTTATCCTCTGCCTCAGAGGAGGAATCCTTCCCCCTCTTTAATGACATAGAGGTGTCCATTTCAGCATTTTTTCTTCTTTTCTCGTCCTCGTCTCCGGACTCTGGGCCAGTCCCTCCCCCCAAGGACCTTGCATCCCCAGGAGAAGGAGACTCGGCGCCCCCTGTAAGCACTGCTGAAGCCGGAACCTCAACCTCAGCCTCCTCCTCAGAGGAAGAGATGTTATCAAGGGCTTGGAACCGGTTAGAAAGACCAACCAGAGGGGAGTCAGTTTTACCTTCCTTAGGTACCTTGGTCAGAGCGGGAGAAGATGTTTTATCTCTCTTCTTTTTGGTGCCGAGCTTACGCTTGTTCTCTAGCCACCGCTTATTATCCTCATCCATACTTTCATAATGGGAGGATTCTGAGGCAGAGGCAGTTTCCTCCCTGTGGATCCTCCTGACCTCCTCATCCAACTCATCATCCCTCGGGGCCTCAGCAGCAACACTGGTATCCAGGACAGGGGCTGCCCCGGTAGTCTGGGGCTCGCCCCGCTCCCTCTCCTGTCTGCGCATGTCTAGACGCCTCAGCTGGGCAGACGTCTTTTTATTGCTTTTCTTCCCTGGCCCCCCACCCCTGCTAGTCCCCTCCCCAGCAGAATCGGCCTCACGGCTTACTCCCACCGGGGTCTAGACTGCATTAGCGAAGGAGCGAGGACAACGGCTGAATGGGTGACCTAACTCACCACACAGGTGGCACCTAATCTCCACACAAGAGGCGGCAAGATGGCCGACACCCCCACACAACGCACATTTCTGCACGGTGCAGTTTGCACTGAAGTGTGTGGGGTCGCAGCACCTGTGACAGAGCTTCGGTTGCCCCTGGTAGAAGACCAGGATACGATCCCTCCCCAGGAAGGCAGACGATGGAATGTGGGCAACCGTACCACCTGAACGCCTAAGTTTTACCATAAACGTCCAGGCCCCTGACCAGATACCAAACTCATCGCGGTTTTTCTTTGGCATCTCCACCACCTCTCCATACCGACCAAGCCACGTCATGATGTCATAGCAAGAAAGCGACTCGTTACGAGTCATCACGGTCACTTTCTTGATCTGGTTTTGGCGAGACACTGCCTTAACGGCAAAGTCTCGCCAGCCGGGCTAATTTTTTTCCAACTCATAATTCGTCCAGAAGAGCTCAAGCCCCTCCGGCCAAACAAAGCTGACATCAAACTCAGGCGTGGAATAGGGATGTATCAAGGCGTAGATGTCAATCGCCTTGAAGCCCATCCTCAGAAGGAGCTCCACAACTTTAGACCTTGGAGGACATGCATCACTGCCCCTCCACCGAAGACGGACCACATTCCTACGCACACTGCCTGGCCCGGCTGTTGGGAGGGACCACACTGTATCCCCCCCTTTTTGCTCTCGGAAGGCCCCGAGGCCATGCCTCTCTATCCAGAAGGATAGATCAACCTCTCGACCCTCTACCATTAGTGATCTCTCCCCCTTCTTTAGAGCCTCCAGAAGGCGCCATTGCAACATGCCGTCCCCAAAGCCCGGAGACGAGGAGGATGCCCTATTTGCCCCGGAGGTGACACTGGCATAACTCTGGACAGGCGTTCAACCGGACCAGTGACTACATCAGCCCCAACAGCATCACTATTACCCACCTCCATCTCACCCTCCACCAAACCAACAACAACACCACTAGGCAATGAATTGGCCTCATTCACACCCACCACCACATTCATTCCTGCTGGACCAATGACAATGGTGGATGACCTTTTGACCTCCGCATCAGGCACAAGGGGCTCAGTCACCTCCATAGAACTGGAGGCGACCTCACCCCTGGTCTTGTGTGTGCCCTCCACATCATCAGTCGGTAATTTCCACTGTTTTGAATTTGTAGTGATGCGCCGCTGATCTTTAGCCACTGTGAGGCGCCGCTGATCTCTAGAATCAGGATCTTCCTGACCAGCGGCGCCAACACAGAATAGCACTTTGGTGGGAGGATTGGAACGCTCAGCCCCAACAGCCCCCTCACACTGACGCCGCTCCTCAACTAAGTGATCAGCGGCAACAGCATTCAGAGGCGCCGAGGCTACCGGAGCTGCCCCCGACACCGGGCTGCTCCCCCCTCCCACTGAGGAGCACACCACAGCATCGTGGCCTGACGGAACGCCCGCCGCCGGGCCGCCCTCACTGTCCAGCCTCTCGGCTGATGCACCTCCTGCTGCGTCCCCGCTACTACAAGCAGAGACGGAGCTCTGCGCCTCCCTACCGCGCTCTGTAATCTCCCCGCGCCTTTGCACCGGATCCACAGCAGAACCCGGGCTGGGCTGGGCAACGGGGCTTATACAGCGAGCTGAGCCTGCCGCCGACTCAGGGGGTACAGGGAGGGGGGCATATACATAGCTTACCGCTTCCTGCAGCTTTGACTTGGTCTTCTTAGCCTTTTTGTGGCCCCCAGGTGCCTCTTTTGGTAGATCGTCACCAAGATGGAAGTTTTGGAGGCACACTGGGGACTACAGGAGCTTAATCTCCGCCATTAGCGCCCCTCCCTGGCCGCTGCTGTCACTGTCCTCCCCTGAGCCGGCAGAACTGCGACCGGATGTCACTGTCGCCTGTCCTGCAGGGAGCTCACTGCACGTGGCCTGCGGGTGACTTTGCAGGCTGCCAGGTTGGGCTTCCTGCTGGTCATCATCACTCTCATCATCCACCTGGCTCTCAGCCCCATCTGCCTTTGCTCTGTGGTATCAGCCATTTCTCTGAAGCGATCTTCATTTATCAGCTTTTCCTTGAATGGACCACTCTGCTCTAAGATGGTGGCTTTCCTAAGTTCCAGCAGGTGAATCTCACTGGTCAGCCTCTTTACCTCCGCCTTGAGTTTAGCCTTCCTCTGTTTGGAGGCCCCCGCAGCTTTTGCGCTTGTGCAGCGCAGCTCCTCCCGAAGTCTCCTGACCAGCTTACTCGCATCTTCATACTCACTCATAGGTGGACACAGACTCCCGGGGTACTTGCAGCGCCCAATACCCCTCAGTGAGGTCGGCCTCACCTCCGTGAGCACTCAGCTTTCCTCCGGAAGGAGCGCCATCATGCACGCCTCTGTCAGGCTTTACCTCCATGCTGGAAGCCTTGCGGCTTCTGGGAGTCTTCACAGTCCCGGGGGGAGTAGGAGCCACATTGCTGCGACTCCTGGTGCAGCGTCTCACCCCCGAGTCCTCCAATGTGCAGGCCGGTTGCTGGTTTCTTCTGCCCCCCGCCGGCCTGGTTCGGGAAGCAGAAGCCTGGGACTTGGCTCCATCACTCATCCCAGAAACCCGCTCCCTCCCTGGGTAAGAGAGAGAGCAGGTCCCCAGATGGAGAGGTATTGGTTTTCGGAGAGATCAGGAGCTCACAGCAGGATCTGCAGCCACCACACCCGTAATCAGCACACTGAGCAGCAGCTGATCCAGAGCTGCACTCACTATTCTGCTGGTGCACTCACTGTGTACATACATTACATTACTGATCCTGAGTTACATCCTGTATTATACTCCAGAGATGCACTCACTATTCTGCTGGTGCAGTCACTGTGTACATACATTACATTACTGATCCTGAGTTACATCCTGTATTATACTCCAGAGCTGCACTCACTATTCTGCTGGTGCAGTCACTGTGTACATACATTACATTACTGATCCTGTACTGATCCTGAGTTACATCCTGTAGATCTTTTATTATAAAAATGAAAAACATAACAATAATAATAACAGAAACATAACAAAATTAATAACCAGAAAATAAACAATGTAATGAACTGGTCCAGCCGCTCCCTCTCTCCTCACACACATATTATACATATATACACAATAATAACTACCTACACCATGACATCTGGTCCGGTTACCAAACAAAAAAAATAACAATATAATAAACAATAACCGACAAATTATATACAAACTAATATATACATTTTTTTTTTTAATCAATAAAATAAATGCTAACTATACAAATATATACAAGACAAAACAAAACCCCCCACACTCAAGCCCACCAGTCCCTCCCCGGCACTGACCTGAGAGCTGGTCCTGCGCCTCATGCCTCAGTCCATGTCCAACGTCCATAGGCCAGATCAGGCTGTGCCAGTTTTTCACCCAAATAACCAGTGTCCCACAAGATGAACCCACCTCCCCCCGTTTCCCTCCACCCAACCTAACACCTACACCCAAACCCATATATACAATATATACAGAAACAAACAATAGAATAACACACAATACAATAACCACAACTGACAAAGCCCAAGTTCGGCGCCTGCAGCCCTACATCACTGTCTACTGATCAATAAAACAAAAATCTATGGTGTCAGCAGCAGCCCACCACCAGGAGAGGAGACGACCAGACTAGGGCACACTAAAAGAAAAGCCCCTCCAGAGGAGAGCGGCCCTCCGTGTACCCAGTCTCTCATACTCCAGAGAACGCACCTTCACCAGGTCACCGAGTATGGTCCTAAACACATCGTCCACTGGGAGGATTTTCCGCTGCGTCGATACTAAGCACCGTGCGTTCCACGTGTGATACCTAACCACTGCGCTAACTAGAAATAAGGTGCAGCGGTCCCGACCACCCAGGTCCCCGAATGCTCCATAGGCCCATTCCGCATAAGAGAGACCGGCCAGCCGGGGCCAGCCAATGGAGGCGCCCACCCTGTTGTACACCTCTGTGTTAAAGGGACAACGAAGCAGGAAGTGGTCCATGCTTTCAAGCATGGTACCACAATGCTCCCGAGGACAGTTCCTGTCCTCAGAGCTCCTACACTTCAGATTGTCCCTCACACACAGTTTCCCATGGAAGCAGCGCCAAGCCAAGTCCCAAACCTTCGAGGGGATCCTGATAGAATTCAAAAGATGCAGACCCACCCCAAGATCCCGACTTGGGCAATCTCTGAGCGCCAGAGGCCTCTGAAAATGGGTCAACAGAACCCTTTTGTCAAGGAGCTTCCTTGGCAGAGTCCTGACCTCCCACATTCCCAGACCCCACCGGCGAATTACCTTCAGAACCACGGTAGCGTAAGCCGGGAGATGTCCATGCGGTGTGCGGAGATCCTTCACTTGCCCTCCTGTCTCCCATTCCTGGAAGAAAGGCTGAAACCATCCCTTACAGGAGAATACCCACGGAGGAGCCCTCTCTTTCCAGAGGTTTGCAATATTGATCTTAATGAAGGTATTCACAAGGAATACCACAGGGTTGACCATACCCAACCCTCCTAGTCTCCTCGTACGGTAAGTAACCTCCCTCTTGACCAGGTTCAGTCTATTCCCCCATAACAGTTGAAAGAACAAACTGTAGACCCGAGTCCAGAGAGGCTCTGGCAAGATGCACACACTGCCCAGATAGATCAGCAAAGGGAGCAGGTAAGTTTTGATCAGGTTTACCCTTTCCCTTAGGGTCAAAGACCAACCCTTCCATTGGTTCACCTTCTGAGTGGCGATCTCTAGCCTGCTGTCCCAATTTTGTTTGGGGTAATCCCCCTGGCCAAATTCGATGCCAAGAACTTTTGCAGAGACTTTGGGTTCTGGAAGGGTGTCCGGGAGATCAAAACCAGGATCTCCTCCTCCCAGCCAGAGACTCTCACACTTATCCTGGTTGATCTTAGACCCGGATGCCTCCGAGTAGCGATTTACCTCTGACATCAGCCATTCTGCCTCCCCATCAGAGGAAACAAAAACGGTGACGTCATCGGCATACGCCACCACTCTCAGAGTGGCTTCCGGTGCTGCCCGGTCCATCCCGATCCCAGCTAACGGTCCACGCTCCACCCTCCTAAGAAGTGGGTCAATCGAAAACGCGTACAGTAGCGGGCTCAAGGGACAACCCTGGCGAACACCACACCCAACCTCAAAAGAGCTGCCAATCCAACCGTTCACAAGCGGGAAACTCTCTGCCCCAGCGTACAAGGTCTTAAGCCAATCAACGAACCCCCCCGGCAGGCCATACCTCAGAAGGACAGACCAGGGGTACTCATGATTAACCCGATCAAACGCTTTTGCCTGGTCCAAAGACAGCATGTACCCCTTCCAGTGGCCAGCCCTACCCTGCTCCACCGCCTCTCGGACACAGAGTACAGCACTAATTGTACTGCGGCCCGGAACAGAGCAATGCTGGGCCCCCGAAAGGAGCTGGGGTGCAAATTTCACCAGCCGATTAAACAGCACCTTTGCCAAAACCTTCCTGTCTGCATTGAGAAGCGCTATGGGACGCCAATTCTCAATGCAAGATGGGTCCTTACCCTTTGACAAGATGATCAGGGCAGACCTCCTCATTGACTTTGGCAGAGTGCCCGAGGAAAGACACTCATTGAATACCTCAGTCAAGAGGGGAACCAAGGCGTCCTTAAAGGTCTTATAGAATTCAGATGTTAAGCCATCCGGACCGGGAGATTTCTTCAGGGCAAGCCCTTCAATCGCCAACTTAACTTCCTCTTCCCTGATCATCTCTGTCAAAACGCCAAGAGAGGGGTCTACCCCTGGTTCGGGGACCGCTTCAGCCAGAAAAGCCGACATCTCATCCCAATCCAGATCCCTCTTCCCCAAGAGGTGCGAGTAGAAGGATCTGACGACCTCCAGGATCCCCGATCTGGATCTTTTCAGGGACCCCGCAGTGTCAACCAGTCCTGTAACAACTTTACTATTCACTGACATCTTGCAGTTTCTGTAAGGGTCGGGCGAGCGGTACTTCCCGTAATCCCTCTCAAAAACCAAAGATGCGTGTCTATTATACTGACACCTCATTAACAAAGATTTCACTCTGGAGATCTCCTCGCGGCTACCTCCAGTTGAGACAAGATGCTCGAGTTTCCTCCTCAGGCCCTGATACAGGTGGTACCTGTCCAGGCTCCTGAGGCTCGAGAGCTGGCGGAAGAATCTCGCCACCCTTTTCTTAAACATCTCCCACCACTCTGACTTACTACTACAAAGATCCAGTAAGGGTACCTGGCTCTGAAGAAAATCCTCAAAGGACTGTCTTATCTCCGCTTCTTCCAAGAGAGACGAATTGAGCCTCCAAAAGCCTCTTCCCATCCGGGGGGTCTCTGAAACATTCAGGGAAAACAAAATCATACAGTGATCGGAGAACTCCACCTCAACAACAGATACTGCTGAAGAGACGGCTTCCTCCTTTAAATAAAACCTGTCTATCCTGGACCTACAGTTACCTCTATGATAGGTGAACCCCTCGTGGCCTGCGGTGTGCCGGATGTGGACATCCACCAGGCGAGCCTCACTACCTATACTATTAAGGGCGACGCTATCATAAGTCAGCTTGTCTCTGGAACCTCCTCTATCCCGGGGCCTCGTGACAGTGTTGAAGTCCCCTCCAAAGACGACCTGCCGACTCGTAAAAAGGTAGGGCTTGATCCTCGTAAAGAGACACTTCCGGTCCCACTTAGATTGGGGACCATAAATGTTAATGAGCCGAAGCTCCTGTCCCTTCATGAGGACATCTAATATCAGGCAGCTCCCCATTTCTAACTCAATAACCCGTCGGCATTCTACTGGTGCGGTAAAAAGGACCGCCACTCCGCTATACGGCTCGGCCGCAAGAGACCAATAGGAGGGCCCGAGTCTCCACTCCCTCTTAGCTATAAACACCTCTGCCATATTTGGCAGCCTGGTATCTTGCAAAAAGAAAATGTCAGCTTCAACCCGGCTGAGAAAATCAAAGGCCGCAAATCTAGCCATATTTGACTTAATGCTGGCGACATTAATGGAAGCCAGCGTCAACGGAGTGGGTACCGCCATCATTGGTGATTGAGTTAGATGGCTTTCTTCTTCCCACTCCCCTTATCCTCTGCCTCAGAGGAGGAATCCTTCCCCCTCTTTAATTACACAGAGGTGTCCATTCCCACATTTTTCCTTCTTTTCTCGTCCTCGTCTCCGGACTCTGGGCCAGTCCCTCCCCCCAAGGACCCTGCATCCCCAGGAGAAGGAGACTCGGCACCCCCTGTAAGCTCCGCTGAAGCCGGAACCTCACCCTCGGCCTCCTCCTCAGAGGAAGAGATGTTATCAAGGGCTTGGAACCGGTTAGAAAGACCAACCAGAGGGGAGTCAGTTTTACCTTCCTTAGGTACCTTGGTCAGAGCGGGAGAAGATGTTTTATCTCCCTTCTTTTTCTTCTTTTTGGTGTCGAGCTTACGCTTGTTCTCTAGCCACCGCTTATTATCCTCATCCATACTTTCATAATGGGAGGATTTTGAGGCAGAGGCGGTTTCCTCCCTGTGGATCCTCCTGACCTCCTCATCCAACTCATCATCCTTCGGGGCCTCAGCAGCAAGACTGGCATCCAGGACAGGGGCTGCCCCGGTAGTCTGGGGCTCGCCCCGCTCCCTCTCCTGTCTGCGCTTGTCTAGACGCCTCAGCTGGGCAGGCGTCTTTTTATTGCTTTTCTTCCCTGGCCCCTCGGCTCCCCCACCCCTGCTAGTCCCCTCCCCAGCAGAATCGGCCTCACGGCTTACTCCCACCGGGGTCTCGACTGCATTAGCAAAGGAGCGAGGACAACGGCTGAATGGGTGATCTAACTCACCACACAGGTGGCACCTAATCTCCACACAAGAGGCGGCAAGATGGCCGACACCCCCACACAACGCGCATTTCTGCACGGTGCAGTTTGCACTGAAGTGTGTGGGGTCGCAGCACCTGTGACAGAGCTTCGGTTGCCCCTGGTAGAAGACCAGGATACGATCCCTACCCAGGAAGGCAGACGATGGAATGTGGGCAACCGTACCACCTGAACGCCTAAGTTTTACCATAAACGTCCAGGCCCCTGACCAGATACCAAACTCATCGCGGTTTTTCTTTGGCATCTCCACCACCTCTCCATACCGACCAAGCCACGTCATGATGTCATAGCAAGAAAGCAACTCGTTACGAGTCATCACGGTCACTTTCTTGATCTGGTTTTGGCGAGACACTGCCTGAATGGCAAAGTCTCGCCAGCCGGGCTCATTTTTTGCCAGCTCATAATTCGTCCAGAAGAGCTCAAGCCCCTCCGGCCGAACAAAGCTGACATCAAACTCAGGCGTGGAATAGGGATGTATCAAGGCGTAGATGTCAATCGCCTTGAAGCCCATCCTCAGCAGGAGCTCCACAACTTTAGACCTTGGAGGACATGTGACGCGCCCCTGGGCCTACTTGGTGTAGCGTTGCGCACGCGGGGACTACCCGGAGCCGGGCCTGTTGGGGGTAGTAGTCTCGTGGCAGTGACCCGGTCCGTGCCCAGGGAGTCAAACTGTGTGGCTGAGTATTAGCAGTAGATGTTGGACGACTACGCCACCCGTTGAATGCAGCTATGGAGCTGCCGCTGCAGGGCAGACCGCTGAGGCCGGTGGTACGATTGTGCAGCGTAGATGGTATAACCCCCAACGGGAGGGGTATGGCCTCAGGGCAGCCGACGTGGATGATGGGGGTAGCAGGAACCACTCAGAGACAATGCGGTGTAGTTCAGGGTCTTTACTGGTAATCAAGATAGACCCTCCCGGAGTACTGGCTAGCGATCGGGGCCTGGTCAGTCTTTGAGCAGATGGGATTTCCCCTGGCCAGGCGGAGTTGTAGGCCTCCCCAACTAATTGTACTCTTCTGGCTACCTTGCTAGAGGCGGGTAAAAGTAGCCCACATCCCTGAGTGTACCGTGTGGTGCTCACCCGTATGGCCGGTGACTCGGGGCCTTCTGGTAGCTTCCGCTCCACGACGACGGTGCTGGTCCCACGCGTGTGACCGTGCCTTCGGGTTTCTTGGCCAGAGGACCTGAAATCCCCTGCCGGTCGGTTTCTGCTGCTGGGTAAGGATTCGTCCCCACAGCCTCGGACTCCGGGTCCGGTGATAATTCTTTAATCAGGGCGAGCTCTACAGCTGCCAGCCCCTGATTCCTTGTAGCACTGCTCCCACTGAGCTCCTGATCTTTCTTTCCTATAGCTGCTCCACTACAGACCAGACTGTGTCTCTGTCTGTGTTCTCTGCTCTTTCTCAACTCTCACTAACCCTGCCTCAGCCCCAGTTTTATATAGGGGAAGTTCTTCCCCTCCCAGGACTGGGCAGGAGGTGTGGCATGCATAGGATTCCTGACCAGGAAACCTCCCACCTGCTCTCAGACGTAATATTGCTATTACTGTGGAAACCAGACCCCTGGGGTGCCACATTCCCCCCTAGTGAAATTTAGTACTCCGGGACTAAACATATTTTTGTAAACATAACAAGGTATAAACAATAACGTTCTGGTAGAGACAACACATAAGGTGGTCACGGCGTGTCCGCAACCGGGTGCAGTCTTTGAAGAAAACAAAGGTGTCCATTTCACCAAAACAGGGAGACGTAACCAGGTAGGGGTCTGTCCTGCCCCGAGTCCTTATCAGTCTTTTAGTCCGTCCTGGGTTACGCTCCAACTATATGCACAAAGGATTCCCGGTAAATCCACCAAAGACTCCTACAAATAACTAGAAACACATAATTATACACAAGCAACAATAAACAGGTAAACATTAATAAAATAGCTTAAACATTTAGATCCTCCACCGTATGGGCAACTGGCCTCTAGTGACCCTAGTGGACCTACGGAGCTGGCTGACTGGTCCTGAGCTACAGGGTATAGGAGCTGTCAAGGGTAAACTGGGCAGCCGTTTACGGACTCTTTGGCTCACTAGGGGTATGGCAGGCTCACTATAAGCAGAGGGTTGATTCTCCTGGTCTGCTTGTGTGGGGTCTTCTGCCTCCTGGACCGGCTGTTCTTCCAGCTCTACCTGTGTCTCCGTAGGCACTTGGGATGCTGGTTGGAGGAACGTGAGGACGGGTACCACAACAGCACCATTGACTTGAGTCCAAGACCGAGGGAAGTCTCCGAGCACAGTACTAACCATATCTTCCCTTTCCTCTACGGGTCGAGGGTCTTCTTGTTCCTCTTCAGGGTTCCGTAGCTGTTCGGGACACTTCTTCAGGTGATCCCAGGATACAATGGCTGTGGTTTCCCCTTCGTCTTTACTGATTGTACAGATCTTTGGGTTGTCGTGGCTTGAGGGCAGTACGGTGTACGGGTCCTTCTCCCACTGGTCGTCCAACTTGTGGAGCCGTCTTTTCCTCTTCAAGACCTGCTCTCCGGGCACCAGGGGAACAGCGGGAGCATACTGGTTGTAAGTTTTCTCTTGTTTTTCCCTAGCTTGACAGAGACTTCGCTCCATGCTCTCCTGTACTTTCCGGTACTGCTGCTGCCTCTCTGTGTCCCAGTCTGCTTCTGGTGAAGTGTCCTCGGGTGTCAGGACTCCCATCTCCAGATCAACAGGAAGCTTACCAGGTCTTGCCCTCATTAGGTAAGCCGGGGTACAGTTGGTGGAACCTACAGGGATGTGGTTGTATAGGTCCACCAGGTCGGGCAGCTTTTCAGGCCACAGACTACGTTCTTCCAGGGGCAATGTTTTCAGAAGATCTATCACCACCTGGTTCATTTTCTCACAAAGTCCATTAGTTTGCGGGTGATAGAGTGTTGTTCTTATCTTCCAGCAGCCATACAGGGTGCAGAACTCCTGGAAGACTTCCGCTTCAAAGGCAGGCCCCTGGTCCGTCAGCACCTGCTCCGGGTATCCGTGCGGACGGCAGAAGTGCTGCTGGAAGGCTCTAGCTGCTGTTTGAGCCGTTAAGTCCTTGACGGGGACGACAACCAAGAACCGGGAGTAGTGATCCACGATGGTTAACGCGTAGACGTAGCCACTTCTGCTTGGGGTCAGTTTTACATGATCCAAGGCTACCAGTTCCAACGGCTGTCTGGTGATGATGGACTGCAGGGGAGTCTTCTGGCTGGCACGGTCCCTCCTTCTTAGGTTGCATGGTTCCTCTCATGCCTACCCAATGGAACCGCCCGCGCAGCAGGAACTCCAGCTTCTTCCATCCGAAGTGCCCAGCTCCGTCGTGGTATGCCTCCATCACCATAGCTGCGTCTCTTCTTGGCACCACTACTTGCCAGATTAGTTCATGCGTCCGGGAGTTAACCATTCTGCGGCACAACTTCCCCTTGTAAAGGAACAGTCGACTCTTCTCAGCCCACAGTTGCTTGGCTTCCTCCGGAGCGTCTGGGTCAAGGCGTGCATCTGGCCGAGTCAGCATCTCCTTTACCAGTCGGACGGCAGGGTCACTGTCTTGCGTCTCCGCCCAGTTGTAATGAGGTAATGGGTTGAACGTAGCGGATTGCTTACTCCTTACACGGTGGGAATACTGGATAGTCCCATGACGGTGGAACGTGGGGAGTTCAACTTCTTCCAGTTCCTCTGAATCTTCCCCTACGTCCGGTAGGTTCGGCATCCTGGACAGGGCGTCCGCGTTGGTATTGGAGCGTCCTGCCCGGTATTTGATTGTAAACTCATAGTTGGACAAGCGGGCCATCCATCTCTGCTCTAGGGCACCGAGTCTTGCAGTGTCCAGGTGTGTCAACGGGTTGTTATCCGTGTACACGGTGAACCGGGAAGCAGCGAGGTAGTGCTTAAAGCGTTCGGTGACTGCCCACACCACTGCCAGGAACTCTAGCTTAAATGAGCTGTAATTCTCAGGGTTTCTTTCGGTGGGTCGCAGTTTTCGGCTGGCGTAAGCAATTACCCGTTCCTTCCCCTGCTGGATCTGGGACAGTACGGCTCCTAGCCCGATGTTACTGGCGTCGGTGTAGAGGATAAAGGGCTGGCTATAATCAGGGTACGCCAGGATTTCATCCCCCGTGAGGGCCATCTTCAGCTGGCGGAAGGACTCTTCTTCCAGCTTCTCCCATCTGAAGGGTGGCTTCTGGTTCTTGGCCTTCCTGGACTGGCCTATCAGGAGGTCCTGCATAGGAGCTGCCTTTTTGGTGAAACCGGGAATGAACCTTCGGTAGTAGCCTACCAACCCGAGGAACTGCCTCACTTCCTTTACGCTGGAGGGGCTTGGCCATTCCTTAATTGCGGTGATCTTATCAGGGTCGGGAGCCACTCCGTCAGCACTCACCACGTGTCCCAGGTACTGCACCTTTGGCTTCAGGAGGTGACACTTGGAGGGTTTCACCTTTAGGCCGTAACTTGCCAGAGCTTCGAACACTTCCGCCAGGTGTTTCAGGTGGTCCTCGTAGGTCTTGGAATAGACGATGACATCGTCCAGGTATAACAGGACCGTCTCAAAGTTTCGGTGTCCCAGACAGCATTCCATCAATCGCTGGAAGGTTCCTGGTGCGTTGCAGAGTCCGAACGGCATGCAGGTAAACTCGCTAAGTCCCATCGGGGTGGTGAATGCGGTCTTCTCCCGGTCCGCCTCTGCTACAGGAACCTGCCAGTACCCGCTAGTGAGATCCAAAGTGGAGAAGAAGTTAGCAGATTTTAAAGCAGCCAAAGACTCCTCTATCCTTGGTAAGGGGTACGCATCTTTGTGTGTGATACGGTTGATTTTCCGGTAATCTACACACATTCTCATGGTGTTGTCTTTCTTTTTAACCAAGACTAGTGGAGCTGCCCAGGGGCTACAGCTATCCCTGATTACTCCAGCCTCCTTCATGTCTCTAAGCATCCCCTTGGCGTGTTGGTAGTGTGCAGGGGGTACGGGTCGGTATCTCTCCTTTATGGGAGGATGGTCTCCCGTGGGGATGTGGTGTTCTACCCCTTTTACTCGCCCGAAGTCTAACGGGTGTTTACTAAACACTCTCTCGTACTCTTGAACCACCCGATAGACTCCTTGTTTCTGGTGTGAGGGAGTGGAGTCAGTACCCAGATGTAGTTGCTGACACCAGTCCTCCATTGGTTTCTTAGAGCCGTTACCTTCCTCTGGTTGAGATGGAGGCAAGGGTTCCACGGCCTGTACAGAATTCTGATTGATGGTATACAATTTGGCTAGCGTAGCATACCGGGGCAGGTACACTTCCCTCTTCCCGATATTTATTATGCGAACGGGCACCCTCCCATGGCGTACATCAACCACCCCCTGTGCTGTCAAAATGGTGGGCCTACTGTCTGAGTAGACGGGTTCTACCATTGCTTGGTAGTCTCTATCTCTTAGACCAATAGCTGCCCGGCACCAAATCATCATTTCACTTTTTGGGGGCATGGCAATAGGGAAAGGGTCACACATTCTCACGCTACCAATCTCACCACCGGAGAGTTCCACCTGTTGCCGTCGCATCAGTGCCCGGATCTCTTTCTGGAGCACCCGCTGCTCGCCAGAGCTGGCGTTCTTGGCAACCTGCTGTAAAAGGAAAATCACCTCTGCAAGACAATTTTCAATCACATTAGTTCCTAGAGTTATCTTTGGGTGACTCTCGCGCTTGTCAATGTCTACAATGATCAGTCCCTGTGCTGCCAGTTCGACTCTACCGACTTTAATGGTCACCTCTTTGAATCCGATCTGTGGCACGGGTTGACCATTGCTGGCGATGATACTCAAGTCGTCAGGGTAGCGGGTTATATCCGAGTCATTCCAGTACTGCTTAAAGAGCACGTACGGGATGGTGGTGACCTGTGACCCGGTGTCCAGTAGGGCACTCATAGGAATGCCATCCAGTACTACAGGCAAGACTGGACGTCCTCCCACGTATTTGTCACGCCAGTTTGATGGGCCTGGTGATCTTATTCCTGGGGGTTGGCCCTCTACCCCAGGTTGTGCCAGTTTAAAGGACAGTACCTTGCCATATGTCCGGGTTGATTGCAGCGGCGGCAGATGGGTTGTCCGTCCTCGTTGTATCGGTCGCTGGGTCTTCCTCTGGCCGGTGGGGTCCTCCTTGGTCGACGCCACGGGATGTCTTCCGGTCCGGATGCCAGCTGGATCTTCCCTGGAGCAGAAACCTGTAAAGACTGCACAGTTCGGGTTAGCGCAGCAACGCTTTTAGCTAGCTCTTGGACCTGATGGTGCAAGTCTGGAGCCGGGTCATTGTTCAAAGCCTGCGCGTCAGCTCCCACAGGCCCTGCCGACAAGGGCGCCGCCTCCTGGTGGTAAGCGGTAGTAGGGCGCCTGTGGGTCACCACGCCACCCGGTGCCGGTTCTCGGAGCACCCGGATGGCTCTGTCCTTGAACTGTGCAAAGTCCAGATGAGGATCCTGTAAGGCCATTGCCCGCAACTGGGTTCGGTGGGCATTGCAATATAGTCCCTCTATAAATTGTTCGGTCAACAGCCTGTCCTCGTTTCCCACGCCGTCAGGGTCGGTCTGCTTAATGGCTCTCAGGGCCTCTTGTAGGTTTAGTGCATAGTCCCTTATGTTCTCATGTGCTTGCTGTTTGCACCCGTAGAATCTAAGCTTAATCTCGGCTGAGGTGCGGGTATCAAAGGTGTCCTTCAGCCGGGTTAATATCCCTGGACAGTCCTCCTCCCAGGTGGCCAGGACTTTACCTCCCTTTGGGCTGCCCCGGTTAGTTGGGCCACCAGGATGCTCACTTTTTGCTCTTCTGTGAGGGGGTACACCTGGAAGAGGCTATCCAGCTTTTCTCTAAAGTCATTCAGGGTATGTGACTCCCCTGAGTACTGCGGTAGCCAGGCTGCCCCCGGGATATAGGGCATAGTGAAAGGCATGACCGCAGCAGCGGCGGCGCTGGCGGTGGCTGTGGCAGTGAAGCTCTCCTCCGTATCCGACATCCTCCTCCCCCCTAGTGGACCGTGGCCTACCTTGCGATGATCCTCTTCCGTAGGCCGCGGCTCCGCAGTGGATCGTCAGGGTCGAGGACCTTCCGTCGCGCTCCTATGACGTCGGCGTCTGCTGGGCTCCTTCCAGGACCTTACGCAACGTCCGGACGTGAGGCGGGGCTTCAGTTCTCGCGGCTTTTTGGAGTCCACGCCCCTCCTCTTCCCGCGCGGCGTCTTCAAGATGGCGCCCGACGGCGGGAAAACTCCACGGATGGCGGGAAGAAGGCAGAAGATGGCGCCGGATGGCGGGAAAACTTCACGGATGGCGGGAAGAAGGCAGAAGATGGCGCCGGATGGCGGGAATCTTCACCACAGGTAAGTTTAAAAGTCTCTTTTTCAGGCACGCAGTACCCGGTGGTTGCGGGCACGTAATCCTGCCGACTACGCCAAAGTTGACGCGCCCCTGGGCCTACTTGGTGTAGCGTTGCGCACGCGGGGACTACCCGGAGCCGGGCCTGTTGGGGGTAGTAGTCTCGTGGCGGTGACCCGGTCCGTGCCCAGGGAGTCAAACTGTGTGGCTGAGTATTAGCAGTAGATGTTGGACGACTACGCCACCCGTTGAATGCAGCTATGGAGCTGCCGCTGCAGGGCAGACCGCTGAGGCCGGTGGTACGATTGTGCAGCGTAGATGGTATAACCCCTAACGGGAGGGGTATGGCCTCAGGGCAGCCGACGTGGATGATGGGGGTAGCAGGAACCACTCAGAGACAATGCGGTGTAGTTCAGGGTCTTTACTGGTAATCAAGATAGACCCTCCCGGAGTACTGGCTAGCGATCGGGGCCTGGTCAGTCTTTGAGCAGATGGGATTTCCCCTGGCCAGGCGGAGTTGTAGGCCTCCCCAACTAATTGTACTCTTCTGGCTACCTTGCTAGAGGCGGGTAAAAGTAGCCCACATCCCTGAGTGTACCGTGTGGTGCTCACCCGTATGGCCGGTGACTCGGGGCCTTCTGGTAGCTTCCGCTCCACGACGACGGTGCTGGTCCCACGCGTGTGACCGTGCCTTCGGGTTTCTTGGCCAGAGGACCTGAAATCCCCTGCCGGTCGGTTTCTGCTGCTGGGTAAGGATTCGTCCCCACAGCCTCGGACTCCGGGTCCGGTGATAATTCTTTAATCAGGGCGAGCTCTACAGCTGCCAGCCCCTGATTCCTTGTAGCACTGCTCCCACTGAGCTCCTGATCTTTCTTTCCTATAGCTGCTCCACTACAGACCAGACTGTGTCTCTGTCTGTGTTCTCTGCTCTTTCTCAACTCTCACTAACCCTGCCTCAGCCCCAGTTTTATATAGGGGAAGTTCTTCCCCTCCCAGGACTGGGCAGGAGGTGTGGCATGCATAGGATTCCTGACCAGGAAACCTCCCACCTGCTCTCAGACGTAATATTGCTATTACTGTGGAAACCAGACCCCTGGGGTGCCACATTCCCCCCTAGTGAAATTTAGAACTCCGGGACTAAACAAATTTTTGTAAACATAACAAGGTATAAACAATAACGTTCTGGTAGAGACAACACATAAGGTGGTCACGGCGTGTCCGCAACCGGGTGCAGTCTTTGAAGAAAACAAAGGTGTCCATTTCACCAAAACAGGGAGACGTAACCAGGTAGGGGTCTGTCCTGCCCCGAGTCCTTATCAGTCTTTTAGTCCGTCCTGGGTTACGCTCCAACTATATGCACAAAGGATTCCCGGTAAATCCACCAAAGACTCCTACAAATAACTAGAAACACATAATTATACACAAGCAACAATAAACAGGTAAACATTAATAAAATAGCTTAAACATTTAGATCCTCCACCGTATGGGCAACTGGCCTCTAGTGACCCTAGTGGACCTACGGAGCTGGCTGACTGGTCCTGAGCTACAGGGTATAGGAGCTGTCAAGGGTAAACTGGGCAGCCGTTTACGGACTCTTTGGCTCACTAGGGGTATGGCAGGCTCACTATAAGCAGAGGGTTGATTCTCCTGGTCTGCTTGTGTGGGGTCTTCTGCCTCCTGGACCGGCTGTTCTTCCAGCTCTACCTGTGTCTCCGTAGGCACTTGGGATGCTGGTTGGAGGAACGTGAGGACGGGTACCACAACAGCACCATTGACTTGAGTCCAAGACCGAGGGAAGTCTCCGAGCACAGTACTAACCATATCTTCCCTTTCCTTTACGGGTCGAGGGTCTTCTTGTTCCTCTTCAGGGTTCCGTAGCTGTTCGGGACACTTCTTCAGGTGATCCCAGGATACAATGGCTGTGGTTTCCCCTTCGTCTTTACTGATTGTACAGATCTTTGGATTGTCGTGGCTTGAGGGCAGTACGGTGTACGGGTCCTTCTCCCACTGGTCGTCCAACTTGTGGAGCCGTCTTTTCCTCTTCAAGACCTGCTCTCCGGGCACCAGGGGAACAGCGGGAGCATACTGGTTGTAAGTTTTCTCTTGTTTTTCCCTAGCTTGACAGAGACTTCGCTCCATGCTCTCCTGTACTTTCCGGTACTGCTGCTGCCTCTCTGTGTCCCAGTCTGCTTCTGGTGAAGTGTCCTCGGGTGTCAGGACTCCCATCTCCAGATCAACAGGAAGCTTACCAGGTCTTGCCCTCATTAGGTAAGCCGGGGTACAGTTGGTGGAACCTACAGGGATGTGGTTGTATAGGTCCACCAGGTCGGGCAGCTTTTCAGGATACAGACTACGTTCTTCCAGGGGCAATGTTTTCAGAAGATCTATCACCACCTGGTTCATTTTCTCACAAAGTCCATTAGTTTGCGGGTGATAGAGTGTTGTTCTTATCTTCCAGCAGCCATACAGGGTGCAGAACTCCTGGAAGACTTCCGCTTCAAAGGCAGGCCCCTGGTCCGTCAGCACCTGCTCCGGGTATCCGTGCGGACGGCAGAAGTGCTGCTGGAAGGCTCTAGCTGCTGTTTGAGCCGTTAAGTCCTTGACGGGGACGACAACCAAGAACCGGGAGTAGTGATCCACGATGGTTAACGCGTAGACGTAGCCACTTCTGCTTGGGGTCAGTTTTACATGATCCAAGGCTACCAGTTCCAACGGCTGTCTGGTGATGATGGACTGCAGGGGAGTCTTCTGGCTGGCACGGTCCCTCCTTCTTAGGTTGCATGGGCCACAGTCTCTGCACCACCTCTCGATGGTTCCTCTCATGCCTACCCAATGGAACCGCCCGCGCAGCAGGAACTCCAGCTTCTTCCATCCGAAGTGCCCAGCTCCGTCGTGGTATGCCTCCATCACCATAGCTGCGTCTCTTCTTGGCACCACTACTTGCCAGATTAGTTCATGCGTCCGGGAGTTAACCATTCTGCGGCACAACTTCCCCTTGTAAAGGAACAGTCGACTCTTTTCAGCCCACAGTTGCTTGGCTTCCTCCAGAGCGTCTGGGTCAAGGCGTGCATCTGGCCGAGTCAGCATCTCCTTTACCAGTCGGACGGCAGGGTCACTGTCTTGCGTCTCCGCCCAGTTGTAATGAGGTAATGGGTTGAACGTAGCGGATTGCTTACTCCTTACACGGTGGGAATACTGGATAGTCCCATGACGGTGGAACGCGGGGAGTTCAACTTCTTCCAGTTCCTCTGAATCTTCCCCTACGTCCGGTAGGTTCGGCATCCTGGACAGGGCGTCCGCGTTGGTATTGGAGCGTCCTGCCCGGTATTTGATTGTAAACTCATAGTTGGACAAGCGGGCCATCCATCTCTGCTCTAGGGCACCGAGTCTTGCAGTGTCCAGGTGTGTCAACGGGTTGTTATCCGTGTACACGGTGAACCGGGAAGCAGCGAGGTAGTGCTTAAAGCGTTCGGTGACTGCCCACACCACTGCCAGGAACTCTAGCTTAAATGAGCTGTAATTCTCAGGGTTTCTTTCGGTGGGTCGCAGTTTTCGGCTGGCGTAAGCAATTACCCGTTCCTTCCCCTGCTGGATCTGGGACAGTACGGCTCCTAGCCCGATGTTACTGGCGTCGGTGTAGAGGATAAAGGGCTGGCTATAATCAGGGTACGCCAGGATTTCATCCCCCGTGAGGGCCATCTTCAGCTGGCGGAAGGACTCTTCTTCCAGCTTCTCCCATCTGAAGGGTGGCTTCTGGTTCTTGGCCTTCCTGGACTGGCCTATCAGGAGGTCCTGCATAGGAGCTGCCTTTTTGGTGAAACCGGGAATGAACCTTCGGTAGTAGCCTACCAACCCGAGGAACTGCCTCACTTCCTTTACGCTGGAGGGGCTTGGCCATTCCTTAATTGCGGTGATCTTATCAGGGTCGGGAGCCACTCCGTCAGCACTCACCACGTGTCCCAGGTACTGCACCTTTGGCTTCAGGAGGTGACACTTGGAGGGTTTCACCTTTAGGCCGTAACTTGCCAGAGCTTCGAACACTTCCGCCAGGTGTTTCAGGTGGTCCTCGTAGGTCTTGGAATAGACGATGACATCGTCCAGGTATAACAGGACCGTCTCAAAGTTTCGGTGTCCCAGACAGCATTCCATCAATCGCTGGAAGGTTCCTGGTGCGTTGCAGAGTCCGAACGGCATGCAGGTAAACTCGCTAAGTCCCATCGGGGTGGTGAATGCGGTCTTCTCCCGGTCCGCCTCTGCTACAGGAACCTGCCAGTACCCGCTAGTGAGATCCAAAGTGGAGAAGAAGTTAGCAGATTTTAAAGCAGCCAAAGACTCCTCTATCCTTGGTAAGGGGTACGCATCTTTGTGTGTGATACGGTTGATTTTCCGGTAATCTACACACATTCTCATGGTGTTGTCTTTCTTTTTAACCAAGACTAGTGGGGCTGCCCAGGGGCTACAGCTATCCCTGATTACTCCAGCCTCCTTCATGTCTCTAAGCATCCCCTTGGCGTGTTGGTAGTGTGCAGGGGGTACGGGTCGGTATCTCTCCTTTATGGGAGGATGGTCTCCCGTGGGGATGTGGTGTTCTACCCCTTTTACTCGCCCGAAGTCTAACGGGTGTTTACTAAACACTCTCTCGTACTCTTGAACCACCCGATAGACTCCTTGTTTCTGGTGTGAGGGAGTGGAGTCAGTACCCAGATGTAGTTGCTGACACCAGTCCTCTATTGTTTTCTTAGAGCCGTTACCTTCCTCTGGTTGAGATGGAGGCAAGGGTTCCACGGCCTGTACAGAATTCTGATTGATGGTATACAATTTGGCTAGCGTAGCATACCGGGGCAGGTACACTTCCCTCTTCCCGATATTTATTTTGCGAACGGGCACCCTCCCATGGCGTACATCAACCACCCCCTGTGCTGTCAAAATGGTGGGCCTACTGTCTGAGTAGACGGGTTCTACCATTGCTTGGTAGTCTCTACCTCTTAGACCAATAGCTGCCCGGCACCAAATCATCATTTCACTTTTTGGGGGCATGGCAATAGGGAAAGGGTCACACATTCTCACGCTACCAATCTCCCCACCGGAGAGTTCCACCTGTTGCCTTCGCATCAGTGCCCGGATCTCTTTCTGGAGCACTCGCTGCTGGCCGGAACTGGCGTTCTTGGCAACCTGCTGTAAAAGGAAAATCACCTCTGCAAGACAATTTTCAATCACATTAGTTCCTAGAGTTATCTTTGGGTGACTCTCGCGCTTGTCAATGTCTACAATGATCAGTCCCTGTGCTGCCAGTTCGACTCTACCGACTTTAATGGTCACCTCTTTGAATCCGATCTGTGGCACGGGTTGACCATTGCTGGCGATGATACTCAAGTCGTCGTCAGGGTAGCGGGTTATATCCGAGTCATTCCAGTACTGCTTAAAGAGCACGTACGGGATGGTGGTGACCTGTGACCCGGTGTCCAGTAGGGCACTCATAGGAATGCCATCCAGTACTACAGGCAAGACTGGACGTCCTCCCACGTATTTGTCACGCCAGTTTGATGGGCCTGGTGATCTTATTCCTGGGGGTTGGCCCTGTACCCCAGGTTGTGCCAGTTTAAAGGACAGTACCTTGCCATATGTCCGGGTTGATTGCAGCGGCGGCAGATGGGTTGTCTGTCCTCGTTGTATCGGTCGCTGGGTCTTCCTCTGGCCGGTGGGGTCCTCCTTGGTCGACGCCACGGGATGTCTTCCGGTCCGGATGCCAGCTGGATCTTCCCTGGAGCAGAAACCTGTAAAGACTGCACAGTTCGGGTTAGCGCAGCAACGCTTTTAGCTAGCTCTTGGACCTGATGGTGCAAGTCTGGAGCCGGGTCATTGTTCAAAGCCTGCGCGTCAGCTCCCACAGGCCCTGCCGACAAGGGCGCCGCCTCCTGGTGGTAAGCGGTAGTAGGGCGCCTGTGGGTCACCACGCCACCCGGTGCCGGTTCTCGGAGCACCCGGATGGCTCTGTCCTTGAACTGTGCAAAGTCCAGATGAGGATCCTGTAAGGCCATTGCCCGCAACTGGGTTCGGTGGGCATTGCAATATAGTCCCTCTATAAATTGTTCGGTCAACAGCCTGTCCTCGTTTCCCACGCCGTCAGGGTCGGTCTGCTTAATGGCTCTCAGGGCCTCTTGTAGGTTTAGTGCATAGTCCCTTATGTTCTCATGTGCTTGCTGTTTGCACCCGTAGAATCTAAGCTTAATCTCGGCTGAGGTGCGGGTATCAAAGGTGTCCTTCAGCCGGGTTAATATCCCTGGACAGTCCTCCTCCCAGGTGGCCAGGACTTTACCTCCCTTTGGGCTGCCCCGGTTAGTTGGGCCACCAGGATGCTCACTTTTTGCTCTTCTGTGAGGGGGTACACCTGGAAGAGGCTATCCAGCTTTTCTCTAAAGTCATTCAGGGTATGTGACTCCCCTGAGTACTGCGGTAGCCAGGCTGCCCCCGGGATATAGGGCATAGTGAAAGGCATGACCGCAGCAGCGGCGGCGCTGGCGGTGGCTGTGGCAGTGAAGCTCTCCTCCGTATCCGACATCCTCCTCCCCCCTAGTGGACCGTGGCCTACCTTGCGATGATCCTCTTCCGTAGGCCGCGGCTCCGCAGTGGATCGTCAGGGTCGAGGACCTTCCGTCGCGCTCCTATGACGTCGGCGTCTGCTGGGCTCCTTCCAGGACCTTACGCAACGTCCGGACGTGAGGCGGGGCTTCAGTTCTCGCGGCTTTTTGGAGTCCACGCCCCTCCTCTTCCCGCGCGGCGTCTTCAAGATGGCGCCCGACGGCGGGAAAACTCCACGGATGGCGGGAAGAAGGCAGAAGATGGCGCCGGATGGCGGGAAAACTTCACGGATGGCGGGAAGAAGGCAGAAGATGGCGCCGGATGGCGGGAATCTTCACCACAGGTAAGTTTAAAAGTCTCTTTTTCAGGCACGCAGTACCCGGTGGTTGCGGGCACGTAATCCTGCCGACTACGCCAAAGTTGACGCGCCCCTGGGCCTACTTGGTGTAGCGTTGCGCACGCGGGGACTACCCGGAGCCGGGCCTGTTGGGGGTAGTAGTCTCGTGGCGGTGACCCGGTCCGTGCCCAGGGAGTCAAACTGTGTGGCTGAGTATTAGCAGTAGATGTTGGACGACTACGCCACCCGTTGAATGCAGCTATGGAGCTGCCGCTGCAGGGCAGACCGCTGAGGCCGGTGGTACGATTGTGCAGCGTAGATGGTATAACCCCTAACGGGAGGGGTATGGCCTCAGGGCAGCCGACGTGGATGATGGGGGTAGCAGGAACCACTCAGAGACAATGCGGTGTGTAGCGCTGGCGTCCCTGCCCTCTGCTAGGCAGGGACGCTGCTCCCCTCACCGCTCTGCTCCGTGCCCGGCGTCCTCTCCCCGCTCTGCTGTCAGCGCGCGCTCCTTCCCGGCGTCCTCCTCCCGCTCTGCTCTCAGCGCGCGCTCCTTCCCGGCCCCTGTGCTTAGGGCGCGCGCGCTCCCCTCCTCTTAAGGGGGCCGCGCGCGCCGTCCTAAGGAGTCCCCGGCCAATGGCCGGAGGACTTCATCATATATAAGGCACCTCCTCCAAAATGGAGGTGCCCGAGCAATGTTGTTTGCACCTGTGTCTCACCTGTGCTTCAGCCCTCAGGTCCCGTTGCCAGTTACCTGCCAGTTTCCTGCCAGTTACCTGCCTGATTCCTGCCTGAATACTTGTTACCTGTCTGCCAGTCTGAGGTCCGACGGTCTGCCTTACTACTCCTGTCAGTCTGTCTAAAGGACCAGCCTGCCCGCTCACCTGGGAGCGCATATCAGCTACCTGCCTGCTTGCCTGAGGTCCGACGGTCTGCCTTACTACTCCGGTCAGTCTGTCTATGGACCAGCTTGCCCGCTCACCTGGGAGCGCTTCTCCGTTATCTGCCTGCTTGCCAGCCCGGAGGCTCCGTTGTCACGTGCTGTGACCACCAGCTATCTCAGAGACTCTTGCCCGCTCACCTGGGAGCGCATCTCCGTTACCTGCCTGCTTGCCAGCCCGGAGGTCCCGTTGTCACGTGCGGTGACCACCAGCTATTCCAGAGACTCTTGCCCGCTCACCTGGGAGCGCTTCTCCGTTACCTACCTGCCTGCCAGCCCGGAGGTTCCGCCGTCACGTGCCGTGACCACCTGCTATTCCAGAGACTCTCGCTTGCTCACCTGGGAGCACACATCTACCATCTGCCTGCTAGCCTACCCGGAGGCTCTGCCATCACAGGTCGTACCTACCCCTTACCCAGAGACTGCCCTGATCACTTGCAGTAACTCCCTGTCCGTTCACCCAGAGACTGCCACCCGCTCCCTTACAAGGGCCGCCCCCTTGTATAGTAGCTCAGAGGTTCCGCCTCCCGGACCCGTTACACGGTGTAGTTCAGGGTCTTTACTGGTAATCAAGATAGACCCTCCCGGAGTACTGGCTAGCGATCGGGGCCTGGTCAGTCTTTGAGCAGATGGGATTTCCCCTGGCCAGGCGGAGTTGTAGGCCTCCCCAACTAATTGTACTCTTCTGGCTACCTTGCTAGAGGCGGGTAAAAGTAGCCCACGTCCCTGAGTGTACCGTGTGGTGCTCACCCGTATGGCCGGTGACTCGGGGCCTTCTGGTAGCTTCCGCTCCACGACGGCGGTGCTGGTCCCACGCGTGTGACCGTACCTTCGGGTTTCTTGGCCAGAGGACCTGAAATCCCCTGCCGGTCGGTTTCTGCTGCTGGGTAAGGATTCGTCCCCACAGCCTCGGACTCCGGTTCCGGGGATAATTCTTTAATCAGGCCGAGCTCTACAGCTGCCAGCCCCTGATTCCTTGTAGCACTGCTCCCACTGAGCTCCTGATCTTTCTTTCCTATAGCTGCTCCACTACAGACCAGACTGTGTCTCTGTCTGTGTTCTCTGCTCTTTCTCAACTCTCACTAACCCTGCCTCAGCCCCAGTTTTATATAGGGGAAGTTCTTCCCCTCCCAGGACTGGGCAGGAGGTGTGGCATGCATAGGATTCCTGACCAGGAGACCTCCCACCTGCTCTCAGACGTAATATTGCTATTACTGTGGAAACCAGACCCCTGGGGTGCCACACATGCATCACTGCCCCTCCACCGAAGACGGACCACATTCCTACGCACACTGCCTGGCCCGGCTGTTGGGAGGGACCACACTGTATCCCCCCCTTTTTGCTCTCGGAAGGCCCCGAGGCCATGCCTCTCTATCCAGAAGGATAGATCAACCTCTCGACCCTCTACCATTAGTGATCTCTCCCCCTTCTTTAGAGCCTCCAGAAGGCGCCGTTGCAACATGCCGTCCCCAAAGCCCGGAGACAAGGAGGATGCCCTATTTGCCCCAGAGGTGACACTGGCATAACTCTGGACAGGTGTTGCCACCCCCGGGGGGGCAACCGGACCAGTGACCACATCAGCCCGAACAGCAACACCATTACCCACCTCCATCTCACCCTCCACCAAACCAGCAACCACACCACTAGACAATGAATTAGCCTCATTCACCCCCACCACCACATTCATTCCTGCTGGACCAGTAACAATGGCGGATGACATTTTGACCTCCGCATCAGGCACAAGGGGCTCAGTCACCTCCATAGAACTGGAGACGACCTCACCCCCGGTCTTATGTGTGCCCTCCACATCATTGGTCGGTAATTTCCGCTGTTTGGCATTCGGAATAATGTGCCGCTGATCTTTAGATGCTGTTAGGCGCCGCTGATCTTTAGCATCAGGATCTTCCGGACCAGCGACGCCAACACAAAATAGCACTTTCGTGGGAGGACTGGAACGCTCAGCCCCGACAGCCCCCTCACACTGCCGCCGCTTCTCAACTAAGTGATCAGCAGCAACAGCATTCAGAGGTGCCGAGGCTACCGGAGCTGCCCCCGACACCGGGCTGCTCCCCCCTCCCACTGAGGAGCACACCACAGCATCGTGGCCTGATGGAACGCCCGCCGCCGGGCCGCCCTCACTGTCCAGCCTCTCGGCTGATGCACCTCCTGCTACGTCCCCACTACTACAAGCAGAGACGGAGCTCTGCGCCTCACTACCGCGCTCTGTAATCTCCCCGCGCCTTTGCACCGGATCCACAGCAGAACCCGGGCTGGGCTGGGCAACGGGGCTTATACAGCGAGCTGAGCCTGCCGCCGACTCAGGGGGTACAGGGAGGGGGGCATATACGTATCTTACCGCCTCCTGCAGCTTTGGCTTGGTCTTCTTTGCCTTTTTGTGGCCCCCAGGTGCCTCTTCTGGTAGATCGTCACCAAGATGGAAGTTTTGGAGGCACACTGGGGACTCCAGGAGCTTAATCTCCGCCATTAGCGCCCCTCCCTGGCCGCTGCTGTCACTGTCCTCCCCAGAGCCGGCAGAACTGCGACCGGATGTCACTGTCGCCTGTCCTGCAGGGAGCTCACTGCACGTGGCCTGCGGGTGACTTTGCAGGCTGCCAGGTGGGGCTTCCTGCTGGTCATCATCACTCTCATCATCCACCTGGCTCTCAGGCTGCAGCCCCATCTGCCTTTGCTCTCTGGTATCAGCCATTTCTTTAAAGCGGTCTTCATTTATTAGTTTTTCTTTGAAATGACCACTCTGCTCCCTGATGTCAGCTTTCCTCAGTTCCAGCAGGTGAATCTCGCTGGTCAGTCGCTTTACCTCGGCCTGGAGTTTAGCCTTGCTCTGTTTGGAGGCCCCCGCAGCTTTGGCGCTTGTGCAGCGCAGCTCCTCCCGGAGCCTCCTGATGAGCTTACTGGCATCTTCATACTCACGGAGGCGGATCATGACCCGGGAGGCATAGGTGGACACAGACTCCCGGGGTCCCTGCAGCGCCCAACCCCCCTCAGGGAGGTCGGCCTCACCTCCGTGAGCACTCCGCTTTCCTCCGGAAGGAGCACCATCATGCACGCCGCTGTCAGGCTTTACCTCCATGCTGGAAGCCTTGCGGCTTCTAGGGGTCTCCACAATCCCGGGAGGAGTAGAAGCCACATTGCTGCGACTCCTGGTGCAGCGTCTCACCCCCGAGTCCTCTGATGTGCAGGCCGGTTGCTGGTTTCTTCTGCCCCCCGCCGGCCTGGTTCGGGAAGCAGAAGCCTGGGACTTGGCTCCTTCACTCACCACACCCACAATCAGCATACTGACTAGCAGCTGATCAGAGATGCACCCAGTATGCTGCTGGTGTGGTCACTGTGTACATACATTACATTACGCTGCACTGTGATATTTGGTGGTGCAGTGCACTCTGCTGTGATATTTGGCGGTGCAGTGCACTCCGCTGTGATATTTGGTGGTGCGGTGCGCTCCGCTGTGATATTTGGTGGTGCGGTGCACTCCGCTGTAATATTTGGTGGTGCGCTGCACTCCGCTGTGATATTTGGTGGTGTGTTGCGCTCCGCACTGATATTTGGTGGTGCGGTGCACTCAGCTCTGATATTTGGTGGTACAGTGCACTCCTCTCTGATATTTGGTGGTGCGGTGTGCTCCGTTCTGATATTTGGTGGAGCCGTGTGATCCGCTGTGATATTTGGTGGTGCTGTGTGCTCCGCTGTGATATTTGGTGGTGCGTTGTGCTCCGCTGTGATATTTGGTGGAGCGGTGTGCTCGGCTGTGATATTTGGTGGTGCGGTGTGCTCGGCTGTGATATTTGGTGGTGCGGTGCACTCCGCTGCGATATTTGGTGGTGCGGTGAGCTCCGCTGTAATATTAGGTGGAGCGGTGTGCTCTGCTTTAATATTTGGTGGTGCAGTGCACTCCGCTGTAATACTTGGTGGAGCGGTTTGCTCTGCTTTAATATTTGGTGGTGCGGTGCCCTCTGCTGTGATATTTGGTGGAGCGGTGCACTCTGCTGTGATATTTGGTGGTGCGGCGCACTCTGCTTTGATATTTGGTCGAGCGGTGTGCTCCGATGTGATATTTGGTGGTGCGGTGCACTCCGCTGTGATATTTGGTGATGCGGATCGCTCCGCTGTGATATTTGGTGGTGCAGTGCACTCCGCTGTGACATATGGTGGTGCGGTGCACTTTGCTGTGATATTTGATGGTGTGGTGCACTCCGCTGTGATATTTGGTGGTGGGATGCACTCTGCTGTGATATTTGATGGTGTCGTGCACTCTGCTGTGATATTTGATGGTGTGGTGCACTCCGCTGCGATATTTGGTGGTGGGGTGCACTCTGCTGTGATATTTGATGGTGTGGTGCACTCTGCTGTGATATTTGGTGGTGCGGTGCACTCTGCTGTGATATTTGGTGGTGCGGTGCACTCCGCTGTGATATTTGGTGGTGCAGTGTGCTCCGCTGTTATATTTGGTAAAGCGGTGTGCTCAGCTGTTATATTTGGTGGTGCGGTGTGCTTTGCTTTCATATTTGGTGGTGCGGTGCGCTCCGCTGTGATATTTGCTGGTGCAGTGTGCTCTGTTGTGATATTTGGTGGAGCGGTGTGCTCAGCTGTGATATTTGGTGGAGCGGTGTGCTCTGCTGTGATATTTAGTGGTGCGGTGTACTCTGCTGTGATATTTGGTGGAGCGGTTGGCTCTGCTTTAATATTTGGTGGTAAACATTGTGCTCCGCTGTGATATTTGGCGGTGTGGTGAACTCCGCTGTGATATTTGGAGGTGCGGTGCACTCTGCCGTGATATTTGGTGATGCGGTGCACTTTGCTGTGATATTTGGTGGTGCAGTGTGCTCCTCTGTGACATTTGGTGGTGCAGTGCACTCTGCTGTGATATTTGGTTGTGCGGTGCACTTTGCTGTGATATTTGGTGGTGCAGTGTGCTCCGCTGTGATATTTGGTGGTGCGGTTCACTCCACTGCGATATTTGGTGGTGCAGTGCACTCCGCTGTGATATTTGGTGGTGCAGTGCGCTCCGCTGTGATATTTGGTGGTGCAGTGTGCTCCGTTGTGATATTTGGTGGAGCGGTGTGCTCAGCTGTGATATTTGGTGGTGCGGTGCACTCTGCTGTGATATTTGGTGGTGCGGTGCACTCCGCTGTGATATTTGGTGGTACAGTGTGCTCCGCTGTTATAATTGGTAAAGCGGTATGCTCAGCTGTGATATTTGGTGGTGAGGTGTGCTTTGCTGTGATATTTGGTGGTGCGGTGCACTTTGCTGTGATATTTGGTGGTGCAATGTGCTCCGCTGTGATATTTGGTGGTGCGGTGTGCTCCACTGTGATATTTGGTGGTGCGGTGCACTACGCTGTGATATTTGGTGGTGCGGTGCGCTCCGCTGTGATATTTGGTGGTGCAGTGTGCTCCACTGTGATATTTGGTGGAGCGGTGCGCTCTGCTGTGATATTTGGTGGTGCAGTGCACTCTGCTGTGATATTTGGTGGTGCGGTGCACTCTGCTGTGATATTTGGTGGTGCAGTGCACTCCGCTGTGATATTTGGTGGTGCAGTGCACTCCGCTGTGATATTTGGTGGTGCTGTGTGCTCCGCTGTTATATTTGGTAAAGCGGTGTGCTCAGCTGTGATATTTGGTGGTGCGGTGTGCTCTGCTTTAATATTTGGCGGCACAGTGTGCTCCGCTGTGATATTTGGCGGTGCGGTGCGCTCTGCTTTAATATTTGGCGGCAAACATTGTGCTCCGCTGTGATATTTGACGGTGCAGTGCACTCCGCTGTGATATTTGGTGGTGCGGTGCACTCTGCTGTGATATTTGGTGGTGCGGTGCACTTTTCCTGTGATATTTGGTGGTGCAGTGTGCTCCGCTGTGATATTTGGTGGTGCGGTGTACTCTGCTGTGATATTTGGTGGTGCGGTGCACTTTGCTATGATATTTGGTGGTGCAGTGTGCTCCGCTGTGATATTTGGTGGTGCGGTTCACTCCACTGCGATATTTGGCGGTGCAGTGTGCTCCGCTATGATATTTGGTGGTGCAGTGTGCTCCACTGTGATATTTGGTGGTGCAGTGCGCTCTGTTGTGATATTTGTTGGTGTGGTGCACTGCACTATGATATTTGGAGAAGCGGTGCGGTGCGCTCTGCTGTGATATTTGGTGAAGCGGTGTGGTGCACTCCACTGTGATATTTGGTGGAGCGGTGTACTCTGCTGTGATATTTGGTGGTGCAGTGCACTCTGCTGTGATATTTGGTGGTGCAGTGCACTCTGCTGTGATATTTGGTGGAGCAGTGCACTCTGCTGTGATATTTGGTGGTGCGGTGCACTCTGCTGTGATATTTTGTGCTTTCGTGCGCTCCACTGTGATATTTGGTGGAGCGGTGCGGTGCGCTCCGCTGTGATATTTGCTGGTGCAGTGTGCTCTGCTGTGATATTTGGTGGAGCGGTGTGCTCAGCTGTGATATTTGGTGGAACGGTGTGCTCTGCTGTGATATTTAGTGGTGCGGTGCACTCTGCTGTGATATTTGGTGGTGCGGTGCACTCTGCTGTGATATTTGGTGGAGCGGTGTGCTCTGCTTTAATATTTGGTGGTAAACATTGTGTTCCACTGTGATATTTGGCGGTGCGGTGCACTCCGCTGTGATATTTGGAGGTGCGGTGCACTCTGCTGTGATATTTGGTGATGCGGTGCACTTTGCTGTGATATTTGGTGGTGCAGTGTGCTCCACTGTGATATTTGGTGGAGCGGTGCACTCTGCTGTGATATTTGGTGGTGCAGTGCACTCTGCTGTGATATTTGGTGGTGCGGTGCACTCCGCTGTGATATTTGGTGGAGCGGTGTGCTCTGCTTTAATATTTGGCGGTACAGTGTGCTCCCCTGTGATATTTGGCGGTGCGGTGCGCTCTGCTTTAATATTTGCCGGCAAACATTGTGCTCCGCTGTGATATTTGGTGGTGCGGTGCACTCTGCTGTGATATTTGGTGGTGCGGTGCACTCTGCTGTGATATTTGGTGGTGCGGTGCACTTTGCTGTGATATTTGGTGGTGCAGTGTGCTCCGCTGTGATATTTGGTGGTGCGGTGTACTCTGCTGTGATATTTGGTGGTGTGGTGCACTTTGCTATGATATTTGGTGGTGCAGTGTGCTCCGCTGTGATATTTGGTGGTGCGGTTCACTCCACTGCGATATTTGGCGGTGCAGTGCGCTCCGCTGTGATATTTGGTGGTGCGGTGTACTCTGCTGTGATATTTGGTGGTGCGGTGCACTTTGCTATGATATTTGGTGGTGCAGTGTGCTCCACTGTGATATTTGGTGGTGCAGTGCGCTCTGTTGTGATATTTGTTGGTGTGGTGCACTGCACTATGATATTTGGAGAAGAGGTGCTGTGCGCTCTGCTGTGATATTTGGTGAAGCGGTGTGGTGCACTCCACTGTGATATTTGGTGGAGCGGTGTACTCTGCTGTGATATTTGGTGGTGCAGTGCACTCTCCTGTGATATTTGGTGGTGCAGTGCACTCTGCTGTGATATTTGGTGGAGCGGTGCACTCTGCTGTGATATTTGGTGGTGCGGTGCACTCTGCTGTGATATTTTGTGCTTTGGTGCGCTCCACTGTGATATTTGGTGGAGCGGTGCGGTGTGCTCCGCTGTGATATTTGCTGGTGCAGTGTGCTCTGCTGTGATATTTGGTGGAGCGGTGTGCTCAGCTGTGATATTTGGTGGAACGGTGTGCTCTGCTGTGATATTTAGTGGTGCGGTGCACTCTGCTGTGATATTTGGTGGTGCGGTGCATTCTGCTGTGATATTTGGTGGAGCGGTGTGCTCTGCTTTAATATTTGGTGGTAAACATTGTGCTCCGCTGTGATATTTGGCGGTGCGGTGCACTCCGCTGTGATATTTGGAGGTGCGGTGCACTCTGCTGTGATATTTGGTGATGCGGTGCACTTTGCTGTGATATTTGGTGGTGCAGTGTGCTCCACTGTGATATTTGGTGGAGCGGTGCGCTCTGCTGTGATATTTGGTGGTGCAGTGCACTCTGCTGTGATATTTGGTGGTGCGGTGCACTCCGCTGTGATATTTGGTGGAGCGGTGTGCTCTGCTTTAATATTTGGCGGTACAGTGTGCTCCGCTGTGATATTTGGCGGTGCGGTGCGCTCTGCTTTAATATTTGCCGGCAAACATTGTGCTCCGCTGTGATATTTGGCGGTGCAGTGCACTCCGCTGTGATATTTGGTGGTGCGGTGCACTCTGCTGTGATATTTGGTGGTGCGGTGCACTTTGCTGTGATATTTGGTGGTGCAGTGTGCTCCGCTGTGATATTTGGTGGTGCGGTGTACTCTGCTGTGATATTTGGTGGTGCGGTGCACTTTGCTATGATATTTGGTGGTGCTGTGTGCTCCTCTGTGATATTTGGTGGTGCGGTTTACTGCACTGCGATATTTGGCGGTGCAGTGCGCTCCGCTGTGATATTTGGTGGTGCGGTGTACTCTGCTGTGATATTTGGTGGTGCGGTGCTCTTTGCTATGATATTTGGTGGTGCAGTGTGCTCCACTGTGATATTTGGTGGTGCAGTGCGCTCTGTTGTGATATTTGTTGGTGTGGTGCACTGCACTATGATATTTGGAGAAGCGGTGCTGTGCGCTCTGCTGTGATATTTGGTGAAGCGGTGTGGTGCACTCCACTGTGATATTTGGTGGAGCGGTGTACTCTGCTGTGATATTTGGTGGTGCAGTGCACTCTCCTGTGATATTTGGTGGTGCAGTGCACTCTGCTGTGATATTTGGTGGAGCGGTGCACTCTGCTGTGATATTTGGTGGTGCGGTGCACTCTGCTGTGATATTTTGTGCTTTGGTGCGCTCCACTGTGATATTTGGTGGAGCGGTGCGGTGTGCTCCGCTGTGATATTTGCTGGTGCAGTGTGCTCTGCTGTGATATTTGGTGGAGCGGTGTGCTCAGCTGTGATATTTGGTGGAACGGTGTGCTCTGCTGTGATATTTAGTGGTGCGGTGCACTCTGCTGTGATATTTGGTGGTGCGGTGCATTCTGCTATGATATTTGGTGGAGCGGTGTGCTCTGCTTTAATATTTGGTGGTAAACATTGTGCTTCGCTGTGATATTTGGCGGTGCGGTGCACTCCGCTGTGATATTTGGAGGTGCGGTTTACTCTGCTGTGATATTTGGTGATGCGGTGCACTTTGCTGTGATATTTGGTGGTGCAGTGTGCTCCACTGTGATATTTGGTGGAGAGGTGCGCTCTGCTGTGATATTTGGTGGTGCAGTGCACTCTGCTGTGATATTTGGTGGTGCGGTGCACTCCGCTGTGATATTTGGTGGAGCGGTGTGCTCTGCTTTAATATTTGGCGGTACAGTGTGCTCCGCTGTGATATTTGGCGGTGCGGTGCGCTCTGCTTTAATATTTGCCGGCAAACATTGTGCTCCGCTGTGATATTTGGCGGTGCAGTGCACTCCGCTGTGATATTTGGTGGTGCGGTGCACTCTGCTGTGATATTTGGTGATGCGGTGCACTTTGCTGTGATATTTGGTGGTGCAGTGTGCTCCGCTGTGATATTTGGTGGTGCGGTGTACTCTGCTGTGATATTTGGTGGTGTGGTGCACTTTGCTATGATATTTGGTGGTGCTGTGTGCTCCGCTGTGATATTTGGTGGTGCGGTTTACTGCACTGCGATATTTGGCGGTGCAGTGCGCTCCGCTGTGATATTTGGTGGTGCGGTGTACTCTGCTGTGATATTTGGTGGTGAGGTGCTCTTTGCTATGATATTTGGTGGTGCAGTGTGCTCCACTGTGATATTTGGTGGTGCAATGCGCTCTGTTGTGATATTTGTTGGTGTGGTGCGCTGCACTATGATATTTGGAGAAGCGGTGCGGTGCGCTCTGCTGTGATATTTGGTGAAGCGGTGTGGTGCACTCCACTGTGATATTTGGTGGAGCGGTGTACTCTGCTGTGATATTTGGTGGTGCAGTGCACTCTCCTGTGATATTTGGTGGTGCAGTGCACTCTGCTGTGATATTTGGTGCTTTGGTGCGCTCCACTGTGATATTTGGTGGAGCGGTGCGGTGCGCTCCGCTGTGATATTTGCTGGTGCAGTGTGCTCTGCTGTGATATTTGGTGGAGCGGTGTGCTCAGCTGTGATATTTGGTGGAGCGGTGTGCTCTGCTGTGATATTTAGTGGTGCGGTGCACTCTGCTGTGATATTTGGTGGTGCGGTGCACTCTGCTGTGATATTTGGTGGAGCGGTGTGCTCTGCTTTAATATTTGGTGGTAAACATTGTGCTCCGCTGTGATATTTGGCGGTGAGGTGCACTCTGCTGTGATATTTGGAGGTGCGGTGCACTCTGCTGTGATATTTGGTGATGCGGTGCACTTTGCTGTGATATTTGGTGGTGCAGTGTACTCCGCTGTGATATTTGGTGGTGCGGTTCACTCCACTGCGATATTTGGTGGTGCAGTGCGCTCCGCTGTGATATTTGGTGGTGCGGTGCACTCCGCTGTGATATTTGGTGGTGCAGTGAGCTCCGCTGTTATGTTTGGTAAAGCGATGTGCTCAGCTGTGATATTTGGTGGTGCGGTGTGCTTTGCTGTGATATTTGGTGGTGCGGTGCACTTTGCTGTGATATTTGGTGCTGCAATGTGCTCCTCTGTGATATTTGGTGGTGCGGTGTGCTCCACTGTGATATTTGGTGGTGCGGTGCACTACGCTGTGATATTTGGTGGTGCGGTGCGTTACGCTGTGATATTTGGTGGAGCGGTGCGCTCTGGTGTGATATTTGGTGGTGCAGTGCACTCTGCTGTGATATTTGGTGGTGCGGTGCACTCCACTGTGATGTTTGGTGGAGCGGTGTGCTCTGCTTTAATATTTGGCGGTACAGTGTGCTCCGCTGTGATATTTGGCAGTGCGGTGTGCTCTGCTTTAATATTTGGCGGCAAACATTGTGCTCCTCTGTGATGTTTGGCGGTGCGGTGCACTCCGCTGTGATATTTGGTGGTGCGGTGCACTCTGCTGTGATATTTGGTGGTGCGGTGCACTTTGCTGTGATATTTGGTGGTGCAGTGTGCTCCGCTGTGATATTTGGTGGTGCGTTGTACTCTGTTGTGATATTTGGGGGTGCGGTGCACTTTGCTATGATATTTGGTGGTGCAGTGTGCTCCGCTGTGATATTTGGTGGTGCGGTTCACTCCACTGCGATATTTGGTGGTGCAGTGCGCTCCGCTGTGATATTTGGTGGTGCGATGTACTCTGCTGTGATATTTGGTGGTGCGGTGCACTTTGCTATGATATTTGGTGGTGCAGTGTGCTCCACTGTGATATTTGGTGGTGCGGTGCGCTCTGTTGTGATATTTGTTGGTGTGGTGCGCTGCACTATGATATTTGGAGAAGCGGTGCGGTGCGCTCCGCTCTGATATTTGGTGAAGCGGTGTGGTGCACTCCACTGTGATAATTGGTGGAGCGGTGCACTCTGCTGTGATATTTGGTGGTGCAGTGCACTCTCCTGTGATGTTTGGTGGTGCAGTGCACTCTGCTGTGATATTTGGTGGAGCGGTGCACTCTGCTGTGATATTGGTGGTGCAGTGTGATCCGCTGTGATATTTGGTGGTGTGGTTCACTCCACTGCGATATTTGGTGGTGCAGTGCGCTCCGCTGTGATATTTGGTGGGGCGTTGCGCTCTGCTGTGATATTTGGCTGTGCGGTTCGCTCCACTATGATATTTGGTGGAACGGTGCGGTGCGCTCTGCTGTGATATTTGGTGGTGCAGTGCGCTCCGCTGTGATATTTGGTGGGGCGTTGCGCTCTGCTGTGATATTTGGCTGTGCGGTTCGCTCCACTATGATATTTGGTGGAACGGTGCGGTGCGCTCTGCTGTGATATTTGGTGGTGCAGTGCGCTCCGCTGTGATATTTGGTGATACAGGGCGCTCCGCTGTGATATTTGGTGGTGCAGTGCGCTCTGCTGTGATATTTGGTGGTGCAGTGTGCTCCGCTGTGATATTTGGTGGAGCGGTGTGCTCAGCTGTGATATTTGGTGGTGCGGTGCACTCTGCTGTGATATTTGGTGGTGCGGTGCACTCCGCTGTGATATTTGGTGGTGCAGTGTGCTCCACTGTTATATTTGGTAAAGCGGTGTGCTCAGCTGTGATATTTGGTGGTGCGGTGTGCTTTGCTGTGATATTTGGTGGTGCGGTGCACTTTGCTGTGATATTTGGTGGTGCAATGTGCTCCGCTGTGATATTTGGTGGTGCGGTGTGCTCCACTGTGATATTTGGTGGTGCGGTGCACTACGCTGTGATATTTGGTGGTGCGGTGCGTTACTCTGTGATATTTGGTGGTGCATTGTGCTCCACTGTGATATTTGGTGGAGCGGTGCGCTCTGCTGTGATATTTGGTGGTGCAGTGCACTCTGCTGTGATATTTGGTGGTGCGGTGCACTCCACTGTGATATTTGGTGGAGCGGTGTGCTCTGCTTTAATATTTGGCGGTACAGTGTGCTCCGCTGTGATATTTGGCAGTGCGGTGCGCTCTGCTTTAATATTTGGCGGCAAACATTGTGCTCCGCTGTAATGTTTGGCGGTGCGGTGCACTCCGCTGTGATATTTGGTGGTGCGGTGCACTCTGTTGTGATATTTGGTGGTGCGGTGCACTTTGCTGTGATATTTGGTGGTGCAGTGTGCTCCGCTGTGATATTTGGTGGTGTAATGTACTCTGCTGTGATATTTGGTGGTGCGGTGCACTTTGCTATGATATTTGGTGGTGCAGTGTGCTCCGCTGTGATATTTGGTGGTGCGGTTCACTCCACTGCGATATTTGGTGGTGCAGTGTGCTCCGCTGTGATATTTGGTGGTGCGATGTACTCTGCTGTGATATTTGGTGGTGCGGTGCACTTTGCTATGATATTTGGTGGTGCAGTGTGCTCCACTGTGATATTTGGTGGTGCGGTGCGCTCTGTTGTGATATTTGTTGGTGTGGTGCGCTGCACTATGATATTTGGAGAAGCGGTGCGGTGCGCTCTGCTGTGATATTTGTTGAAGCGGTGTGGTGCACTCCACTGTGATAATTGGTGGAGCGGTGCACTCTGCTGTGATATTTGGTGGTGCAGTGCACTCTCCTGTGATATTTGGTGGTGCAGTGCACTCTGCTGTGATATTTGGTGGAGCGGTGCACTCTGCTGTGATATTTGGTGGTGCAGTGCACTCTGCTGTGATATTTGGTGGAGCGGTGCGGTGCGCTCCGCTGTGATATTTGCTGGTGCAGTGTGCTCTGCTGTGATATTTGGTGGAGCGGTGTGCTCAGCTGTGATATTTGGTGGAGCGGTGTGCTCTGCTGTGATATTTAGTGGTGCGGTGCACTCTGCTGTGATATTTGGTGGTGCGGTGCACTCTGCTGTGATATTTGGTGGAGCGGTGTGCTCTGCTTTAATATTTGGTGGTAAACATTGTGCTCCGCTGTGATATTCAGCGGTGCGGTTCACTCCGCTGTGATATTTGGTGGTGCGGTGCACTCTGCTGTGATATTTGGTTGTGCGGTGCACTTTGCTATGATATTTGGTGGTGCAGTGTGCTCCGCTGTGATATTTGGTGGTGCGGTTCACTCCACTGCGATATTTGGTGGTGCAGTGCGCTCCGCTGTGATATTTGGTGATACAGGGCGCTCCGCTGTGATATTTGGTGGTGCAGTGCGCTCCGCTGTGATATTTGGTGGTGCAGTGTGCTCCGCTGTGATATTTGGTGGAGCGGTGTGCTCAGCTGTGATATTTGGTGGTGCGGTGCACTCTGCTGTGATATTTGGTGGTGCGGTGCACTCCGCTGTGATATTTGGTGGTGCAGTGTGCTCCACTGTTATATTTGGTAAAGCGGTGTGCTCAGCTGTGATATTTGGTGGTGCGGTGTGCTTTGCTGTGATATTTGGTGGTGCGGTGCACTTTGCTGTGATATTTGGTGGTGCAATGTGCTCCGCTGTGATATTTGGTGGTGCGGTGTGCTCCACTGTGATATTTGGTGGTGCGGTGCACTACGCTGTGATATTTGGTGGTGCGGTGCGTTACTCTGTGATATTTGGTGGTGCAGTGTGCTCCACTGTGATATTTGGTGGAGCGGTGCGCTCTGCTGTGATATTTGGTGGTGCAGTGCACTCTGCTGTGATATTTGGTGGTGCGGTGCACTCCACTGTGATATTTGGTGGAGCGGTGTGCTCTGCTTTAATATTTGGCGGTACAGTGTGCTCCGCTGTGATATTTGGCAGTGCGGTGCGCTCTGCTTTAATATTTGGCAGCAAACATTGTGCTCCGCTGTGATGTTTGGCGGTGCGGTGCACTCCGCTGTGATATTTGGTGGTGCGGTGCACTCTGTTGTGATATTTGGTGGTGCGGTGCACTTTGCTGTGATATTTGGTGGTGCAGTGTGCTCCGCTGTGATATTTGGTGGTGTAATGTACTCTGCTGTGATATTTGGTGGTGCGGTGCACTTTGCTATGATATTTGGTGGTGCAGTGTGCTCCGCTGTGATATTTGGTGGTGCGGTTCACTCCACTGCGATATTTGGTGGTGCAGTGTGCTCCGCTGTGATATTTGGTGGTGCGATGTACTCTGCTGTGATATTTGGTGGTGCGGTGCACTTTGCTATGATATTTGGTGGTGCAGTGTGCTCCACTGTGATATTTGGTGGTGCGGTGCGCTCTGTTGTGATATTTGTTGGTGTGGTGCGCTGCACTATGATATTTGGAGAAGCGGTGCGGTGCGCTCTGCTGTGATATTTGTTGAAGCGGTGTGGTGCACTCCACTGTGATAATTGGTGGAGCGGTGCACTCTGCTGTGATATTTGGTGGTGCAGTGCACTCTCCTGTGATATTTGGTGGTGCAGTGCACTCTGCTGTGATATTTGGTGGAGCGGTGCACTCTGCTGTGATATTTGGTGGTGCAGTGCACTCTGCTGTGATATTTGGTGGAGCGGTGCGGTGCGCTCCGCTGTGATATTTGCTGGTGCATTGTGCTCTGCTGTGATATTTGGTGGAGCGGTGTGCTCAGCTGTGATATTTGGTGGAGCGGTGTGCTCTGCTGTGATATTTAGTGGTGCGGTGCACTCTGCTGTGATATTTGGTGGTGCGGTGCACTCTGCTGTGATATTTGGTGGAGCGGTGTGCTCTGCTTTAATATTTGGTGGTAAACATTGTGCTCCGCTGTGATATTCAGCGGTGCGGTTCACTCCGCTGTGATATTTGGTGGTGCGGTGCACTCTGCTGTGATATTTGGTTGTGCGGTGCACTTTGCTATGATATTTGGTGGTGCAGTGTGCTCCGCTGTGATATTTGGTGGTGCGGTTCACTCCACTGCGATATTTGGTGGTGCAGTGCGCTCCGCTGTGATATTTGGTGGTGCGATGCACTCCGCTGTGATATTTGGTGGTGCGGTGCACTCTGTTGTGATATTTGGTGGTGCGGTGTGCTCCGCTGTGATATTTGGTGGTGCGGTGTACTCTGCTGTGATATTTGGTGGTGCGGTGCACTTTGCTATGATATTTGGTGGTGCAGTGTGCTCCGCTGTGATATTTGGTGGTGCGGTTCACTCCACTGCGATATTTGGTGGTGCAGTGCACTCCGCTGTGATATTTGGTGGTGCGATGTACTCTGCTGTGATATTTGGTGGTGCGGTGCACTTTGCTATGATATTTGGTGGTGCAGTGTGCTCCACTGTGATATTTGGTGGTGCGGTGCGCTCTGTTGTGATATTTTTTGGTGTGGTGCGCTGCACTATGATATTTGGAGAAGCGGTGCGGTGCTCTCTGCTGTGATATTTGGTGAAGCGGTGTGGTGCACTCCACTGTGATAATTGGTGGAGCGGTGCACTCTGCTGTGATATTTGGTGGTGCAGTGCACTCTCCTGTGATATTTGGTGGTGCAGTGCACTCTGCTGTGATATTTGGTGGAGCGGTGCACTCTGCTGTGATATTTGGTGGTGCAGTGAACTCTGCTGTGATATTTGGTACTGTGGTGCGCTCCACTGTGATATTTGGTGGAGCGGTGCGGTGCGCTCCGCTGTGATATTTGGTGGTGCAGTGTGCTCTGCTGTAATATTTGGTGGAGCGGTGTGCTCAGCTGTGATATTTGGTGGAGCGGTGTGCTCTGCTGTGATATTTAGTGGTGCGGTGCACTCTGCTGTGATATTTGGTGGTGCGGTGCACTCTGCTGTGATATTTGGTGGAGCGGTGTGCTCTGCTTTAATATTTGGTGGTAAACATTGTGCTCCGCTGTGATATTCAGCGGTGCGGTTCACTCCGCTGTGATATTTGGTGGTGCGGTGCACTCTGCTGTGATATTTGGTTGTGCGGTGCACTTTGCTGTGATTTTTGGTGGTGCAGTGTGCTCCGCTGTGATATTTGGTAGTGCGGTTCACTCCACTGCGATATTTGGTGGTGCAGTGCGCTCCGCTGTGATATTTGGTGGGGCGGTGCGCTCTGCTGTGATATTTGGCTGTGCGGTTCGCTCCACTATGATATTTGGTGGAGCGGTGCGGTGCGCTCTGCTGTGATATTTGGTGGAGCGGTGTGGTGCGCTTCACTGTGATATTTGGTGGTGCAGTGCGCTCCACTGTGATATTTGGTGATGCAGGGCGCTCCGCTGTGATATTTGGTGGTGCAGTGTGCTCCGCTGTGTTATTTGGTGGTGCGGTGCACTCTGCTGTGATATTTGTTGGTGTGGTGTGCTGCACTATGATATTTGGTGAAGCAGTGCGGTGCGCTCTGCTGTGATATTTGGTGGTGCAGTGTGCTCCGCTGTGATATTTGGTGGAGCGGAGTGCTCAGCTGTGATATTTGGTGGTGCGGTGCACTCTGCTGTGATATTTGGTGGTGCGGTGCACTTTGCTGTGATATTTGGTGGTGCAATGTGCTCCGCTGTGATATTTGGTGGAGCGGTGTGCTCTGCTGTGATATTTGGTGGTGCAGTGTGCTCCGCTCTGATATTTGGTGGAGCGGGATGCTCTGCTGTGATATTTGGTGGTGCGGTTCACTCTGCTGTGATATTTGGTGGTGCGGTTCACTCTGCTGTGATATTTGGTGGTGCGGTGCACTTTGCTGTGATATTTGGTGGTTCAATGTGCTCCGCTGTGATATTTGGTGGTGCGGTGCGCTCTGCTGTGATATTTGGTGGTGCAGTGTGCTCCACTGTGATATTTGGTGGAACGATGTGCTCTGCTTTAATATTTAGTGGTGCGGTGTGCTCCGCTGTGATATTTGGTGGTGCGGTGCGCTCCGCTGTGATATTTGTTGGTGTGGTGTGCTGCACTATGATATTTGGTGAAGCAGTGCGGTGCGCTCTGCTGTGATATTTGGTGGTGCAGTGTGCTCCGCTGTGATATTTGGTGGAGCGGAGTGCTCAGCTGTGATATTTGGTGGTGCGGTGCACTCTGCTGTGATATTTGGTGGTGCGGTGCACTTTGCTGTGATATTTGGTGGTGCAATGTGCTCCGCTGTGATATTTGGTGGAGCGGTGTGCTCTGCTGTGATATTTGGTGGTGCAATGTGCTCCGCTCTGATATTTGGTGGAGCGGTATGCTCTGCTGTGATATTTGGTGGTGCGATTCACTCTGCTGTGATATTTGGTGGTGCGGTTCACTCTGCTTTGATATTTGGTGGTGCGGTGCACTTTGCTGTGATATTTGGTGGTGCAATGTGCTCCGCTGTGATATTTGGTGGTGCGGTGCGCTCTGCTGTGATATTTGGTGGTGCAGTGTGCTCCACTGTGATATTTGGTGGAACGATGTGCTCTGCTTTAATATTTAGTGGTGCGGTGTGCTCCGCTGTGATATTTGGTGGTGCGGTGCGCTCCGCTGTGATATTTGGTGGTGCGGTCCACTCTGCTGTGATATTTGGTGGTGCAGTGCACTTTGCTGTGATATTTGGTGATGCAGTGTGCTCCGCTGTGATATTTGGTGGTGCGGTTTGCTCCACTGCGATATTTGGTGGTGCAGTGCGCTCCGCTGTGATATTTGGTGGTGCGGTGCGCTCTGCTGTGATATTTGGTGGTGCGGGGCGCTCTGCTGTGATATTTGGTTGTGTGGTGCACTCCACTGTGATATTTGGTGGAGCGGTGTGGTGCGCTTCACTGTGATATTTGGTGGTGCAGTGCGCTCCACTGTGATATTTGGTGGTGCAGTGTGCTCTGCTGTGATATTTGGTGGTGCAGTGTGCTCCGCTGTGATATTTGGTGGTGCAGTTCACTCTGCTGTGATATTTGGTGGTGCGGTGCGCTCTGCTGTGATATTTGGTGGTGCGGTGCGCTCTGCTGTGATATTTGGTGGTGCGGTGTGCTCCGCTGTGATATTTGGTGGTGCAGTGCGCTCTGCTGTGATATTTGGTGGTGCGGTGTGCTCAGCTGTGATCTTTGGTGGAGCGGTGTGCTCCGCTGTGATATTTGGTGGAGCGGTGTGCTCTCCTGTGATATTTGGTGGTGCAGTGTGCTCCGCTCTGATATTTGGTGGAGCGGTATGCTCTGCTGTGATATTTGGTGGTGCGGTTCACTCTGCTGTGATATTTGGTGGTGCGGTACACTCTGCTGTGATATTTGGTGGTGCTGTGCACTTTGCTGTGATATTTGGTGGTGCAATGTGCTCCGCTGTGATATTTGGTGGTGCGGTGCGCTCTGCTATGACATTTGGTGGTGCAGTGTGCTCCACTGTGATATTTGGTGGTGCGCTGCGCTCCACTGTGATATTTGGTGGTGCAGTGTGCTCCGCTGTGATATTTGGTGGAGCGGTGTGCTCAGCTGTGATATTTGGTGGTGCGGTGCACTCTGCTGTGATATTTGGTGGTGCGGTGCACTCCGCTGTGATATTTGGTGAAACGATGTGCTCTGCTTTAATATTTAGTGGTGCGGTGTGCTCCGCTGTGATATTTGGTGGTGCGGTCCACTCTGCTGTGATATTTGGTGGTGCGGTGCACTTTGCTGTGATATTTGGTGATGCAGTGTGCTCCGCTGTGATATTTGGTGGTGCGGTTTGCTCCACTGCGATATTTGGTGGTGCAGTGCGCTCCGCTGTGATATTTGGTGGTGCGGTTCGCTCTGCTGTGATATTTGGTGGTGCGGGGCGCTCTGCTGTGATATTTGGTTGTGTGGTGCACTCCACTGTGATATTTGGTGGTGCGGTGTGGTGCGCTTCACTGTGATATTTGGTAGTGCAGTGCGCTCCGCTGTGATATTTGGTGGTGCAGTGCGCTCCACTGTGATATTTGGTGGTGCAGTGTGCTCTGCTGTGATATTTGGTGGTGCAGTGTGCTCCGCTGTGATATTTGGTGGTGCAGTTCACTCTGCTGTGATATTTGATGGTGCGGTGCGCTCTGCTGTGATATTTGGTGGTGCGGTGCGCTCTGCTGTGATATTTGGTGGTGCGGTGTGCTCCGCTGTGATATTTGGTGGAGCGGTGTGTTCCGCTGTGATATTTGGTGGTGCGGTGCGCTCTGCTGTGATATTTGGTGATGCAGTGTGCTCCGCTGTGATATTTGGTGGAGCGGAGTGCTCAGCTGTGATATTTGGTGGAGCGGTGTGCTCCGCTGTGATATTTGGTGGTGCGGTGCGCTCCACTGTGATATTTGGTGATGCAGTGTGCTCTGCTGTGATATTTGGTGGAGCGGAGTGCTCAGCTGTGATATTTGGTGGTGCGGTGCACTCTGCTGTGATATTTGGTGGTGCGGTGCACTTTGCTGTGATATTTGGTGGTGCAATGTGCTCCGCTGTGATATTTGGTGGAGCGGTGTGCTCTGCTGTGATATTTGGTTGTGCAGTGTGCTCCGCTCTGATATTTGGTGGAGCGGTATGCTCTGCTGTGATATTTGGTGGTGCGGTTCACTCTGCTGTGATATTTGGTGGTGCGGTTCACTCTGCTGTGATATTTGGTGGTGCGGTGCACTTTGCTGTGATATTTGGTGGTGCAATGTGCTCCGCTGTGATATTTGGTGGTGCGGTGCGCTCTGCTGTGATATTTGGTGGTGCAGTGTGCTCCACTGTGATATTTGGTGGTGCGCTGCGCTCCACTGTGATATTTGGTGGTGCAGTGTGCTCCGCTGTGATATTTGGTGGAGCGGTGTGCTCAGCTGTGATATTTGGTGGTGCGGTGCACTCTGCTGTGATATTTGGTGGTGCGGTGCACTCCGCTGTGATATTTGGTGGAACGATGTGCTCTGCTTTAATATTTAGTGGTGCGGTGTGCTCCGCTGTTATATTTGGTGGTGCGGTCCACTCTGCTGTGATATTTGGTGGTGCGGTGCACTTTGCTGTGATATTTGGTGATGCAGTGTGCTCCGCTGTGATATTTGGTGGTGCGGTTTGCTCCACTGCGATATTTGGTGGTGCAGTGCGCTCCGCTGTGATATTTGGTGGTGCGGTGCGCTCTGCTGTGATATTTGGTGGTGTGGGGCGCTCTGCTGTGATATTTGGTTGTGTGGTGCACTCCACTGTGATATTTGGTGGAGCGGTGTGGTGCGCTTCACTGTGATATTTGGTAGTGCAGTGCGCTCCGCTGTGATATTTGGTGGGGCAGTGCGCTTCACTGTAATATTTGGTAGTGCAGTGCGCTCTGCTGTGATATTTGGTGGTGCAGTGTGCTCCGCTGTGATATTTGGTGGTGCAGTTCACTCTGCTGTGATATTTGGTGGTGCGGTGCGCTCTGCTGTGATATTTGGTGGTGCGGTGCGCTCTGCTGTGATATTTGGTGGTGCGGTGTGCTCCGCTGTGATATTTGGTGGAACGGTGTGCTCCGCTGTGATATTTGGTGGTGCGGTGCGCTCTGCTGTGATATTTGGTGGTGCAGTGCACTCCACTATGATATTTGGTGGAGCGGTGCGGTGCGCTCTGCTGTAATATTTGGTGAAGCGGTGTGGTGCGCTCCACTGTGATATTTGGTGATGCAGTGCACTCCGCTATGATATTTGGTGGTGCAGTGCACCCTGCTGTGATATTTGGTGTTGCGGTGCGCTCTGCTGTGATATTTGGTGGAGCGGTGCGGTGCGCTCTGCTGTGATATTTGGTGGTGCGGTGCACTCTGCTGTGATATTTGGTGATGCAGTGCAATCCGCTATGATATTTGGTGGTGCAGTGCACTCTGCTGTGATATTTGGTGGTGCGCTGCGCTCCACTGTGATATTTGGTGGTGCAGTGTGCTCCGCTGTGATATTTGGTGGAGCGGTGTGCTCAGCTGTGATATTTGGTGGTGTGGTGCACTCTGCTGTGATATTTGGTGGTGCGGTGCGCTCTGCTGTGATATTTGGTGGTGCGGTGCGCTCTGCTGTGATATTTGGTGGTGCGGTGTGCTCCGCTGTGATATTTGGTGGAGCGGTGTGCTCCGCTGTGATATTTGGTGGTGCGGTGCGCTCTGCTGTGATATTTGGTGATGCAGTGTGCTCCGCTGTGATATTTGGTGGAGCGGAGTGCTCAGCTGTGATATTTGGTGGAGCGGTGTGCTGCGCTGTGATATTTGGTGGTGCGGTGCGCTCCACTGTGATATTTGGTGATGCAGTGTGCTCTGCTGTGATATTTGGTGGAGCGGAGTGCTCAGCTGTGATATTTGGTGGTGCGGTGCACTCTGCTGTGATATTTGGTGGTGCGGTGCACTTTGCTGTGATATTTGGTGGTGCAATGTGCTCCGCTGTGATATTTGGTGGAGCGGTGTGCTCTGCTGTGATATTTGGTTGTGCAGTGTGCTCCGCTCTGATATTTGGTGGAGCGGTATGCTCTGCTGTGATATTTGGTGGTGCGGTTCACTCTGCTGTGATATTTGGTGGTGCGGTTCACTCTGCTGTGATATTTGGTGGTGCGGTGCACTTTGCTGTGATATTTGGTGGTGCAGTGTGCTCCACTGTGATATTTGGTGGTGCAGTGTGCTCCACTGTGATATTTGGTGGTGCAGTGTGCTCCGCTGTGATATTTGGTGGAGCGGTGTGCTCAGCTGTGATATTTGGTGGTGCGGTTCACTCTGCTGTGATATTTGGTGTTGCAGTGTGCTCCGCTGTGATATTTGGTGGAGCGGTATGCTCTGCTGTGATATTTGGTGGTGCGGTTCACTCTGCTGTGATATTTGGTGGAGCGGTATGCTCCGCTGTGATATTTGGTGGTGCGGTGCGCTCTGCTGTGATATTTGGTGGTGCAGTGTGCTCCACTGTGATATTTGGTGGTGCACTGCGCTCCACTGTGATATTTGGTGGTGCAGTGTGCTCCGCTGTGATATTTGGTGGAGCGGTGTGCTCAGCTGTGATATTTGGTGGTGCGGTGCACTCTGCTGTGATATTTGGTGGTGCGGTGCACTCCGCTGTGATATTTGGTGGAACGATGTGCTCTGCTTTAATATTTAGTGGTGCGGTGTGCTCCGCTGTTATATTTGGTGGTGCGGTCCACTCTGCTGTGATATTTGGTGGTGCGGTGCACTTTGCTGTGATATTTGGTGATGCAGTGTGCTCCGCTGTGATATTTGGTGGTGCGGTTTGCTCCACTGCGATATTTGGTGGTGCAGTGCGCTCCGCTGTGATATTTGGTGGTGCGGTGCGCTCTGCTGTGATATTTGGTGGTGTGGGGCGCTCTGCTGTGATATTTGGTTGTGTGGTGCACTCCACTGTGATATTTGGTGGAGCGGTGTGGTGCGCTTCACTGTGATATTTGGTAGTGCAGTGCGCTCCGCTGTGATATTTGGTGGTGCAGTGCGCTTCACTGTGATATTTGGAAGTGCAGTGCGCTCTGCTGTGATATTTGGTGGTGCAGTGTGCTCCGCTGTGATATTTGGTGGTGCAGTTCACTCTGCTGTGATATTTGGTGGTGCGGTGCGCTCTGCTGTGATATTTGGTGGTGCGGTGCGCTCTGCTGTGATATTTGGTGGTGCGGTGTGCTCCGCTGTGATATTTGGTGGAACGGTGTGCTCCGCTGTGATATTTGGTGGTGCGGTGCGCTCTGCTGTGATATTTGGTGGTGCAGTGCACTCCACTATGATATTTGGTGGAGCGGTGCGGTGCGCTCTGCTGTAATATTTGGTGAAGCGGTGTGGTGCGCTCCACTGTGATATTTGGTGATGCAGTGCACTCCGCTATGATATTTGGTGGTGCAGTGCACCCTGCTGTGATATTTGGTGTTGCGGTGCGCTCTGCTGTGATATTTGGTGGAGCGGTGCGGTGCGCTCTGCTGTGATATTTGGTGGTGCGGTGCGCTCTGCTGTGATATTTGGTGATGCAGTGCAATCCGCTATGATATTTGGTGGTGCAGTGCACTCTGCTGTGATATTTGGTGGTGCGCTGCGCTCCACTGTGATATTTGGTGGTGCAGTGTGCTCCGCTGTGATATTTGGTGGAGCGGTGTGCTCAGCTGTGATATTTGGTGGTGTGGTGCACTCTGCTGTGATATTTGGTGGTGCGGTGCACTCCGCTGTGATATTTGGTGGAATGATGTGCTCTGCTTTAATATTTAGTGGTGCGGTGTGCTCCGCTGTGATATTTGGTGGTGCGGTCCACTCTGCTGTGATATTTGGTGGTGCGGTGCACTTTGCTGTGATATTTGGTGATGCAGTGTGCTCCGCTGTGATATTTGGTGGTGCGGTTTGCTCCACTGCGATATTTGGTGGTGCAGTGCGCTCCGCTGTGATATTTGGTGGTGCGGTGCGCTCTGCTGTGATATTTGGTGGTGCGGGGCACTCTGCTGTGATATTTGGTTGTGTGGTGCACTCCACTGTGATATTTGGTGGAGCGGTGTGGTGCGCTTCACTGTGATATTTGGTAGTGCAGTGCGCTCCGCTGTGATATTTGGTGGTGCAGTGCGCTCCACTGTGATATTTGGTGGTGCAGTGTGCTCTGCTGTGATATTTGGTGGTGCAGTGTGCTCCGCTGTGATATTTGGTGGTGCAGTTCACTCTGCTGTGATATTTGGTGGTGCGGTGCGCTCTGCTGTGATATTTGGTGGTGCGGTGCGCTCTGCTGTGATATTTGGTGGTGCGGTGTGCTCCGCTGTGATATTTGGTGGTGCGGTGCGCTCTGCTGTGATATTTGGTGGTGCGGTGTGCTCAGCTGTGATCTTTGGTGGAGCGGTGTGCTCCGCTGTGATATTTGGTGGAGCGGTGTGCTCTGCTGTGATATTTGGTGGTGCAGTGTGCTCCGCTCTGATATTTGGTGGAGCGGTATGCTCTGCTGTGATATTTGGTGGTGCGGTTCACTCTGCTGTGATATTTGGTGGTGCGGTTCACTCTGCTGTGATATTTGGTGGTGCTGTGCACTTTGCTGTGATATTTGGTGATGCAGTGTGCTCCGCTGTGATATTTGGTGGTGCGGTTTGCTCCACTGCGATATTTGGTGGTGCAGTGCGCTCCGCTGTGATATTTGGTGGTGCGGTGCGCTCTGCTGTGATATTTGGTGGTGCGGGGCGCTCTGCTGTGATATTTGGTTGTGTGGTGCACTCCACTGTGATATTTGGTGGAGCGGTGTGGTGCGCTTCACTGTGATATTTGGTAGTGCAGTGCGCTCCGCTGTGATATTTGGTGGTGCAGTGCGCTCCACTGTGATATTTGGTGGTGCAGTGTGCTCTGCTGTGATATTTGGTGGTGCAGTGTGCTCCGCTGTGATATTTGGTGGTGCAGTTCACTCTGCTGTGATATTTGGTGGTGCGGTGCGCTCTGCTGTGATATTTGGTGGTGCGGTGCGCTCTGCTGTGATATTTGGTGGTGCGGTGTGCTCCGCTGTGATATTTGGTGGTGCGGTGCGCTCTGCTGTGATATTTGGTGGTGCGGTGTGCTCAGCTGTGATCTTTGGTGGAGCGGTGTGCTCCACTGTGATATTTGGTGGAGCGCTGTGCTCTGCTGTGATATTTGGTGGTGCAGTGTGCTCCGCTCTGATATTTGGTGGAGCGGTATGCTCTGCTGTGATATTTGGTGGTGCGGTTCACTCTGCTGTGATATTTGGTGGTGCGGTTCACTCTGCTGTGATATTTGGTGGTGCTGTGCACTTTGCTGTGATATTTGGTGGTGCAATGTGCTCCGCTGTGATATTTGGTGGTGCGGTGCGCTCTGCTATGACATTTGGTGGTGCAGTGTGCTCCACTGTGATATTTGGTGGTGCGCTGCGCTCCACTGTGATATTTGGTGGTGCAGTGTGCTCCGCTGTGATATTTGGTGGAGCGGTGTGCTCAGCTGTGATATTTGGTGGTGCGGTGCACTCTGCTGTGATATTTGGTGGTGCGGTGCACTCCGCTGTGATATTTGGTGAAACGATGTGCTCTGCTTTAATATTTAGTGGTGCGGTGTGCTCCGCTGTGATATTTGGTGGTGCGGTCCACTCTGCTGTGATATTTGGTGGTGCGGTGCACTTTGCTGTGATATTTGGTGATGCAGTGTGCTCCGCTGTGATATTTGGTGGTGCGGTTTGCTCCACTGCGATATTTGGTGGTGCAGTGCGCTCCGCTGTGATATTTATTGGTGCGGTTCGCTCTGCTTTGATATTTGGTGGTGCGGGGCGCTCTGCTGTGATATTTGGTTGTGTGGTGCACTCCACTGTGATATTTGGTGGAGCGGTGTGGTGCGCTTCACTGTGATATTTGGTAGTGCAGTGCGCTCCGCTGTGATATTTGGTGGTGCAGTGCGCTTCACTGTGATATTTGGTAGTGCAGTGCGCTCTGCTGTGATATTTGGTGGTGCAGTGTGCTCCGCTGTGATATTTGGTGGTGCAGTTCACTCTGCTGTGATATTTGGTGGTGCGGTGCGCTCTGCTGTGATATTTGGTGGTGCGGTGCGCTCTGCTGTGATATTTGGTGGTGCGGTGTGCTCCGCTGTGATATTTGGTGGAACGGTGTGCTCCGCTGTGATATTTGGTGGTGCGGTGCGCTCTGCTGTGATATTTGGTGGTGCAGTGCACTCCACTATGATATTTGGTGGAGCGGTGCGGTGCGCTCTGCTGTAATATTTGGTGAAGCGGTGTGGTGCGCTCCACTGTGATATTTGGTGATGCAGTGCACTCCGCTATGATATTTGGTGGTGCAGTGCACCCTGCTGTGATATTTGGTGTTGCGGTGCGCTCTGCTGTGATATTTGGTGGAGCGGTGCGGTGCGCTCTGCTGTGATATTTGGTGGTGCGGTGCACTCTGCTGTGATATTTGGTGATGCAGTGCAATCCGCTATGATATTTGGTGGTGCAGTGCACTCTGCTGTGATATTTGGTGGTGCGCTGCGCTCCACTGTGATATTTGGTGGTGCAGTGTGCTCCGCTGTGATATTTGGTGGAGCGGTGTGCTCAGCTGTGATATTTGGTGGTGTGGTGCACTCTGCTGTGATATTTGGTGGTGCGGTGCGCTCTGCTGTGATATTTGGTGGTGCGGTGCGCTCTGCTGTGATATTTGGTGGTGCGGTGTGCTCCGCTGTGATATTTGGTGGAGCGGTGTGCTCCGCTGTGATATTTGGTGGTGCGGTGCGCTCTGCTGTGATATTTGGTGATGCAGTGTGCTCCGCTGTGATATTTGGTGGAGCGGAGTGCTCAGCTGTGATATTTGGTGGAGCGGTGTGCTGCGCTGTGATATTTGGTGGTGCGGTGCGCTCCACTGTGATATTTGGTGATGCAGTGTGCTCTGCTGTGATATTTGGTGGAGCGGAGTGCTCAGCTGTGATATTTGGTGGTGCGGTGCACTCTGCTGTGATATTTGGTGGTGCGGTGCACTTTGCTGTGATATTTGGTGGTGCAATGTGCTCCGCTGTGATATTTGGTGGAGCGGTGTGCTCTGCTGTGATATTTGGTTGTGCAGTGTGCTCCGCTCTGATATTTGGTGGAGCGGTATGCTCTGCTGTGATATTTGGTGGTGCGGTTCACTCTGCTGTGATATTTGGTGGTGCGGTTCACTCTGCTGTGATATTTGGTGGTGCGGTGCACTTTGCTGTGATATTTGGTGGTGCAGTGTGCTCCACTGTGATATTTGGTGGTGCAGTGTGCTCCACTGTGATATTTGGGGGTGCAGTGTGCTCCGCTGTGATATTTGGTGGAGCGGTGTGCTCAGCTGTGATATTTGGTGGTGCGGTTCACTCTGCTGTGATATTTGGTGTTGCAGTGTGCTCCGCTGTGATATTTGGTGGAGCGGTATGCTCTGCTGTGATATTTGGTGGTGCGGTTCACTCTGCTGTGATATTTGGTGGAGCGGTATGCTCCGCTGTGATATTTGGTGGTGCGGTGCGCTCTGCTGTGATATTTGGTGGTGCAGTGTGCTCCACTGTGATATTTGGTGGTGCGCTGCGCTCCACTGTGATATTTGGTGGTGCAGTGTGCTCCGCTGTGATATTTGGTGGAGCGGTGTGCTCAGCTGTGATATTTGGTGGTGCGGTGCACTCTGCTGTGATATTTGGTGGTGCGGTGCACTCCGCTGTGATATTTGGTGGAACGATGTGCTCTGCTTTAATATTTAGTGGTGCGGTGTGCTCCGCTGTTATATTTGGTGGTGCGGTCCACTCTGCTGTGATATTTGGTGGTGCGGTGCACTTTGCTTTGATATTTGGTGATGCAGTGTGCTCCGCTGTGATATTTGGTGGTGCGGTTTGCTCCACTGCGATATTTGGTGGTGCAGTGCGCTCCGCTGTGATATTTGGTGGTGCGGTGCGCTCTGCTGTGATATTTGGTGGTGTGGGGCGCTCTGCTGTGATATTTGGTTGTGTGGTGCACTCCACTGTGATATTTGGTGGAGCGGTGTGGTGCGCTTCACTGTGAAATTTGGTAGTGCAGTGCGCTCCGCTGTGATATTTGGTGGTGCAGTGCGCTTCACTGTGATATTTGGAAGTGCAGTGCGCTCTGCTGTGATATTTGGTGGTGCAGTGTGCTCCGCTGTGATATTTGGTGGTGCAGTTCACTCTGCTGTGATATTTGGTGGTGCGGTGCGCTCTGCTGTGATATTTGGTGGTGCGGTGCGCTCTGCTGTGATATTTGGTGGTGCGGTGTGCTCCGCTGTGATATTTGGTGGAACGGTGTGCTCCGCTGTGATATTTGTTGGTGCGGTGCGCTCTGCTGTGATATTTGGTGGTGCAGTGCACTCCACTATGATATTTGGTGGAGCGGTGCGGTGCGCTCTGCTGTAATATTTGGTGAAGCGGTGTGGTGCGCTCCACTGTGATATTTGGTGATGCAGTGCACTCCGCTATGATATTTGGTGGTGCAGTGCACCCTGCTGTGATATTTGGTGTTGCGGTGCGCTCTGCTGTGATATTTGGTGGAGCGGTGCGGTGCGCTCTGCTGTGATATTTGGTGGTGCGGTGCGCTCTGCTGTGATATTTGGTGATGCAGTGCAATCCGCTATGATATTTGGTGGTGCAGTGCACTCTGCTGTGATATTTGGTGGTGCGCTGCGCTCCACTGTGATATTTGGTGGTGCAGTGTGCTCCGCTGTGATATTTGGTGGAGCGGTGTGCTCAGCTGTGATATTTGGTGGTGTGGTGCACTCTGCTGTGATATTTGGTGGTGCGGTGCACTCCGCTGTGATATTTGGTGGAATGATGTGCTCTGCTTTAATATTTAGTGGTGCGGTGTGCTCCGCTGTGATATTTGGTGGTGCGGTCCACTCTGCTGTGATATTTGGTGGTGCGGTGCACTTTGCTGTGATATTTGGTGATGCAGTGTGCTCCGCTGTGATATTTGGTGGTGCGGTTTGCTCCACTGCGATATTTGGTGGTGCAGTGCGCTCCGCTGTGATATTTGGTGGTGCGGTGCGCTCTGCTGTGATATTTGGTGGTGCGGGGCGCTCTGCTGTGATATTTGGTTGTGTGGTGCACTCCACTGTGATATTTGGTGGAGCGGTGTGGTGCGCTTCACTGTGATATTTGGTAGTGCAGTGCGCTCCGCTGTGATATTTGGTGGTGCAGTGCGCTCCACTGTGATATTTGGTGGTGCAGTGTGCTCTGCTGTGATATTTGGTGGTGCAGTGTGCTCCGCTGTGATATTTGGTGGTGCAGTTCACTCTGCTGTGATATTTGGTGGTGCGGTGCGCTCTGCTGTGATATTTGGTGGTGCGGTGCGCTCTGCTGTGATATTTGGTGGTGCGGTGTGCTCCGCTGTGATATTTGGTGGTGCGGTGCGCTCTGCTGTGATATTTGGTGGTGCGGTGTGCTCAGCTGTGATCTTTGGTGGAGCGGTGTGCTCCGCTGTGATATTTGGTGGAGCGGTGTGCTCTGCTGTGATATTTGGTGGTGCAGTGTGCTCCGCTCTGATATTTGGTGGAGCGGTATGCTCTGCTGTGATATTTGGTGGTGCGGTTCACTCTGCTGTGATATTTGGTGGTGCGGTTCACTCTGCTGTGATATTTGGTGGTGCTGTGCACTTTGCTGTGATATTTGGTGATGCAGTGTGCTCCGCTGTGATATTTGGTGGTGCGGTTTGCTCCACTGCGATATTTGGTGGTGCAGTGCGCTCCGCTGTGATATTTGGTGGTGCGGTGCGCTCTGCTGTGATATTTGGTGGTGCGGGGCGCTCTGCTGTGATATTTGGTTGTGTGGTGCACTCCACTGTGATATTTGGTGGAGCGGTGTGGTGCGCTTCACTGTGATATTTGGTAGTGCAGTGCGCTCCGCTGTGATATTTGGTGGTGCAGTGCGCTCCACTGTGATATTTGGTGGTGCAGTGTGCTCTGCTGTGATATTTGGTGGTGCAGTGTGCTCCGCTGTGATATTTGGTGGTGCAGTTCACTCTGCTGTGATATTTGGTGGTGCGGTGCGCTCTGCTGTGATATTTGGTGGTGCGGTGCGCTCTGCTGTGATATTTGGTGGTGCGGTGTGCTCCGCTGTGATATTTGGTGGTGCGGTGCGCTCTGCTGTGATATTTGGTGGTGCGGTGTGCTCAGCTGTGATCTTTGGTGGAGCGGTGTGCTCCGCTGTGATATTTGGTGGAGCGGTGTGCTCTGCTGTGATATTTGGTGGTGCAGTGTGCTCCGCTCTGATATTTGGTGGAGCGGTATCCTCTGCTGTGATATTTGGTGGTGCGGTTCACTCTGCTGTGATATTTGGTGGTGCGGTTCACTCTGCTGTGATATTTGGTGGTGCTGTGCACTTTGCTGTGATATTTGGTGGTGCAATGTGCTCCGCTGTGATATTTGGTGGTGCGGTGCGCTCTGCTATGACATTTGGTGGTGCAGTGTGCTCCACTGTGATATTTGGTGGTGCGCTGCGCTCCACTGTGATATTTGGTGGTGCAGTGTGCTCCGCTGTGATATTTGGTGGAGCGGTGTGCTCAGCTGTGATATTTGGTGGTGCGGTGCACTCTGCTGTGATATTTGGTGGTGCGGTGCACTCCGCTGTGATATTTGGTGAAACGATGTGCTCTGCTTTAATATTTAGTGGTGCGGTGTGCTCCGCTGTGATATTTGGTGGTGCGGTCCACTCTGCTGTGATATTTGGTGGTGCGGTGCACTTTGCTGTGATATTTGGTGATGCAGTGTGCTCCGCTGTGATATTTGGTGGTGCGGTTTGCTCCACTGCGATATTTGGTGGTGCAGTGCGCTCCGCTGTGATATTTATTGGTGCGGTTCGCTCTGCTGTGATATTTGGTGGTGCGGGGCGCTCTGCTGTGATATTTGGTTGTGTGGTGCACTCCACTGTGATATTTGGTGGAGCGGTGTGGTGCGCTTCACTGTGATATTTGGTAGTGCAGTGCGCTCCGCTGTGATATTTGGTGGTGCAGTGCGCTCCACTGTGATATTTGGTGGTGCAGTGTGCTCTGCTGTGATATTTGGTGGTGCAGTGTGCTCCGCTGTGATATTTGGTTGTGCAGTTCACTCTGCTGTGATATTTGGTGGTGCGGTGCGCTCTGCTGTGATATTTGGTGGTGCGGTGCGCTCTGCTGTGATATTTGGTGGTGCGGTGTGCTCCGCTGTGATATTTGGTGGAGCGGTGTGCTCCGCTGTGATATTTGGTGGTGCGGTGCGCTCTGCTGTGATATTTGGTGATGCAGTGTGCTCCGCTGTGATATTTGGTGGAGCGGAGTGCTCAGCTGTGATATTTGGTGGAGCGGTGTGCTCCGCTGTGATATTTGGTGGTGCGGTGCGCTCCACTGTGATATTTGGTGATGCAGTGTGCTCTGCTGTGATATTTGGTGGAGCGGAGTGCTCAGCTGTGATATTTGGTGGTGCGGTGCACTCTGCTGTGATATTTGGTGGTGCGGTGCACTTTGCTGTGATATTTGGTGGTGCAATGTGCTCCGCTGTGATATTTGGTGGAGCGGTGTGCTCTGCTGTGATATTTGGTTGTGCAGTGTGCTCCGCTCTGATATTTGGTGGAGCGGTATGCTCTGCTGTGATATTTGGTGGTGCGGTTCACTCTGCTGTGATATTTGGTGGTGCGGTTCACTCTGCTGTGATATTTGGTGGTGCGGTGCACTTTGCTGTGATATTTGGTGGTGCAATGTGCTCCGCTGTGATATTTGGTGGTGCGCTGCGCTCCACTGTGATATTTGGTGGTGCAGTGTGCTCCGCTGTGATATTTGGTGGAGCGGTGTGCTCAGCTGTGATATTTGGTGGTGCGGTGCACTCTGCTGTGATATTTGGTGGTGCGGTGCACTCCGCTGTGATATTTGGTGGAACGATGTGCTCTGCTTTAATATTTAGTGGTGCGGTGTGCTCCGCTGTTATATTTGGTGGTGCGGTCCACTCTGCTGTGATATTTGGTGGTGCGGTGCACTTTGCTGTGATATTTGGTGATGCAGTGTGCTCCGCTGTGATATTTGGTGGTGCGGTTTGCTCCACTGCGATATTTGGTGGTGCAGTGCGCTCCGCTGTGATATTTGGTGGTGCGGTGCGCTCTGCTGTGATATTTGGTGGTGTGGGGCGCTCTGCTGTGATATTTGGTTGTGTGGTGCACTCCACTGTGATATTTGGTGGAGCGGTGTGGTGCGCTTCACTGTGATATTTGGTAGTGCAGTGCGCTCCGCTGTGATATTTGGTGGTGCAGTGCGCTTCACTGTGATATTTGGTAGTGCAGTGCGCTCTGCTGTGATATTTGGTGGTGCAGTGTGCTCCGCTGTGATATTTGGTGGTGCAGTTCACTCTGCTGTGATATTTGGTGGTGCGGTGCGCTCTGCTGTGATATTTGGTGGTGCGGTGCGCTCTGCTGTGATATTTGGTGGTGCGGTGTGCTCCGCTGTGATATTTGGTGGAACGGTGTGCTCCGCTGTGATATTTGGTGGTGCGGTGCGCTCTGCTGTGATATTTGGTGGTGCAGTGCACTCCACTATGATATTTGGTGGAGCGGTGCGGTGCGCTCTGCTGTAATATTTGGTGAAGCGGTGTGGTGCGCTCCACTGTGATATTTGGTGATGCAGTGCACTCCGCTATGATATTTGGTGGTGCAGTGCACCCTGCTGTGATATTTGGTGTTGCGGTGCGCTCTGCTGTGATATTTGGTGGAGCGGTGCGGTGCGCTCTGCTGTGATATTTGGTGGTGCGGTGCGCTCTGCTGTGATATTTGGTGATGCAGTGCAATCCGCTATGATATTTGGTGGTGCAGTGCACTCTGCTGTGATATTTGGTGGTGCGCTGCGCTCCACTGTGATATTTGGTGGTGCAGTGTGCTCCGCTGTGATATTTGGTGGAGCGGTGTGCTCAGCTGTGATATTTGGTGGTGTGGTGCACTCTGCTGTGATATTTGGTGGTGCGGTGCACTCCGCTGTGATATTTGGTGGAATGATGTGCTCTGCTTTAATATTTAGTGGTGCGGTGTGCTCCGCTGTGATATTTGGTGGTGCGGTCCACTCTGCTGTGATATTTGGTGGTGCGGTGCACTTTGCTGTGATATTTGGTGATGCAGTGTGCTCCGCTGTGATATTTGGTGGTGCGGTTTGCTCCACTGCGATATTTGGTGGTGCAGTGCGCTCCGCTGTGATATTTGGTGGTGCGGTGCGCTCTGCTGTGATATTTGGTGGTGCGGGGCGCTCTGCTGTGATATTTGGTTGTGTGGTGCACTCCACTGTGATATTTGGTGGAGCGGTGTGGTGCGCTTCACTGTGATATTTGGTAGTGCAGTGCGCTCCGCTGTGATATTTGGTGGTGCAGTGCGCTCCACTGTGATATTTGGTGGTGCAGTGTGCTCTGCTGTGATATTTGGTGGTGCAGTGCGCTCCGCTGTGATATTTGGTGGTGCAGTTCACTCTGCTGTGATATTTGGTGGTGCGGTGCGCTCTGCTGTGATATTTGGTGGTGCGGTGCGCTCTGCTGTGATATTTGGTGGTGCGGTGTGCTCCGCTGTGATATTTGGTGGTGCGGTGCGCTCTGCTGTGATATTTGGTGGTGCGGTGTGCTCAGCTGTGATCTTTGGTGGAGCGTTGTGCTCCGCTGTGATATTTGGTGGAGCGGAGTGCTCTGCTGTGATATTTGGTGGTGCAGTGTGCTCCGCTCTGATATTTGGTGGAGCGGTATGGTCTGCTGTGATATTTGGTGGTGCGGTTCACTCTGCTGTGATATTTGGTGGTGCGGTTCACTCTGCTGTGATATTTGGTGGTGCTGTGCACTTTGCTGTGATATTTGGTGGTGCAATGTGCTCCGCTGTGATATTTGGTGGTGCGGTGCGCTCTGCTATGACATTTGGTGGTGCAGTGTGCTCCACTGTGATATTTGGTGGTGCGCTGCGCTCCACTGTGATATTTGGTGGTGCAGTGTGCTCCGCTGTGATATTTGGTGGAGCGGTGTGCTCAGCTGTGATATTTGGTGGTGCGGTGCACTCTGCTGTGATATTTGGTGGTGCGGTGCACTCCGCTGTGATATTTGGTGAAACGATGTGCTCTGCTTTAATATTTAGTGGTGCGGTGTGCTCCGCTGTGATATTTGGTGGTGCGGTCCACTCTGCTGTGATATTTGGTGGTGCGGTGCACTTTGCTGTGATATTTGGTGATGCAGTGTGCTCCGCTGTGATATTTGGTGGTGCGGTTTGCTCCACTGCGATATTTGGTGGTGCAGTGCGCTCCGCTGTGATATTTGGTGGTGCGGTTCGCTCTGCTGTGATATTTGGTGGTGCGGGGCGCTCTGCTGTGATATTTGGTTGTGTGGTGCACTCCACTGTGATATTTGGTGGAGCGGTGTGGTGCGCTTCACTGTGATATTTGGTAGTGCAGTGCGCTCCGCTGTGATATTTGGTGGTGCAGTGCGCTCCACTGTGATATTTGGTGGTGCAGTGTGCTCTGCTGTGATATTTGGTGGTGCAGTGTGCTCCGCTGTGATATTTGGTGGTGTAGTTCACTCTGCTGTGATATTTGGTGGTGCGGTGCGCTCTGCTGTGATATTTGGTGGTGCGGTGCGCTCTGCTGTGATATTTGGTGGTGCGGTGTGCTCCGCTGTGATATTTGGTGGAGCGGTGTGCTCCGCTGTGATATTTGGTGGTGCGGTGCGCTCTGCTGTGATATTTGGTGATGCAGTGTGCTCCGCTGTGATATTTGGTGGAGCGGAGTGCTCAGCTGTGATATTTGGTGGAGCGGTGTGCTCCGCTGTGATATTTGGTGGTGCGGTGCGCTCCACTGTGATATTTGGTGATGCAGTGTGCTCTGCTGTGATATTTGGTGGAGCGGAGTGCTCAGCTGTGATATTTGGTGTTGCGGTGCACTCTGCTGTGATATTTGGTGGTGCGGTGCACTTTGCTGTGATATTTGGTGGTGCAATGTGCTCCGCTGTGATATTTGGTGGAGCGGTGTGCTCTGCTGTGATATTTGGTTGTGCAGTGTGCTCCGCTCTGATATTTGGTGGAGCGGTATGCTCTGCTGTGATATTTGGTGGTGCGGTTCACTCTGCTGTGATATTTGGTGGTGCGGTTCACTCTGCTGTGATATTTGGTGGTGCGGTGCACTTTGCTGTGATATTTGGTGGTGCAATGTGCTCCGCTGTGATATTTGGTGGTGCGGTGCGCTCTGCTGTGATATTTGGTGGTGCAGTGTGCTCCACTGTGATATTTGGTGGTGCGCTGCGCTCCACTGTGATATTTGGTGGTGCAGTGTGCTCCGCTGTGATATTTGGTGGAGCGGTGTGCTCAGCTGTGATATTTGGTGGTGCGGTGCACTCTGCTGTGATATTTGGTGGTGCGGTGCACTCCGCTGTGATATTTGGTGGAACGATGTGCTCTGCTTTAATATTTAGTGGTGCGGTGTGCTCCGCTGTTATATTTGGTGGTGCGGTCCACTCTGCTGTGATATTTGGTGGTGCGGTGCACTTTGCTGTGATATTTGGTGATGCAGTGTGCTCCGCTGTGATATTTGGTGGTGCGGTTTGCTCCACTGCGATATTTGGTGGTGCAGTGCGCTCCGCTGTGATATTTGGTGGTGCGGTGCGCTCTGCTGTGATATTTGGTGGTGTGGGGCGCTCTGCTGTGATATTTGGTTGTGTGGTGCACTCCACTGTGATATTTGGTGGAGCGGTGTGGTGCGCTTCACTGTGATATTTGGTAGTGCAGTGCGCTCCGCTGTGATATTTGGTGGTGCAGTGCGCTTCACTGTGATATTTGGTAGTGCAGTGCGCTTTGCTGTGATATTTGGTGGTGCAGTGTGCTCCGCTGTGATATTTGGTGGTGCAGTTCACTCTGCTGTGATATTTGGTGGTGCGGTGCGCTCTGCTGTGATATTTGGTGGTGCGGTGCGCTCTGCTGTGATATTTGGTGGTGCGGTGTGCTCCGCTGTGATATTTGGTGGAACGGTGTGCTCCGCTGTGATATTTGGTGGTGCGGTGCGCTCTGCTGTGATATTTGGTGGTGCAGTGCACTCCACTATGATATTTGGTGGAGCGGTGCGGTGCGCTCTGCTGTAATATTTGGTGAAGCGGTGTGGTGCGCTCCACTGTGATATTTGGTGATGCAGTGCACTCCGCTATGATATTTGGTGGTGCAGTGCACCCTGCTGTGATATTTGGTGTTGCGGTGCGCTCTGCTGTGATATTTGGTGGAGCGGTGCGGTGCGCTCTGCTGTGATATTTGGTGGTGCGGTGCGCTCTGCTGTGATATTTGGTGATGCAGTGCAATCCGCTATGATATTTGGTGGTGCAGTGCACTCTGCTGTGATATTTGGTGGTGCGCTGCGCTCCACTGTGATATTTGGTGGTGCAGTGTGCTCCGCTGTGATATTTTGGTGGAGCGGTGTGCTCAGCTGTGATATTTGGTGGTGTGGTGCACTCTGCTGTGATATTTGGTGGTGCGGTGCACTCCGCTGTGATATTTGGTGGAATGATGTGCTCTGCTTTAATATTTAGTGGTGCGGTGTGCTCCGCTGTGATATTTGGTGGTGCGGTCCACTCTGCTGTGATATTTGGTGGTGCGGTGCACTTTGCTGTGATATTTGGTGATGCAGTGTGCTCCGCTGTGATATTTGGTGGTGCGGTTTGCTCCACTGCGATATTTGGTGGTGCAGTGCGCTCCGCTGTGATATTTGGTGGTGCGGTGCGCTCTGCTGTGATATTTGGTGGTGCGGGGCGCTCTGCTGTGATATTTGGTTGTGTGGTGCACTCCACTGTGATATTTGGTGGAGCGGTGTGGTGCGCTTCACTGTGATATTTGGTAGTGCAGTGCGCTCCGCTGTGATATTTGGTGGTGCAGTGCGCTCCACTGTGATATTTGGTGGTGCAGTGTGCTCTGCTATGATATTTGGTGGTGCAGTGTGCTCCGCTGTGATATTTGGTGGTGCAGTTCACTCTGCTGTGATATTTGGTGGTGCGGTGTGCTCTGTTGTGATATTTGGTGGTGCGGTGCGCTCTGCTGTGATATTTGGTGGTGCGGTGTGCTCCGCTGTGATATTTGGTGGAGCGGTGTGCTCCGCTGTGATATTTGGTGGTGCGGTGCGCTCTGCTGTGATATTTGGTGGTGCAGTGCACTCCACTATGATATTTGGTGGAGCGGTGCGGTGCGCTCTGCTGTAATATTTGGTGAAGCGGTGTGGTGCGCTCCACTGTGATATTTGGTGATGCAGTGCACTCCGCTATGATATTTGGTGGTGCAGTGCACCCTGCTGTGATATTTGGTGTTGCGGTGCGCTCTGCTGTGATATTTGGTGGAGCGGTGCGGTGCGCTCTGCTGTGATATTTGGTGGTGCGGTGCGCTCTGCTGTGATATTTGGTGATGCAGTGCACTCCGCTATGATATTTGGTGGTGCAGTGCACTCTGCTGTGATATTTGGTGTTGCGGTGCGCTCTGCTGTGTGCTCCTGGGATATTTCCCATGACTTGGTGGACAGGTGGTGTTTGTGGCTCCTTTATACACTGCATTGAGGCATTTCCTGCGGGGGGATATACTTAGCGATAAGTATTTGTGGTGAGACCCCTTCTTGTTCTTCTCTTGCGTTTGCCCCTTTTATTGTAACGATCCATGAGGGTGAACAATGATTTTCTAGTGTAAATTAACACAAATATGAACAATGACCGTAGTTTTATAGTTTATTGCTGATCCGGATGATTGTGCCTCCTGAAAAACAAAACTCATGGGTGTGATCAGTAACTGTTCACACCTGATGGAAAGAATCCGCTGTGGATCTGCAGGTGTTGGATTGTGTTGCAGGTTTTCTGTTGATTTTACTACATGAAATACAAATAGTGAACCCCTAGTGGGAATCCACAGAAAGAATTGACGATGCTGTGGATTTTAATTCCAAGGCACGTCACTTCTTTCTGGATTTCACCTTTTCATTATCAACATCAAATCCGCAACAGATTCTTTCTGTCCTATGTGGACAGACACTTTTTTGCAAAGTTTTAGAAGCAGAAAGTGATTGGAAATATGACGTTTTTGAGCAGGATTTGGCACGTTTCCGCTCAGGTTCTGCTTCAAAGAACTCAGTGAGCAAAGACCCTTAGAATGCTGTCATCTTTCCCTATCCAGAAAACATTGCCCGGCCATGCACAGGGGATGGCAGCAGCCGTGTTGCAGCACAGCTCAGCTCTGCTATGTTATGATCGGACAGCAGGATAAGGCTCTGAACATCCCTATAAACCAATGAAATGTGGAGTTTGTAGTAATGAATATCGGTCTTATAGTGGGGTCACAATCACCACATTCTCACCCCCATGGGCGCATCATAGATAAGAATTGCCCCTGCTGAGATCCATCTATCTCTATAAGGAAGACCCCAGGAGAGAGGGGCCTGCAGCACTGGGGAGAAGCAGGGGCTGCTGGAAAATGTAGTTTTATCAGTTAATAACAGGAAACTCCATGAAGTTCTATGGAGCTGAGAAAAGACCAAAGTACAACACAAGGCAGTGCAATAGTCAGACCGATACTGAGCTCTGTAAAAACCATGGCCATTGAGGAAACGCCCTTTAAGGAGGATTATAAAGAAGGATTTGCAGATACAATAGTAACAATTTCTTTATAACTTTTCCTACTTTTACCGATCGGAAACGTGTCCCCTCCCCCCCCCCATCGCTCCAGGTGGATCCTCGTCCAGCAGCTGTGACGTTATATATATGTTATATACTCTGGCGGTTTCTATACGCATTGCACATATAGTCGGATAATCCGCCATCTGGTGGGTTACACGGGCAGAGCGATGGCTGCTGCGTACCGTCTACCGATCTCATCTGTTCTCACTTCTGACACTTTACTGATATAAAATGTAAACTTCACAGTCGTAAAAGAACAAACCGCATCGTATGGAGACGACGCTCGGGTGGGTCGGGCCGCGGTCGCCCAACGCTCCAGATACTGCGATTATTCCAGGGACAGGTGGACGGTCAGGAGGAGCTCTGCTCGGATAACTCTGCTCCGCCACCTACAAGACTCCGAGCAGAAGACGCAGAACCGCGCGGCCGTGTGACTGCAAACACCGAGCTTAATGTGAAGACACAACAGACGAGGAGACATTGTAATAATTCTTCCTTCTCCCGGAATTTCCCGTCATTATTAAAAAAAAGGCCCCGGAGTGTAATCTCGTACGCGGCAGTGGAGACGCTTTACTGTGTAATGGTAGAGCTGAGCAGCGCGGTGTCCAGAGGGGGCGTCCGACCTCCGAGAGCGATCACTGCCTGATCAACAGAAAAAGACCCCCACTTACAGGAGCCGATGCGAGGACGAAGAGTGACGGGACCCCGAACATCAAGGAAAATACACGACCAATAACAGAGAAACAGCACAGATGTGATAAAGAAGGGTTATATCAGTACTGGAGCGTTATAAGAGGGGCTGATATCAGTCACATATGGTGTAATGTCTGGAGGTTATATCAGTACTGGAGCGTTATAACAGGGACTGAAATCAGTCACATATGATGTAATGTCTGGAGGTTATATCAGTACTGGAGCGTTATAAGAGGGGCTGATATCAGTCACATATGATGTAATGTCTGGAGGTTATATCAGTACTGGAGTGTTATAAGAGGGGCTGATATCAGTCACATATGGTGTAATGTCTGGAGGTTATATCAGTACTGAAGTGTTATAAGAGGCTGATATCAGTCACATATGATGTAATGTCTGAAGGTTATAGCAGTACTGGAGCGTTATAAGAGGAGCTGATATCAGTCAGATATGGTGTAATGTCTGGAGGTTATATCAGTACTGGAGTGTTATAAGAGGCTGATATCAGTCACATATGATGTAATGTCTGGAGGTTATATCAGTACTGGAGCGTTATAAGAGGCTGATATCAGTCACATATGGGGTAATGTCTGGAGGTTATATCAGTACTGGAGCGTTATAAGAGGGGCTGATATCAGTCACATATGGTGTAATGTCTGGAGGTTATATCAGTACTGGAGCGTTATAAGAGGGGCTGATATCAGTCACATATGATGTAATGTCTGGAGGTTATATCAGTACTGGAGCGTTATAAGAGGGGCTGATATCAGTCACATATGGTGTAATGTCTGGAGGTTATATCAGTACTGGAGCGTTATAAGAGGGGCTGATGTCAGTCACACATGATGTAATGTCTGGAGGTTATATCAGTACTGGAGCGTTATAAGAGGGGCTGATATCAGTCACATATGGTGTAATGTCTGGAGGTTATATCAGTACTGGAGCGTTATAAGAGGGGCTGATATCAGTCACATATGGTGTAATGTCTGGAGGTTATATCAGTACTGGAGCGTTATAAGAGGGGCTGATATCAGTCACATATCATGTAATGTCTGGAGGTTATATCAGTACTGGAGCGTTATAAGAGGGGCTGATATCAGTCACATATGGTGTAATGTCTGGAGGTTATATCAGTACTGGAGCGTTATAAGAGGGGCTGATATCAGTCACATATGGTGTAATGTCTGGAGGTTATATCAGTACTGGAGCGTTATAAGAGGGGTTGATATCAGTCACATATGGTGTAATGTCTGGAGGTTACATCAGTACTGGAGCGTTATAAGAGGGTCTGATATCAGTCACATATGATGTAATGTCTGGAGGTTATATCAGTACTGGAGTGTTATAAGAGGGGCTGATATCAGTCACATATAGGGTAATGTCTGGAGGTTATATCAGTACTGGAGCGTTATAAGAGGGGTTGATATCAGTCACATATGGTGTAATGTCTGGAGGTTATATTAGTACTGGAGCGTTATAAGAGGGGTTAATATCAGTCACATATGGTGTAATGTCTGGAGGTTACATCAGTACTGGAGCGTTATAAGAGGGTCTGATATCAGTCACATATGATGTAATGTCTGGAGGTTATATCAGTACTGGAGCGTTATAAGATGGGCTGATATCAGTCACATATGGTGTAATGTCTGGAGGTTATATCAGTACTGGAGCGTTATAAGAGGGGTTGATATCAGTCACATATGATGTAATGTCTGGAGGTTATATCAGTACTGGAGCGTTATAAGAGGCTGATATCAGTCACATATTATGTAATGTCTGGAGGTTATATCAGTACTGGAGCGTTATAGGAGGGGCTGATATCAGTCACATATGATGTAATGTCTGGAGGTTATATCAGTACTGGAGGGTTATAAGAGGCTAATGTCAGTCACATATGGTGTAATGTCTGGAGGCTATATCAGTACTGGAGCGTTATAAGAGGCTGATGTCAGTCACATATGGTGTAATGTCTGGAGGTTATATCAGTACTGGAGCGTTATAAGAGGGGTTGATATCAGTCACATATGGTGTAATTTCTGGAGGTTATATCAGTACTGGAGCGTTATAAGAGGGGCTGATATCAGTCACATATGGTGTAATGTCTGGAGGTTACATCAGTACTGGAGCGTTATAAGAGAGGCTGATATCAGTCACATATGGTGTAATGTCTGGAGGTTATATCAGTACTGGAGCGTTATAAGAGGGGTTGATATCAGTCACATATGGTGTAATTTCTGGAGGTTATATCAGTACTGGAGCGTTATAAGAGGGGTTGATATCAGTCACATATGGTGTAATGTCTGGAGGTTATATCAGTACTGGAGCGTTATAAGAGGGGTTGATATCAGTCACATATGGTGTAATTTCTGGAGGTTATATCAGTACTGGAGCGTTATAAGAGGGTCTGATATCAGTCACATATGATGTAATGTCTGGAGGTTATATCAGTACTGGAGCGTTATAAGAGGGGCTGATATCAGTCACATATGATGTAATGTCTGGAGGTTATATCAGTACTGGAGCGTTATAAGAGGGGTTGATATCAGTCACATATGGTGTAATTTCTGGAGGTTATATCAGTACTGGAGCGTTATAAGAGGGGCTGATATCAGTCACATATGGTGTAATGTCTGGAGGTTACATCAGTACTGGAGCGTTATAAGAGAGGCTGATATCAGTCACATATGGTGTAATGTCTGGAGGTTATATCAGTACTGGAGCGTTATAAGAGGGGTTGATATCAGTCACATATGGTGTAATTTCTGGAGGTTATATCAGTACTGGAGCGTTATAAGAGGGGTTGATATCAGTCACATATGGTGTAATGTCTGGAGGTTATATCAGTACTGGAGCGTTATAAGAGGGGTTGATATCAGTCACATATGGTGTAATTTCTGGAGGTTATATCAGTACTGGAGCGTTATAAGAGGGTCTGATATCAGTCACATATGATGTAATGTCTGGAGGTTATATCAGTACTGGAGCGTTATAAGAGGGGCTGATATCAGTCACATATGATGTAATGTCTGGAGGTTATATCAGTACTGGAGCGTTATAAGAGGGGTTGATATCAGTCACATATGGTGTAATTTCTGGAGGCTATATCAGTACTGGAGCGTTATAAGAGGGGTTGATATCAGTCACATATGGTGTAATGTCTGGAGGTTACATCAGTACTGGAGCGTTATAAGAGGGTCTGATATCAGTCACATATGGTGTAATGTCTGGAGGTTACATCAGTACTGGAGCGTTATAAGAGGCTGATATCAGTCACATATGGTGTAATGTCTGGAGGTTATATCAGTACTGGAGCATTATAAGAGGCTGATATCAGTCACATATGGTGTAATGTCTGGAGGTTATATCAGTACTGGAGCGTTATAAGAGGCTGATATCAGTCACATATGGTGTAATGTCTGGAGGTTATATCAGTACTGGAGCGTTATAAGAGGGGTTGATATCAGTCACATATGATGTAATGTCTGGAGGTTATATCAGTACTGGAGCGTTATAAGAGGCTGATATCAGTCACATATTATGTAATGTCTGGAGGTTATATCAGTACTGGAGCGTTATAGGAGGGGCTGATATCAGTCACATATGATGTAATGTCTGGAGGTTATATCAGTACTGGAGGGTTATAAGAGGCTGATGTCAGTCACATATGGTGTAATGTCTGGAGGCTATATCAGTACTGGAGCGTTATAAGAGGCTGATGTCAGTCACATATGGTGTAATGTCTGGAGGTTATATCAGTACTGGAGCGTTATAAGAGGGGTTGATATCAGTCACATATGGTGTAATTTCTGGAGGTTATATCAGTACTGGAGCGTTATAAGAGGGGCTGATATCAGTCACATATGGTGTAATGTCTGGAGGTTACATCAGTACTGGAGCGTTATAAGAGAGGCTGATATCAGTCACATATGGTGTAATGTCTGGAGGTTATATCAGTACTGGAGCGTTATAAGAGGGGCTGATATCAGTCACATATGGTGTAATGTCTGGATGTTACATCAGTACTGGAGCGTTATAAGAGGGGTTGATATCAGTCACATATGGTGTAATTTCTGGAGGTTATATCAGTACTGGAGCGTTATAAGAGGGGTTGATATCAGTCACATATGGTGTAATGTCTGGAGGTTATATCAGTACTGGAGCGTTATAAGAGGGGTTGATATCAGTCACATATGGTGTAATTTCTGGAGGTTATATCAGTACTGGAGCGTTATAAGAGGGTCTGATATCAGTCACATATGATGTAATGTCTGGAGGTTATATCAGTACTGGAGCGTTATAAGAGGGGCTGATATCAGTCACATATGGTGTAATGTCTGGAGGTTACATCAGTACTGGAGCGTTATAAGAGGGTCTGATATCAGCCACATATGATGTAATATCTGGAGGTTATATCAGTACTGGAGCGTTATAAGAGGGGTTGATATCAGTCACATATGGTGTAATTTCTGGAGGATATATCAGTACTGGAGCGTTATAAGAGGGGTTGATATCAGTCACATATGGTGTAATGTCTGGAGGTTACATCAGTACTGGAGCGTTATAAGAGGGTCTGATATCAGTCACATATGGTGTAATGTCTGGAGGTTACATCAGTACTGAAGTGTTATAAGAGGCTGATATCAGTCACATATGATGTAATGTCTGAAGGTTATATCAGTACTGGAGCGTTATAAGAGGAGCTGATATCAGTCACATATGGTGTAATGTCTGGAGGTTATATCAGTACTGGAGTGTTATAAGAGGCTGATATCAGTCACATATGATGTAATGTCTGGAGGTTATATCAGTACTGGAGCGTTATAAGAGGCTGATATCAGTCACATATGGTGTAATGTCTGGAGGTTATATCAGTACTGGAGCGTTATAACAGGGGCTGATATCAGTCACATATGATGTAATGTCTGGAGGTTATATCAGTACTGGAGCGTTATAAGAGGGGCTGATATCAGTCACATATGATGTAATGTCTGGAGGTTATATCAGTACTGGAGCGTTAGAAGAGGGGCTGATATCAGTCACATATGGTGTAATGTCTGGAGGTTATTTCAGTACTGGAGCGTTAAAAGAGGGGCTGATATCAGTCACACATGATGTAATGTCTGGAGGTTATATCAGTACTGGAGCGTTATAAGAGGGGCTGATATCAGTCACATACGGTGTAATGTCTGGAGGTTATATCAGTACTGGAGCGTTATAAGAGGGGCTGATATCAGTCACATATGGTGTAATGTCTGGAGGTTATATCAGTACTGGAGCGTTATAAGAGGGGCTGATATCAGTCACATATGATGTAATGTCTGGAGGTTATATCAGTACTGGAGCGTTATAAGAGGAGCTGATATCAGTCACATATGGTGTAATGTCTGGAGGTTATATCAGTACTGGAGCATTATAAGAGGGGTTGATATCAGTCACATATGGTGTAATGTCTGGAGGTTATATCAGTACTGGAGCGTTATAAGAGGGGTTGATATCAGTCACATATGGTGTAATGTCTGGAGGTTACATCAGTACTGGAGCGTTATAAGAGGGTCTGATATCAGTCACATATGATGTAATGTCTGGAGGTTATATCAGTACTGGAGTGTTATAAGAGGGGCTGATATCAGTCACATATAGGGTAATGTCTGGAGGTTATATCAGTACTGGAGCGTTATAAGAGGGGTTGATATCAGTCACATATGGTGTAATGTCTGGAGCTTATATCAGTACTGGAGCGTTATAAGAGGGGTTGATATCAGTCACATATGGTGTAATGTCTGGAGGTTACATCAGTACTGGAGCGTTATAAGAGGGTCTGATATCAGTCACATATGATGTAATGTCTGGAGGTTATATCAGTACTGGAGCGTTATAAGATGGGCTGATATCAGTCACATATGGTGTAATGTCTGGAGGTTATATCAGTACTGGAGTGTTATAAGAGGGGTTGATATCAGTCACATATGGTGTAATGTCTGGAGGTTACATCAGTACTGGAGCGTTATAAGAGGGTCTGATATCAGTCACATATGATGTAATGTCTGGAGGTTATATCAGTACTGGAGAGTTATAAGAGTCTGATGTCAGTCACATATGGTGTAATGTCTGGAGGTTATATCAGTACTGGAGCGTTATAAGAGGCTGATGTCAGTCACACATGGTGTAATGTCTGGAGGTTATATCAGTACTGGAGCGTTATAAGAGGGGTTGATATCAGTCACATATGGTGTAATTTCTGGAGGTTATATCAGTACTGGAGCGTTATAAGAGGGGCTGATATCAGTCACATATGGTGTAATGTCTGGAGGTTATATCAGTACTGGAGCGTTATAAGAGGGGCTGATATCAGTCACATATGATGTAATGTCTGGAGGTTATATCAGTACTGGAGAGTTATAAGAGGCTGATATCAGTCACATATGGTGTAATGTCTGGAGGTTATATCAGTACTGGAGCGTTATAAGAGGCTGATATCAGTCACATATGATGTAATGTCTGGAGGTTATATCAGTACTGGAGCGTTATAAGAGGCTGATATCAGTCACATATGATGTAATGTCTGGAGGTTATATCAGTACTGGAGCGTTATAAGAGGCTAATATCAGTCACAAATGGTGTAATGTCTGGAGGGTATGTCAGTACTGGAGCGTTATAACAGGGGCTGATATCAGTCACATATGATGTAATGTCTGGAGGTTATATCAGTACTGGAGCGTTATAAGAGGGGCTGATATCAGTCACATATGGTGTAATGTCTGGAGGTTATATCAGTACTGGAGTGTTATAAGAGGCTGATATCAGTCACATATGATGTAATGTCTGGAGGTTATATCAGTACTGGAGCGTTATAAGAGGCTGATATCAGTCACATATGGTGTAATGTCTGGAGGTTATATCAGTACTGGAGTGTTATAAGAGGCTGATATCAGTCACATATGATGTAATGTCTGGCGGTTATATCAGTACTGGAGCGTTATAAGAGGAGCTGATATCAGTCACATATGGTGTAATGTCTGGAGGTTATATCAGTACTGGAGTGTTATAAGAGGCTGATATCAGTCACATATGATGTAATGTCTGGAGGTTATATCAGTACTGGAGCGTTATAAGAGACTGATATCAGTCACATATGGTGTAATGTCTGGAGGTTATATCAGTACTGGAGCGTTATAACAGGGGCTGATATCAGTCACATATGATGTAATGTCTGGAGGTTATATCAGTACTGGAGCGTTATAAGAGGGGCTGATATCAGTCACATATGATGTAATGTCTGGAGGTTATATCAGTACTGGAGCGTTATAAGAGGGGCTGATATCAGTCACATATGGTGTAATGTCTGGAGGTTATATCAGTACTGGAGCGTTATAAGAGGGGCTGATATCAGTCACACATGATGTAATGTCTGGAGGTTATATGAGTACTGGAGCTTTATAAGAGGGGCTGATATCAGTCACATATGGTGTAATGTCTGGAGGTTATATCAGTACTGGAGCGTTATAAGAGGGGCTGATATCAGTCACATATGGTGTAATGTCTGGAGGTTATATCAGTACTGGAGCGTTATAAGAGGGGCTGATATCAGTCACATATGATGTAATATCTGGAGGTTATATCAGTACTGGAGCGTTATAAGAGGGGCTGATATCAGTCACATATGGTGTAATGTCTGGAGGTTATATCAGTACTGGAGCGTTATAAGAGGGGCTGATATCAGTCACATATGGTGTAATGTCTGGAGGTTATATCAGTACTGGAGCGTTATAAGAGGGGTTGATATCAGTCACATATGGTGTAATGCCTGGAGGTTACATCAGTACTGGAGCGTTATAAGAGGGTCTGATATCAGTCACATATGATGTAATGTCTGGAGGTTATATCAGTACTGGAGTGTTATAAGAGGGGCTGATATCAGTCACATATAGTGTAATGTCTGGAGGTTATATCAGTACTGGAGCGTTATAAGAGGGGTTGATATCAGTCACATATGGTGTAATGTCTGGAGGTTATATCAGTACTGGAGCGTTATAAGAGGGGTTGATATCAGTCACATATGGTGTAATGTCTGGAGGTTACATCAGTACTGGAGCGTTATAAGAGGGTCTGATATCAGTCACATATGATGTAATGTCTGGAGGTTATATCAGTACTGGAGCGTTATAAGAGGGGCTGATATCAGTCACATATGGTGTAATGTCTGGAGGTTATATCACTACTGGAGCATTACAAGAGGGGTTGATATCAGTCACATATGGTGTAATGTCTGGAGGTTACATCAGTACTGGAGCGTTATAAGAGGGTCTGATATCAGTCACATATGGTGTAATGTCTGGAGGTTATATCAGTACTGGAGTGTTATAAGAGGCTGATATCAGTCACATATGATGTAATGTCTGGAGGTTATATCAGTACTGGAACGTTATAAGAGGGGCTGATATCAGTCACATATAGTGTAATGTCTGGAGGTTATATCAGTACTGGAGCGTTATAAGAGGGGTTGATATCAGTCACATATGGTGTAATGTCTGGAGGTTATATCAGTACTGGAGCGTTATAAGAGGGTCTGATATCAATCACATATGGTGTAATGTCTGAAGGTTACATCAGTACTGGAGCGTTATAAGAGGGTCTGATATCAGTCACATATGATGTAATGTCTGGAGGTTATATCAGTACTGGAGTGTTATAAGAGGGGCTGATATCAGTCACATATAGGGTAATGTCTGGAGGTTATATCAGTACTGGAGCGTTATAAGAGGGGTTGATATCAGTCACATATGGTGGAATGTCTGGAGGTTATATCAGTACTGGAGCGTTATAAGAGGGGTTGATATCAGTCACATATGGTGTAATGTCTGGAGGTTACATCAGTACTGGAGCGTTATAAGAGGGTCTGATATCAGTCACATATGATGTAATGTCTGGAGGTTATATCAGTACTGGAGCGTTATAAGATGGGCTGATATCAGTCACATATGGTGTAATGTCTGGAGGTTATATCAGTACTGGAGCGTTATAAGAGGGGTTGATATCAGTCACATATGATGTAATGTCTGGAGGTTATATCAGTACTGGAGCGTTATAAGAGGCTGATATCAGTCACATATTATGTAATGTCTGGAGGTTATATCAGTACTGGAGCGTTATAAGAGGGGTTGATATCAGTCACATATGGTGTAATTTATGGAGGTTATATCAGTACTGGAGCGTTATAAGAGGGTCTGATATCAGTCACATATGATTTAATGTCTGGAGGTTATATCAGTACTGGAGCGTTATAAGAGGGGCTGATATCAGTCACATATGGTGTAATGTCTGGAGGTTACATCAGTACTGGAGCGTTATAAGAGGGTCTGATATCAGTCACATATGATGTAATGTCTGGAGGTTATATCAGTACTGGAGCGTTATAAGAGGGGTTGATATCAGTCACATATGGTGTAATTTCTGGAGGTTATATCAGTACTGGAGCGTTATAAGAGGGGTTGATATCAGTCACATATGGTGTAATGTCTGGAGGTTACATCAGTACTGGAGCGTTATAAAAGGGTCTGATATCAGTCACATATGGTGTAATGTCTGGAGGTTACATCAGTACTGGAGCGTTATAATAGGGTCTGATATCAGTCACATATGATGTAATGTCTGGAGGTTATATCAGTACTGGAGCGTTATAAGAGGAGTTGATATCAGTCACATATGGTGTAATGTCTGGAGGTTACATCAGTACTGGAGCGTTATAAGAGGGTCTGATATCAGTCACATATGATGTAATGTCTGGAGGTTATATCAGTACTGGAGGGTTATAAGAGGCTGATGTCAGTCACATATGGTGTAATGTCTGGAGGTTATATCAGTACTGGAGCGTTATAAGAGGCTGATGTCAGTCACATATGGTGTAATGTCTGGAGGTTATATCAGTACTGGAGCGTTATAAGAGGGGTTGATATCAGTCACATATGGTGTAATTTCTGGAGGTTATATCAGTACTGGAGCGTTATAAGAGGGGCTGATATCAGTCACATATGGTGTAATGTCTGGAGGTTATATCAGTACTGGAGAGTTAAAAGAGGCTGATATCAGTCACATATGGTGTAATGTCTGGAGGTTATATCAGTACTGGAGCGTTATAAGAGGGGCTGATATCAGTCACATATGGTGTAATGTCTGGAGGTTAAATCAGTACTGGAGAGTTATAAGAGGCTGATATCAGTCACATATGGTGTAATGTCTGGAGGTTATATCAGTACTGGAGCGTTATAAGAGGCTGATATCAGTCACATATGATGTAATGTCTGGAGGTTATATCTGTACTGGAGCGTTATAAGAGGCTGATATCAGTCACATATGGTGTAATGTCTGGAGGGTATGTCAGTACTGGAGCGTTATAACAGGGGCTGATATCAGTCACATATGATGTAATGTCTGGAGGTTATATCAGTACTGGAGCATTATAAGAGGCTGATATCAGTCACATATGATGTAATGTCTGGAGGTTATATCAGTAATGGAGCGTTATAAGAGGGGCTGATATCAGTCACATATGGTGTAATGTCTGGAGGTTATATCAGTACTGGAGTGTTAAAAGAGGCTGATATCAGTCACATATGATGTAATGTCTGGAGGTTATATCAGTACTGGAGCGTTATAAGAGGCTGATATCAGTCACATATGGTGTAATGTCTGGAGGTTATATCAGTACTGGAGTGTTATAAGAGGCTGATATCAGTCACATATGATGTAATGTCTGGAGGTTATATCAGTACTGGAGCGTTATAAGAGGCTGATATCAGTCACATATGGTGTAATGTCTGGAGGTTATATCAGTACTGGAGCGTTATAACAGGGGCTGATATCAGTCACATATGATGTAATGTCTGGAGGTTATATCAGTACTGGAGCGTTATAAGAGGGGCTGATATCAGTCACATATGGTGTAATGTCTGGAGGTTATATCAGTACTGGAGTGTTATAAGAGGCTGATATCAGTCACATATGATGTAATGTCTGAAGGTTATATCAGTACTGGAGCGTTATAAGAGGAGCTGATATCAGTCACATATGGTGTAATGTCTGGAGGTTATATCAGTACTGGAGTGTTATAAGAGGCTGATATCAGTCACATATGATGTAATGTCTGGAGGTTATATCAGTACTGGAGCGTTATAAGAGGCTGATATCAGTCACATATGGTGTAATGTCTGGAGGTTATATCAGTACTGGAGCGTTATAACAGGGGCTGATATCAGTCACATATGATGTAATGTCTGGAGGTTATATCAGTACTGGAGCGTTATAAGAGGGGCTGATATCAGTCACATATGGTGTAATGTCTGGAGGTTATATCAGTACTGGAGCGTTATAAGAGGGGCTGATATCAGTCACACATGATGTAATGTCTGGAGTAATGTCTGGAGGTTATATCAGTACTGGAGCGTTATAAGAGGCTGATATCAGTCACATATGGTGTAATGTCTGGAGGGTATGTCAGTACTGGAGCGTTATAACAGGGGCTGATATCAGTCACATATGATGTAATGTCTGGAGGTTATATCAGTACTGGAGCATTATAAGAGGCTGATATCAGTCACATATGATGTAATGTCTGGAGGTTATATAAGTAATGGAGCGTTATAAGAGGGGCTGATATCAGTCACATATGGTGTAATGTCTGGAGGTTATATCAGTACTGGAGTGTTAAAAGAGGCTGATATCAGTCACATATGATGTAATGTCTGGAGGTTATATCAGTACTGGAGCGTTATAAGAGGCTGATATCAGTCACATATGGTGTAATGTCTGGAGGTTATATCAGTACTGGAGTGTTATAAGAGGCTGATATCAGTCACATATGATGTAATGTCTGGAGGTTATATCAGTACTGGAGCGTTATAAGAGGCTGATATCAGTCACATATGGTGTAATGTCTGGAGGTTATATCAGTACTGGAGCGTTATAACAGGGGCTGATATCAGTCACATATGATGTAATGTCTGGAGGTTATATCAGTACTGGAGCGTTATAAGAGGGGCTGATATCAGTCACATATGGTGTAATGTCTGGAGGTTATATCAGTACTGGAGTGTTATAAGAGGCTGATATCAGTCACATATGATGTAATGTCTGAAGGTTATATCAGTACTGGAGCGTTATAAGAGGAGCTGATATCAGTCACATATGGTGTAATGTCTGGAGGTTATATCAGTACTGGAGCGTTATAAGAGGGTCTGATATCAGTCACATATGATGTAATGTCTGGAGGTTATATCAGTACTGGAGGATAATAAGAGGCTGATGTCAGTCACATATGGTGTAATGTCTGGAGGTTATATCAGTACTGGAGCGTTATAAGAGGCTGATGTCAGTCACATATGGTGTAATGTCTGGAGGTTATATCAGTACTGGAGCGTTATAAGAGGGGTTGATATCAGTCACATATGGTGTAATTTCTGGAGGTTATATCAGTACTGGAGCGTTATAAGAGGGGCTGATATCAGTCACATATGGTGTAATGTCTGGAGGTTATATCAGTACTGGAGAGTTATAAGAGGCTGATATCAGTCACATATGGTGTAATGTCTGGAGGTTATATCAGTACTGGAGCGTTATAAGAGGGGCTGATATCAGTCACATATGGTGTAATGTCTGGAGGTTAAATCAGTACTGGAGAGTTATAAGAGGCTGATATCAGTCACATATGGTGTAATGTCTGGAGGTTATATCAGTACTGGAGCGTTATAAGAGGCTATCAGTCACATATGATGTAATGTCTGGAGGTTATATCAGTACTGGAGCGTTATAAGAGGCTGATATCAGTCACATATGGTGTAATGTCTGGAGGGTATGTCAGTACTGGAGCGTTATAACAGGGGCTGATATCAGTCACATATGATGTAATGTCTGGAGGTTATATCAGTACTGGAGCATTATAAGAGGCTGATATCAGTCACATATGATGTAATGTCTGGAGGTTATATAAGTAATGGAGCGTTATAAGAGGGGCTGATATCAGTCACATATGGTGTAATGTCTGGAGGTTATATCAGTACTGGAGTGTTAAAAGAGGCTGATATCAGTCACATATGATGTAATGTCTGGAGGTTATATCAGTACTGGAGCGTTATAAGAGGCTGATATCAGTCACATATGGTGTAATGTCTGGAGGTTATATCAGTACTGGAGTGTTATAAGAGGCTGATATCAGTCACATATGATGTAATGTCTGGAGGTTATATCAGTACTGGAGCGTTATAACAGGGGCTGATATCAGTCACATATGATGTAATGTCTGGAGGTTATATCAGTACTGGAGCGTTATAAGAGGGGCTGATATCAGTCACATATGGTGTAATGTCTGGAGGTTATATCAGTACTGGAGTGTTATAAGAGGCTGATATCAGTCACATATGATGTAATGTCTGAAGGTTATATCAGTACTGGAGCGTTATAAGAGGAGCTGATATCAGTCACATATGGTGTAATGTCTGGAGGTTATATCAGTACTGGAGTGTTATAAGAGGCTGATATCAGTCACATATGATGTAATGTCTGGAGGTTATATCAGTACTGGAGCGTTATAAGAGGCTGATATCAGTCACATATGGTGTAATGTCTGGAGGTTATATCAGTACTGGAGCGTTATAACAGGGGCTGATATCAGTCACATATGATGTAATGTCTGGAGGTTATATCAGTACTGGAGCGTTATAAGAGGGGCTGATATCAGTCACATATGGTGTAATGTCTGGAGGTTATATCAGTACTGGAGCGTTATAAGAGGGGCTGATATCAGTCACACATGATGTAATGTCTGGAGGTTATATCAGTACTGGAGCGTTATAAGAGGGGCTGATATCAGTCACATATGGTGTAATGTCTGGAGGTTATATCAGTACTGGAGCGTTATAAGAGGGGCTGATATCAGTCACATATGGTGTAATGTCTGGAGGTTATATCAGTACTGGAGCGTTATAAGAGGGGCTGATATGAGTCACATATGATGTAATGTCTGGAGGTTATATCAGTACTGGAGCGTTATAAGAGGGGCTGATATCAGTCACATATGGTGTAATGTCTGGAGGTTATATCAGTACTGGAGCGTTATAAGAGGGGCTGATATCAGTCACATATGGTGTAATGTCTGGAGGTTATATCAGTACTGGAGCGTTATAAGAGGGGTTGATATCAGTCACATATGGTGTAATGTCTGGAGGTTACATCAGTACTGGACCGTTATAAGAGGGTCTGATATCAGTCACATATGATGTAATGTCTGGAGGTTATATCAGTACTGGAGTGTTATAAGAGGGGCTGATATCAGTCACATATAGGGTAATATCTGGAGGTTATATCAGTACTGGAGCGTTATAAGAGGGGTTGATATCAGTCACATATGGTGTAATGTCTGGAGCTTATATCAGTACTGGAGTGTTATAAGAGGGGTTGATATCAGTCACATATGGTGTAATGTCTGGAGGTTACATCAGTACTGGAGCGTTATAAGAGGGTCTGATATCAGTCACATATGATGTAATGTCTGGAGGTTATATCAGTACTGGAGCGTTATAAGATGGGCTGATATCAGTCACATATGGTGTAATGTCTGGAGGTTATATCAGTACTGGAGCGTTATAAGAGGCTGATATCAGTCACATATGATGTAATGTCTGGAGGTTATATCAGTACTGAAGCGTTATAAGAGGCTGATATCAGTCACATATGGTGTAATGTCTGGAGGTTATATCAGTACTGGAGCGTTATAACAGGGACTGAAATCAGTCACATATGATGTAATGTCTGGAGGTTATATCAGTACTGGAGCGTTATAAGAGGGGCTGATATCAGTCACATATGATGTAATGTCTGGAGGTTATATCAGTACTGGAGCGTTATAAGAGGGGCTGATATCAGTCACATATGGTGTAATGTCTGGAGGTTATATCAGTACTGGAGTGTTATAAGAGGCTGATATCAGTCACATATGATGTAATGTCTGGAGGTTATATCAGTACTGGAGCGTTATAAGAGGCTGATATCAGTCACATATGGTGTAATGTCTGGAGGTTATATCAGTACTGAAGTGTTATAAGAGGCTGATATCAGTCACATATGATGTAATGTCTGAAGGTTATATCAGTACTGGAGCGTTATAAGAGGAGCTGATATCAGTCACATATGGTGTAATGTCTGGAGGTTATATCAGTACTGGAGTGTTATAAGAGGCTGATATCAGTCACATATGATGTAATGTCTGGAGGTTATATCAGTACTGGAGCGTTATAAGAGGCTGATATCAGTCACATATGGTGTAATGTCTGGAGGTTATATCAGTACTGGAGCGTTATAACAGGGGCTGATATCAGTCACATATGATGTAATGTCTGGAGGTTATATCAGTACTGGAGCGTTATAAGAGGGGCTGATATCAGTCACATATGGTGTAATGTCTGGAGGTTATATCAGTACTGGAGCGTTAAAAGAGGGGCTGATATCAGTCACACATGATGTAATGTCTGGAGGTTATATCAGTACTGGAGCGTTATGAGAGGGGCTGATATCAGTCACATATGGTGTAATGTCTGGAGGTTATATCAGTACTGGAGCGTTATAAGAGGGGCTGATATCAGTCACATATGGTGTAATGTCTGGAGGTTATATCAGTACTGGAGCGTTATAAGAGGGGCTGATATCAGTCACATATGATGTAATGTCTGGAGGTTATATCAGTACTGGAGCGTTATAAGAGGGGCTGATATCAGTCACATATGGTGTAATGTCTGGAGGTTATATCAGTACTGGAGCATTATAAGAGGGGTTGATATCAGTCACATATGGTGTAATGTCTGGAGGTTATATCAGTACTGGAGCGTTATAAGAGGGGCTGATATCAGTCACATATGGTGTAATGTCTGGAGGTTACATCAGTACTGGAGCGTTATAAGAGGGTCTGATATCAGTCACATATGATGTAATGTCTGGAGGTTATATCAGTACTGGAGTGTTATAAGAGGGGCTGATATCAGTCACATATAGGGTAATGTCTGGAGGTTATATCAGTACTGGAGCGTTATAAGAGGGGTTGATATCAGTCACATATGGTGTAATGTCTGGAGCTTATATCAGTACTGGAGCGTTATAAGAGGGGTTGATATCAGTCACATATGGTGTAATGTCTGGAGGTTACATCAGTACTGGAGCGTTATATGAGGGTCTGATATCAGTCACATATGATGTAATGTCTGGAGGTTATATCAGTACTGGAGCGTTATAAGATGGGCTGATATCAGTCACATATGGTGTAATGTCTGGAGGTTATATCAGTACTGGAGTGTTATAAGAGGGGTTGATATCAGTCACATATGGTGTAATGTCTGGAGGTTACATCAGTACTGGAGCGTTATAAGAGGGTCTGATATCAGTCACATATGATGTAATGTCTGGAGGTTATATCAGTACTGGAGAGTTATAAGAGTCTGATGTCAGTCACATATGGTGTAATGTCTGGAGGTTATATCAGTACTGGAGCGTTATAAGAGGCTGATGTCAGTCACATATGGTGTAATGTCTGGAGGTTATATCAGTACTGGAGCGTTATAAGAGGGGCTGATATCAGTCACATATGGTGTAATGTCTCTAGGTTATATCAGTACTGGAGCGTTATAAGAGGGGCTGATATCAGTCACATATGATGTAATATCTGGAAGTTATATCAGTACTGGAGCGTTATAAGAGGGGCTGATATCAGTCACATATGGTGTAATGTCTGGAGGTTATATCAGTACTGGAGCGTTATAAGAGGGGCTGATATCAGTCACATATGGTGTAATGTCTGGAGGTTATATCAGTACTGGAGCGTTATAAGAGGGGTTGATATCAGTCACATATGGTGTAATGTCTGGAGGTTACATCAGTACTGGAGCGTTATAAGAGGGTCTGATATCAGTCACATATGATGTAATGTCTGGAGGTTATATCAGTACTGGAGTGTTATAAGAGGGGCTGATATCAGTCACATATAGGGTAATGTTTGGAGGTTATATCAGTACTGGAGCGTTATAAGAGGGGTTGATATCAGTCACATATGGTGGAATGTCTGGAGGTTATATCAGTACTGGAGCGTTATAAGAGGGGTTGATATCAGTCACATATGGTGTAATGTCTGGAGGTTACATCAGTACTGGAGCGTTATAAGAGGGTCTGATATCAGTCACATATGATGTAATGTCTGGAGGTTATATCAGTACTGGAGCGTTATAAGATGGGCTGATATCAGTCACATATGGTGTAATGTCTGGAGGTTATATCAGTACTGGAGCGTTATAAGAGGGGTTGATATCAGTCACATATGATGTAATGTCTGGAGGTTATATCAGTACTGGAGCGTTATAAGAGGCTGATATCAGTCACATATTATGTAATGTCTGGAGGTTATATCAGTACTGGAGCGTTATAAGAGGGTCTGATATCAGTCACATATGATGTAATGTCTGGAGGTTATATCAGTACTGGAGGGTTATAAGAGGCTGATGTCAGTCACATATGGTGTAATGTCTGGAGGTTATATCAGTACTGGAGCGTTATAAGAGGCTGATGTCCGTCACATATGGTGTAATGTCTGGAGGTTATATCAGTACTGGAGCGTTATAAGAGGGGTTGATATCAGTCACATATGGTGTAATTTCTGGAGGTTATATCAGTACTGGAGCGTTATAAGAGGGGCTGATATCAGTCACATATGGTGTAATGTCTGGAGGTTACATCAGTACTGGAGCGTTATAAGAGGGGCTGATATCAGTCACATATGGTGTAATGTCTGGAGGTTATATCAGTACTGGAGCGTAATAAGAGGGGCTGATATCAGTCACATATGGTGTAATGTCTGGAGGTTACATCAGTACTGGAGCGTTATAAGAGGGTCTGATATCAGTCACATATGATGTAATGTCTGGAGGTTATATCAGTACTGGAGTGTTATAAGAGGGGTTGATATCAGTCACATATGGTGTAATTTCTGGAGGTTATATCAGTACTGGAGCGTTTTTAAGAGGGGTTGATATCAGTCACATATGGTGTAATGTCTGGAGGTTATATCAGTACTGGAGCGTTATAAGAGGGGTTGATATCAGTCACATATGGTGTAATTTCTGGAGGTTATATCAGTCCTGGAGCGTTATAAGAGGGTCTGATATCAGTCACATATGATGTAATGTCTGGAGGTTATATCAGTACTGGAGCGTTATAAGAGGGGCTGATATCAGTCACATATGGTGTAATGTCTGGAGGTTACATCAGTACTGGAGCGTTATAAGAGGGTCTGATATCAGTCACATATGATGTAATGTCTGGAGGTTATATCAGTACTGGAGCGTTATAAGAGGGGTTGATATCAGTCACATATGGTGTAATTTCTGGAGGTTATATCAGTACTGGAGCGTTATAAGAGGGGATGATATCAGTCACATATGGTGTAATGTCTGGAGGTTACATCAGTACTGGAGCGTTATAAGAGGGTCTGATATCAGTCACATATGGTGTAATGTCTGGAGGTTACATCAGTACTGGAGCGTTATAAGAGGGTCTGATATCAGTCACATATGATGTAATGTCTGGAGGTTATATCAGTACTGGAGCGTTATAAGAGGAGTTGATATCAGTCACATATGGTGTAATGTCTGGAGGTTACATCAGTACTGGAGCGTTATAAGAGGGTCTGATATCAGTCACATATGATGTAATGTCTGGAGGTTATATCAGTACTGGAGGGTTATAAGAGGCTGATGTCAGTCACATATGGTGTAATGTCTGGAGGTTATATCAGTACTGGAGCGTTATAAGAGGCTGATGTCAGTCACATATGGTGTAATGTCTGGAGGTTATATCAGTACTGGAGCGTTATAAGAGGGGTTGATATCAGTCACATATGGTGTAATTTCTGGAGGTTATATCAGTACTGGAGCGTTATAAGAGGGGCTGATATCAGTCACATATGGTGTAATGTCTGGAGGTTATATCAGTACTGGAGAGTTATAAGAGGCTGATATCAGTCACATATGGTGTAATGTCTGGAGGTTATATCAGTACTGGAGCGTTATAAGAGGGGCTGATATCAGTCACATATGGTGTAATGTCTGGAGGTTATATCAGTACTGGAGCGTTATAAGAGCCTGATATCAGTCACATATGGTGTAATGTCTGGAGGTTATATCAGTACTGGAGCGTTATAAGAGGCTGATATCAGTCACATATGATGTAATGTCTGGAGGTTATATCAGTACTGGAGCGTTATAAGAGGCTGATATCAGTCACATATGATGTAATGTCTGGAGGTTATATCAGTACTGGAGCGTTATAAGAGGCTGATATCAGTCACATATGGTGTAATGTCTGGAGGGTATGTCAGTACTGGAGCTTTATAACAGGGGCTGATATCAGTCACATATGATGTAATGTCTGGACGTTATATCAGTACTGGAGCATTATAAGAGGCTGATATCAGTCACATATGGTGTAATGTCTGGAGGTTATATCAGTACTGGAGCGTTATAAGAGGGGCTGATATCAGTCACATATGATGTAATGTCTGGAGGTTATATCAGTACTGGAGCGTTATAAGAGGCTGATATCAGTCACATATGGTGTAATGTCTGGAGGTTGTATCAGTACTGGAGCGTTATAAGAGGTTGATATCATTAACATATGGTGTAATGTCTGGAGGTTATATCAGTACTGGAGCGTTATAAGAGGCTGATATCAGTCACATATGATGTAATGTCTGGAGGTTATATCAGTACTGGAGCGTTATAAGAGGCTGATATCAGTCACATATGATGTAATGTCTGGAGGTTATATCAGTACTGAAGCGTTATAAGAGGCTGATATCAGTCACATATGGTGTAATGTCTGGAGGTTATATCAGTACTGGAGCGTTATAACAGGGACTGAAATCAGTCACATATGATGTAATGTCTGGAGGTTATATCAGTACTGGAGCGTTATAAGAGGGGCTGATATCAGTCACATATCATGTAATGTCTGGAGGTTATATCAGTACTGGAGCGTTATAAGAGGGGCTGATATCAGTCACATATGGTGTAATGTCTGGAGGTTATATCAGTACTGGAGTGTTAAAAGAGGCTGATATCAGTCACATATGATGTAATGTCTGGAGGTTATATCAGTACTGGAGCGTTATAAGAGGCTGATATCAGTCACATATGGTGTAATGTCTGGAGGTTATATCAGTACTGGAGCGTTATAAGAGGCTGATATCAGTCACATATGATGTAATGTCTGGAGGTTATATCAGTACTGAAGCGTTATAAGAGGCTGATATCAGTCACATATGGTGTAATGTCTGGAGGTTATATCAGTACTGGAGCGTTATAAGAGGGGCTGATATCAGTCACATATCATGTAATGTCTGGAGGTTATATCAGTACTGGAGCGTTATAAGAGGGGCTGATAGCAGTCACATATGGTGTAATGTCTGGAGGTTATATCAGTACTGGAGTGTTAAAAGAGGCTGATATCAGTCACATATGATGTAATGTCTGGAGGTTATATCAGTACTGGAGCGTTATAAGAGGCTGATATCAGTCACATATGGTGTAATGTCTGGAGGTTATATCAGTACTGAAGTGTTATAAGAGGCTGATATCAGTCACATATGATGTAATGTCTGAAGGTTATATCAGTACTGGAGCGTTATAAGAGGAGCTGATATCAGTCAGATATGGTGTAATGTCTGAAGGTTATATCAGTACTAGTGTTGAGCGATACCTTCCGATATCAGGAAATATCGTATCGGATTGGATCGGGCCGATACCCAAAAAGTATCGGATATCGCCGATTCCGATACCGGAAACCAATGCAAGTCAATGGGACACAAATATCGGAATGAAAATAAACCCTTTCTTTCCTTGTAGGTTAATTCTACATGAAGTAAAACAACTAAGAATAATGTAGAATGACATGAAAAGCCGGCAATTCATCAGCGGCATTCACCGGTACCCGACAATTTACAACAGAAAGAATAGAGCTTCACACATAGATTAGATAGATAGAAACATGTCAGTCACATATATATGAAGTACAGTGACAGTGTTGCTTACTGTACTTGTCATTTAGTGTAAAGGATTTATTAAAAAAAATATTAGTGTTTTCATGCACCGTCTCTTTAAAAAAGCCGGCCGGCAATTCAGCATCTGTACCCGACAATTTATAACAGACAGAATAGAGCTTCACACATAGATTAGATAGATAGAAACATGTCAGTCACATATATAAGAAGTACAGTGACAGTGTTGCTTACAGAACTTGTCATTTAGTGTAAAGGATTTATTTAAAAAAATAATAGTGTTTTCATGCACCGTCTCTTTAAGAAAGCCGGCCGGCAATTCAGCATCTGTACCCGACAATTTAGAATAGAAGGAATAGAGAATCACACATAGATTAGATAGATAGAAACATGTCAGTCACATATATATGAAGTACAGTAATAGTGTTGATTACTGTACTTGTCATTTAGTGTTAAAATAAAGGATTTATTTAAAAAAAAATTGGCGTGGGGTTCCCCTTAATTTTAGGCTCTAGCGGAGGTTAAGCAGACAGCTGGGGCAAATGTTTGAAGCCTGGGAAGGGGGTAATACCCACGGAGCTTCCCAGGCTACTAATATCAGCCCCCAGCTGAATACCTAGCCTTTACTAGCTATTAAAATGGGGGACCCCCCCAAAAAAATGACGTGGGGTCCCCCCTAATTTAATAGCTAGCACAGGCTAGGCAGACAGCTGGGGGCTGATATTAATAGCCCAGGAAGGGTGCCATGAATATTGGCCCCCTCCCAGGCTAGAAACACCAGCCGTCAGCCGCCCCAGAAATGGCGCATCCATAGGATGCGCCAATTCTGGCACTTAGCCTCGCTCTTCCACGCTGCCCTGGTGCGGTGGCAGGGGGTAATAGGGTTGGGGTTGATGTCAGCTTATAATGCCAGCTGACATCAAGCCCAGGTTAGTAATGGAGAGGCGTCTATAAGACACCCCCATTACTAACCCCATAGTCAAAGTTAAAAGAAAACACAAACACCCAGAGTAAAGTCCTTTAATTGAAATAAAGACACAATTCTTTATTGTTCTAAATTAAACCATACTTACCATCACGCCCATTCCAGCTGAAGCCAACGATCTCCTGCAATAAAAGAAAAATAATAAAGCAACCTCATCCTTACCTTTCGATGGTTCCCAGGACAGCTCCAGCTCTGCTACATCGAGATGACAGGCTGGACCGCAGCAGAAAGCTGCCATCCAGCCTGTCATCCCGCAGACACTGAGAAGCGCAGGCATGCTTGCGCTCCTCAGTGTCTCTCTGTGACGTCATCCAGATGAGCCGAGTTCATGTCCAATGAACTCAGCTCACCTCATGCACGTCACTGACAGCGTGGGAAAATTCTCCTGCACTCAGCGCTTCAGCGTGAGAATTCTCCCACGCTGTCAGTGACATACATGAGGTGAGGTCATGTCCAATGAACTCAGCTCACCTCATGCACGTCACTGACAGCGTGGGAAAATTCTCACGCTGAAGTGCTGAGTGCAGGAGAATTTTCCCACGCTGTCAGTGACGTGCATGAAGTGAGCGGAGTTCATTGGACATGACCTCGGCTCATCTGGATGCCGTCACAGCCAGACACTGAGGAGTGGAAGTATGCCTGCGCTTCTCAGTGTCTGCGGGATGACAGGATGGATGGCAGCGTTCTGCTGCGGTCCAGCCTGTCATCTCGATGTAGCAGAGCTGAAGCTGTCGTGGGAACCATGGAAAGGTAAGGATGAGGTTGCTTTATTATTTTACTTTTATTGCAGGAGATCATTGGCTTCAGCTGGAATGGGCGTGATTGTAAGTATGGTTTAATTTAGAACAATAAAGAATTGTGTGTTTATTTCAATTAAAGGACTTTTTTCTGGGTGTTGTGTTTTTTTAAATACTTTACTAGAAATTCATGGTGGTCATGTCTAATATTGGCGTGACCCCATGAATTTTGGGCTTAGGGCCAGCTGATAATGCCAAGCTGGCCTTAACCCCTTTATTACCCAGTGAGCCACCGCACCAGGGCCCTGGATGAGTTGGGTACAGCGCCAGAAGATGGCGCTTCTATGAACGCGCCATTTTCTGGGGCGGCTGCGGACTGCAATTTGCAGCGGGGGGGGGGAGGGCAGAAAGCTTGGGCCTCCCTGCGCTGCAGATTCCATCCCCCAGCTGCCTAGTTGTACCTGGCTGGACACAAAAATAGGGAGAAGCTTCACGTATTTTTTTTTTTTAATTATTTCATGAAATTCATGAAATAATTAAGAAAAAAAGGGCTTCCCTATATTGTTGTGTCCGGCTAGGTACAAATAGGCTGCTGGTGGTTGGGGGCAGCCCGTTCCTGCCTGCTGTACCTGGCTGGACACAAATATAGTGCGAAGCCCCACGTCAATTTTTTTTAAATCATTTCAGGAAATTCATGAAATAATTTAAAAAAATTGATGTGGGGCTTCGCCCTATATTTGTGTCCAGTCAGGTACAGCAGGCAGGAACGGGCTGCCCCCAACCACCAGCAGCCTATTTGTACCTAGCCGGACACAACAATATAGGGAAGCCCTTTTTTTCTTAATTATTCCATGAATTTCATGAATTTAAAAAAAAAAAAAACGTGGAGCTTCGCCCTATTTTTGTGTCCAGCCAGGTACAACTAGGCAGCTGGGGGCTGGAATCCGCAGCGCAGGGAGGCCCAAGCTTTCTGGGTCACCCCCGCTGCAAATTGCAGTCCGCAGCCGCCCCGGAAAATGGCGCGTTCATAGAAGCGCCATCTTCTGGCGCTGTACCCAACTCATCCAGGGCCCTGGTGCGGTGGCTCACTGGGTAATAAAGGGGTTAAGGCCAGCTTGGCATTATCAGCTGGCCCTAAGCCCGAAATTCATGGGGTCACGCCAATATTAGACATGACCACCATGAATTTCTAGTAAAGTATTTAAAAAAAACACAAACACCCAGAAAAAAGTCCTTTAATTGAAATAAACACACAATTCTTTATTGTTCTAAATTAAACCATACTTACCATCACGCCCATTCCAGCTGAAGCCAACGATCTCCTGCAATAAAAGAAAAATAATAAAGCAACCTCATCCTTACCTTTCCATGGCTCCCACGACGGCTCCAGCTCTGCTACATCGAGATGACAGGCTGGACCGCAGCAGAACGCTGCCATCCAGCCTGTCATCCCGCAGACACTGAGAAGCGCAGGCATACTTCCACTCCTCAGTGTCTGGCTGTGACGGCATCCAGATGAGCCGACAATGAACTCGGCTCACCTCATGTACGTCACTGACAGCGTGGGAGAATTCTCCTGCACTCAGCGCTTCAGCGTGAGAATTTTCCCACGCTGTCAGTGACGTGCATGAGGTGAGGTCATGTCCCATGAACTCGGCGCACCTCATGCACGTCACTGACAGCGTGGGAGAATTCTCACGCTGAAGCGCTGAGTGCAGGAGAATTTTCCCACGCTGTCAGTGACGTGCATGAGGTGAGCTGAGTTCATTGGACATGACCTCGGCTCATCTGGATGACGTCACAGAAAGACACTGAGGAGCGCAAGCATGCCTGCGCTTCTCAGTGTCCGCGGGATGACAGGCTGGATGGCAGCGTTCTGCTGCGGTCCAGCCTGTCATCTCGATGTAGCAGAGCTGAAGCTGTCGTGGGAACCATGGAAAGGTAAGGATGAGGTTGCTTTATTATTTTACTTTTATTGCAGGAGATCGTTGGCTTCAGCTGGAATGGGTGTGGCGGTAAGTATGGTTTAATTTAGAACAATAAAGAATTGTGTCTTTATTTCAATTAAAGGACTTTTTTCTGGGTGTTTGTGTTTTTTTTAAATACTTTACTAGAAATTCATGGCGGTCATGTCTAATATTGGCGTGACCCCATGAATTTCGGGCTTAGGGCCAGCTGATAATGCCAAGCTGGCCTTAACCCCTTTATTACCCAGTGAGCCACCGCACCAGGGCCCTGGATGAGTTGGGTACAGCGCCAGAAGATGGCGCTTCTATGAACGCGCCATTTTCCGGGGCGGCTGCGGACTGCAATTTGCAGCGGGTGGGACCCAGAAAGCTTGGGTCTCCCTGCGCTGCAGATTCCAGCCCCCAGCTGCCTAGTTGTACCTGGCTGGACACAAAAATAGGGCGAAGCGCCACACATTTTTTTTTTTAATTATTTCATGAAATTCATGGAATAATTAAGAAAAAAAGGGCTTCCCTATATTGTTGTGTCCGGCTAGGTACAAATAGGCAGCTGGTGGTTGGGGGCAGCCCGTTCCTGCCTGCTGTACCTGGCTGGACACAATTATAGGGCGAAGCCCCACATAATTTTTTTTTAATTATTTCATGAATTTCCTGAAATAATTAAAAAAAAATTGACGTGGGGCTTCACACTATATTTGTGTCCAGCCAGGTACAGCAGGCAGGAACGGGCTGCCCCCAACCACCAGCTGCCTATTTGTACCTAGCCGGACACAACAATATAGGGAAGCCCTTTTTTTCTTAATTATTCCATGAATTTCATGAAATAATTAAAAAAAAAAAAACGTGGAGCTTCTCCCTATTTTTGTGTCCAGCCAGGTACAACTAGGCAGCTGGGGGATGGAATCTGCAGCGCAGGGAGGCCCAAGCTTTTTGCCCTCCCCCCCCCCGCTGAAAATTGCAGTCCGCGGCCGCCCCGGAAAATGGCACGTTCATAGAAGCTGGATGCTGTACCTGGCTGGCATACAAAAATATGGCGAAGCCCACGTCAAAAGTTTTGGGAAAAATTTATTAAAAAATAAATAATAATTTAGGGACTGCATCTTTATTAAGTCCTCAAATGTCATTTAGTGTTAAAATAAAGGATTTATTTAAAAAAAAAATGGCGTGGGATCCCCCATAATTTTAGTCTCTAGCGGAGGTTAAGCAGACGGCTGGGGCAGATGTTTGAAGCCTGGGAAGGGGGTAAAACCCACGGAGCTTCCCAGGCTACTAATATCAGCCCCCAGCTGAATACCTAGCCTTTACTAGCTATTAAAATGGGGGACCCCCCCAAAAAAAATGACGTGGGGTCCCCCCTATTTTAATAGCTAGCAAAGGCTAGGCAGACAGCTGGGGGCTGATATTAATAGCCCAGGAAGGGTGCCATGAATATTGGCCCCCTCCCAGGCTAGAAACACCAGCCGTCAGCTGCCCCAGAAATGGCGCATCCATAGGATGCGCCAATTCTGGCACTTAGCCTCGCTCTTCCACGCTGCCCTGGTGCGGTGGCAGGGGGTAATAGTGGTGGGGTTCATGTCAGCGCCAGCTGCCATGAAGCCCAGGTTAGTAATGATGGCCGTCTATATGACACCCCCATTACTAACCTACAAAGTGTTAAAAAGAAAAAACACACACTGCACCCAGAAAAAAATAATTTATTTGAAATAAAACACCATTTTATTTAATTCTTAGTTTACTAAAAAAAAAATAGTTACCTGTCCACGTTCCTGCGCTGATCTCCCATGCACAGCTGTCACATCTGGAGATGGTGACAGCTGTGCATGGCTGCTGTAAGCTCACGCTGCCGGGAACACGTCCGCTCCCGGCAGCGGGAGCCACTGACTGAGGTCACCGGAGTGCATTCAGGCAGCGCAGCTCCGGAGACCTCCTTTACGGCAGTGCTGTACCGTGGGAATTTCTCACGATACAGCAGTGCCGTAAAGGAGCTAACCGGAGCAGCGCTGCCTGAACTCCGGTGAACCCTTACGGCCCCGTCATTCTAGCGGCGGCAGCGGTTCAGAGCGGTCACATTCTATGTGGCTGCTCTGAACTGGAGATCTTCGTGGGACACTCGTGGACTACTACGGAGGGGTAAGGATAAGGTTGTGGTTTATTATTTTATATTTTATTACAGGAGATCGATGGCTTCGGGGAATTAGGTGTCTAGGTGAGTATAGGTGTAGTTTTTTATTTTTTACTTTATTTTAGGTGGCGATCGGCGGGGACAGGTAATGTATGAACTAATTTCTTTTAGGTAACCACTGGCCACCAATGACATGTATCTAACATTTATTGGGGACACAGTAGGGCAATTTAAATAGCAGGATCAGGCTGATGGGAACTACTGCTCCCATCGAGCTGATCCTGCTGGCAGGAGTGGACGGGGGACAGACATAGGCCGATGGGAGTAGTAGTGTCACATCGGCCTATGTCTGCCCGCACACACACCCGCACACACACCCGCACACACACACCCGCACACACACACCCGCACACACACACCCGCACACACACCCGCACACACACCCCGCACACACACACACCCCGCACACACTAATCATGACGGGTCTGGGAGGTGAGGCTGACCTGTGCGGCCGTGGGAAAGTTGATGTGAGTTCATGCAGTCAAGCATGAACTCACATGAACCCTCTGAGGGCACCGCGGCGACTTCAAATGAACAGCTAATCGGCATCACCTGATACCTCAGCTGTTCATTTGAAATAACCGGCGGGAAAGCGCAGCACAGAACGGGAAAGCCGGCGGTGAAGTCTTTTCACTGCCGGCTTCCCCGCCCGGGTCCTTCGCTCCTTGGTGCTGCGCTCCCCGCCCGGTCCTAATTTACGATCGGGATGGGAGGTGGCGAGAGGAGCGGAGGATCGGGGTGGGAGGCTGCAGGGAAGCAGTATGGGGCTGCGTGATTGTTTAAAAGCCGGCGGCTTTTTACCGCGCCGGCTTTTAAACAATCAGGAGAATTCTCCCACGCTGGGATGGCATTCTGATGACAAGCTGGATCGCAGCTGAGCGCTGCCATCCAGCTTGTCATCCTTCAGAGACACTGCAGAGCGCAGGCATTATGGGAACTTCCGATTCCGGTATTCGATATTATAAAAGTATCGGAATTAAGTATCGGAATTCCGATACAGTGAATATCGGCCGATACCCGATATTTCAGTATCGGAATGCTCAACACTAATCAGTACTGGAGCGTTATAAGAGGAGCTGATATCAGTCACATATGGTGTAATGTCTGGAGGTTATATCAGTACTGGAGCGTTATAAGAGGCTGATATCAGTCACATATGATGTAATGTCTGGAGGTTATATCAGTACTGGAGCGTTATAAGAGGCTGATATCAGTCACATATGATGTAATGTCTGGAGGTTATATCAGTACTGGAGTGTTATAAGAGGCTGATATCAGTCACATATGATGTAATGTCTGGAGGTTATATCAGTACTGGAGCGTTATAAGAGGCTGATATCAGTCACATATGGTGTAATGTCTGGAGGTTATATCAGTACTGGAGCGTTATAACAGGGGCTGATATCAGTCACATATGATGTAATGTCTGGAGGTTATATCAGTACTGGAGCGTTATAAGAGGGGCTGATATCAGTCACATATGATGTAATGTCTGGAGGTTATATCAGTACTGGAGCGTTATAAGAGGGGCTGATATCAGTCACATATGGTGTAATGTCTGGAGGTTATATCAGTACTGGAGCGTTATAAGAGGGTCTGATATCAGTCACATATGATGTAATGTCTGGAGGTTATATCAGTACTGGAGGGTTATAAGAGGCTGATGTCAGTCACATATGGTGTAATGTCTGGAGGTTATATCAGTACTGGAGCGTTATAAGAGGCTGATGTCCGTCACATATGGTGTAATGTCTGGAGGTTATATCAGTACTGGAGCGTTATAAGAGGGGTTGATATCAGTCACATATGGTGTAATTTCTGGAGGTTATATCAGTACTGGAGCGTTATAAGAGGGGCTGATATCAGTCACATATGGTGTAATGTCTGGAGGTTACATCAGTACTGGAGCGTTATAAGAGGGGCTGATATCAGTCACATATGGTGTAATGTCTGGAGGTTATATCAGTACTGGAGCGTAATAAGAGGGGCTGATATCAGTCACATATGGTGTAATGTCTGGAGGTTACATCAGTACTGGAGCGTTATAAGAGGGTCTGATATCAGTCACATATGATGTAATGTCTGGAGGTTATATCAGTACTGGAGTGTTATAAGAGGGGTTGATATCAGTCACATATGGGTGTAATTTCTGGAGGTTATATCAGTACTGGAGCGTTTTTAAGAGGGGTTGATATCAGTCACATATGGTGTAATGTCTGGAGGTTATATCAGTACTGGAGCGTTATAAGAGGGGTTGATATCAGTCACATATGGTGTAATTTCTGGAGGTTATATCAGTCCTGGAGCGTTATAAGAGGGTCTGATATCAGTCACATATGATGTAATGTCTGGAGGTTATATCAGTACTGGAGCGTTATAAGAGGGGCTGATATCAGTCACATATGGTGTAATGTCTGGAGGTTACATCAGTACTGGAGCGTTATAAGAGGGTCTGATATCAGTCACATATGATGTAATGTCTGGAGGTTATATCAGTACTGGAGCGTTATAAGAGGGGTTGATATCAGTCACATATGGTGTAATTTCTGGAGGTTATATCAGTACTGGAGCGTTATAAGAGGGGATGATATCAGTCACATATGGTGTAATGTCTGGAGGTTACATCAGTACTGGAGCGTTATAAGAGGGTCTGATATCAGTCACATATGGTGTAATGTCTGGAGGTTACATCAGTACTGGAGCGTTATAAGAGGGTCTGATATCAGTCACATATGATGTAATGTCTGGAGGTTATATCAGTACTGGAGCGTTATAAGAGGAGTTGATATCAGTCACATATGGTGTAATGTCTGGAGGTTACATCAGTACTGGAGCGTTATAAGAGGGTCTGATATCAGTCACATATGATGTAATGTCTGGAGGTTATATCAGTACTGGAGGGTTATAAGAGGCTGATGTCAGTCACATATGGTGTAATGTCTGGAGGTTATATCAGTACTGGAGCGTTATAAGAGGCTGATGTCAGTCACATATGGTGTAATGTCTGGAGGTTATATCAGTACTGGAGCGTTATAAGAGGGGTTGATATCAGTCACATATGGTGTAATTTCTGGAGGTTATATCAGTACTGGAGCGTTATAAGAGGGGCTGATATCAGTCACATATGGTGTAATGTCTGGAGGTTATATCAGTACTGGAGAGTTATAAGAGGCTGATATCAGTCACATATGGTGTAATGTCTGGAGGTTATATCAGTACTGGAGCGTTATAAGAGGGGCTGATATCAGTCACATATGGTGTAATGTCTGGAGGTTATATCAGTACTGGAGCGTTATAAGAGCCTGATATCAGTCACATATGGTGTAATGTCTGGAGGTTATATCAGTACTGGAGCGTTATAAGAGGCTGATATCAGTCACATATGATGTAATGTCTGGAGGTTATATCAGTACTGGAGCGTTATAAGAGGCTGATATCAGTCACATATGATGTAATGTCTGGAGGTTATATCAGTACTGGAGCGTTATAAGAGGCTGATATCAGTCACATATGGTGTAATGTCTGGAGGGTATGTCAGTACTGGAGCTTTATAACAGGGGCTGATATCAGTCACATATGATGTAATGTCTGGACGTTATATCAGTACTGGAGCATTATAAGAGGCTGAATATCAGTCACATATGGTGTAATGTCTGGAGGTTATATCAGTACTGGAGCGTTATAAGAGGGCTGATATCAGTCACATATGATGTAATGTCTGGAGGTTATATCAGTACTGGAGCGTTATAAGAGGCTGATATCAGTCACATATGGTGTAATGTCTGGAGGTTGTATCAGTACTGGAGCGTTATAAGAGGTTGATATCATTAACATATGGTGTAATGTCTGGAGGTTATATCAGTACTGGAGCGTTATAAGAGGCTGATATCAGTCACATATGATGTAATGTCTGGAGGTTATATCAGTACTGGAGCGTTATAAGAGGCTGATATCAGTCACATATGATGTAATGTCTGGAGGTTATATCAGTACTGAAGCGTTATAAGAGGCTGATATCAGTCACATATGGTGTAATGTCTGGAGGTTATATCAGTACTGGAGCGTTATAACAGGACTGAAATCAGTCACATATGATGTAATGTCTGGAGGTTATATCAGTACTGGAGCGTTATAAGAGGGGCTGATATCAGTCACATATCATGTAATGTCTGGAGGTTATATCAGTACTGGAGCGTTATAAGAGGGGCTGATATCAGTCACATATGGTGTAATGTCTGGAGGTTATATCAGTACTGGAGTGTTAAAAGAGGCTGATATCAGTCACATATGATGTAATGTCTGGAGGTTATATCAGTACTGGAGCGTTATAAGAGGCTGATATCAGTCACATATGGTGTAATGTCTGGAGGTTATATCAGTACTGGAGCGTTATAAGAGGCTGATATCAGTCACATATGATGTAATGTCTGGAGGTTATATCAGTACTGAAGCGTTATAAGAGGCTGATATCAGTCACATATGGTGTAATGTCTGGAGGTTATATCAGTACTGGAGCGTTATAAGAGGGGCTGATATCAGTCACATATCATGTAATGTCTGGAGGTTATATCAGTACTGGAGCGTTATAAGAGGGGCTGATAGCAGTCACATATGGTGTAATGTCTGGAGGTTATATCAGTACTGGAGTGTTAAAAGAGGCTGATATCAGTCACATATGATGTAATGTCTGGAGGTTATATCAGTACTGGAGCGTTATAAGAGGCTGATATCAGTCACATATGGTGTAATGTCTGGAGGTTATATCAGTACTGAAGTGTTATAAGAGGCTGATATCAGTCACATATGATGTAATGTCTGAAGGTTATATCAGTACTGGAGCGTTATAAGAGGAGCTGATATCAGTCAGATATGGTGTAATGTCTGAAGGTTATATCAGTACTAGTGTTGAGCGATACCTTCCGATATCAGGAAATATCGTATCGGATTGGATCGGGCCGATACCCAAAAAGTATCGGATATCGCCGATTCCGATACCGGAAACCAATGCAAGTCAATGGGACACAAATATCGGAATGAAAATAAACCCTTTCTTTCCTTGTAGGTTAATTCTACATGAAGTAAAACAACTAAGAATAATGTAGAATGACATGAAAAGCCGGCAATTCATCAGCGGCATTCACCGGTACCCGACAATTTACAACAGAAAGAATAGAGCTTCACACATAGATTAGATAGATAGAAACATGTCAGTCACATATATATGAAGTACAGTGACAGTGTTGCTTACTGTACTTGTCATTTAGTGTAAAGGATTTATTAAAAAAAATATTAGTGTTTTCGTGCACCGTCTCTTTAAAAAAGCCGGCCGGCAATTCAGCATCTGTACCCGACAATTTATAACAGACAGAATAGAGCTTCACACATAGATTAGATAGATAGAAACATGTCAGTCACATATATAAGAAGTACAGTGACAGTGTTGCTTACAGAACTTGTCATTTAGTGTAAAGGATTTATTTAAAAAAATAATAGTGTTTTCATGCACCGTCTCTTTAAGAAAGCCGGCCGGCAATTCAGCATCTGTACCCGACAATTTAGAATAGAAGGAATAGAGAATCACACATAGATTAGATAGATAGAAACATGTCAGTCACATATATATGAAGTACAGTAATAGTGTTGATTACTGTACTTGTCATTTAGTGTTAAAATAAAGGATTTATTTTAAAAAAAATTGGCGTGGGGTTCCCCTTAATTTTAGGCTCTAGCGGAGGTTAAGCAGACAGCTGGGGCAAATGTTTGAAGCCTGGGAAGGGGGTAATACCCACGGAGCTTCCCAGGCTACTAATATCAGCCCCCAGCTGAATACCTAGCCTTTACTAGCTATTAAAATGGGGGACCCCCCCAAAAAAATGACGTGGGGTCCCCCCTAATTTAATAGCTAGCACAGGCTAGGCAGACAGCTGGGGGCTGATATTAATAGCCCAGGAAGGGTGCCATGAATATTGGCCCCCTCCCAGGCTAGAAACACCAGCCGTCAGCCGCCCCAGAAATGGCGCATCCATAGGATGCGCCAATTCTGGCACTTAGCCTCGCTCTTCCACGCTGCCCTGGTGCGGTGGCAGGGGGTAATAGGGTTGGGGTTGATGTCAGCTTATAATGCCAGCTGACATCAAGCCCAGGTTAGTAATGGAGAGGCGTCTATAAGACACCCCCATTACTAACCCCATAGTCAAAGTTAAAAGAAAACACAAACACCCAGAGTAAAGTCCTTTAATTGAAATAAAGACACAATTCTTTATTGTTCTAAATTAAACCATACTTACCATCACGCCCATTCCAGCTGAAGCCAACGATCTCCTGCAATAAAAGAAAAATAATAAAGCAACCTCATCCTTACCTTTCGATGGTTCCCAGGACAGCTCCAGCTCTGCTACATCGAGATGACAGGCTGGACCGCAGCAGAAAGCTGCCATCCAGCCTGTCATCCCGCAGACACTGAGAAGCGCAGGCATGCTTGCGCTCCTCAGTGTCTCTCTGTGACGTCATCCAGATGAGCCGAGTTCATGTCCAATGAACTCAGCTCACCTCATGCACGTCACTGACAGCGTGGGAAAATTCTCCTGCACTCAGCGCTTCAGCGTGAGAATTCTCCCACGCTGTCAGTGACATACATGAGGTGAGGTCATGTCCAATGAACTCAGCTCACCTCATGCACGTCACTGACAGCGTGGGAAAATTCTCACGCTGAAGTGCTGAGTGCAGGAGAATTTTCCCACGCTGTCAGTGACGTACATGAAGTGAGCGGAGTTCATTGGACATGACCTCGGCTCATCTGGATGCCGTCACAGCCAGACACTGAGGAGTGGAAGTATGCCTGCGCTTCTCAGTGTCTGCGGGATGACAGGATGGATGGCAGCGTTCTGCTGCGGTCCAGCCTGTCATCTCGATGTAGCAGAGCTGAAGCTGTCGTGGGAACCATGGAAAGGTAAGGATGAGGTTGCTTTATTATTTTACTTTTATTGCAGGAGATCATTGGCTTCAGCTGGAATGGGCGTGATTGTAAGTATGGTTTAATTTAGAACAATAAAGAATTGTGTGTTTATTTCAATTAAAGGACTTTATTCTGGGTGTTTGTGTTTTTTTAAATACTTTACTAGAAATTCATGGTGGTCATGTCTAATATTGGCGTGACCCCATGAATTTTGGGCTTAGGGCCAGCTGATAATGCCAAGCTGGCCTTAACCCCTTTATTACCCAGTGAGCCACCGCACCAGGGCCCTGGATGAGTTGGGTACAGCGCCAGAAGATGGCGCTTCTATGAACGCGCCATTTTCTGGGGCGGCTGCGGACTGCAATTTGCAGCGGGGGGGGCCCAGAAAGCTTGGGCCTCCCTGCGCTGCAGATTCCAGCCCCCAGCTGCCTAGTTGTACCTGGCTGGGCACAAAAATAGGGCGAAGCCCCACGCATTTTTTTTTAAAATTATTTCATGAAATTCATGGAATAATTAAGAAAAAAAGGGCTTCCCTATATTGTTGTGTCCGGCCAGGTACAAATAGGCAGCTGGTGGTTGGGGGCAGCCTGTTCCTGCCTGCTGTACCTGGCTGGACACAAATATAGGGCGAAGCCCCACGTCAATTTTTTTTAAAATAAGTCCTTTATTTTAACACTAAATGACATTTGAGGAGTTAATAAAGATGCAGTCCCTAAATTATTATTTATTTTTTAATTAATTTTTCCCAAAACTTTTGACGTGGGCTTCGCCATATTTTTGTATGCCAGCCAGGTACAGCATCCAGCTTCTATGAACGCGCCATTTTCCGGGGTGGCTGCGCACTGCAATTTTCAGCGGGGGGAGGGGGGGGGCAGAAAGCTTGGGCCTCCCTGCGCTGCAGATTCCATCCCCCAGCTGCCTAGTTGTACCTGGCTGGACACAAAAATAGGGAGAAGCTTCACGTATTTTTTTTTTTTAATTATTTCATGAAATTCATGAAATAATTAAGAAAAAAAGGGCTTCCCTATATTGTTGTGTCCGGCTAGGTACAAATAGGCTGCTGGTGGTTGGGGGCAGCCCGTTCCTGCCTGCTGTACCTGGCTGGACACAAATATAGTGCGAAGCCCCACGTCAATTTTTTTTAAATCATTTCAGGAAATTCATGAAATAATTTAAAAAAATTGACGTGGGGCTTCGCCCTATATTTGTGTCCAGTCAGGTACAGCAGGCAGGAACGGGCTGCCCCCAACCACCAGCTGCCTATTTGTACCTAGCCGGACACAACAATATAGGGAAGCCCTTTTTTTCTTAATTATTCCATGAATTTCATGAATTTAAAAAAAAAAAAAACGTGGAGCTTCGCCCTATTTTTGTGTCCAGCCAGGTACAACTAGGCAGCTGGGGGCTGGAATCCGCAGCGCAGGGAGGCCCAAGCTTTCTGGGTCACCCCCGCTGCAAATTGCAGTCCGCAGCCGCCCCGGAAAATGGCGCGTTCATAGAAGCGCCATCTTCTGGCGCTGTACCCAACTCATCCAGGGCCCTGGTGCGGTGGCTCACTGGGTAATAAAGGGGTTAAGGCCAGCTTGGCATTATCAGCTGGCCCCAAGCCCGAAATTCATGGGGTCACGCCAATATTAGACATGACCACCATGAATTTCTAGTAAAGTATTTAAAAAAAACACAAACACCCAGAAAAAAGTCCTTTAATTGAAATAAACACACAATTCTTTATTGTTCTAAATTAAACCATACTTACCATCACGCCCATTCCAGCTGAAGCCAACGATCTCCTGCAATAAAAGAAAAATAATAAAGCAACCTCATCCTTACCTTTCCATGGCTCCCACGACGGCTCCAGCTCTGCTACATCGAGATGACAGGCTGGACCGCAGCAGAACGCTGCCATCCAGCCTGTCATCCCGCAGACACTGAGAAGCGCAGGCATACTTCCACTCCTCAGTGTCTGGCTGTGACGGCATCCAGATGAGCCGACAATGAACTCGGCTCACCTCATGTACGTCACTGACAGCGTGGGAGAATTCTCCTGCACTCAGCGCTTCAGCGTGAGAATTTTCCCACGCTGTCAGTGACGTGCATGAGGTGAGGTCATGTCCCATGAACTCGGCGCACCTCATGCACGTCACTGACAGCGTGGGAGAATTCTCACGCTGAAGCGCTGAGTGCAGGAGAATTTTCCCACGCTGTCAGTGACGTGCATGAGGTGAGCTGAGTTCATTGGACATGACCTCGGCTCATCTGGATGACGTCACAGAAAGACACTGAGGAGCGCAAGCATGCCTGCGCTTCTCAGTGTCCGCGGGATGACAGGCTGGATGGCAGCGTTCTGCTGCGGTCCAGCCTGTCATCTCGATGTAGCAGAGCTGAAGCTGTCGTGGGAACCATGGAAAGGTAAGGATGAGGTTGCTTTATTATTTTACTTTTATTGCAGGAGATCGTTGGCTTCAGCTGGAATGGGTGTGGCGGTAAGTATGGTTTAATTTAGAACAATAAAGAATTGTGTCTTTATTTCAATTAAAGGACTTTTTTCTGGGTGTTTGTGTTTTTTTTAAATACTTTACTAGAAATTCATGGCGGTCATGTCTAATATTGGCGTGACCCCATGAATTTCGGGCTTAGGGCCAGCTGATAATGCCAAGCTGGCCTTAACCCCTTTATTACCCAGTGAGCCACCGCACCAGGGCCCTGGATGAGTTGGGTACAGCGCCAGAAGATGGCGCTTCTATGAACGCGCCATTTTCCGGGGCGGCTGCGGACTGCAATTTGCAGCGGGTGGGACCCAGAAAGCTTGGGTCTCCCTGCGCTGCAGATTCCAGCCCCCAGCTGCCTAGTTGTACCTGGCTGGACACAAAAATAGGGCGAAGCGCCACACATTTTTTTTTTTAATTATTTCATGAAATTCATGGAATAATTAAGAAAAAAAGGGCTTCCCTATATTGTTGTGTCCGGCTAGGTACAAATAGGCAGCTGGTGGTTGGGGGCAGCCCGTTCCTGCCTGCTGTACCTGGCTGGACACAATTATAGGGCGAAGCCCCACATAATTTTTTTTTAATTATTTCATGAATTTCCTGAAATAATTAAAAAAAAATTGACGTGGGGCTTCACACTATATTTGTGTCCAGCCAGGTACAGCAGGCAGGAACGGGCTGCCCCCAACCACCAGCTGCCTATTTGTACCTAGCCGGACACAACAATATAGGGAAGCCCTTTTTTTCTTAATTATTCCATGAATTTCATGAAATAATTAAAAAAAAAAAAACGTGGAGCTTCTCCCTATTTTTGTGTCCAGCCAGGTACAACTAGGCAGCTGGGGGATGGAATCTGCAGCGCAGGGAGGCCCAAGCTTTTTGCCCTCCCCCCCCCCGCTGAAAATTGCAGTCCGCGGCCGCCCCGGAAAATGGCACGTTCATAGAAGCTGGATGCTGTACCTGGCTGGCATACAAAAATATGGCGAAGCCCACGTCAAAAGTTTTGGGAAAAATTTATTAAAAAATAAATAATAATTTAGGGACTGCATCTTTATTAAGTCCTCAAATGTCATTTAGTGTTAAAATAAAGGATTTATTTAAAAAAAAAATGGCGTGGGATCCCCCATAATTTTAGTCTCTAGCGGAGGTTAAGCAGACGGCTGGGGCAGATGTTTGAAGCCTGGGAAGGGGGTAAAACCCACGGAGCTTCCCAGGCTACTAATATCAGCCCCCAGCTGAATACCTAGCCTTTACTAGCTATTAAAATGGGGGACCCCCCCAAAAAAAATGACGTGGGGTCCCCCCTATTTTAATAGCTAGCAAAGGCTAGGCAGACAGCTGGGGGCTGATATTAATAGCCCAGGAAGGGTGCCATGAATATTGGCCCCCTCCCAGGCTAGAAACACCAGCCGTCAGCTGCCCCAGAAATGGCGCATCCATAGGATGCGCCAATTCTGGCACTTAGCCTCGCTCTTCCACGCTGCCCTGGTGCGGTGGCAGGGGGTAATAGTGGTGGGGTTCATGTCAGCGCCAGCTGCCATGAAGCCCAGGTTAGTAATGATGGCCGTCTATATGACACCCCCATTACTAACCTACAAAGTGTTAAAAAGAAAAAACACACACTGCACCCAGAAAAAAATAATTTATTTGAAATAAAACACCATTTTATTTAATTCTTAGTTTACTAAAAAAAAAATAGTTACCTGTCCACGTTCCTGCGCTGATCTCCCATGCACAGCTGTCACATCTGGAGATGGTGACAGCTGTGCATGGCTGCTGTAAGCTCACGCTGCCGGGAACACGTCCGCTCCCGGCAGCGGGAGCCACTGACTGAGGTCACCGGAGTGCATTCAGGCAGCGCAGCTCCGGAGACCTCCTTTACGGCAGTGCTGTACCGTGGGAATTTCTCACGATACAGCAGTGCCGTAAAGGAGCTAACCGGAGCAGCGCTGCCTGAACTCCGGTGAACCCTTACGGCCCCGTCATTCTAGCGGCGGCAGCGGTTCAGAGCGGTCACATTCTATGTGGCTGCTCTGAACTGGAGATCTTCGTGGGACACTCGTGGACTACTACGGAGGGGTAAGGATAAGGTTGTGGTTTATTATTTTATATTTTATTACAGGAGATCGATGGCTTCGGGGAATTAGGTGTCTAGGTGAGTATAGGTGTAGTTTTTTATTTTTTACTTTATTTTAGGTGGCGATCGGCGGGGACAGGTAATGTATGAACTAATTTCTTTTAGGTAACCACTGGCCACCAATGACATGTATCTAACATTTATTGGGGACACAGTAGGGCAATTTAAATAGCAGGATCAGGCTGATGGGAACTACTGCTCCCATCGAGCTGATCCTGCTGGCAGGAGTGGACGGGGGACAGACATAGGCCGATGGGAGTAGTAGTGTCACATCGGCCTATGTCTGCCCGCACACACACCCGCACACACACCCGCACACACACACCCGCACACACACACCCGCACACACACACCCGCACACACACCCGCACACACACCCCGCACACACACACACCCCGCACACACTAATCATGACGGGTCTGGGAGGTGAGGCTGACCTGTGCGGCCGTGGGAAAGTTGATGTGAGTTCATGCAGTCAAGCATGAACTCACATGAACCCTCTGAGGGCACCGCGGCGACTTCAAATGAACAGCTAATCGGCATCACCTGATACCTCAGCTGTTCATTTGAAATAACCGGCGGGAAAGCGCAGCACAGAACGGGAAAGCCGGCGGTGAAGTCTTTTCACTGCCGGCTTCCCCGCCCGGGTCCTTCGCTCCTTGGTGCTGCGCTCCCCGCCCGGTCCTAATTTACGATCGGGATGGGAGGTGGCGAGAGGAGCGGAGGATCGGGGTGGGAGGCTGCAGGGAAGCAGTATGGGGCTGCGTGATTGTTTAAAAGCCGGCGGCTTTTTACCGCGCCGGCTTTTAAACAATCAGGAGAATTCTCCCACGCTGGGATGGCATTCTGATGACAAGCTGGATCGCAGCTGAGCGCTGCCATCCAGCTTGTCATCCTTCAGAGACACTGCAGAGCGCAGGCATTATGGGAACTTCCGATTCCGGTATTCGATATTATAAAAGTATCGGAATTAAGTATCGGAATTCCGATACAGTGAATATCGGCCGATACCCGATATTTCAGTATCGGAATGCTCAACACTAATCAGTACTGGAGCGTTATAAGAGGAGCTGATATCAGTCACATATGGTGTAATGTCTGGAGGTTATATCAGTACTGGAGCGTTATAAGAGGCTGATATCAGTCACATATGATGTAATGTCTGGAGGTTATATCAGTACTGGAGCGTTATAAGAGGCTGATATCAGTCACATATGATGTAATGTCTGGAGGTTATATCAGTACTGGAGTGTTATAAGAGGCTGATATCAGTCACATATGATGTAATGTCTGGAGGTTATATCAGTACTGGAGCGTTATAAGAGGCTGATATCAGTCACATATGGTGTAATGTCTGGAGGTTATATCAGTACTGGAGCGTTATAACAGGGGCTGATATCAGTCACATATGATGTAATGTCTGGAGGTTATATCAGTACTGGAGCGTTATAAGAGGGGCTGATATCAGTCACATATGATGTAATGTCTGGAGGTTATATCAGTACTGGAGCGTTATAAGAGGGGCTGATATCAGTCACATATGGTGTAATGTCTGGAGGTTATATCAGTACTGGAGCGTTATAAGAGGGTCTGATATCAGTCACATATGATGTAATGTCTGGAGGTTATATCAGTACTGGAGGGTTATAAGAGGCTGATGTCAGTCACATATGGTGTAATGTCTGGAGGTTATATCAGTACTGGAGCGTTATAAGAGGCTGATGTCCGTCACATATGGTGTAATGTCTGGAGGTTATATCAGTACTGGAGCGTTATAAGAGGGGTTGATATCAGTCACATATGGTGTAATTTCTGGAGGTTATATCAGTACTGGAGCGTTATAAGAGGGGCTGATATCAGTCACATATGGTGTAATGTCTGGAGGTTACATCAGTACTGGAGCGTTATAAGAGGGGCTGATATCAGTCACATATGGTGTAATGTCTGGAGGTTATATCAGTACTGGAGCGTAATAAGAGGGGCTGATATCAGTCACATATGGTGTAATGTCTGGAGGTTACATCAGTACTGGAGCGTTATAAGAGGGTCTGATATCAGTCACATATGATGTAATGTCTGGAGGTTATATCAGTACTGGAGTGTTATAAGAGGGGTTGATATCAGTCACATATGGTGTAATTTCTGGAGGTTATATCAGTACTGGAGCGTTTTTAAGAGGGGTTGATATCAGTCACATATGGTGTAATGTCTGGAGGTTATATCAGTACTGGAGCGTTATAAGAGGGGTTGATATCAGTCACATATGGTGTAATTTCTGGAGGTTATATCAGTCCTGGAGCGTTATAAGAGGGTCTGATATCAGTCACATATGATGTAATGTCTGGAGGTTATATCAGTACTGGAGCGTTATAAGAGGGGCTGATATCAGTCACATATGGTGTAATGTCTGGAGGTTACATCAGTACTGGAGCGTTATAAGAGGGTCTGATATCAGTCACATATGATGTAATGTCTGGAGGTTATATCAGTACTGGAGCGTTATAAGAGGGGTTGATATCAGTCACATATGGTGTAATTTCTGGAGGTTATATCAGTACTGGAGCGTTATAAGAGGGGATGATATCAGTCACATATGGTGTAATGTCTGGAGGTTACATCAGTACTGGAGCGTTATAAGAGGGTCTGATATCAGTCACATATGGTGTAATGTCTGGAGGTTACATCAGTACTGGAGCGTTATAAGAGGGTCTGATATCAGTCACATATGATGTAATGTCTGGAGGTTATATCAGTACTGGAGCGTTATAAGAGGAGTTGATATCAGTCACATATGGTGTAATGTCTGGAGGTTACATCAGTACTGGAGCGTTATAAGAGGGTCTGATATCAGTCACATATGATGTAATGTCTGGAGGTTATATCAGTACTGGAGGGTTATAAGAGGCTGATGTCAGTCACATATGGTGTAATGTCTGGAGGTTATATCAGTACTGGAGCGTTATAAGAGGCTGATGTCAGTCACATATGGTGTAATGTCTGGAGGTTATATCAGTACTGGAGCGTTATAAGAGGGGTTGATATCAGTCACATATGGTGTAATTTCTGGAGGTTATATCAGTACTGGAGCGTTATAAGAGGGGCTGATATCAGTCACATATGGTGTAATGTCTGGAGGTTATATCAGTACTGGAGAGTTATAAGAGGCTGATATCAGTCACATATGGTGTAATGTCTGGAGGTTATATCAGTACTGGAGCGTTATAAGAGGGGCTGATATCAGTCACATATGGTGTAATGTCTGGAGGTTATATCAGTACTGGAGCGTTATAAGAGCCTGATATCAGTCACATATGGTGTAATGTCTGGAGGTTATATCAGTACTGGAGCGTTATAAGAGGCTGATATCAGTCACATATGATGTAATGTCTGGAGGTTATATCAGTACTGGAGCGTTATAAGAGGCTGATATCAGTCACATATGATGTAATGTCTGGAGGTTATATCAGTACTGGAGCGTTATAAGAGGCTGATATCAGTCACATATGGTGTAATGTCTGGAGGGTATGTCAGTACTGGAGCTTTATAACAGGGGCTGATATCAGTCACATATGATGTAATGTCTGGACGTTATATCAGTACTGGAGCATTATAAGAGGCTGATATCAGTCACATATGGTGTAATGTCTGGAGGTTATATCAGTACTGGAGCGTTATAAGAGGGGCTGATATCAGTCACATATGATGTAATGTCTGGAGGTTATATCAGTACTGGAGCGTTATAAGAGGCTGATATCAGTCACATATGGTGTAATGTCTGGAGGTTGTATCAGTACTGGAGCGTTATAAGAGGTTGATATCATTAACATATGGTGTAATGTCTGGAGGTTATATCAGTACTGGAGCGTTATAAGAGGCTGATATCAGTCACATATGATGTAATGTCTGGAGGTTATATCAGTACTGGAGCGTTATAAGAGGCTGATATCAGTCACATATGATGTAATGTCTGGAGGTTATATCAGTACTGAAGCGTTATAAGAGGCTGATATCAGTCACATATGGTGTAATGTCTGGAGGTTATATCAGTACTGGAGCGTTATAACAGGGACTGAAATCAGTCACATATGATGTAATGTCTGGAGGTTATATCAGTACTGGAGCGTTATAAGAGGGGCTGATATCAGTCACATATCATGTAATGTCTGGAGGTTATATCAGTACTGGAGCGTTATAAGAGGGGCTGATATCAGTCACATATGGTGTAATGTCTGGAGGTTATATCAGTACTGGAGTGTTAAAAGAGGCTGATATCAGTCACATATGATGTAATGTCTGGAGGTTATATCAGTACTGGAGCGTTATAAGAGGCTGATATCAGTCACATATGGTGTAATGTCTGGAGGTTATATCAGTACTGGAGCGTTATAAGAGGCTGATATCAGTCACATATGATGTAATGTCTGGAGGTTATATCAGTACTGAAGCGTTATAAGAGGCTGATATCAGTCACATATGGTGTAATGTCTGGAGGTTATATCAGTACTGGAGCGTTATAAGAGGGGCTGATATCAGTCACATATCATGTAATGTCTGGAGGTTATATCAGTACTGGAGCGTTATAAGAGGGGCTGATAGCAGTCACATATGGTGTAATGTCTGGAGGTTATATCAGTACTGGAGTGTTAAAAGAGGCTGATATCAGTCACATATGATGTAATGTCTGGAGGTTATATCAGTACTGGAGCGTTATAAGAGGCTGATATCAGTCACATATGGTGTAATGTCTGGAGGTTATATCAGTACTGAAGTGTTATAAGAGGCTGATATCAGTCACATATGATGTAATGTCTGAAGGTTATATCAGTACTGGAGCGTTATAAGAGGAGCTGATATCAGTCAGATATGGTGTAATGTCTGAAGGTTATATCAGTACTAGTGTTGAGCGATACCTTCCGATATCAGGAAATATCGTATCGGATTGGATCGGGCCGATACCCAAAAAGTATCGGATATCGCCGATTCCGATACCGGAAACCAATGCAAGTCAATGGGACACAAATATCGGAATGAAAATAAACCCTTTCTTTCCTTGTAGGTTAATTCTACATGAAGTAAAACAACTAAGAATAATGTAGAATGACATGAAAAGCCGGCAATTCATCAGCGGCATTCACCGGTACCCGACAATTTACAACAGAAAGAATAGAGCTTCACACATAGATTAGATAGATAGAAACATGTCAGTCACATATATATGAAGTACAGTGACAGTGTTGCTTACTGTACTTGTCATTTAGTGTAAAGGATTTATTAAAAAAAATATTAGTGTTTTCGTGCACCGTCTCTTTAAAAAAGCCGGCCGGCAATTCAGCATCTGTACCCGACAATTTATAACAGACAGAATAGAGCTTCACACATAGATTAGATAGATAGAAACATGTCAGTCACATATATAAGAAGTACAGTGACAGTGTTGCTTACAGAACTTGTCATTTAGTGTAAAGGATTTATTTAAAAAAATAATAGTGTTTTCATGCACCGTCTCTTTAAGAAAGCCGGCCGGCAATTCAGCATCTGTACCCGACAATTTAGAATAGAAGGAATAGAGAATCACACATAGATTAGATAGATAGAAACATGTCAGTCACATATATATGAAGTACAGTAATAGTGTTGATTACTGTACTTGTCATTTAGTGTTAAAATAAAGGATTTATTTAAAAAAAAATTGGCGTGGGGTTCCCCTTAATTTTAGGCTCTAGCGGAGGTTAAGCAGACAGCTGGGGCAAATGTTTGAAGCCTGGGAAGGGGGTAATACCCACGGAGCTTCCCAGGCTACTAATATCAGCCCCCAGCTGAATACCTAGCCTTTACTAGCTATTAAAATGGGGGACCCCCCCAAAAAAATGACGTGGGGTCCCCCCTAATTTAATAGCTAGCACAGGCTAGGCAGACAGCTGGGGGCTGATATTAATAGCCCAGGAAGGGTGCCATGAATATTGGCCCCCTCCCAGGCTAGAAACACCAGCCGTCAGCCGCCCCAGAAATGGCGCATCCATAGGATGCGCCAATTCTGGCACTTAGCCTCGCTCTTCCACGCTGCCCTGGTGCGGTGGCAGGGGGTAATAGGGTTGGGGTTGATGTCAGCTTATAATGCCAGCTGACATCAAGCCCAGGTTAGTAATGGAGAGGCGTCTATAAGACACCCCCATTACTAACCCCATAGTCAAAGTTAAAAGAAAACACAAACACCCAGAGTAAAGTCCTTTAATTGAAATAAAGACACAATTCTTTATTGTTCTAAATTAAACCATACTTACCATCACGCCCATTCCAGCTGAAGCCAACGATCTCCTGCAATAAAAGAAAAATAATAAAGCAACCTCATCCTTACCTTTCGATGGTTCCCAGGACAGCTCCAGCTCTGCTACATCGAGATGACAGGCTGGACCGCAGCAGAAAGCTGCCATCCAGCCTGTCATCCCGCAGACACTGAGAAGCGCAGGCATGCTTGCGCTCCTCAGTGTCTCTCTGTGACGTCATCCAGATGAGCCGAGTTCATGTCCAATGAACTCAGCTCACCTCATGCACGTCACTGACAGCGTGGGAAAATTCTCCTGCACTCAGCGCTTCAGCGTGAGAATTCTCCCACGCTGTCAGTGACATACATGAGGTGAGGTCATGTCCAATGAACTCAGCTCACCTCATGCACGTCACTGACAGCGTGGGAAAATTCTCACGCTGAAGTGCTGAGTGCAGGAGAATTTTCCCACGCTGTCAGTGACGTACATGAAGTGAGCGGAGTTCATTGGACATGACCTCGGCTCATCTGGATGCCGTCACAGCCAGACACTGAGGAGTGGAAGTATGCCTGCGCTTCTCAGTGTCTGCGGGATGACAGGATGGATGGCAGCGTTCTGCTGCGGTCCAGCCTGTCATCTCGATGTAGCAGAGCTGAAGCTGTCGTGGGAACCATGGAAAGGTAAGGATGAGGTTGCTTTATTATTTTACTTTTATTGCAGGAGATCATTGGCTTCAGCTGGAATGGGCGTGATTGTAAGTATGGTTTAATTTAGAACAATAAAGAATTGTGTGTTTATTTCAATTAAAGGACTTTATTCTGGGTGTTTGTGTTTTTTTAAATACTTTACTAGAAATTCATGGTGGTCATGTCTAATATTGGCGTGACCCCATGAATTTTGGGCTTAGGGCCAGCTGATAATGCCAAGCTGGCCTTAACCCCTTTATTACCCAGTGAGCCACCGCACCAGGGCCCTGGATGAGTTGGGTACAGCGCCAGAAGATGGCGCTTCTATGAACGCGCCATTTTCTGGGGCGGCTGCGGACTGCAATTTGCAGCGGGGGGGGCCCAGAAAGCTTGGGCCTCCCTGCGCTGCAGATTCCAGCCCCCAGCTGCCTAGTTGTACCTGGCTGGGCACAAAAATAGGGCGAAGCCCCACGCATTTTTTTTTAAAATTATTTCATGAAATTCATGGAATAATTAAGAAAAAAAGGGCTTCCCTATATTGTTGTGTCCGGCCAGGTACAAATAGGCAGCTGGTGGTTGGGGGCAGCCTGTTCCTGCCTGCTGTACCTGGCTGGACACAAATATAGGGCGAAGCCCCACGTCAATTTTTTTTAAAATAAGTCCTTTATTTTAACACTAAATGACATTTGAGGAGTTAATAAAGATGCAGTCCCTAAATTATTATTTATTTTTTAATTAATTTTTCCCAAAACTTTTGACGTGGGCTTCGCCATATTTTTGTATGCCAGCCAGGTACAGCATCCAGCTTCTATGAACGCGCCATTTTCCGGGGTGGCTGCGCACTGCAATTTTCAGCGGGGGGAGGGGGGGGGCAGAAAGCTTGGGCCTCCCTGCGCTGCAGATTCCATCCCCCAGCTGCCTAGTTGTACCTGGCTGGACACAAAAATAGGGAGAAGCTTCACGTATTTTTTTTTTTTAATTATTTCATGAAATTCATGAAATAATTAAGAAAAAAAGGGCTTCCCTATATTGTTGTGTCCGGCTAGGTACAAATAGGCTGCTGGTGGTTGGGGGCAGCCCGTTCCTGCCTGCTGTACCTGGCTGGACACAAATATAGTGCGAAGCCCCACGTCAATTTTTTTTAAATCATTTCAGGAAATTCATGAAATAATTTAAAAAAATTGATGTGGGGCTTCGCCCTATATTTGTGTCCAGTCAGGTACAGCAGGCAGGAACGGGCTGCCCCCAACCACCAGCTGCCTATTTGTACCTAGCCGGACACAACAATATAGGGAAGCCCTTTTTTTCTTAATTATTCCATGAATTTCATGAATTTAAAAAAAAAAAAAACGTGGAGCTTCGCCCTATTTTTGTGTCCAGCCAGGTACAACTAGGCAGCTGGGGGCTGGAATCCGCAGCGCAGGGAGGCCCAAGCTTTCTGGGTCACCCCCGCTGCAAATTGCAGTCCGCAGCCGCCCCGGAAAATGGCGCGTTCATAGAAGCGCCATCTTCTGGCGCTGTACCCAACTCATCCAGGGCCCTGGTGCGGTGGCTCACTGGGTAATAAAGGGGTTAAGGCCAGCTTGGCATTATCAGCTGGCCCCAAGCCCGAAATTCATGGGGTCACGCCAATATTAGACATGACCACCATGAATTTCTAGTAAAGTATTTAAAAAAAACACAAACACCCAGAAAAAAGTCCTTTAATTGAAATAAACACACAATTCTTTATTGTTCTAAATTAAACCATACTTACCATCACGCCCATTCCAGCTGAAGCCAACGATCTCCTGCAATAAAAGAAAAATAATAAAGCAACCTCATCCTTACCTTTCCATGGCTCCCACGACGGCTCCAGCTCTGCTACATCGAGATGACAGGCTGGACCGCAGCAGAACGCTGCCATCCAGCCTGTCATCCCGCAGACACTGAGAAGCGCAGGCATACTTCCACTCCTCAGTGTCTGGCTGTGACGGCATCCAGATGAGCCGACAATGAACTCGGCTCACCTCATGTACGTCACTGACAGCGTGGGAGAATTCTCCTGCACTCAGCGCTTCAGCGTGAGAATTTTCCCACGCTGTCAGTGACGTGCATGAGGTGAGGTCATGTCCCATGAACTCGGCGCACCTCATGCACGTCACTGACAGCGTGGGAGAATTCTCACGCTGAAGCGCTGAGTGCAGGAGAATTTTCCCACGCTGTCAGTGACGTGCATGAGGTGAGCTGAGTTCATTGGACATGACCTCGGCTCATCTGGATGACGTCACAGAAAGACACTGAGGAGCGCAAGCATGCCTGCGCTTCTCAGTGTCCGCGGGATGACAGGCTGGATGGCAGCGTTCTGCTGCGGTCCAGCCTGTCATCTCGATGTAGCAGAGCTGAAGCTGTCGTGGGAACCATGGAAAGGTAAGGATGAGGTTGCTTTATTATTTTACTTTTATTGCAGGAGATCGTTGGCTTCAGCTGGAATGGGTGTGGCGGTAAGTATGGTTTAATTTAGAACAATAAAGAATTGTGTCTTTATTTCAATTAAAGGACTTTTTTCTGGGTGTTTGTGTTTTTTTTAAATACTTTACTAGAAATTCATGGCGGTCATGTCTAATATTGGCGTGACCCCATGAATTTCGGGCTTAGGGCCAGCTGATAATGCCAAGCTGGCCTTAACCCCTTTATTACCCAGTGAGCCACCGCACCAGGGCCCTGGATGAGTTGGGTACAGCGCCAGAAGATGGCGCTTCTATGAACGCGCCATTTTCCGGGGCGGCTGCGGACTGCAATTTGCAGCGGGTGGGACCCAGAAAGCTTGGGTCTCCCTGCGCTGCAGATTCCAGCCCCCAGCTGCCTAGTTGTACCTGGCTGGACACAAAAATAGGGCGAAGCGCCACACATTTTTTTTTTTAATTATTTCATGAAATTCATGGAATAATTAAGAAAAAAAGGGCTTCCCTATATTGTTGTGTCCGGCTAGGTACAAATAGGCAGCTGGTGGTTGGGGGCAGCCCGTTCCTGCCTGCTGTACCTGGCTGGACACAATTATAGGGCGAAGCCCCACATAATTTTTTTTTAATTATTTCATGAATTTCCTGAAATAATTAAAAAAAAATTGACGTGGGGCTTCACACTATATTTGTGTCCAGCCAGGTACAGCAGGCAGGAACGGGCTGCCCCCAACCACCAGCTGCCTATTTGTACCTAGCCGGACACAACAATATAGGGAAGCCCTTTTTTTCTTAATTATTCCATGAATTTCATGAAATAATTAAAAAAAAAAAAACGTGGAGCTTCTCCCTATTTTTGTGTCCAGCCAGGTACAACTAGGCAGCTGGGGGATGGAATCTGCAGCGCAGGGAGGCCCAAGCTTTTTGCCCTCCCCCCCCCCGCTGAAAATTGCAGTCCGCGGCCGCCCCGGAAAATGGCACGTTCATAGAAGCTGGATGCTGTACCTGGCTGGCATACAAAAATATGGCGAAGCCCACGTCAAAAGTTTTGGGAAAAATTTATTAAAAAATAAATAATAATTTAGGGACTGCATCTTTATTAAGTCCTCAAATGTCATTTAGTGTTAAAATAAAGGATTTATTTAAAAAAAAAATGGCGTGGGATCCCCCATAATTTTAGTCTCTAGCGGAGGTTAAGCAGACGGCTGGGGCAGATGTTTGAAGCCTGGGAAGGGGGTAAAACCCACGGAGCTTCCCAGGCTACTAATATCAGCCCCCAGCTGAATACCTAGCCTTTACTAGCTATTAAAATGGGGGACCCCCCCAAAAAAAATGACGTGGGGTCCCCCCTATTTTAATAGCTAGCAAAGGCTAGGCAGACAGCTGGGGGCTGATATTAATAGCCCAGGAAGGGTGCCATGAATATTGGCCCCCTCCCAGGCTAGAAACACCAGCCGTCAGCTGCCCCAGAAATGGCGCATCCATAGGATGCGCCAATTCTGGCACTTAGCCTCGCTCTTCCACGCTGCCCTGGTGCGGTGGCAGGGGGTAATAGTGGTGGGGTTCATGTCAGCGCCAGCTGCCATGAAGCCCAGGTTAGTAATGATGGCCGTCTATATGACACCCCCATTACTAACCTACAAAGTGTTAAAAAGAAAAAACACACACTGCACCCAGAAAAAAATAATTTATTTGAAATAAAACACCATTTTATTTAATTCTTAGTTTACTAAAAAAAAAATAGTTACCTGTCCACGTTCCTGCGCTGATCTCCCATGCACAGCTGTCACATCTGGAGATGGTGACAGCTGTGCATGGCTGCTGTAAGCTCACGCTGCCGGGAACACGTCCGCTCCCGGCAGCGGGAGCCACTGACTGAGGTCACCGGAGTGCATTCAGGCAGCGCAGCTCCGGAGACCTCCTTTACGGCAGTGCTGTACCGTGGGAATTTCTCACGATACAGCAGTGCCGTAAAGGAGCTAACCGGAGCAGCGCTGCCTGAACTCCGGTGAACCCTTACGGCCCCGTCATTCTAGCGGCGGCAGCGGTTCAGAGCGGTCACATTCTATGTGGCTGCTCTGAACTGGAGATCTTCGTGGGACACTCGTGGACTACTACGGAGGGGTAAGGATAAGGTTGTGGTTTATTATTTTATATTTTATTACAGGAGATCGATGGCTTCGGGGAATTAGGTGTCTAGGTGAGTATAGGTGTAGTTTTTTATTTTTTACTTTATTTTAGGTGGCGATCGGCGGGGACAGGTAATGTATGAACTAATTTCTTTTAGGTAACCACTGGCCACCAATGACATGTATTTAACATTTATTGGGGACACAGTAGGGCAATTTAAATAGCAGGATCAGGCTGATGGGAACTACTGCTCCCATCGAGCTGATCCTGCTGGCAGGAGTGGACGGGGGACAGACATAGGCCGATGGGAGTAGTAGTGTCACATCGGCCTATGTCTGCCCGCACACACACCCGCACACACACCCGCACACACACACCCGCACACACACACCCGCACACACACACCCGCACACACACCCGCACACACACCCCGCACACACACACACCCCGCACACACTAATCATGACGGGTCCGGGAGGTGAGGCTGACCTGTGCGGCCGTGGGAAAGTTGATGTGAGTTCATGCAGTCAAGCATGAACTCACATGAACCCTCTGAGGGCACCGCGGCGACTTCAAATGAACAGCTAATCGGCATCACCTGATACCTCAGCTGTTCATTTGAAATAACCGGCGGGAAAGCGCAGCACAGAACGGGAAAGCCGGCGGTGAAGTCTTTTCACTGCCGGCTTCCCCGCCCGGGTCCTTCGCTCCTTGGTGCTGCGCTCCCCGCCCGGTCCTAATTTACGATCGGGATGGGAGGTGGCGAGAGGAGCGGAGGATCGGGGTGGGAGGCTGCAGGGAAGCAGTATGGGGCTGCGTGATTGTTTAAAAGCCGGCGGCTTTTTACCGCGCCGGCTTTTAAACAATCAGGAGAATTCTCCCACGCTGGGATGGCATTCTGATGACAAGCTGGATCGCAGCTGAGCGCTGCCATCCAGCTTGTCATCCTTCAGAGACACTGCAGAGCGCAGGCATTATGGGAACTTCCGATTCCGGTATTCGATATTATAAAAGTATCGGAATTAAGTATCGGAATTCCGATACAGTGAATATCGGCCGATACCCGATATTTCAGTATCGGAATGCTCAACACTAATCAGTACTGGAGCGTTATAAGAGGAGCTGATATCAGTCACATATGGTGTAATGTCTGGAGGTTATATCAGTACTGGAGCGTTATAAGAGGCTGATATCAGTCACATATGATGTAATGTCTGGAGGTTATATCAGTACTGGAGCGTTATAAGAGGCTGATATCAGTCACATATGATGTAATGTCTGGAGGTTATATCAGTACTGGAGTGTTATAAGAGGCTGATATCAGTCACATATGATGTAATGTCTGGAGGTTATATCAGTACTGGAGCGTTATAAGAGGCTGATATCAGTCACATATGGTGTAATGTCTGGAGGTTATATCAGTACTGGAGCGTTATAACAGGGGCTGATATCAGTCACATATGATGTAATGTCTGGAGGTTATATCAGTACTGGAGCGTTATAAGAGGGGCTGATATCAGTCACATATGATGTAATGTCTGGAGGTTATATCAGTACTGGAGCGTTATAAGAGGGGCTGATATCAGTCACATATGGTGTAATGTCTGGAGGTTATATCAGTACTGGAGCGTTATAAGAGGGTCTGATATCAGTCACACATGATGTAATGTCTGGAGGTTATATCAGTACTGGAGCGTTATAAGAGGGGCTGATATCAGTCACATATGGTCTAATGTCTGGAGGTTATATCAGTACTGGAGCGTTATAAGAGGGGCTGATATCAGTCACATATGGTGTAATGTCTGGAGGTTATATCAGTACTGAAGCGTTATAAGAGGGGTTGATATCAGTCACATATGGTGTAATGTCTGGAGGTTACATCAGTACTGGAGCATTATAAGAGGGTCTGATATCAGTCACATATGATGTAATGTCTGGAGGTTATATCAGTACTGGAGTGTTATAAGAGGGGCTGATATCAGTCACATATAGGGTAATGTCTGGAGGTTATATCAGTACTGGAGCGTTATAAGAGGGGTTGATATCAGTCACATATGGTGTAATTTCTGGAGGTTATATCAGTACTGGAGCGTTATAAGAGGGGATGATATCAGTCACATATGGTGTAATGTCTGGAGGTTACATCAGTACTGGAGCGTTATAAGAGGGTCTGATATCAGTCACATATGGTGTAATGTCTGGAGGTTACATCAGTACTGGAGCGTTATAAGAGGGTCTGATATCAGTCACATATGATGTAATGTCTGGAGGTTATATCAGTACTGGAGCGTTATAAGAGGAGTTGATATCAGTCACATATGGTGTAATGTCTGGAGGTTACATCAGTACTGGAGCGTTATAAGAGGGTCTGATATCAGTCACATATGATGTAATGTCTGGAGGTTATATCAGTACTGGAGGGTTATAAGAGGCTGATGTCAGTCACATATGGTGTAATGTCTGGAGGTTATATCAGTACTGGAGCGTTATAAGAGGCTGATGTCAGTCACATATGGTGTAATGTCTGGAGGTTATATCAGTACTGGAGCGTTATAAGAGGGGTTGATATCAGTCACATATGGTGTAATTTCTGGAGGTTATATCAGTACTGGAGCGTTATAAGAGGGGCTGATATCAGTCACATATGGTGTAATGTCTGGAGGTTATATCAGTACTGGAGAGTTATAAGAGGCTGATATCAGTCACATATGGTGTAATGTCTGGAGGTTATATCAGTACTGGAGCGTTATAAGAGGGGCTGATATCAGTCACATATGGTGTAATGTCTGGAGGTTAAATCAGTACTGGAGAGTTATAAGAGGCTGATATCAGTCACATATGGTGTAATGTCTGGAGGTTATATCAGTACTGGAGCGTTATAAGAGGCTGATATCAGTCACATATGATGTAATGTCTGGAGGTTATATCAGTACTGGAGCGTTATAAGAGGCTGATATCAGTCACATATGATGTAATGTCTGGAGGTTATATCAGTACTGGAGCGTTATAAGAGGCTGATATCAGTCACATATGGTGTAATGTCTGGAGGGTATGTCAGTACTGGAGCTTTATAACAGGGGCTGATATCAGTCACATATGATGTAATGTCTGGACGTTATATCAGTACTGGAGCATTATAAGAGGCTGATATCAGTCACATATGGTGTAATGTCTGGAGGTTATATCAGTACTGGAGCGTTATAAGAGGGGCTGATATCAGTCACATATGATGTAATGTCTGGAGGTTATATCAGTACTGGAGCGTTATAAGAGGCTGATATCAGTCACATATGGTGTAATGTCTGGAGGTTGTATCAGTACTGGAGCGTTATAAGAGGTTGATATCATTAACATATGGTGTAATGTCTGGAGGTTATATCAGTACTGGAGCGTTATAAGAGGCTGATATCAGTCACATATGATGTAATGTCTGGAGGTTATATCAGTACTGGAGCGTTATAAGAGGCTGATATCAGTCACATATGATGTAATGTCTGGAGGTTATATCAGTACTGAAGCGTTATAAGAGGCTGATATCAGTCACATATGGTGTAATGTCTGGAGGTTATATCAGTACTGGAGCGTTATAACAGGGACTGAAATCAGTCACATATGATGTAATGTCTGGAGGTTATATCAGTACTGGAGCGTTATAAGAGGGGCTGATATCAGTCACATATCATGTAATGTCTGGAGGTTATATCAGTACTGGAGCGTTATAAGAGGGGCTGATATCAGTCACATATGGTGTAATGTCTGGAGGTTATATCAGTACTGGAGTGTTAAAAGAGGCTGATATCAGTCACATATGATGTAATGTCTGGAGGTTACATCAGTACTGGAGCGTTATAAGAGGGTCTGATATCAGTCACATATGATGTAATGTCTGGAGGTTATATCAGTACTGGAGGGTTATAAGAGGCTGATGTCAGTCACATATGGTGTAATGTCTGGAGGTTATATCAGTACTGGAGCGTTATAAGAGGCTGATGTCAGTCACATATGGTGTAATGTCTGGAGGTTATATCAGTACTGGAGCGTTATAAGAGGGGTTGATATCAGTCACATATGGTGTAATTTCTGGAGGTTATATCAGTACTGGAGCGTTATAAGAGGGGCTGATATCAGTCACATATGGTGTAATGTCTGGAGGTTATATCAGTACTGGAGAGTTATAAGAGGCTGATATCAGTCACATATGGTGTAATGTCTGGAGGTTATATCAGTACTGGAGCGTTATAAGAGGGGCTGATATCAGTCACATATGGTGTAATGTCTGGAGGTTAAATCAGTACTGGAGAGTTATAAGAGGCTGATATCAGTCACATATGGTGTAATGTCTGGAGGTTATATCAGTACTGGAGCGTTATAAGAGGCTGATATCAGTCACATATGATGTAATGTCTGGAGGTTATATCAGTACTGGAGCGTTATAAGAGGCTGATATCAGTCACATATGATGTAATGTCTGGAGGTTATATCAGTACTGGAGCGTTATAAGAGGCTGATATCAGTCACATATGGTGTAATGTCTGGAGGGTATGTCAGTACTGGAGCTTTATAACAGGGGCTGATATCAGTCACATATGATGTAATGTCTGGACGTTATATCAGTACTGGAGCATTATAAGAGGCTGATATCAGTCACATATGGTGTAATGTCTGGAGGTTATATCAGTACTGGAGCGTTATAAGAGGGGCTGATATCAGTCACATATGATGTAATGTCTGGAGGTTATATCAGTACTGGAGCGTTATAAGAGGCTGATATCAGTCACATATGGTGTAATGTCTGGAGGTTGTATCAGTACTGGAGCGTTATAAGAGGTTGATATCATTAACATATGGTGTAATGTCTGGAGGTTATATCAGTACTGGAGCGTTATAAGAGGCTGATATCAGTCACATATGATGTAATGTCTGGAGGTTATATCAGTACTGGAGCGTTATAAGAGGCTGATATCAGTCACATATGATGTAATGTCTGGAGGTTATATCAGTACTGAAGCGTTATAAGAGGCTGATATCAGTCACATATGGTGTAATGTCTGGAGGTTATATCAGTACTGGAGCGTTATAACAGGGACTGAAATCAGTCACATATGATGTAATGTCTGGAGGTTATATCAGTACTGGAGCGTTATAAGAGGGGCTGATATCAGTCACATATCATGTAATGTCTGGAGGTTATATCAGTACTGGAGCGTTATAAGAGGGGCTGATATCAGTCACATATGGTGTAATGTCTGGAGGTTATATCAGTACTGGAGTGTTAAAAGAGGCTGATATCAGTCACATATGATGTAATGTCTGGAGGTTATATCAGTACTGGAGCGTTATAAGAGGCTGATATCAGTCACATATGGTGTAATGTCTGGAGGTTATATCAGTACTGGAGCGTTATAAGAGGCTGATATCAGTCACATATGATGTAATGTCTGGAGGTTATATCAGTACTGAAGCGTTATAAGAGGCTGATATCAGTCACATATGGTGTAATGTCTGGAGGTTATATCAGTACTGGAGCGTTATAAGAGGGGCTGATATCAGTCACATATCATGTAATGTCTGGAGGTTATATCAGTACTGGAGCGTTATAAGAGGGGCTGATAGCAGTCACATATGGTGTAATGTCTGGAGGTTATATCAGTACTGGAGTGTTAAAAGAGGCTGATATCAGTCACATATGATGTAATGTCTGGAGGTTATATCAGTACTGGAGCGTTATAAGAGGCTGATATCAGTCACATATGGTGTAATGTCTGGAGGTTATATCAGTACTGAAGTGTTATAAGAGGCTGATATCAGTCACATATGATGTAATGTCTGAAGGTTATATCAGTACTGGAGCGTTATAAGAGGAGCTGATATCAGTCACATATGGTGTAATGTCTGGAGGTTATATCAGTACTGGAGTGTTATAAGAGGCTGATATCAGTCACATATGATGTAATGTCTGGAGGTTATATCAGTACTGGAGCGTTATAAGAGGCTGATATCAGTCACATATGGTGTAATGTCTGGAGGTTATATCAGTACTGGAGCGTTATAACAGGGGCTGATATCAGTCACATATGATGTAATGTCTGGAGGTTATATCAGTACTGGAGCGTTATAAGAGGGGCTGATATCAGTCACATATGATGTAATGTCTGGAGGTTATATCAGTACTGGAGCGTTATAAGAGGGGCTGATATCAGTCACATATGGTGTAATGTCTGGAGGTTATATCAGTACTGGAGCGTTATAAGAGGGTCTGATATCAGTCACACATGATGTAATGTCTGGAGGTTATATCAGTACTGGAGCGTTATAAGAGGGGCTGATATCAGTCACATATGGTCTAATGTCTGGAGGTTATATCAGTACTGGAGCGTTATAAGAGGGGCTGATATCAGTCACATATGGTGTAATGTCTGGAGGTTATATCAGTACTGAAGCGTTATAAGAGGGGTTGATATCAGTCACATATGGTGTAATGTCTGGAGGTTACATCAGTACTGGAGCGTTATAAGAGGGTCTGATATCAGTCACATATGATGTAATGTCTGGAGGTTATATCAGTACTGGAGTGTTATAAGAGGGGCTGATATCAGTCACATATAGGGTAATGTCTGGAGGTTATATCAGTACTGGAGCGTTATAAGAGGGGTTGATATCAGTCACATATGGTGTAATTTCTGGAGGTTATATCAGTACTGGAGCGTTATAAGAGGGGATGATATCAGTCACATATGGTGTAATGTCTGGAGGTTACATCAGTACTGGAGCGTTATAAGAGGGTCTGATATCAGTCACATATGGTGTAATGTCTGGAGGTTACATCAGTACTGGAGCGTTATAAGAGGGTCTGATATCAGTCACATATGATGTAATGTCTGGAGGTTATATCAGTACTGGAGCGTTATAAGAGGAGTTGATATCAGTCACATATGGTGTAATGTCTGGAGGTTACATCAGTACTGGAGCGTTATAAGAGGGTCTGATATCAGTCACATATGATGTAATGTCTGGAGGTTATATCAGTACTGGAGGGTTATAAGAGGCTGATGTCAGTCACATATGGTGTAATGTCTGGAGGTTATATCAGTACTGGAGCGTTATAAGAGGCTGATGTCAGTCACATATGGTGTAATGTCTGGAGGTTATATCAGTACTGGAGCGTTATAAGAGGGGTTGATATCAGTCACATATGGTGTAATTTCTGGAGGTTATATCAGTACTGGAGCGTTATGAGAGGGGCTGATATCAGTCACATATGGTGTAATGTCTGGAGGTTATATCAGTACTGGAGAGTTATAAGAGGCTGATATCAGTCACATATGGTGTAATGTCTGGAGGTTATATCAGTACTGGAGCGTTATAAGAGGGGCTGATATCAGTCACATATGGTGTAATGTCTGGAGGTTAAATCAGTACTGGAGAGTTATAAGAGGCTGATATCAGTCACATATGGTGTAATGTCTGGAGGTTATATCAGTACTGGAGCGTTATAAGAGGCTGATATCAGTTACATATGATGTAATGTCTGGAGGTTATATCAGTACTGGAGCGTTATAAGAGGCTGATATCAGTCACATATGATGTAATGTCTGGAGGTTATATCAGTACTGGAGCGTTATAAGAGGCTGATATCAGTCACATATGGTGTAATGTCTGGAGGGTATGTCAGTACTGGAGCTTTATAACAGGGGCTGATATCAGTCACATATGATGTAATGTCTGGACGTTATATCAGTACTGGAGCATTATAAGAGGCTGATATCAGTCACATATGGTGTAATGTCTGGAGGTTATATCAGTACTGGAGCGTTATAAGAGGGGCTGATATCAGTCACATATGATGTAATGTCTGGAGGTTATATCAGTACTGGAGCGTTATAAGAGGCTGATATCAGTCACATATGATGTAATGTCTGGAGGTTATATCAATACTGGAGCGTTATAAGAGGCTGATATCAGTCACATATGATGTAATGTCTGGAGGTTATATCAGTACTGAAGCGTTATAAGAGGCTGATATCAGTCACATATGGTGTAATGTCTGGAGGTTATATCAGTACTGGAGCGTTATAACAGGGACTGAAATCAGTCACATATGATGTAATGTCTGGAGGTTATATCAGTACTGGAGCGTTATAAGAGGGGCTGATATCAGTCACATATCATGTAATGTCTGGAGGTTATATCAGTACTGGAGCGTTATAAGAGGGGCTGATATCAGTCACATATGGTGTAATGTCTGGAGGTTATATCAGTACTGGAGTGTTAAAAGAGGCTGATATCAGTCACATATGATGTAATGTCTGGAGGTTATATCAGTACTGGAGCGTTATAAGAGGCTGATATCAGTCACATATGGTGTAATGTCTGGAGGTTATATCAGTACTGGAGCGTTATAAGAGGCTGATATCAGTCACATATGATGTAATGTCTGGAGGTTATATCAGTACTGAAGCGTTATAAGAGGCTGATATCAGTCACATATGGTGTAATGTCTGGAGGTTATATCAGTACTGGAGCGTTATAACAGGGACTGAAATCAGTCACATATGATGTAATGTCTGGAGGTTATATCAGTACTGGAGCGTTATAAGAGGGGCTGATATCAGTCACATATCATGTAATGTCTGGAGGTTATATCAGTACTGGAGCGTTATAAGAGGGGCTGATATCAGTCACATATGGTGTAATGTCTGGAGGTTATATCAGTACTGGAGTGTTAAAAGAGGCTGATATCAGTCACATATGATGTAATGTCTGGAGGTTACATCAGTACTGGAGCGTTATAAGAGGGTCTGATATCAGTCACATATGATGTAATGTCTGGAGGTTATATCAGTACTGGAGGGTTATAAGAGGCTGATGTCAGTCACATATGGTGTAATGTCTGGAGGTTATATCAGTACTGGAGCGTTATAAGAGGCTGATGTCAGTCACATATGGTGTAATGTCTGGAGGTTATATCAGTACTGGAGCGTTATAAGAGGGGTTGATATCAGTCACATATGGTGTAATTTCTGGAGGTTATATCAGTACTGGAGCGTTATAAGAGGGGCTGATATCAGTCACATATGGTGTAATGTCTGGAGGTTATATCAGTACTGGAGAGTTATAAGAGGCTGATATCAGTCACATATGGTGTAATGTCTGGAGGTTATATCAGTACTGGAGCGTTATAAGAGGGGCTGATATCAGTCACATATGGTGTAATGTCTGGAGGTTAAATCAGTACTGGAGAGTTATAAGAGGCTGATATCAGTCACATATGGTGTAATGTCTGGAGGTTATATCAGTACTGGAGCGTTATAAGAGGCTGATATCAGTCACATATGATGTAATGTCTGGAGGTTATATCAGTACTGGAGCGTTATAAGAGGCTGATATCAGTCACATATGATGTAATGTCTGGAGGTTATATCAGTACTGGAGCGTTATAAGAGGCTGATATCAGTCACATATGGTGTAATGTCTGGAGGGTATGTCAGTACTGGAGCTTTATAACAGGGGCTGATATCAGTCACATATGATGTAATGTCTGGACGTTATATCAGTACTGGAGCATTATAAGAGGCTGATATCAGTCACATATGGTGTAATGTCTGGAGGTTATATCAGTACTGGAGCGTTATAAGAGGGGCTGATATCAGTCACATATCATGTAATGTCTGGAGGTTATATCAGTACTGGAGCGTTATAAGAGGGGCTGATATCAGTCACATATGGTGTAATGTCTGGAGGTTATATCAGTACTGGAGTGTTAAAAGAGGCTGATATCAGTCACATATGATGTAATGTCTGGAGGTTATATCAGTACTGGAGCGTTATAAGAGGCTGATATCAGTCACATATGGTGTAATGTCTGGAGGTTGTATCAGTACTGGAGCGTTATAAGAGGTTGATATCATTAACATATGGTGTAATGTCTGGAGGTTATATCAGTACTGGAGCGTTATAAGAGGCTGATATCAGTCACATATGATGTAATGTCTGGAGGTTATATCAGTACTGGAGCGTTATAAGAGGCTGATATCAGTCACATATGATGTAATGTCTGGAGGTTATATCAGTACTGAAGCGTTATAAGAGGCTGATATCAGTCACATATGGTGTAATGTCTGGAGGTTATATCAGTACTGGAGCGTTATAACAGGGACTGAAATCAGTCACATATGATGTAATGTCTGGAGGTTATATCAGTACTGGAGCGTTATAAGAGGGGCTGATATCAGTCACATATCATGTAATGTCTGGAGGTTATATCAGTACTGGAGCGTTATAAGAGGGGCTGATATCAGTCACATATGGTGTAATGTCTGGAGGTTATATCAGTACTGGAGTGTTAAAAGAGGCTGATATCAGTCACATATGATGTAATGTCTGGAGGTTATATCAGTACTGGAGCGTTATAAGAGGCTGATATCAGTCACATATGGTGTAATGTCTGGAGGTTATATCAGTACTGGAGCGTTATAAGAGGCTGATATCAGTCACATATGATGTAATGTCTGGAGGTTATATCAGTACTGAAGCGTTATAAGAGGCTGATATCAGTCACATATGGTGTAATGTCTGGAGGTTATATCAGTACTGGAGCGTTATAAGAGGGGCTGATATCAGTCACATATCATGTAATGTCTGGAGGTTATATCAGTACTGGAGCGTTATAAGAGGGGCTGATAGCAGTCACATATGGTGTAATGTCTGGAGGTTATATCAGTACTGGAGTGTTAAAAGAGGCTGATATCAGTCACATATGATGTAATGTCTGGAGGTTATATCAGTACTGGAGCGTTATAAGAGGCTGATATCAGTCACATATGGTGTAATGTCTGGAGGTTATATCAGTACTGAAGTGTTATAAGAGGCTGATATCAGTCACATATGATGTAATGTCTGAAGGTTATATCAGTACTGGAGCGTTATAAGAGGAGCTGATATCAGTCACATATGGTGTAATGTCTGGAGGTTATATCAGTACTGGAGTGTTATAAGAGGCTGATATCAGTCACATATGATGTAATGTCTGGAGGTTATATCAGTACTGGAGCATTATAAGAGGCTGATATCAGTCACATATGGTGTAATGTCTGGAGGTTATATCAGTACTGGAGCGTTATAACAGGGGCTGATATCAGTCACATATGATGTAATGTCTGGAGGTTATATCAGTACTGGAGCGTTATAAGAGGGGCTGATATCAGTCACATATGATGTAATGTCTGGAGGTTATATCAGTACTGGAGCGTTATAAGAGGGGCTGATATCAGTCACATATGGTGTAATGTCTGGAGGTTATATCAGTACTGGAGCGTTATAAGAGGGTCTGATATCAGTCACACATGATGTAATGTCTGGAGGTTATATCAGTACTGGAGCGTTATAAGAGGGGCTGATATCAGTCACATATGGTCTAATGTCTGGAGGTTATATCAGTACTGGAGCGTTATAAGAGGGGCTGATATCAGTCACATATGGTGTAATGTCTGGAGGTTATATCAGTACTGAAGCGTTATAAGAGGGGTTGATATCAGTCACATATGGTGTAATGTCTGGAGGTTACATCAGTACTGGAGCGTTATAAGAGGGTCTGATATCAGTCACATATGATGTAATGTCTGGAGGTTATATCAGTACTGGAGTGTTATAAGAGGGGCTGATATCAGTCACATATAGGGTAATGTCTGGAGGTTATATCAGTACTGGAGCGTTATAAGAGGGGTTGATATCAGTCACATATGGTGTAATTTCTGGAGGTTATATCAGTACTGGAGCGTTATAAGAGGGGATGATATCAGTCACATATGGTGTAATGTCTGGAGGTTACATCAGTACTGGAGCGTTATAAGAGGGTCTGATATCAGTCACATATGGTGTAATGTCTGGAGGTTACATCAGTACTGGAGCGTTATAAGAGGGTCTGATATCAGTCACATATGATGTAATGTCTGGAGGTTATATCAGTACTGGAGCGTTATAAGAGGAGTTGATATCAGTCACATATGGTGTAATGTCTGGAGGTTACATCAGTACTGGAGCGTTATAAGAGGGTCTGATATCAGTCACATATGATGTAATGTCTGGAGGTTATATCAGTACTGGAGGGTTATAAGAGGCTGATGTCAGTCACATATGGTGTAATGTCTGGAGGTTATATCAGTACTGGAGCGTTATAAGAGGCTGATGTCAGTCACATATGGTGTAATGTCTGGAGGTTATATCAGTACTGGAGCGTTATAAGAGGGGTTGATATCAGTCACATATGGTGTAATTTCTGGAGGTTATATCAGTACTGGAGCGTTATGAGAGGGGCTGATATCAGTCACATATGGTGTAATGTCTGGAGGTTATATCAGTACTGGAGAGTTATAAGAGGCTGATATCAGTCACATATGGTGTAATGTCTGGAGGTTATATCAGTACTGGAGCGTTATAAGAGGGGCTGATATCAGTCACATATGGTGTAATGTCTGGAGGTTAAATCAGTACTGGAGAGTTATAAGAGGCTGATATCAGTCACATATGGTGTAATGTCTGGAGGTTATATCAGTACTGGAGCGTTATAAGAGGCTGATATCAGTTACATATGATGTAATGTCTGGAGGTTATATCAGTACTGGAGCGTTATAAGAGGCTGATATCAGTCACATATGATGTAATGTCTGGAGGTTATATCAGTACTGGAGCGTTATAAGAGGCTGATATCAGTCACATATGGTGTAATGTCTGGAGGGTATGTCAGTACTGGAGCTTTATAACAGGGGCTGATATCAGTCACATATGATGTAATGTCTGGACGTTATATCAGTACTGGAGCATTATAAGAGGCTGATATCAGTCACATATGGTGTAATGTCTGGAGGTTATATCAGTACTGGAGCGTTATAAGAGGGGCTGATATCAGTCACATATGATGTAATGTCTGGAGGTTATATCAGTACTGGAGCGTTATAAGAGGCTGATATCAGTCACATATGATGTAATGTCTGGAGGTTATATCAATACTGGAGCGTTATAAGAGGCTGATATCAGTCACATATGATGTAATGTCTGGAGGTTATATCAGTACTGAAGCGTTATAAGAGGCTGATATCAGTCACATATGGTGTAATGTCTGGAGGTTATATCAGTACTGGAGCGTTATAACAGGGACTGAAATCAGTCACATATGATGTAATGTCTGGAGGTTATATCAGTACTGGAGCGTTATAAGAGGGGCTGATATCAGTCACATATCATGTAATGTCTGGAGGTTATATCAGTACTGGAGCGTTATAAGAGGGGCTGATATCAGTCACATATGGTGTAATGTCTGGAGGTTATATCAGTACTGGAGTGTTAAAAGAGGCTGATATCAGTCACATATGATGTAATGTCTGGAGGTTATATCAGTACTGGAGCGTTATAAGAGGCTGATATCAGTCACATATGGTGTAATGTCTGGAGGTTATATCAGTACTGGAGCGTTATAAGAGGCTGATATCAGTCACATATGATGTAATGTCTGGAGGTTATATCAGTACTGAAGCGTTATAAGAGGCTGATATCAGTCACATATGGTGTAATGTCTGGAGGTTATATCAGTACTGGAGCGTTATAACAGGGACTGAAATCAGTCACATATGATGTAATGTCTGGACGTTATATCAGTACTGGAGCGTTATAAGAGGGGCTGATATCAGTCACATATCATGTAATGTCTGGAGGTTATATCAGTACTGGAGCGTTATAAGAGGGGCTGATAGCAGTCACATATGGTGTAATGTCTGGAGGTTATATCAGTACTGGAGTGTTAAAAGAGGCTGATATCAGTCACATATGATGTAATGTCTGGAGGTTATATCAGTACTGGAGCGTTATAAGAGGCTGATATCAGTCACATATGATGTAATGTCTGGAGGTTATATCAGTACTGGAGCGTTATAAGAGGCTGATATCAGTCACATATGATGTAATGTCTGGAGGTTATATCAGTACTGAAGCGTTATAAGAGGCTGATATCAGTCACATATGGTGTAATGTCTGGAGGTTATATCAGTACTGGAGCGTTATAACAGGGACTGAAATCAGTCACATATGATGTAATGTCTGGAGGTTATATCAGTACTGGAGCGTTATAAGAGGGGCTGATATCAGTCACATATCATGTAATGTCTGGAGGTTATATCAGTACTGGAGCGTTATAAGAGGGGCTGATATCAGTCACATATGGTGTAATGTCTGGAGGTTATATCAGTACTGGAGTGTTAAAAGAGGCTGATATCAGTCACATATGATGTAATGTCTGGAGGTTATATCAGTACTGGAGCGTTATAAGAGGCTGATATCAGTCACATATGGTGTAATGTCTGGAGGTTATATCAGTACTGGAGCGTTATAAGAGGCTGATATCAGTCACATATGAAGTAATGTCTGGAGGTTATATCAGTACTGAAGCGTTATAAGAGGCTGATATCAGTCACATATGGTGTAATGTCTGGAGGTTATATCAGTACTGGAGCGTTATAACAGGGACTGAAATCAGTCACATATGATGTAATGTCTGGAGGTTATATCAGTACTGGAGCGTTATAAGAGGGGCTGATATCAGTCACATATCATGTAATGTCTGGAGGTTATATCAGTACTGGAGCGTTATAAGAGGGGCTGATAGCAGTCACATATGGTGTAATGTCTGGAGGTTATATCAGTACTGGAGTGTTAAAAGAGGCTGATATCAGTCACATATGATGTAATGTCTGGAGGTTATATCAGTACTGGAGCGTTATAAGAGGCTGATATCAGTCACATATGGTGTAATGTCTGGAGGTTATATCAGTACTGAAGTGTTATAAGAGGCTGATATCAGTCACATATGATGTAATGTCTGAAGGTTATATCAGTACTGGAGCGTTATAAGAGGAGCTGATATCAGTCACATATGGTGTAATGTCTGGAGGTTATATCAGTACTGGAGTGTTATAAGAGGCTGATATCAGTCACATATGATGTAATGTCTGGAGGTTATATCAGTACTGGAGCGTTATAAGAGGCTGATATCAGTCACATATGGTGTAATGTCTGGAGGTTATATCAGTACTGGAGCGTTATAACAGGGGCTGATATCAGTCACATATGATGTAATGTCTGGAGGTTATATCAGTACTGGAGCGTTATAAGAGGGGCTGATATCAGTCACATATGATGTAATGTCTGGAGGTTATATCAGTACTGGAGCGTTATAAGAGGGGCTGATATCAGTCACATATGGTGTAATGTCTGGAGGTTATATCAGTACTGGAGCGTTATAAGAGGGTCTGATATCAGTCACATATAGGGTAATGTCTGGAGGTTATATCAGTACTGGAGTGTTATAAGAGGCTGATATCAGTCACATATGATGTAATGTCTGGAGGTTATATCAGTACTGGAGCGTTATAAGAGGCTGATATCAGTCACATATGGTGTAATGTCTGGAGGTTATATCAGTACTGGAGCGTTATAACAGGGGCTGATATCAGTCACATATGATGTAATGTTTGGAGGTTATATCAGTACTGGAGCGTTATAAGAGGGGCTGATATCAGTCACATATGATGTAATGTCTGGAGGTTATATCAGTACTGGAGCGTTATAAGAGGGGCTGATATCAGTCACATATGGTGTAATGTCTGGAGGTTATATCAGTACTGGAGCGTTATAAGAGGGGCTGATATCAGTCACACATGATGTAATGTCTGGAGGTTATATCAGTACTGGAGCGTTATAAGAGGGGCTGATATCAGTCACATATGGTGTAATGTCTGGAGGTTATATCAGTACGGGAGCGTTATAAGAGGGGCTGATATCAGTCACATATGGTGTAATGTCTGGAGGTTGTATCAGTACTGGAGCGTTATAAGAGGGGCTGATATCAGTCACATATGATGTAATCTCTGGAGGTTATATCAGTACTGGAGCGTTATAAGAGGGGCTGATATCAGTCACATATGGTGTAATGTCTGGAGGTTATATCAGTACTGGAGCGTTATAAGAGGGGCTGATATCAGTCACATATGGTGTAATGTCTGGAGGTTATATCAGTACTGGAGCGTTATAAGAGGGGTTGATATCAGTCACATATGGTGTAATGTCTTGAGGTTACATCAGTACTGGAGCGTTATAAGAGGGGCTGATATCAGTCACATATAGGGTAATGTCTGGAGGTTATATCAGTACTGGAGCGTTATAAGAGGGGTTGATATCAGTCACATATGGTGTAATGTCTGGAGCTTATATCAGTACTGGAGCGTTATAAGAGGGGTTGATATCAGTCACATATGGTGTAATGTCTGGAGGTTACATCAGTACTGGAGCGTTATAAGAGGGTCTGATATCAGTCACATATGATGTAATGTCTGGAGGTTATATCAGTACTGGAGCGTTATAAGATGGGCTGATATCAGTCACATATGGTGTAATGTCTGGAGGTTATATCAGTACTGGAGCGTTATAAGAGGGGTTGATATCAGTCACATATGGTGTAATGTCTGGAGGTTACATCAGTACTGGAGCGTTATAAGAGGGTCTGATATCAGTCACATATGATGTAATGTCTGGAGGTTATGTCAGTACTGGAGGGTTATAAGAGGCTGATGTCAGTCACATATGGTGTAATGTCTGGAGGTTATATCAGTACTGGAGCGTTATAAGAGGCTGATGTCAGTCACATATGGTGTAATGTCTGGAGGTTATATCAGTACTGGAGCGTTATAAGAGGGGTTGATATCAGTCACATATGGTGTAATTTCTGGAGCTTATATCAGTACTGGAGCGTTATAAGAGGGGCTGATATCAGTCACATATGGTGTAATGTCTGGAGGTTATATCAGTACTGGAGCGTTATAAGAGGGGCTGATATCAGTCACATATGATGTAATGTCTGGAGGTTATATCAGTACTGGAGAGTTATAAGAGGCTGATATCAGTCACATATGGTGTAATGTCTGGAGGTTATATCAGTACTGGAGCGTTATAAGAGGCTGATATCAGTCACATATGATGTAATGTCTGGAGGTTATATCAGTACTGGAGCGTTATAAGAGGCTGATATCAGTCACATATGGTGTAATGTCTGGAGGGTATGTCAGTACTGGAGCGTTATAACAGGGGCTGATATCAGTCACATATGATGTAATGTCTGGAGGTTATATCAGTACTGGAGCGTTATAAGAGGGGCTGATATCAGTCACATATGGTGTAATGTCTGGAGGTTATATCAGTACTGGAGTGTTATAAGAGGCTGATATCAGTCACATATGATGTAATGTCTGGAGGTTATATCAGTACTGGAGCGTTATAAGAGGCTGATATCAGTCACATATGGTGTAATGTCTGGAGGTTATATCAGTACTGGAGTGTTATAAGAGGCTGATATCAGTCACATATGATGTAATGTCTGTAGGTTATATCAGTACTGGAGCGTTATAAGAGGAGCTGATATCAGTCACATATAGTGTAATGTCTGGAGGTTATATAAGTACTGGAGTGTTATAAGAGGCTGATATCAGTCACATATGATGTAATGTCTGGAGGTTATATCAGTACTGGAGCGTTATAAGAGGCTGATATCAGTCACATATGGTGTAATGTCTGGAGGTTATATCAGTACTGGAGCGTTATAACAGGGGCTGATATCAGTCACATATGATGTAATGTCTGGAGGTTATATCAGTACTGGAGCGTTATAAGAGGGGCTGATATCAGTCACATATGATGTAATGTCTGGAGGTTATATCAGTACTGGAGCGTTATAAGAGGGGCTGACATCAGTCACACATGATGTAATCTCTGGAGGTTATATCAGTACTGGAGCTTTATAAGAGGGGCTGATATCAGTCACATATGGTGTAATGTCTGGAGGTTATACCAGTACTGGAGCGTTATAAGAGGGGCTGATATCAGTCACATATGGTGTAATGTCTGGAGGTTATATCAGTACTGGAGCGTTATAAGAGGGGCTGATATCAGTCACATATGATGTAATATCTGGAGGTTATATCAGTACTGGAGCGTTATAAGAGGGGCTGATATCAGTCACATATGGTGTAATGTATGGAGGTTATATCAGTACTGCAGCGTTATAAGAGGGGCTGATATCAGTCACATATGGTGTAATGTCTGGAGGTTATATCAGTACTGGAGCGTTATAAGAGGGGTTGATATCAGTCACATATGGTGTAATGTCTGGAGGTTACATCAGTACTGGAGCGTTATAAGAGGGTCTGATATCAGTCACATATGATGTAATGTCTGGAGGTTATATCAGTACTGGAGTGTTATAAGAGGGGCTGATATCAGTCACATATAGAGTAATGTCTGGAGGTTATATCAGTACTGGAGCGTTATAAGAGGGGTTGATATCAGTCACATATGGTGTAATGTCTGGAGGTTAAATCAGAACTGGAGCGTTATAAGAGGGGTTGATATCAGTCACATATGGTGTAATGTCTGGAGGTTACATCAGTACTGGAGCGTTATAAGAGGGTCTGATATCAGTCACATATGATGTAATGTCTGGAGGTTATATCAGTACTGGAGCGTTATAAGAGGGGCTGATATCAGTCACATATGGTGTAATGTCTGGAGGTTATATCAGTACTGGAACGTTATAAGAGGGGTTGATATCAGTCACATATAGTGTAATGTCTGGAGGTTACATCAGTACTGGAGCGTTATAAGAGGGTCTGATATCAGTCACATATGGTGTAATGTCTGGAGGTTATATCAGTACTGGAGTGTTATAAGAGGCTGATATCAGTCACATATGATGTAATGTCTGGAGGTTATATCAGTACTGGAGCGTTATAAGAGGCTGATATCAGTCACATATGATGTAATGTCTGGAGGTTATATCAGTACTGGAGCGTTATAAGAGGCTGATATCAGTCACATATAGTGTAATGTCTGGAGGTTATATCAGTACTGGAGCGTTATAAGAGGGGCTGATATCAGTCACATATGGTGTAATGTCTGGAGGTTATATCAGTACTGGAGCGTTATAAGAGGGTCTGATATCAGTCACATATGGTGTAATGTCTGGAGGTTACATCAGTACTGGAGCGTTATAAGAGGCTGATATCAGTCACATATGATGTAATGTCTGGAGGTTATATCAGTACTGGAGCGTTATAAGAGGCTGATATCAGTCACATATGGTGTAATGTCTGGAGGTTATATCAGTACTGGAGCGTTATAAGAGGCTGATATCAGTCACATATGATGTAATGTCTGGAGGTTATATCAGTACTGGAGCGTTATAAGAGGGGCTGATATCAGTCACATATGATGTAATGTCTGGAGGTTATATCAGTGCTGGAGTTTTATAAGAGGCTGATATCAGTCACATATGGTGTAATGTCTGGAGGTTATATCAGTGCTGGAGCGTTATAAGAGGAGATGATATCAGTCACATATGATGTAATGTCTGGAGGTTATATCAGTACTGGAGCTTTATAAGAGGCTGATATCAGTCACATATGATGTAATGTCTGGAGGTTATATCAGTACTGGAGCGTTATAAGAGGCTGATATCAGTCACATATGGTGTAATGTCTGGAGGTTAAATCAGTACTGGAGCGTTATAAGAGGCTGATATCAGTCACATATGATGTAATGTCTGGAGGTTATATCAGTACTGGAGCGTTATAAGAGGCTGATATCAGTCACATATGGTGTAATGTCTGGAGGTTAAATCAGTACTGGAGCGTTATAAGAGGCTGATATCAGTCACATATGGTGTAATGTCTGGAGGTTAAATCAGTACTGGAGCGTTATAAGAGGCTGATATCAGTCACATATGGTGTAATGTCTGGAGGTTATATCAGTGCTGGAGGGTTATAAGAGGCTGATATCAGTCACATATGATGTAATGTCTGGAGGTTATATCAGTACTGGAGCGTTATAAGAGGGGCTGATATCAGTCACATATGATGTAATATCTGGAGGTTATATCAGTACTGGAGCGTTATAAGAGGGGCTGATATCAGTCACATATGGTGTAATGTATGGAGGTTATATCAGTACTGGAGCGTTATAAGAGGGGCTGATATCAGTCACATATGGTGTAATGTCTGGAGGTTATATCAGTACTGGAGCGTTATAAGAGGGGTTGATATCAGTCACATATGGTGTAATGTCTGGAGGTTACATCAGTACTGGAGCGTTATAAGAGGGTCTGATATCAGTCACATATGATGTAATGTCTTGAGGTTATATCAGTACTGGAGTGTTATAAGAGGGGCTGATATCAGTCACATATAGTGTAATGTCTGGAGGTTATATCAGTACTGGAGCGTTATAAGAGGGGTTGATATCAGTCACATATGGTGTAATGTCTGGAGGTTAAATCAGAACTGGAGCGTTATAAGAGGGGTTGATATCAGTCACATATGGTGTAATGTCTGGAGGTTACATCAGTACTGGAGTGTTGTAAGAGGGTCTGATATCAGTCACATATGATGTAATGTCTGGAGGTTATTTCAGTACTGGAGCGTTATAAGAGGGGCTGATATCAGTCACATATGGTGTAATGTCTGGAGGTTATATCAGTACTGGAGCGTTATAAGAGGGGTTGATATCAGTCACATATAGTGTAATGTCTGGAGGTTACATCAGTACTGGAGCGTTATAAGAGGGTCTGATATCAGTCACATATGGTGTAATGTCTGGAGGTTATATCAGTACTGGAGTGTTATAAGAGGCTGATATCAGTCACATATGATGTAATGTCTGGAGGTTATATCAGTACTGGAGCATTATAAGAGGCTGATATCAGTCACATATGATGTAATGTCTGGAGGTTATATCAGTACTGGAGCGTTATAAGAGGCTGATATCAGTCACATATAGTGTAATGTCTGGAGGTTATATCAGTACTGGAGCGTTATAAGAGGGGTTGATATCAGTCACATATGGTGTAATGTCTGGAGGTTATATCAGTACTGGAGCGTTATAAGAGGGTCTGATATCAGTCACATATGGTGTAATGTCTGGAGGTTACATCAGTACTGGAGCGTTATAAGAGGCTGATATCAGTCACATATGATGTAATGTCTGGAGGTTATATCAGTACTGGAGCGTTATAAGAGGCTGATATCAGTCACATATGGTGTAATGTCTGGAGGTTATATCAGTACTGGAGCGTTATAAGAGGCTGATATCAGTCACATATGATGTAATGTCTGGAGGTTATATCAGTACTGGAGCGTTATAAGAGGGGCTGATATCAGTCACATATGATGTAATGTCTGGAGGTTATATCAGTGCTGGAGTTTTATAAGAGGCTGATATCAGTCACATATGGTGTAATGTCTGGAGGTTATATCAGTGCTGGAGCGTTATAAGAGGAGATGATATCAGTCACATATGATGTAATGTCTGGAGGTTATATCAGTACTGGAGCTTTATAAGAGGCTGATATCAGTCACATATGATGTAATGTCTGGAGGTTATATCAGTACTGGAGCGTTATAAGAGGCTGATATCAGTCACATATGGTGTAATGTCTGGAGGTTAAATCAGTACTGGAGCGTTATAAGAGGCTGATATCAGTCACATATGATGTAATGTCTGGAGGTTATATCAGTACTGGAGCGTTATAAGAGGCTGATATCAGTCACATATGGTGTAATGTCTGGAGGTTAAATCAGTACTGGAGCGTTATAAGAGGCTGATATCAGTCACATATGGTGTAATGTCTGGAGGTTAAATCAGTACTGGAGCGTTATAAGAGGCTGATATCAGTCACATATGGTGTAATGTCTGGAGGTTATATCAGTGCTGGAGGGTTATAAGAGGCTGATATCAGTCACATATGATGTAATGTCTGGAGGTTATATCAGTACTGGAGCGATATAAGAGGGGCTGCTATCAGTCACATATGATGTAATGTCTGGAGGTTATATCAGTACTGGAGCGTTATAAGAGGGGCTGATATCAGTCACATATGGTGTAATGTCTGGAGGTTAAATCAGTACTGGAGCGTTATAAGAGGCTGATATCAGTCACATATGATGTAATATCTGGAGGTTATATCAGTACTGGAGCGTTATAAGAGGCTGATATCAGTCACATATGATGTAATGTCTGGAGGTTATATCAGTACTGGAGCGTTATAAGAGGCTGATATCAGTCACATATGATGTAATGTCTGGAGGTTATATCAGTGCTGGAGTTTTATAAGAGGCTGATATCAGTCACATATGGTGTAATGTCTGGAGGTTATATCAGTACTGGAGCGTTATAAGAGGGGCTGATATCAGTCACATATGGTGTAATGTCTGGAGGTTATATCAGTACTGGAGAGTTATAAGAGGCTGATATCAGTCACATATGGTGTAATGTCTGGAGGTTATATCAGTACTGGAGCGTTATAAGAGGCTGATATCAGTCACATATGATGTAATGTCTGGAGGTTATATCAGTACTGGAGCGTTATAAGAGGCTGATATCAGTCACATATGATGTAATGTCTGGAGGTTATATCAGTACTGGAGCGTTATAAGAGGCTGATATCAGTCACATATGGTGTAATGTCTGGAGGGTATGTCAGTACTGGAGCGTTATAACAGGGGCTGATATCAGTCACATATGATGTAATGTCTGGAGGTTATATCAGTACTGGAGCATTATAAGAGGCTGATATCAGTCACATATGGTGTAATGTCTGGAGGTTATATCAGTATTGGAGCGTTATAAGAGGGGCTGATATCAGTCACATATGATGTAATGTCTGGAGGTTATATCAGTACTGGAGCGTTATAAGAGGCTGATATCAGTCACATATGGTGTAATGTCTGGAGGTTATATCAGTACTGGAGCGTTATAAGAGGCTGATATCAGTCACATATGATGTAATGTCTGGAGGTTATATCAGTACTGGAGCGTTATAAGAGGGGCTGATATCAGTCACATATGATGTAATGTCTGGAGGTTATATCAGTGCTGGAGTTTTATAAGAGGCTGATATCAGTCACATATGGTGTAATGTCTGGAGGTTATATCAGTGCTGGAGCGTTATAAGAGGAGATGATATCAGTCACATATGATGTAATGTCTGGAGGTTATATCAGTACTGGAGCTTTATAAGAGGCTGATATCAGTCACATATAATGTAATGTCTGGAGGTTATATCAGTACTGGAGCGTTATAAGAGGCTGATATCAGTCACATATGGTGTAATGTCTGGAGGTTAAATCAGTACTGGAGCGTTATAAGAGGCTGATATCAGTCACATATGATGTAATGTCTGGAGGTTATATCAGTACTGGAGAGTTATAAGAGGCTGATATCAGTCACATATGGTGTAATGTCTGGAGGTTAAATCAGTACTGGAGCGTTATAAGAGGCTGATATCAGTCACATATGGTGTAATGTCTGGAGGTTAAATCAGTACTGGAGCGTTATAAGAGGCTGATATCAGTCACATATGGTGTAATGTCTGGAGGTTATATCAGTGCTGGAGGGTTATAAGAGGCTGATATCAGTCACATATGATGTAATGTCTGGAGGTTATATCAGTACTGGAGCGATATAAGAGGGGCTGATATCAGTCACATATGATGTAATGTCTGGAGGTTATATCAGTACTGGAGCGTTATAAGAGGGGCTGATATCAGTCACATATGGTGTAATGTCTGGAGGTTAAATCAGTACTGGAGCGTTATAAGAGGCTGATATCAGTCACATATGATGTAATATCTGGAGGTTATATCAGTACTGGAGCGTTATAAGAGGCTGATATCAGTCACATATGATGTAATGTCTGGAGGTTATATCAGTACTGGAGCGTTATAAAAGGCTGATATCAGTCACATATGATGTAATGTCTGGAGGTTATATCAGTGCTGGAGTTTTATAAGAGGCTGATATCAGTCACATATGGTGTAATGTCTGGAGGTTATATCAGTACTGGAGCGTTATAAGAGGGGCTGATATCAGTCACATATGGTGTAATGTCTGGAGGTTATATCAGTACTGGAGAGTTATAAGAGGCTGATATCAGTCACATATGGTGTAATGTCTGGAGGTTATATCAGTACTGGAGCGTTATAAGAGGCTGATATCAGTCACATATGATGTAATGTCTGGAGGTTATATCAGTACTGGAGCGTTATAAGAGGCTGATATCAGTCACATATGATGTAATGTCTGGAGGTTATATCAGTACTGGAGCGTTATAAGAGGCTGATATCAGTCACATATGGTGTAATGTCTGGAGGGTATGTCAGTACTGGAGCGTTATAACAGGGGCTGATATCAGTCACATATGGTGTAATGTCTGGAGGTTATATCAGTACTGGAGCGTTATAAGAGGGGCTGATATCAGTCACATATGATGTAATGTCTGGAGGTTATATCAGTACTGGAGCGTTATAAGAGGCTGATATCAGTCACATATGGTGTAATGTCTGGAGGTTGTATCAGTACTGGAGCGTTATAAGAGGTTGATATCAGTTAAATATGGTGTAATGTCTGGAGGTTATATCAGTACTGGAGCGTTATAAAAGGCTGATATCAGTCACATATGATGTAATGTCTGGAGGTTATATCAGTACTGGAGCGTTATAAGAGGCTGATATCAGTCACATATGATGTAATGTCTGGAGGTTATATCAGTACTGAAGCGTTATAAGAGGCTGATATCAGTCACATATGGTGTAATGTCTGGAGGTTATATCAGTACTGGAGCGTTATAACAGGGACTGAAATCAGTCACATATGATGTAATGTCTGGAGGTTATATCAGTACTGGAGCGTTATAAGAGGGGCTGATATCAGTCACATATGATGTAATGTCTGGAGGTTATATCAGTACTGGAGCGTTATAAGAGGGGCTGATATCAGTCACATATGGTGTAATGTCTGGAGGTTATATCAGTACTGGAGTGTTATAAGAGGCTGATATCAGTCACATATGATGTAATGTCTGGAGGTTATATCAGTACTGGAGCGTTATAAGAGGCTGATATCAGTCACATATGGTGTAATGTCTGGAGGTTATATCAGTACTGAAGTGTTATAAGAGGCTGATATCAGTCACATATGATGTAATGTCTGAAGGTTATATCAGTACTGGAGCGTTATAAGAGGAGCTGATATCAGTCACATATGGTGTAATGTCTGGAGGTTATATCAGTACTGGAGTGTTATAAGAGGCTGATATCAGTCACATATGATGTAATGTCTGGAGGTTATATCAGTACTGGAGCGTTATAAGAGGCTGATATCAGTCACATATGGTGTAATGTCTGGAGGTTATATCAGTACTGGAGCGTTATAACAGGGGCTGATATCAGTCACATATGATGTAATGTCTGGAGGTTATATCAGTACTGGAGCGTTATAAGAGGGGCTGATATCAGTCACATATGATGTAATGTCTGGAGGTTATATCAGTACTGGAGCGTTATAAGAGGGGCTGATATCAGTCACATATGGTGTAATGTCTGGAGGTTATATCAGTACTGGAGCGTTATAAGAGGGGATGATATCAGTCACACATGATGTAATGTCTGGAGGTTATATCAGTACTGGAGCGTTATAAGAGGGGCTGATATCAGTCACATATGGTGTAATGTCTGGAGGTTATATCAGTACTGGAGCGTTATAAGAGGGGCTGATATCAGTCACATATGGTGTGATGTCTGGAGGTTATATCAGTACTGGAGCGTTATAAGAGGGGCTGATATCAGTCACATATGGTGTAATGTCTGGAGGTTATATCAGTACTGGAGCGTTATAAGAGAGGCTGATATCAGTCACATATGGTGTAATGTCTAGAGGTTATATCAGTACTGGAGCGTTATAAGAGGGTCTGATATCAGTCACATATGATGTAATGTCTGGAGGTTATATCAGTACTGGAGTGTTATAAGAGGGGCTGATATCAGTCACATATAGGGTAATGTCTGGAGGTTATATCAGTACTGGAGCGTTATAAGAGGGGTTGATATCAGTCACATATGGTGTAATGTCTGGAGCTTATATCAGTACTGGAGCGTTATAAGAGGGGTTGATATCAGTCAGATATGGTGTAATGTCTGGAGGTTACATCAGTATTGGAGCGTTATAAGAGGGTCTGATATCAGTCACATATGATGTAATGTCTGGAGGTTATATCAGTACTGGAGCGTTATAAGATGGGCTGATATCAGTCACATATGGTGTAATGTCTGGAGGTTATATCAGTACTGGAGCGTTATAACAGGGACTGAAATCAGTCACATATGATGTAATGTCTGGAGGTTATATCAGTACTGGAGCGTTATAAGAGGGGCTGATATCAGTCACATATGATGTAATGTCTGGAGGTTATATCAGTACTGGAGCGTTATAAGAGGGGCTGATATCAGTCACATATGGTGTAATGTCTGGAGGTTATATCAGTACTGGAGTGTTATAAGAGGCTGATATCAGTCACATATGATGTAATGTCTGGAGGTTATATCAGTACTGGAGCGTTATAAGAGGCTGATATCAGTCACATATGGTGTAATGTCTGGAGGTTATATCAGTACTGAAGTGTTATAAGAGGCTGATATCAGTCACATATGATGTAATGTCTGAAGGTTATATCAGTACTGGAGCGTTATAAGAGGAGCTGATATCAGTCACATATGGTGTAATGTCTGGAGGTTATATCAGTACTGGAGTGTTATAAGAGGCTGATATCAGTCACATATGATGTAATGTCTCGAGGTTATATCAGTACTGGAGCGTTATAAGAGGCTGATATCAGTCACATATGGTGTAATGTCTGGAGGTCATATCAGTACTGGAGCGTTATAACAGGGGCTGATATCAGTCACATATGATGTAATGTCTGGAGGTTATATCAGTACTGGAGCTTTATAAGAGGGGCTGATATCAGTCACATATGATGTAATGTCTGGAGGTTATATCAGTACTGGAGCGTTATAAGAGGGGCTGATATCAGTCACATATGGTGCAATGTCTGGAGGTTATATCAGTACTGGATCGTTATAAGAGGGGCTGATATCAGTCACACATGATGTAATGTCTGGAGGTTATATCAGTACTGGAGCGTTATAAGAGGGGCTGATATCAGTCACATATGTTGTAATGTCTGGAGGTTATATCAGTACTGGAGCGTTATAAGAGGGGTTGATATCAGTCACATATGGTGTAATGTCTGGAGGTTACATCAGTACTGGAGCGTTATAAGAGGGTCTGATATCAGTCACATATGATGTAATGTCTGGAGGTTATATCAGTACTGGAGGGTTATAAGAGGCTGATGTCAGTCACATATGGTGTAATGTCTGGAGGTTATATCATTACTGGAGCGTTATAAGAGGCTGATGTCAGTCACATATGGTGTAATGTCTGGAGGTTATATCAGTACTGGAGCGTTATAAGAGGGGCTGATATCAGTCACACATGATGTAATGTCTGGAGGTTATATCAGTACTGGAGTGTTATAAGAGGGGCTGATATCAGTCACATATGGTGTAATGTCTGGAGGTTATATCAGTACTGGAGCGTTATAAGAGGGGCTGATATCAGTCACATATGGTGTAATGTCTGGAGGTTATATCAGTACTGGAGCGTTATAAGAGGGGCTGATATCAGTCACATATGGTGTAATGTCTGGAGGTTATATCAGTACTGGAGCGTTATAAGAGGGGCTGATATCAGTCACATATGATGTAATGTCTGGAGGTTATATCAGTACTGGAGCGTTATAAGAGGGGCTGATATCAGTCACATATGGTGTAATGTCTGGAGGTTATATCAGTACTGGAACGTTATAAGAGGGGCTGATATCAGTCACATATGATGTAATGTCTTTAGGTTATATCAGTACTGGAGCGTTATAAGAGGGGCTGATATCAGTCACATATGGTGTAATGTCTGGAGGTTATATCAGTACTGGAGCGTTATAAGAGGGGCTGATATCAGTCACATATGGTGTAATGTCTGGAGGTTATATCAGTACTGGAGCGTTATAAGAGGGGTTGATATCAGTCACATATGGTGTAATGTCTGGAGGTTACATCAGTACTGGAGCGTTATAAGAGGGTCTGATATCAGTCACATATGATGTAATGTCTGGAGGTTATATCAGTACTGGAGCGTTATAAGATGGGCTGATATCAGTCACATATGGTGTAATGTCTGGAGGTTATATCAGTACTGGAGCGTTATAAGAGGGGTTGATATCAGTCACATATGGTGTAATGTCTGGAGGTTACATCAGTACTGGAGCGTTATAAGAGGGTCTGATATCAGTCACATATGATGTAATGTCTGCAGGTTATATCAGTACTGGAGGGTTATAAGAGGCTGATGTCAGTCACATATGGTGTAATGTCTGGAGGTTATATCAGTACTGGAGCGTTATAAGAGGCTGATGTCAGTCACATATGGTGTAATGTCTGGAGGTTATATCAGTACTGGAGCGTTATAAGAGGGGTTGATATCAGTCACATATGGTGTAATTTCTGGAGGTTATATCAGTACTGGAGCGTTATAAGAGGGGCTGATATCAGTCACATATGGTGTAATGTCTGGAGGTTATATCAGTACTGGAGCGTTATAAGAGGGGCTGATATCAGTCACATATGGTGTAATGTCTGGAGGTTATATCAGTACTGGAGCGTTATAAGAGGCTGATATCAGTCACATATGATGTAATATCTGGAGGTTATATCAGTACTGGAGCGTTATAAGAGGCTGATATCAGTCACATATGATGTAATGTCTGGAGGTTATATCAGTACTGGAGCGTTATAAGAGGCTGATATCAGTCACATATGGTGTAATGTCTGGAGGTTATATCAGTACTGGAGTGTTATAAGAGGCTGATATCAGTCACATATGATGTAATGTCTGGAGGTTATATCAGTACTGGAGCGTTATAAGAGGCTGATATCAGTCACATATGGTGTAATGTCTGGAGGTTATATCAGTACTGGAGCGTTATAAGAGGGGCTGATATCAGTCACATATGATGTAATGTCTGGAGGTTATATCAGTACTGGAGCGTTATAAGAGGGGCTGATATCAGTCACATATGGTGTAATGTCTGGAGGTTACATCAGTACTGGAGCGTTATAAGAGGGTCTGATATCAGTCACATATGATGTAATGTCTGGAGGTTATATCAGTACTGGAGTGTTATAAGAGGGGCTGATATCAGTCACATATAGTGTAATGTCTGGAGGTTATATCAGTACTGGAGCGTTATAAGAGGCTGATATCAGTCACATATGATGTAATGTCTGGAGGTTATATCAGTACTGGAGCGTTATAAGAGGCTGATATCAGTCACATATGATGTAATGTCTGGAGGTTATATCAGTACTGGAGCGTTATAAGAGGCTGATATCAGTCACATATGGTGTAATGTCTGGAGGGTATGTCAGTACTGGAGCGATATAACATGGGCTGATATCAGTCACATATGATGTAATGTCTGGAGGTTATATCAGTACTGGAGCGTTATAAGAGGGGCTGATATCAGTCACATATGGTGTAATGTCTGGAGGTTATATCAGTACTGGAGTGTTATAAGAGGCTGATATCAGTCACATATGCTGTAATGTCTGGAGGTTATATCAGTACTGGAGCGTTATAAGAGGCTGATATCAGTCACATATGGTGTAATGTCTGGAGGTTATATCAGTACTGGAGTGTTATAAGAGGCTGATATCAGTCACATATGATGTAATGTCTGGAGGTTATATCAGTACTGGAGCGTTATAAGAGGAGCTGATATCAGTCACATATGGTGTAATGTCTGGAGGTTATATCAGTACTGGAGTGTTATAAGAGGCTGATATCAGTCACATATGATGTAATGTCTGGAGGTTATATCAGTACTGGAGCGTTATAAGAGGCTGATATCAGTCACATATGGTGTAATGTCTGGAGGTTATATCAGTACTGGAGCGTTATAACAGGGGCTGATATCAGTCACATATGATGTAATGTCTGGAGGTTATATCAGTACTGGAGCGTTATAAGAGGGGCTGATATCAGTCACATATGATGTAATGTCTGGAGGTTATATCAGTACTGGAGCGTTATAAGAGGGGCTGATATCAGTCACATATGGTGTAATGTCTGGAGGTTATATCAGTACTGGAGCGTTATAAGAGGGGCTGATATCAGTCACACATGATGTAATGTCTGGAGGTTATATCAGTACTGGAGCTTTATAAGAGGGGCTGATATCAGTCACATATGGTGTAATGTCTGGAGGTTATATCAGTACTGGAGCGTTATAAGAGGGGCTGATATCAGTCACATATGGTGTAATGTCTGGAGGTTATATCAGTACTGGAGCGTTATAAGAGGGGCTGATATCAGTCACATATGATGTAATATCTGGAGGTTATATCAGTACTGGAGCGTTATAAGAGGGGCTGATATCATTCACATATGGTGTAATGTCTGGAGGTTATATCAGTACTGGAGCGTTATAAGAGGGGCTGATATCAGTCACTTATGGTGTAATGTCTGGAGGTTATATCAGTACTGGAGCGTTATAAGAGGGGTTGATATCAGTCACATATGGTGTAATGTCTGGAGGTTACATCAGTACTGGAGCGTTATAAGAGGGTCTGATATCAGTCACATATGATGTAATGTCTGGAGGTTATATCAGTACTTGAGGGTTATAAGAGGCTGATGTCAGTCACATATGGTGTAATGTCTGGAGGTTATATCAGTACTGGAGCGTTATAAGAGGGGTTGATATCAGTCACATATGGTGTAATTTCTGGAGGTTATATCAGTACTGGAGCGTTATAAGAGGGGCTGATATCAGTCACATATGGTGTAATGTCTGGAGGTTATATCAGTACTGGAGCGTTATAAGAGGGGCTGATATCAGTCACATATGGTGTAATGTCTGGAGGTTATATCAGTACTGGAGCGTTATAAGAGGCTGATATCAGTCACATATGATGTAATGTCTGGAGGTTATATCAGTACTGGAGCGTTATAAGAGGCTGATATCAGTCACATATGATGTAATGTCTGGAGGTTATATCAGTACTGGAGCGTTATAAGAGGCTGATATCAGTCACATATGGTGTAATGTCTGGAGGGTATGTCAGTACTGGAGCGATATAACAGGGGCTGATATCAGTCACATATGATGTAATGTCTGGAGGTTATATCAGTACTGGAGCGTTATAAGAGGCTGATATCAGTCACATATGGTGTAATGTCTGGAGGTTATATCAGTACTGGAGCGTTATAACAGGGGCTGATATCAGTCACATATGATGTAATGTCTGGAGGTTATATCAGTACTGGAGCGTTATAAGAGGGGCTGATATCAGTCACATATGATGTAATGTCTGGAGGTTATATCAGTACTGGAGCGTTATAAGAGGGGCTGATATCAGTCACATATGGTGTAATGTCTGGAGGTTATATCAGTACTGGAGCGTTATAAGACAGGCTGATATCAGTCACACATGATGTAATGTCTGGAGGTTATATCAGTACTGGAGCTTTATAAGAGGGGCTGATATCAGTCACATATGGTGTAATGTCTGGAGGTTATATCAGTACTGGAGCGTTAAAAGAGGGGCTGATATCAGTCACATATGATGTAATATCTGGAGGTTATATCAGTACTGGAGCGTTATAAGAGGGGCTGATATCATTCACATATGGTGTAATGTCTGGAGGTTATATCAGTACTGGAGCGTTATAAGAGGGGCTGATATCAGTCACATATGGTGTAATGTCTGGAGGTTATATCAGTACTGGAGCGTTATAAGAGGGGTTGATATCAGTCACATATGGTGTAATGTCTGGAGGTTACATCAGTACTGGAGCGTTATAAGAGGGTCTGATATCAGTCACATATGATGTAATGTCTGGAGGTTATATCAGTACTGGAGTGTTATAAGAGGGGCTGATATCAGTCACATATAGTGTAATGTCTGGAGGTTATATCAGTACTGGAGCGTTATAAGAGGGGTTGATATCAGTCACATATGGTGTAATGTCTGGAGGTTAAATTAGTACTGGAGTGTTATAAGAGTGGTTGATATCAGTCACATATGGTGTAATGTCTGGAGGTTACATCAGTACTGGAGCGTTATAAGAGGGTCTGATATCAGTCACATATGATGTAATGTCTGGAGGTTATATCAGTACTGGAGCGTTATAAGAGGGGCTGATATCAGTCACATATGGTGTAATGTCTGGAGGTTATATCAGTAATGGAGCGTTATAAGAGGGGTTGATATCAGTCACATATGGTGTAATGTCTGGAGGTTACATCAGTACTGGAGCGTTATAAGAGGGTCTGATATCAGTCACATATGGTGTAATGTCTGGAGGTTATATCAGTACTGGAGTGTTATAAGAGGCTGATATCAGTCACATGTGATGTAATGTCTGGAGGTTATATCAGTACTGGAGCGTTATAAGAGGGGCTGATATCAGTCACATATAGTGTAATGTCTGGAGGTTATATCAGTACTGGAGCGTTATGAGAGGGGTTGATATCAGTCACATATGGTGTAATGTCTGGAGGTTATATCAGTACTGGAGCGTTATAAGAGGGTCTGATATCAGTCACATATGGTGTAATGTCTGGAGGTTACATCAGTACTGGAGCGTTATAAGAGGCTGGTATCAGTCACATATGATGTAATGTCTGAAGGTTATATCAGTACTGGAGCGTTATAAGAGGCTGATATCAGTCACATATGGTGTAATGTCTGGAGGTTATATCAGTACTGGAGCGTTATAAGAGGCTGATATCAGTCACATATGATGTAATGTCTGGAGGTTATATCAGTACTGGAGCGTTATAAGAGGGGCTGATATCAGTCACATATGATGTAATGTCTGGAGGTTATATCAGTGCTGGAGTTTTATAAGAGGCTGATATCATTCAGATATGGTGTAATGTCTGGAGGTTATATCAGTGCTGGAGCGTTATAAGAGGAGATGATATCAGTCACATATGATGTAATGTCTGGAGGTTATATCAGTACTGGAGCTTTATAAGAGGCTGATATCAGTCACATATGATGTAATGTCTGGAGGTTATATCAGTGCTGGAGGGTTATAAGAGGCTGATATCAGTCACATATGATGTAATGTCTGGAGGTTATATCAGTACTGGAGCGATATAAGAGGGGCTGATATCAGTCACATATGATGTCATGTCTGGAGGTTATATCAGTACTGGAGCGTTATAAGAGGGGCTGATATCAGTCACATATGGTGTAATGTCTGGAGGTTAAATCAGTACTGGAGCGTTATAAGAGGCTGATATCAGTCACATATGATGTAATATCTGGAGGTTATATCAGTACTGGAGCGTTATAAGAGGCTGATATCAGTCACATATGATGTAATGTCTGGAGGTTATATCAGTACTGGAGCGTTATAAGAGGCTGATATCAGTCACATATGATGTAATGTCTGGAGGTTATATCAGTACTGGAGTGTTATAAGAGGAGCTGATATCAGTCACATATAGTGCAATGTCTGGAGGTTATATCAGTACTGGAGTGTTATAAGAGGCTGATATCAGTCACATATGGTGTAATGTCTGGAGGTTATATCAGTGCTGGAGTTTTATAAGAGGCTGATATCAGTCACATATGGTGTAATGTCTGGAGGTTATATCAGTACTGGAGCGTTATAAGAGGAGCTGATATCAGTCACATATGGTGCAATGTCTGGAGGTTATATCAGTACTGGAGTGTTATAAGAGGCTGATATCAGTCACATATGATGTAATGTCTGGAGGTTATATCAGTACTGGAGCGTTCTAAGAGGCTGATATCAGTCACATATGGTGTAATGTCTGGAGGTTATGTCAGTACTGGAGCGTTATAACAGGGGCTGATATCAGTCACATATGATGTAATGTCTGGAGGTTATATCAGTACTGGAGCGTTATAAGAGGGGCTGATATCAGTCACATATGATGTAATGTCTGGAGGTTATATCAGTACTGGAGCGTTATAAGAGGGGCTGATATCAGTCACATATGGTGTAATGTCTGGAGGTTATATCAGTACTGGAGCGTTATAAGAGGGGCTGATATCAGTCACACATGATGTAATGTCTGGAGGTTATATCAGTACTGGAGCTTTATAAGAGGGGCTGATATCAGTCACATATGGTTTAATGTCTAGAGGTTATATCAGTACTGGAGCGTTGTAAGAGGAGCTGATATCAGTCACATATGGTGTAATGTCTGGAGGTTATATCAGTACTGGAGCGTTATAAGAGGGGCTGATATCAGTCACATATGATGTAATATCTGGAGGTTATATCAGTACTGGAGCGTTATAAGAGGGGCTGATATCAGTCACATATGGTGTAATGTCTGGAGGTTATATCAGTACTGGAGCGTTATAAGAGGGGCTGATATCAGTCACATATGGTGTAATGTCTGGAGGTTATATCAGTACTGGAGCGTTATAAGAGGGGTTGATATCAGTCACATATGGTGTAATGTCTGGAGGTTATATCAGTACTGGAGCGTTATAAGAGGGTCTGATATCAGTCACATATGATGTAATGTCTGGAGGTTATATCAGTACTGGAGTGTTATAAGAGGGGCTGATATCAGTCACATATAGTGTAATGTCTGGAGGTTATATCAGTACTGGAGCGTTATAAGAGGGGTTGATATCAGTCACATATGGTGTAATGTCTGGAGGTTATATCAGTACTGGAGCGTTATAAGAGGGGTTTATATCAGTCACATATGGTGTAATGTCTGGAGGTTACATCAGTACTGGAGCGTTATAAGAGGGTCTGATATCAGTCACATATGATGTAATGTCTGGAGGTTACATCAGTACTGGAGCGTTATAAGAGGGTCTGATATCAGTCACATATGATGTAATGTCTGGAGGTTATATCAGTACTAGAGTGTTATAAGAGGGGCTGATATCAGTCACATATGGTGTAATGTCTGGAGGTTATATCCGTACTGGAGCGTTATAAGAGGGGTTGATATCAGTCACATATGGTGTAATGTCTGGAGGTTATATCAGTACTGGAGCGTTATAAGAGGGGTTTATATCAGTCCCATATGGTGTAATGTCTGGAGGTTACATCAGTACTGGAGCGTTATAAGAGGGTCTGATATCAGTCACATATGATGTAATGTCTGGAGGTTATATCAGTACTGGAGCGTTATAAGAGGGGCTGATATCAGTCACATATGGTGTAATGTCTGGAGGTTATATCAGTACTGGAGCGTTATAAGAGGGGTTGATATCAGTCACATACGGTGTAATGTCTGGAGGTTACATCAGTACTGGAGCGTTATAAGTGGGTCTGATATCAGTCACATATGATGTAATGTCTTTTGGTTATATCAGTACTGGAGCATTATAAGAGGGGCTGATATCAGTCACATATAGTGTAATGTCTGGAGGTTATATCAGTACTGGAGCGTTATAAGAGGGGTTGATATCAGTCACATATGGTGTAATGTCTGGAGGTTATATCAGTACTGGAGCGTTATAAGAGGGTCTGATATCAGTCACATATGGTGTAATGTCTGGAGGTTACATCAGTACTGGAGCGTTATAAGAGGGGCTGATATCAGTCACATATGGTGTAATGTCTGGGGGTTATATCAGTGCTGGAGCGTTTTAGGAGGCTGATATCAGTCACATATGGTGTAATGTCTGGATGTTATATCAGTACTGGAGCGTTATAAGAGGCTGATATCAGTCACATATGGTGTAATGTCTGGAGGTTATATCAGTGCTGGAGCGTTATAAGAGGGGCTGATATCAGTCACATATGGTGAAATGTCTGGAGGTTATATCAGTACTGGAGCGTAATAAGAGGCTGATATCAGTCACATATGGTGTAATGTCTGGAGGTTATATCAGTACTGGAGCGTTATAAGAGAGGCTGATATCAGTCACATATGATGTAATGTCTGGAGGTTATATCAGTACTGGAGCGTTATAAGAGGCTGATATCAGTCACATATGATGTAATATCTGAAGGTTATATCAGTACTGGAGCGTTATAAGAGGCTGATATCAGTCACATATGATGTAATGTCTGAAGGTTATTTCAGTACTGGAGCATTATAAGTGGCTGATATCAGTCACATATGGTGTAATGTCTGGAGGTTATATCAGTACTGGAGCGTTATAAGAGGGGCTGATATCAGTCACATATGGTGTATTGTCTGGAGGTTAAATCAGTGCTGGAGCATTATAAGAGGCTGATATCAGTCACATATGATGTAATGTCTGGAGGTTATATCAGTACTGGAGCGTTATAAGAGGCTGATATCAGTCACATATGATGTAATGTCTGGAGGTTATATCAGTACTGGAGCGTTATAAGAGGCTGATATCAGTCACATATGATGTAATGTCTGGAGGTTATATCAGTACTGGAGCGTTATAAGAGGGGCTGATATCAGTCACATATGATGTAATGTCTGGAGGTTATATCAGTACTGGAGCGTTATAAGAGGCTGATATCAGTCACATATGGTGTAATGTCTGGAGGTTTTATCAGTACTGGAGCGTTATAAGAGGAGCTGATATCAGTCATATGGTGTAATGTCTGGAGGTTATATCAGTACTGGAGCGTTATAAGAGGGGCTGATATCAGTCACATATGGTGTAATGTCTGGAGGTTATATCAGTACTGGAGCGTTATAAGAGGCTGATATCAGTCACATATGATGTAATGTCTGGAGGTTATATCAGTACTGGAGTGTTACAAGAGGGGCTGATATCAGTCACATATGATGTAATGTCTGGAGGTTATATCAGTACTGGAGCGTTATAAGAGGCTGATATCAGTCACATATGATGTAATGTCTGGAGGTTATATCAGTACTGGAGCGTTATAAGAGGAGTTGATATCAGTCACATATGATGTAATGTCTGGAGGTTATATCAGTACTGGAGCATTATAGGAGGCTGATATCAGTCACATATGGTGTAATGTCTGGAGGTTATATCAGTACTGGAGCGTTATAAGAGGCTGATATCAGTCACATATGGTATAATGTCCGGAGGTTATATCAGTACTGGAGCGTTATAAGAGGGGCTGATATCAGTCACATATGGTGTAATGTCTGGAGGTTATATCAGTACTGGAGCTTTATAAGAGGCTGATATCAGTCACATATGATGTAATGTCTGGAGGTTATATCAGTACTGGAGCGTTATAAGAGGCTGATATCAGTCACATATGATGTAATGTCTGGAGGTTATATCAGTACTGGAGCTTTATAAGAGGCTGATATCAGTCACATATGATGTAATGTCTGGAGGTTATATCAGTACTGGAGCGTTGTAAGAGGGGCTGATATCAGTCACATATGGTGTAATGTCTGGAGGTTATATCAGTACTGGAGCTTTATAAGAGGCTGATATCAGTCACATATGATGTAATGTCTGGAGGTTATATCAGTACTGGAGCGTTATAAGAGGCTGATATCAGTCACATATGATGTAATGTCTGGAGGTTATATCAGTACTGGAGCTTTATAAGAGGCTGATATCAGTCACATATGATGTAATGTCTGGAGGTTATATCAGTACTGGAGTGTTATAAGAGGGGCTGATATCAGTCACATATGATGTAATGTCTGGAGGTTATATCAGTACTGGAGCGTTATAAGAGGCTGATATCAGTCACATATGATGTAATGTCTGGAGGTTATATCAGTACTGGAGCGTTATAAGAGGCTGATATCAGTCACATATGATGTAATGTCTGGAGGTTATATCAGTACTGGAGCGTTATAAGAGGGGCTGATATCAGTCACATATGATGTAATGTCTGGAGGTTATATCAGTACTGGAGTGTTATAAGAGGGGCTGATATCAGTCACATATAGTGTAATGTCTGGAGGTTATATCAGTACTGGAGCGTTATAAGAGGGGTTGATATCAGTCACATATGGTGTAATGTCTGGAGGTTATATCAGTACTGGAGCGTTATAAGAGGGGTTGATATCAGTCACATATGGTGTAATGTCTGGAGGTTACATCAGTACTGGAGCGTTATAAGAGGGTCTGATATCAGTCACACATGATGTAATGTCTGGAGGTTATATCAGTACTGGAGCGTTATAAGAGGGGCTGATATCAGTCACATATGGTGTAATGTCTGGAGGTTATATCAGTACTGGAGCGTTATAAGAAGGGCTGATATCAGTCACATATGGTGTAATGTCTGGAGGTTATATCAGTACTGGAGCGTTATAAGAGGGGCTGATATCAGTCACATATGGTGTAATGTCTGGAGGTTATATCAGTACTGGAGCGTTATAAGAGGGGTTGATATCAGTCACATATGGTGTAATGTCTGGAGGTTACATCAGTACTGGAGCGTTATAAGAGGGTCTGATATCAGTCACATATGATGTAATGTCTGGAGGTTATATCAGTACTGGAGTGTTATAAGAGGGGCTGATATCAGTCACATATAGTGTAATGTCTGGAGGTTATATCAGTACTGGAGCGTTATAAGAGGGGTTGATATCAGTCACATATGGTGTAATGTCTGGAGGTTATATCAGTACTGGAGCGTTATAAGAGGAGTTGATATCAGTCACATATGGTGTAATGTCTGGAGGTTACATCAGTACTGGAGCGTTATAAGAGGGTCTGATATCAGTCACACATGATGTAATGTCTGGAGGTTATATCAGTACTGGAGCGTTATAAGAGGGGCTGATATCAGTCACATATGGTGTAATGTCTGGAGGTTATATCAGTACTGGAGCGTTATAAGAGGGGTTGATATCAGTCACATATGGTGTAATGTCTGGAGGTTACATCAGTACTGGAGCGTTATAAGAGGGTCTGATATCAGTCACATATGATGTAATGTCTGGAGGTTATATCAGTACTGGAGCGTTATAAGAGGGGCTGATATCAGTCACATATGGTGTAATGTCTGGAGGTTATATCAGTACTGGAGCGTTATAAGAGGGGCTGATATCAGTCACATATTGTGTAATGTCTGGAGGTTATATCAGTACTGGAGCTTTATAAGAGGGGTTGATATCAGTCACATATGGTGTAATGTCTGGAGGTTACATCAGTACTGGAGCGTTATAAGAGGGTCTGATATCAGTCACATCTGATGTAATGTCTGGAGGTTATATCAGTACTGGAGTGTTATAAGAGGGGCTGATATCAGTCACATATAGTGTAATGTCTGGAGGTTATATCAGTACTGGAGCGTTATAAGAGGCTGATATCAGTCACATATGATGTAATGTCTGGAGCTTATATCAGTACTGGAGCTTTATAAGAGGCTGATATCAGTCACATATGATGTAATGTCTGGAGGTTATATCAGTACTGGAGCGTTATAAGAGGGGCTGATATCAGTCACATATGGTGTAATGTCTGGAGGTTATATCAGTACTGGAGCTTTATAAGAGGCTGATATCAGTCACATATGATGTAATGTCTGGAGGTTATATCAGTACTGGAGCGTTATAAGAGGCTGATATCAGTCACATATGATGTAATGTCTGGAGGTTATATCAGTACTGGAGCTTTATAAGAGGCTGATATCAGTCACATATGATGTAATGTCTGGAGGTTATATCAGTACTGGAGTGTTATAAGAGGGGCTGATATCAGTCACATATGATGTAATGTCTGGAGGTTATATCAGTACTGGAGCGTTATAAGAGGCTGATATCAGTCACATATGATGTAATGTCTGGAGGTTATATCAGTACTGGAGCGTTATAAGAGGCTGATATCAGTCACATATGGTATAATGTCCGGAGGTTATATCAGTACTGGAGCGTTATAAGAGGGGCTGATATCAGTCACATATGGTGTAATGTCTGGAGGTTATATCAGTACTGGAGCTTTATAAGAGGCTGATATCAGTCACATATGATGTAATGTCTGGAGGTTATATCAGTACTGGAGCGTTATAAGAGGCTGATATCAGTCACATATGATGTAATGTCTGGAGGTTATATCAGTACTGGAGCTTTATAAGAGGCTGATATCAGTCACATATGATGTAATGTCTGGAGGTTATATCAGTACTGGAGCGTTATAAGAGGGGCTGATATCAGTCACATATGGTGTAATGTCTGGAGGTTATATCAGTACTGGAACTTTATAAGAGGCTGATATCAGTCACATATGATGTAATGTCTGGAGGTTATATCAGTACTGGAGCGTTATAAGAGGCTGATATCAGTCACATATGATGTAATGTCTGGAGGTTATATCAGTACTGGAGCTTTATAAGAGGCTGATATCAGTCACATATGATGTAATGTCTGGAGGTTATATCAGTACTGGAGTGTTATAAGAGGGGCTGATATCAGTCACATATGATGTAATGTCTGGAGGTTATATCAGTACTGGAGCGTTATAAGAGGCTGATATCAGTCACATATGATGTAATGTCTGGAGGTTATATCAGTACTGGAGCGTTAAAAGAGGCTGATATCAGTCATATATGATGTAATGTCTGGAGGTTATATCAGTACTGGAGCGTTATAAGAGGGGCTGATATCAGTCACACATGATGTAATGTCTGGAGGTTATATCAGTACTGGAGCTTTATAAGAGGGGCTGATATCAGTCACATATGGTGTAATGTCTGGAGGTTATATCAGTACTGGAGCGTTATAAGAAGGGCTGATATCAGTCACATATGGTGTAATGTCTGGAGGTTATATCAGTACTGGAGCGTTATAAGAGGGGCTGATATCAGTCACATATGGTGTAATGTCTGGAGGTTATATCAGTACTGGAGCGTTATAAGAGGGGTTGATATCAGTCACATATGGTGTAATGTCTGGAGGTTACATCAGTCCTGGAGCGTTATAAGAGGGTCTGATATCAGTCACATATGATGTAATGTCTGGAGGTTATATCAGTACTGGAGTGTTATAAGAGGGGCTGATATCAGTCACATATAGTGTAATGTCTGAAGGTTATATCAGTACTGGAGCGTTATAAGAGGGGTTGATATCAGTCACATATGGTGTAATGTCTGGAGGTTATATCAGTACTGGAGCGTTATAAGAGGGGTTGATATCAGTCACATATGGTGTAATGTCTGGAGGTTACATCAGTACTGGAGCATTATAAGAGGGTCTGATATCAGTCACACATGATGTAATGTCTGGAGATTATATCAGTACTGGAGCGTTATAAGAGGGGCTGATATCAGTCACATATGGTGTAATGTCTGGAGGTTATATCAGTACTGGAGCGTTATAAGAAGGGCTGATATCAGTCACATATGGTGTAATGTCTGGAGGTTATATCAGTACTGGAGCGTTATAAGAGGGGCTGATATCAGTCACATATGGTGTAATGTCTGGAGGTTATATCAGTACTGGAGCGTTATAAGAGGGGTTGATATCAGTCACATATGGTGTAATGTCTGGAGGTTACATCAGTACTGGAACGTTATAAGAGGGTCTGATATCAGTCACATATGATGTAATGTCTGGAGGTTATATCAGTACTGGAGTGTTATAAGAGGGGCTGATATCAGTCACATATAGTGTAATGTCTGGAGGTTATATCAGTACTGGAGCGTTATAAGAGGGGTTGATATCAGTCACATATGGTGTAATGTCTGGAGGTTATATCAGTACTGGAGCGTTATAAGAGGGGTTGATATCAGTCACATATGGTGTAATGTCTGGAGGTTACATCAGTACTGGAGCGTTATAAGAGGGTCTGATATCAGTCACACATGATGTAATGTCTGGAGGTTATATCAGTACTGGAGCGTTATAAGAGGGGCTGATATCAGTCACATATGGTGTAATGTCTGGAGGTTATATCAGTACTGGAGCGTTATAAGAGGGGTTGATATCAGTCACATATGGTGTAATGTCTGGAGGTTACATCAGTACTGGAGCGTTATAAGAGGGTCTGATATCAGTCACATATGATGTAATGTCTGGAGGTTATATCAGTACTGGAGCGTTATAAGAGGGGCTGATATCAGTCACATATGGTGTAATGTCTGGAGGTTATATCAGTACTGGAGCGTTATAAGAGGGGCTGATATCAGTCACATATTGTGTAATGTCTGGAGGTTATATCAGTACTGGAGCTTTATAAGAGGGGTTGATATCAGTCACATATGGTGTAATGTCTGGAGGTTACATCAGTACTGGAGCGTTATAAGAGGGTCTGATATCAGTCACATATGATGTAATGTCTGGAGGTTATATCAGTACTGGAGTGTTATAAGAGGGGCTGATATCAGTCACATATAGTGTAATGTCTGGAGGTCATATCAGTACTGGAGCGTTATAAGAGGCTGATATCAGTCACATATGATGTAATGTCTGGAGGTTATATCAGTACTGGAGCTTTATAAGAGGCTGATATCAGTCACATATGATGTAATGTCTGGAGGTTATATCAGTACTGGAGCGTTATAAGAGGGGCTGATATCAGTCACATATGGTGTAATGTCTGGAGGTTATATCAGTACTGCAGCTTTATAAGAGGCTGATATCAGTCACATATGATGTAATGTCTGGAGGTTATATCAGTACTGGTGCGTTATAAGAGGCTGATATCAGTCACATATGATGTAATGTCTGGAGGTTATATCAGTACTGGAGCTTTATAAGAGGCTGATATCAGTCACATATGATGTAATGTCTGGAGGTTATATCAGTACTGGAGTGTTATAAGAGGGGCTGATATCAGTCACATATGATGTAATGTCTGGAGGTTATATCAGTACTGGAGCGTTATAAAAGGCTGATATCAGTCACATATGATGTAATGTCTGGAGGTTATATCAGTACTGGAGCGTTATAAGAGGCTGATATCAGTCACATATGATGTAATGTCTGGAGGTTATATCAGTACTGGAGCGTTATAAGAGGGGCTGATATCAGTCACACATGATGTAATGTCTGGAGGTTATATCAGTACTGGAGCTTTATAAGAGGGGCTGATATCAGTCACATATGGTGTAATGTCTGGAGGTTATATCAGTACTGGAGCGTTATAAGAGGGGCTGATGTCAGTCACATATGGTGTAATGTCTGGAGGTTATATCAGTACTGGAGCGTTATAAGAGGGGCTGATATCAGTCACATATGATGTAATGTCTGGAGGTTATATCAGTACTGGAGCGTTATAAGAGGGGCTGATATCAGTCACATATGGTGTAATGTCTGGAGGTTATATCAGTACTGGAGCGTTATAAGAGGGGCTGATATCAGTCACATATTGTGTAATGTCTGGAGGTTATATCAGTACTGGAGCTTTATAAGAGGGGTTGATATCAGTCACATATGGTGTAATGTCTGGAGGTTACATCAGTACTGGAGCGTTATAAGAGGGTCTGATATCAGTCACATATGATGTAATGTCTGGAGGTTATATCAGTACTGGAGCGTTATAAGAGGGGCTGATATCAGTCACATATGGTGTAATGTCTGGAGGTTATATCAGTACTGGAGCGTTATAAGAGGGGCTGATATCAGTCACATATTGTGTAATGTCTGGAGGTTATATCAGTACTGGAGCTTTATAAGAGGGGTTGATATCAGTCACATATGGTGTAATGTCTGGAGGTTACATCAGTACTGGAGCGTTATAAGAGGGTCTGATATCAGTCACATATGATGTAATGTCTGGAGGTTATATCAGTACTGGAGTGTTATAAGAGGGGCTGATATCAGTCACATATAGTGTAATGTCTGGAGGTCATATCAGTACTGGAGCGTTATAAGAGGCTGATATCAGTCACATATGATGTAATGTCTGGAGGTTATATCAGTACTGGAGCTTTATAAGAGGCTGATATCAGTCACATATGATGTAATGTCTGGAGGTTATATCAGTACTGGAGCGTTATAAGAGGGGCTGATATCAGTCACATATGGTGTAATGTCTGGAGGTTATATCAGTACTGCAGCTTTATAAGAGGCTGATATCAGTCACATATGATGTAATGTCTGGAGGTTATATCAGTACTGGTGCGTTATAAGAGGCTGATATCAGTCACATATGATGTAATGTCTGGAGGTTATATCAGTACTGGAGCTTTATAAGAGGCTGATATCAGTCACATATGATGTAATGTCTGGAGGTTATATCAGTACTGGAGGGTTATAAGAGGGGCTGATATCAGTCACATATGATGTAATGTCTGGAGGTTATATCAGTACTGGAGCGTTATAAAACGCTGATATCAGTCACATATGATGTAATGTCTGGAGGTTATATCAGTACTGGAGCGTTATAAGAGGCTGATATCAGTCACATATGATGTAATGTCTGGAGGTTATATCAGTACTGGAGCGTTATAAGAGGGGCTGATATCAGTCACACATGATGTAATGTCTGGAGGTTATATCAGTACTGGAGCTTTATAAGAGGGGCTGATATCAGTCACATATGGTGTAATGTCTGGAGGTTATATCAGTACTGGAGCGTTATAAGAGGGGCTGATGTCAGTCACATATGGTGTAATGTCTGGAGGTTATATCAGTACTGGAGCGTTATAAGAGGGGCTGATATCAGTCACATATGATGTAATATCTGGAGGTTATATCAGTACTGGAGCGTTATAAGAGGGGCTGATATCAGTCACATATGGTGTAATGTCTGGAGGTTATATCAGTACTGGAGCGTTATAAGAGGGGCTGATATCAGTCACATATGGTGTAATGTCTGGAGGTTATATCAGTACTGGAGCGTTATAAGAGGGGTTGATATCAGTCACATATGGTGTAATGTCTGGAGATTACATCAGTACTGGAGCGTTATAAGAGGGTCTGATATCAGTCACACATGATGTAATGTCTGGAGGTTATATCAGTACTGGAGCGTTATAAGAGGGGCTGATATCAGTCACATATGGTGTAATGTCTGGAGGTTATATCAGTACTGGAGCGTTATAAGAAGGGCTGATATCAGTCACATATGGTGTAATGTCTGGAGGTTATATCAGTACTGGAGCGTTATAAGAGGGGCTGATATCAGTCACATATGGTGTAATGTCTGGAGGTTATATCAGTACTGGAGCGTTATAAGAGGGGTTGATATCAGTCACATATGGTGTAATGTCTGGAGGTTACATCAGTACTGGAGCGTTATAAGAGGGTCTGATATCAGTCACATATGATGTAATGTCTGGAGGTTATATCAGTACTGGAGTGTTATAAGAGGGGCTGATATCAGTCACATATAGTGTAATGTCTGGAGGTTATATCAGTACTGGAGCGTTATAAGAGGGGTTGATATCAGTCACATATGGTGTAATGTCTGGAGGTTACATCAGTACTGGAGCGTTATAAGAGGGTCTGATATCAGTCACACATGATGTAATGTCTGGAGGTTATATCAGTACTGGAGCGTTATAAGAGGGGCTGATATCAGTCACATATGGTGTAATGTCTGGAGGTTATATCAGTACTGGAGCGTTATAAGAGGGGTTGATATCAGTCACATATGGTGTAATTTCTGGAGGTTACATCAGTACTGGAGCGTTATAAGAGGGTCTGATATCAGTCACATATGATGTAATGTCTGGAGGTTATATCAGTACTGGAGCGTTAAAAGAGGGGCTGATATCAGTCACATATGGTGTAATGTCTGGAGGTTATATCAGTACTGGAGCGTTATAAGAGGGGCTGATATCAATCACATATTGTGTAATGTCTGGAGGTTATATCAGTACTGGAGCTTTATAAGAGGGGTTGATATCAGTCACATATGGTGTAATGTCTGGAGGTTACATCAGTACTGGAGCGTTATAAGAGGGTCTGATATCAGTCACATATGATGTAATGTCTGGAGGTTATATCAGTACTGGAGTGTTATAAGAGGGGCTGATATCAGTCACATATAGTGTAATGTCTGGAGGTTATATCAGTACTGGAGCGTTATAAGAGGCTGATATCAGTCACATATGATGTAATGTCTGGAGGTTATATCAGTACTGGAGCTTTATAAGAGGCTGATATCAGTCACATATGATGTAATGTCTGGAGGTTATATCAGTACTGGAGCGTTATAAGAGGGGCTGATATCAGTCACATATGGTGTAATGTCTGGAGGTTATATCAGTACTGGAGCTTTATAAGAGGCTGATATCAGTCACATATGATGTAATGTCTGGAGGTTATATCAGTACTGGATCGTTATAAGAGGCTGATATCAGTCACATATGATGTAATGTCTGGAGGTTATATCAGTACTGGAGCTTTATAAGAGGCTGATATCAGTCACATATGATGTAATGTCTGGAGGTTATATCAGTACTGGAGTGTTATAAGAGGGGCTGATATCAGTCACATATGATGTAATGTCTGGAGGTTATATCAGTACTGGAGCGTTATAAGAGGCTGATATCAGTCACATATGATGTAATGTCTGGAGGTTATATCAGTACTGGAGCGTTATAAGAGGCTGATATCAGTCACATATGATGTAATGTCTGGAGGTTATATCAGTACTGGAGCGTTATAAGAGGGGCTGATATCAGTCACACATGATGTAATGTCTGGAGGTTATATCAGTACTGGAGCTTTATAAGAGGGGCTGATATCAGTCACATATGGTGTAATGTCTGGAGGTTATATCAGTACTGGAGTGTTATAAGAGGGGCTGATGTCAGTCACATATGGTGTAATGTCTGGAGGTTATATCAGTACTGGAGCGTTATAAGAGGGGCTGATATCAGTCACATATGATGTAATATCTGGAGGTTATATCAGTACTGGAGCGTTATAAGAGGGGCTGATATCAGTCACATATAGTGTAATGTCTGGAGGTTATATCAGTACTGGAGCATTATAAGAGGGGTTGATATCAGTCACATATGGTGTAATGTCTGGAGGTTATATCAGTACTGGAGCGTTATAAGAGGGGTTGATATCAGTCACATATGGTGTAATGTCTGGAGGTTACATCAGTACTGGAGCGTTATAAGAGGGTCTGATATCAGTCACACATGATGTAATGTCTGGAGGTTATATCAGTACTGGAGCGTTATAAGAGGGGCTGATATCAGTCACATATGGTGTAATGTCTGGAGGTTATATCAGTACTGGAGCGTTATAAGAGGGGTTGATATCAGTCACATATGGTGTAATGTCTGGAGGTTACATCAGTACTGGAGCGTTATAAGAGGGTCTGATATCAGTCACATATGATGTAATGTCTGGAGGTTATATCAGTACTGGAGCGTTATAAGAGGGTCTGATATCAGTCACATATGGTGTAATGTCTGGAGGTTATATCAGTACTGGAGCGTTATAAGAGGGGCTGATATCAGTCACATATTGTGTAATGTCTGGAGGTTATATCAGTACTGGAGCGTTATAAGAGGGGTTGATATCAGTCACATATGGTGTAATGTCTGGAGGTTACATCAGTACTGGAGCGTTATAAGAGGGTCTGATATCAGTCACATATGATGTAATGTCTGGAGGTTATATCAGTACTGGAGTGTTATAAGAGGGGCTGATATCAGTCACATATAGTGTAATGTCTGGAGGTTATATCAGTACTGGAGCGTTATAAGAGGGGTTGATATCAGTCACATATGGTGTAATGTCTGGATGTTATATCAGTACTGGAGCGTTATAAGAGGGGTTGATATCAGTCACATATGGTGTAATGTCTGGAGGTTACATCAGTACTGGAGCGTTATAAGAGGGTCTGATATCAGTCACATATGATGTAATGTCTGGAGGTTATATCAGTACTGGAGCGTTATAAGAGGGGCTGATATCAGTCACATATGGTGTAATGTCTGGAGGTTATATCAGTACTGGAGCGTTATAAGAGGGGTTGATATCAGTCACATATGGTGTAATGTCTGGAGGTTACATCAGTACTGGAGCGTTATAAGAGGGTCTGATATCAGTCACATATGATGTAATGTCTGGAGGTTATATCAGTACTGGGGCGTTATAAGAGGGGCTGATATCAGTCACATATAGTGTAATGTCTGGAGGTTATATCAGTACTGGAGCGTTATAAGAGGGGTTGATATCAGTCACATATGGTGTAATGTCTGGAGGTTATATCAGTACTGGAGCGTTATAAGAGGGTCTGATATCAGTCACATATGGTGTAATGTCTGGAGGTTACATCAGTACTGGAGCGTTATAAGAGGGTCTGATATCAGTCACATATGATGTAATGTCTGGAGGTTATATCAGTGCTGGAGCGTTTTAAGAGGCTGATATCAGTCACATATGGTGTAATGTCTGGATGTTATATCAGTACTGGAGCGTTATAAGAGGCTGATATCAGTCACATATGGTGTAATGTCTGGAGGTTATATCAGTGCTGGAGCGTTATAAGAGGGGCTGATATCAGTCACATATGGTGTAATGTCTGGAGGTTATATCAGTACTGGAGCGTAATAAGAGGCTGATATCATTCACATATGGTGTAATGTCTGGAGGTTATATCAGTGCTGGAGCGTTATAAGAGGGGCTGATATCAGTCACATATGGTGTAATGTCTGGAGGTTATATCAGTACTGGAGCGTAATAAGAGGCTGATATCAGTCACATATGGTGTAATGTCTGGGGGTTATATCAGTGCTGGAGCGTTTTAAGAGGCTGATATCAGTCACATATGGTGTAATGTCTGGATGTTATATCAGTACTGGAGCGTTATAAGAGGCTGATATCAGTCACATATGGTGTAATGTCTGGAGGTTATATCAGTGCTGGAGCGTTATAAGAGGGGCTGATATCAGTCACATATGGTGTAATGTCTGGAGGTTATATCAGTACTGGAGCGTAATAAGAGGCTGATATCAGTCACATATGGTTTAATGTCTGGAGGTTAAATCAGTACTGGAGCGTTATAAGAGGCTGATATCAGTCACATATGGTGTAATGTCTGGAGGTTATATCAGTACTGGAGCGTTATAAGAGGCTGATATCAGTCACATATGGTGTAATGTCTGGAGGTTATATCAGTACTGGAGCGTTATAAGAGAGGCTGATATCAGTCACATATGATGTAATGTCTGGAGGTTATATCAGTACTGGAGCGTTATAAGAGGCTGATATCAGTCACATATGATGTAATATCTGGAGGTTATATCAGTACTGGAGCGTTATAAGAGGCTGATATCAGTCACATATGATGTAATGTCTGAAGGTTATATCAGTACTGGAGCATTATAGGAGGGTCTGATATCAGTCACATATGAAGTAATGTCTGGAGGTTATATCAGTACTGGAGCGTTATAAGAGGGGCTGATATCAGTCACATATAGTGTAATGTCTGGAGGTTATATCAGTACTGGAGCGTTATAAGAGGGGTTGATATCAGTCACATATGGTGTAATGTCTGGAGGTTACATCAGTACTGGAGCGTTATAAGAGGGTCTGATATCAGTCACATATGATGTAATGTCTGGAGGTTATATCAGTACTGGAGCGTTATAAGAGGGGCTGATATCAGTCACATATAGTGTAATGTCTGGAGGTTATATCAGTACTGGAGCTTTATAAGAGGGTCTGATATCAGTCACATATGGTGTAATGTCTGGAGGTTATATCAGTACTGGAGCGTTATAAGAGGGTCTGATATCAGTCACATATGGTGTAATGTCTGGAGGTTACATCAGTACTGTAGCGTTATAAGAGGGGCTGATATCAGTCACATATGGTGTAATGTCTGGGGGTTATATCAGTGCTGGAGCATTTTAAGAGGCTGATATCAGTCACATATGGTGTAATGTCTGGATGTTATATCAGTACTGGAGCGTTATAAGAGGCTGATATCAGTCACATATGGTGTAATGTCTGGAGGTTATATCAGTGCTGGAGCGTTATAAGAGGGGCTGATATCAGTCACATATGGTGTAATGTCTGGAGGTTATATCAGTACTGGAGCGTAATAAGAGGCTGATATCAGTCACATATGGTGTAATGTCTGGAGGTTATATCAGTACTGGAGCGTTATAAGAGGCTGATATCAGTCACATATGGTGTAATGTCTGGAGGTTATATCAGTACTGGAGCGTTATAAGAGGCTGATATCAGTCACATATGGTGTAATGTCTGGAGGTTATATCAGTACTGGAGCGTTATAAGAGAGGCTGATATCAGTCACATATGATGTAATGTCTGGAGGTTATATAAGTACTGGAGCTTTATAAGAGGCTGATATCAGTCACATATGATGTAATATCTGGAGGTTATATCAGTACTGGAGCGTTATAAGAGGCTGATATCAGTCACATATGATGTAATGTCTGAAGGTTATTTCAGTACTGGAGCATTATAAGAGGCTGATATCAGTCACATATGGTGTAATGTCTGGAGGTTATATCAGTACTGGAGCGTTATAAGAGGGGCTGATATCAGTCACATATAGTGTAATGTCTGGAGGTTATATCAGTACTGGAGCGTTATAAGAGGGGTTGATATCAGTCACATATGGTGTAATGTCTGGAGGTTACATCAGTACTGGAGCGTTATGAGAGGGTCTGATATCAGTCACATATGATGTAATGTCTGGAGGTTATATCAGTACTGGGGCGTTATAAGAGGGGCTGATATCAGTCACATATAGTGTAATGTCTGGAGGTTATATCAGTACTGGAGCGTTATAAGAGGGGTTGATATCAGTCACATATGGTGTAATGTCTGGAGGTTATATCAGTACTGGAGCGTTATAAGAGGGTCTGATATCAGTCACATATGGTGTAATGTCTGGAGGTTATATCAGTACTGGAGCGTTATAAGAGGGGCTGATATCAGTCACATATGGTGTAATGTCTGGGGGTTATATCAATGCTGGAGCGTTTTAAGAGGCTGATATCAGTCACATATGGTGTAATGTCTGGAGGTTATATCAGTGCTGGAGCTTTATAAGAGGGGCTGATATCAGTTACATATGGTGTAATGTCTGGAGGTTATATCAGTACTGGAGCGTAATAAGAGGCTGATATCAGTCACATATGGTGTAATGTCTGGAGGTTATATCAGTGCTGGAGCTTTATAAGAGGGACTGATATCAGTTACATATGGTGTAATGTCTGGAGGTTATATCAGTACTGGAGCGTAATAAGAGGCTGATATCAGTCACATATGGTGTAATGTCTGGAGGTTAAATCAGTACTGGAGCGTTATAAGAGGCTGATATCAGTCACATATGGTGTAATGTCTGGAGGTTATATCAGTACTGGAGCGTTATAAGAGGCTGATATCAGTCACATATGGTGTAATGTCTGGAGGTTAAATCAGTACTGGAGCGTTATAAGAGGCTGATATCAGTCACATATGGTGTAATGTCTGGATGTTATATCAGTACTGGAGCGTTATAAGAGGCTGATATCAGTCACATATGGTGTAATGTCTGGAGGTTATATCAGTGCTGGAGCTTTATAAGAGGGGCTGATATCAGTTACATATGGTGTAATGTCTGGAGGTTATATCAGTACTGGAGCGTAATAAGAGGCTGATATCAGTCACATATGGTGTAATGTCTGGAGGTTAAATCAGTACTGGAGCGTTATAAGAGGCTGATATCAGTCACATATGGTGTAATGTCTGGAGGTTATATCAGTACTGGAGCGTTATAAGAGGCTGATATCAGTCACATATGGTGTAATGTCTGGAGGTTATATCAGTACTGGAGCGTTATAAGAGAGACTGATATCAGTCACATATGATGTAATGTCTGGAGGTTATATCAGTACTGGAGCGTTATAAGAGGCTGATATCAGTCACATATGATGTAATATCTGGAGGTTATATCAGTACTGGAGCGTTATAAGAGGCTGATATCAGTCACATATGATGTAATGTCTGAAGGTTATATCAGTACTGGAGCATTATAGGAGGGTCTGATATCAGTCACATATGATGTAATGTCTGGAGGTTATATCAGTACTGGAGCGTTATAAGAGGGGCTGATATCAGTCACATATAGTGTAATGTCTGGAGGTTATATCAGTACTGGAGCGTTATAAGAGGGGTTGATATCAGTCACATATGGTGTAATGTCTGGAGGTTACATCAGTACTGGAGCGTTATAAGAGGGTCTGATATCAGTCACATATGATGTAATGTCTGGAGGTTATATCAGTACTGGAGCGTTATAAGAGGGGCTGATATCAGTCACATATAGTGTAATGTCTGGAGGTTATATCAGTACTGGAGCGTTATAAGAGGGGTTGATATCAGTCACATATGGTGTAATGTCTGGAGGTTATATCAGTACTGGAGCGTTATAAGAGGGTCTGATATCAGTCACATATGGTGTAATGTCTGAAGGTTACATCAGTACTGGAGCGTTATAAGAGGGGCTGATATCAGTCACATATGGTGTAATGTCTGGGGGTCATATCAGTGCTGGAGCGTTTTAAGAGGCTGATATCAGTCACATATGGTGTAATGTCTGGATGTTATATCAGTACTGGAGCGTTATAAGAGGCTGATATCAGTCACATATGGTGTAATGTCTGGAGGTTATATCAGTGCTGGAGCGTTATAAGACTGGCTGATATCAGTCACATATGGTGTAATGTCTGGAGGTTATATCAGTACTGGAGCGTAATAAGAGGCTGATATCAGTCACATATGGTGTAATGTCTGGAGGTTATATCAGTACTGGAGCGTTATAAGAGGCTGATATCAGTCACATATGGTGTAATGTCTGGAGGTTATATCAGTACTGGAGCGTTATAAGAGGCTGATATCAGTCACATATGGTGTAATGTCTGGAGGTTATATCAGTACTGGAGCGTTATAAGAGAGGCTGATATCAGTCACATATGATGTAATGTCTGGAGGTTATATCAGTACTGGAGCGTTATAAGAGGCTGATATCAGTCACATATGATGTAATATCTGGAGGTTATATCAGTACTGGAGCGTTATAAGAGGCTGATATCAGTCACATATGATGTAATGTCTGAAGGTTATATCAGTACTGGAGCATTATAAGAGGCTGATATCAGTCACATATGGTGTAATGTCTGGAGGTTATATCAGTACTGGAGCATTATAAGAGGCTGATATCAGTCACATATGATGTAATGTCTGGAGGTTATATCAGTACTGGAGCATTATAAGAGGCTGATATCAGTCACATATGGTTTAATGTATGGAGGTTAGATCAGTACTGGAGCGTTATAAGAGGGGCTGATATCAGTCACATATGGTGTAATGTCTGGAGGTTATATCAGTACTGGAGCGTTATAAGAGGGGCTGATATCAGTCACATATGATGTAATGTCTGGAGGTTATAACAGTACTGGAGCATTATAAGAGGCTGATATCAGTCACATATGGTTTAATGTCTGGAGGTTATATCAGTACTGGAGCGTTATAAGAGGGGCTGATATCAGTCACATATGGTGTAATGTCTGGAGGTTATATCAGTGCTGTTGCATTATAAGAGGCTGATATCAGTCACATATGATGTAATGTCTGGAGGTTATATCAGTACTGGAGCGTTATAAGAGGCTGATATCAGTCACATATGATGTAATGTCTGGAGGTTATATCAGTACTGGAGCGTTATAAGAGGCTGATATCAGTCACATATGATGTAATGTCTGGAGGTTATATCAGTACTGGAGCGTTATAAGAGGCTGATATCAGTCACATATGATGTAATGTCTGGAGGTTATATCAGTAATGGAGCGTTATAAGAGGGGCTGATATCAGTCACATATGATGTAATGTCTGGAGGTTATATCAGTAATGGAGCGTTATAAGAGGGGCTGATATCAGTCACATATGGTGTAATGTCTGGAGGTTATATCAGTACTGGAGCGTTATAAGAGGCTGATATCAGTGACATATGGTGTAATGTCTGGAGGTTTTATCAGTACTGGAGCGTTATAAGAGGGGCTGATATCAGTCACATATGATGTAATGTCTGGAGGTTATATCAGTACTGGAGCGTTATAAGAGGAGCTGATATCAGTCATATGGTGTAATGTCTGGAGGTTATATCAGTACTGGAGCGTTATAAGAGGGGCTGATATCAGTCACATATGGTGTAATGTCTGGAGATTATATCAGTACTGGAGCGTTATAAGAGGCTGATATCAGTCACATATGATGTAATGTCTGGAGGTTATATCAGTACTGGAGCGTTATAAGAGGCTGATATCAGTCACATAAGATGTAATGTCTGGAGGTTATATCAGTACTGGAGCGTTATAAGAGGCTGATATCAGTCACATATGGTGTAATGTCTGGAGGTTATATCAGTACTGGAGTGTTATAAGAAGAGCTGATATCAGTCACATATGGTGTAATGTCTGGAGGTTATATCAGTACTGGAGTGTTATAAGAGGGGCTGATATCAGTCACATATGATGTAATGTCTCGAGGTTATATCAGTACTGGAGAGTTATAGGAGGCTGATATCAGTCACATATGGTGTAATGTCTGGAGGTTATATCAGTACTGGAGCGTTATAAGTAGTGTTGAGCCACCCCCGTAGTGTTCGAGTTCGGTTCGGTTCGTCGAACACCCGTGTGTTCGCCGAACTGTTCGTCGAACTGTTCGTCGAACACCTTCGAACACCGTTAAAACCAATGGCAGGCAAACAAAAACACATAGAAACACATAGAAAACACCTTCAAAGGTGTCCAAAAGCTGACAAACTGCTCAGAAGACACAACTAACACATGGAAAAGTGACAAGTACATATAGTCATGCGAAAAGAAAAGAGGTGGAGGAGTAAAAGGAGGGGGAGACACAGATATAGGCATGTCATGCCCTTCTAAAATCCAAAAAGTGAGAAGCCGAGACGGCCAGTCCGCTCCTGCCCGTGCCACCTCCGTGTCGCCGGGTTTGTGCCAGAGCCGCGTTGAACCCTGACGGCCAGCCCCCCTCTCCCAATACTGGTGCCTGTCCGCTGGTGGGTCGAGAGAGCCCCCCTGTGGTGGAGGCAGCTCTAAGCTTTTTAATTTAAATTGTCCCTCTAATTTGAATGAATACACTTTAAATCCATTTACAAGGATCTATTGGAGGGCAAGTCTCATGCCAGCAGCCGCGTAATTCCAGCTCCAGTAGCGTCCACTAAAGCTGCTGCAGTTAAAAAGCTTTTATAAGGATCGAGCTCGGCTGTCCACCGCAAGGCATCCTAGTGCCAGTCCCAGCCCCTATGCCTTGGGGTGCCTCCTGATGCTCTTCACTAAGTATCCCGTGGTCCCGAAGCATTTCCTTTGAAAAAATTAAGTGTCCAAACTACAGGTGGTGTAGCTTGCTTAACAGCCGGGATAATCCGCTGACTAGCAGACACTGCTACTAGGCACAAAGTATTTCCTGGGCTAGATGCAGTTAAAAATTTGTAAGTAGATACTCTCGTTGGATGCTGAGAAAGCATTCCATAGAGTCTCCTGGCACGCCATATATGATTCTCTTAAAAAGCTTGGGGTAGGGGTCTAGGGGACCCTTTTATAGCCAAAATCACGGCCCTGTATCACAATACGTCACCTAGGCTGAAGATAAATGGAACTGTAGCACCGAGGGCTCGGTTGCTACAGACGTATTGCACCTCACCCAGAGGTGTGATATCTCACTCTCAGATAAGGATGGAGTGTGGATCAGGACCCGACACCTGCATGCATTACACCACATTGCCGTGGGGCAGGGCGACCAATATGCCCCTGAGATGGGCACGACAGTCCCTGTCCCTGGCTGGAGTGGGGGGAGGGAACACTGAGGAAGGGGAACCCTGCAGTGCAGGAGCAGGGAGGAAGCAGTTCCTGGGTGCATTGAGAAGGGAGTATAAAAGGTGGGCACCATCTTAGTTCAGTGCAGAGAAGTCTGAGCAGAAGTGGCAGGGAGCAGGGGCTCTGCATGAGCTCTGCTCCGGAGGCGGGCCTAGTAACAGAGGCCCAGGCCTGCAAGAGGGAGAAGGAAGGAAGAGGAGCGGAGAAGGCTCCAGGAACGAGGAATGAAGGGATCCCAGGGGTGCGGACGGGCGAGTCGCCACCGCACGCCCGAATCCACCTGCGTGGAGGGGTCAGGCCAAAGGGGGAGACCGGTCCCCGAACTAGTGGAGGCAGGAAACGACCCTCAGCTAGAAACCGGAGGCTCTGACATTTTATGTGGCGCAGCCCCTTGCTCCACCCGCTAGGAAGGCACCACATAGGGTCAGGGAAACTGGCGCCAAGTTTACCAAGAGGAGGCCCGAGGCAGCCGGACAGAAGTGTTGGTAAGAAAGGCCAGACAAAGGACACACAAAGGGGGTCCTGTGAAGCGCTCCAAAGTTATCTGGGAGTTGTCTGAGCCCCTCACCTGGTGAGCACAGTACGACGTGGGCAGCCGTTACCTGCAGACGTGGTCTGGATAATAAGAACTGTGAGTAAAGGCCCTGGACTGCATCACTGACTCCGTGTCGTTACTGCTGCTGCCCTGCACCATCACCCCCATCCTCCGCATACACTGCCCTGAGGCTATACTCCTCCCGTGGGGAGTTATGCTACGCTCTGCTGCACCCACAACACCAGCCTTAGCGGTCTGCCCTGTAGCGGCGGTTCACTCTGACCGCAATCCACGGGTGGCGTAGTCGGACATTTAAACATCAAAACCACATAAATAGTTCCGCCACTGGTTTGACCGCCCTGAGCCACGGAACCGGATCGCCGCCACGAAGACTACAACCACCAGCATCCACCAAAAAGGGTCCGGCTCCGGGTGTCCCAAGGCCCAGGGGGTGCGTCAGAACATTTTCATCACCTTTCACAATCACCAATGGGACAAGGCAGGGATGTCCTCTGTCCCCTCTCTTATACATCCTAGTGACGGAGCACCTGCTCTCATCAATTCGCCATAACCCCAATATTAGGTGGATTGAGGTGGGAGGCACCGAGTACAAGTGCTCTCTATTTGCTGATGATGTCCTAGTATATATCACTCAATCACATATATCCATCCATGCTGTTATGGCTGAAATAGATCACTTTGTTACATGGTAAAATTTTAAAATCAATGCAGCGAAGTCTGAGGCCCTCGATGTCTCCCTCCCCAAATCCATATAGGATTCCATCCAGTCCAACTTTCCCTTTGCCTGGCCCTCACAGGGTATCAAATACTTAGGAATTCCTATTCATAGAGACCTCTCCCATCTATGTTATCTTAATTTTGGGCCCTTTATTGAACAATTCCATACAGACCACGGTTGGCAAGTTAGAACTGTAAGATTCACTACGTGAACCACTGGTGTTTTGTGGAAAAGCACATGTACACCGCGTTCCAAATTATTATGCAAAAAGTGTTTAGGAGTGATAAGGGAAGAATTTGTTTGTTTGTCAGTTAAACTCATTGATGGTGATGTGTGTCAGGGCTCTTTATATCACTGTAAGCAATTGCAGACACCTGTGCTAATTAGTTTGGCAGGTGTGTCCAATGAAAGGCAAGACTACTTAAGAAGGCTCTCTCACATTATTAAGCAGCCTACATTTTCTGCCAAAATGGGAAAGAAAAAGGATGTGTCGGCTGCTGAGAAGCAACAAATTGTGGAGTGTTTAGGTCAAGGCATGACTACAATCAACATTGTGCGATGATCAGGATGAAGTGTCTTGGCAATCAAGAAGTATGTAGCTGATTCACAGTACACACGTGTGCGTGCTGATAAGGGCAAATTGAGGACTCTTTCCTACAGGCAATTACGTCAGGTTGAAAGAGCAGCGGCAAAAAAGCCTTGTCATAGCAGCAGACAAGTTTTTGAAGCTGCTTGTGCCTCCAACGTCCCCCGAACAACAAGATGCAGGGTCCTTCAGAGGTTTGCAGCTGTGCATACGCCATCCTGTCGACCTCCTCTATCCACTTCACACAAGCAGAAACGGCTCCAGTGGGCCAAACATTACATGAAGACTGATTTCAAAACTGTTTTGTTCACGGATGAGTGCCGTGCAGCGCTCGATGGTCCAGATGGATGGAGTGGAGGATGGCTGGTTGATGGACACCCCACGCAAACACGGCTACAGCGCCAACAAGGAGGAGGTGGAGTAATGTTTTGGGCTGGAATCATGGGGAGAGAGATTGTCGGCCCCTTTAGGATCCCTGAAGGCGCTAAAGATGAACTCCATAATGTATGTGGATTTTCTCAAACAGCACTTCCTGCCATGGTTCAAGAAGAAGAACCGTGTATTTCACAGCAAGATCATTTTTCTGCATGATAATGCACCATCTCATGCTGCACATAACACATCTGCATCTCTGGCTGATATGGGCATAAAAGGGGACAAACTTATGGTGTGACCCCCATGCTCCCCTGACCTCTACCCCATTCAGAACCTTTGGAGCATCATTAAAAGGAGTGTCTATGATGGCGGGAGGCAGTTCACATCTAAGCAACAGCTCTGGGAGGGTATTCTGTCCTCATGCAAAACAATTGAAGCAGAAACCATCCAAAACCTGACAAATTCAATGGACGAGAGAGTTCAGAAGCTCCTTTCGAACAAGGGGTCCTATGTGAAAATGTAACATCACCTAGAATAAAGTTTTGAGTTGAAAACTGTTTGATTTCAGTTTCTAACAACCTGCTAATGCTTAGAATTTCAAAAATGACCATTTTTTTGGTCTTTATTAAAATGAAAAGGTTGATCGAAAAGTTTGGGGGATCTAAGAGTGTGGCAACCCAGTAGTCATGATTACTTCGAATTCTGACAATATGAGGGTCATGCTGCAGGTAGTGCAGCAAGAAGGCACTTATGTGTCTTGCGCATCTCGGAGCCCCAAAATTATTTTCCGGGCTAGATGCAGCTAAAAATTATTTTTAATTTTAAATCTGGTGAAGCTTATTATAGATGGCCTAATAGGATCAGTGCTGCACACTGCTACAAAGCCCAAATTATTTTCCAGTCAAGATACAGATAAACATGATTAGTAATTTGAAAGCTTAAAACGGTTGGTAGGGTGATTTTAACCAATCATCAAGCTTTTACTCTCCCCAGGATGACACAGGGGTAGAAAAGTCGTTTCGGATCCATGATTTGTTCATCTTTATGAACGTGAGTCTGTCTACATTATCAGTGGAGAGCCGCGTGCGCTTATCTGTCAGCACACCACCAGCAGCGCTGAACACACGTTCAGACAGAACGCTGGCTGCGGGGCATGACAAGATCTCCAAGGCGTAAGTGGCTAGCTCCGGCCATTTATCCAGATTGGAAGCCCAAAAAGAGCAAGGGTCCAGTGACACAGTCGTGGCTTCAATGTTTACTTGGAGATACTCCTGTACCATCGTCTCTAGGCGTTGACTATGTGTCAGACTTCTTGTCTCCTGTGGCCTTGCAAAGGATGGGCTAAAAAAGTGGTGAAATGATTCCGCAAAATTGATGTTACCAGCAGATACTGTGGTTCTGTTACGGTTTGAGTGCTGAACACTTGACGGTCCCACGGTTGGCAAGTTGGAACTGTGAGATTCACTACGTGCACCACTGGTATTTTGTGGAAAAGCACATGTAAGATTCTGCAACAGTCTCTGCTGATACTCCTGCATGCGTGCATCCCTTTCTATGGCAGGAATAATTTCTGCAAATTTACTTTTGTACCGGGGATCTAACAGTGTGGCAACCCAGTAGTCAGGATTATTTCTAATTCTCACAATTCGAGGGTCATGTTCCAGGTAGTGCAGCAAGAAGGCACTCATGTGTGTTGCGCATCCAGGAGCACCAAGTCCCTGTTGTGTTGGTGGCGAGGTAACAATCATGCTTCCTTCCTCTGTCCTCTCCCCCCAACCTCGCACAACAGAAATGTGATCAAGGTCTCCCTCATCTGATGAGTCTTCCATCAGTTCGTCCTCCACTTCTTCCTGGGCTCCTGCACCTTCCTCACTAGTTTGGCTGCTACCATGCGCCCTGGTAAAATCATCTCCCCCACCCTCACATGCCTGCCGCCTTGGTGCTGCCGACCGTCTGGACCTTGCAGATGTTAGCCCTTCCGCATACAACTCCTCCTCCTCTACTTCCTCCACCTCCTCTTGTGCCACCACCTGACTCCGAATTCTGTTTAACATGTGCTCCAGCATGTAAATCACCGGAATAGTCATGCTGATAATGGCATCGTCAGCACTAAACATCTTCGTCGCCATTTCAAAACTGTGCAGAAGGGTGCATAGGTCCCTGATCTGAGACCACTCCTCCAGCGTGATTTGCCCCACCTCTGGATCTCGTTGGCCCAGGCTATACGTCAGAACGTATTGCACCAGGGCTTGTCGGTGCTGCCACAGTCGCTGCAACATGTGCAGAGTTGAATTCCACCGGGTAGGCACATCGCATTTTAGCCGGTGAAGTGGCAGGCCCAACGACTTCTGTAGAGATGTAAGTCGCTGAGCTGCGGGATGCGAACGGCGGAAGTGAGCACACAGCGACCGTGCCCTCTGCAGAAGGCCATCTAGTCTGGGATAGTGGGCTAAAAATTGCTGGACAACCAGGTTCAACACGTGAGCCATACAAGGCACGTGTGTGACATTGCCCCGGCGAAGGGCCGCACCCAGGTTTGCAGCATTGTCGCACACGGCCTTCCCTGGTTTCAGGTCCAGTGGAGACAACCATTCATGAAATTGGTTCTCCAGAGCTGACCACAACTCCTCAGCTGTGTGACTCACATTTCCCAGACATTTCAATGTAAAAACCGCCTGATGACGTTGAGCCCTACTGCCAGCATAGTAAGGAGGTGTGCAGGATCCCTTCTGCGCAGTTAGAAAGCTTGTGGCATGACCAGACAGGCTTTGGGTGCAGGTGGAAGACCGAGAGGAGGTTGAGGAGGCAGAAGCAGTGGAGGAAAAATGACATAAAGAGGATTGACGCACAACTCGTGGGGACGGCAAGACTTGGACAGCAGCCCCTTGTCCTGCTATCACCATAGTTACCCAGTGCCCAGTCAGCGACATGTAACGCCCCTGTCCATGCCTACTCGTCCAAGTGTCTGTGGTGAAATGCACCCTGTCACACACAGAGTTTCTCAAAGAAGCGGTGATGTTGTGTGCGACATGCTGGTGGAGCGCAGGCACACCTTTCTTTGAGAAGTAGTGCCGACTGGGCATCTGGTACTGGGGCACTGCGACGGACATAAGGTCTCGAAAATCCTCTGTGTCCACCAGGCGGAAAGGCAGCATTTCTGTAGCCAAGAGCTTGCAGATGGTGAAATTCAACCTCTTAGCTTTCTCATGGCTAGGAGGAAATGGTCTTTTACTTGTCCACATCTGAGGGACCGAGGGCTGGCTATTGTGCTTAGACGGGGTTGATAAGGGTGTCCCCGGCAAACTGCCGGTCTGTGAGGAAGATGCAGGCGGACATGTTAGGTTGCCTTGATCCAAAGGTGGTGCTATCGATGTCGGACAGCGCTCAACACCAGCTGGTGTTACCACCTCCAAAGAAAATGATGACCTGCCAATCACGCTGGCTGTTGCGGGTAAAGAGGTGGCAGGTCTGCGCCCCAAAACAGGTGTGACTGCTGTCCCCCCAGTCACAGAGGATGAAGAGGCCGCGGATGCACAAGATATGGCAGACGGTGGTTGGCCCGGCCGGCTAGGCCGCATTGTAGCACACTGAGCTTCCCACTGCAACTTATGCTTCATGTCCATGTGCCGGTTCATGCATGAAGTACTCAAACTATGTATTTTTTGGCCTCTACTTAGCTTTTGCTGACAAATGTTACAGATAACACGAGTTGGGTCATCTTTATCGATCTGAAAAAATGCCCAGGCTATGCAAGGCTTAGCACCCATGCGACCTGAAGAGCCACCACGACTTGTGGTGAGAGGCAGAGTTGTGTTTGAGGATGCAGTTGTTGACGTGCTTCCAGTACTACGTCTCTGTCCAGGAAGGCGCAACCTGACCTCGTCGTCACTAGCATCTTCCTCCACCTCCTCTGCTGACCTCATCTCTTGGCTGACTGTGGGTTGACAGTAAGTGGGATCTCCGACCTCATCATCATCACCCTGTGCGTTATCACACCCGTCGTCCTCAGAGCCAACCTGTTCCTGCCCTGACAAAAAACTAAAGTTGTCGCTCCAATCAGGTATTTGAGTCTTATCATCGTCTTCCTCATTGTCTCCACCAACAGGAGTTACAGTTTGGGAATGAGGGTCTACATTATGGTCAGAACCTTCAGCGTCTGGTCCTGGATCCGACTCATAAAGATTCTGGGCATCAGTGCAGATCATTTCCTCGTCTGGATTCACAGAAGCGCTGGAGTCGACCTCTGATTCCCAGGCTATAGTATGAGTAAACAGCTCTGCAGACTCAACCATCTGTTCTACCTCATACTCAGACGGGCAGCTGGAGATTTGGGAGCTGTGAGGAAGCAAGTGCGATTGGGGTGACGCCTTTGAGGACTGGAGTATTTGTGATGTTGAAGTTGATGTGGAGGAGAGCCCACTTAAAGGAGCACTTGATATCCGTTGAAGCACCTGCTGTTTTTGTGCCTCATCTGGAATTTGTAGCGATTGGCGTGGCCATAAGAAAGGGATCTTATCACATTGTCCGCTAAAAGAAGTAGACATTTTAGTTTGGCTGGAAGATGGTCTTTCTTCTGCACCTACCCCACGGACACAACCTTTTTTCCCCTTCCCAACACGCCTATTCCCCTTTCCACCAGCAGCAGGCCTTTTTCCACTCATTTTGGTGGTTAACTAATTCACAACTCTGGAGTTGTTTGCACAAAAAAACAATGGATGGTAACCGAGCAGAGCTGAGTGGCCAAACTGTGGTATTAGGCCAAAACTATTGGCTGGGTTAGATGCAGAAAAAAATTATTTTTAATTTGCAACCTGATGGAGGTCAGTATAGATGGACTAATAGACCAAGTCCCACACACCGCTAGAAGCCCAAATATTTTTTCAGAGCTAGATGCAGAAAAAAATTATATTCAATTTGCAACCTGATGGAGGTCAGTATAGATGGACTAATAGACCAAGTCCCACACACTGCTAGAAGCCCAAATATTTTTTCAGAGCTAGATGCAGAAAAAAAATATTTTTAATTTGCAACCTGATGGAGGTCAGTATAGATGGACTAATAGACCAAGTCCCACACACCGCTAGAAGCCCAAATATTTTTTCAGAGCTAGATGCAGAAAATTTTTTTATTCAATTTGCAACCTGATGGAGGTCAGTATAGATGGACTAATAGACCAAGTCCCACACACTGCTAGAAGCCCAAATATTTTTTCAGAGCTAGATGCAGAAAAAAATTATTTTTAATTTGCAACCTGATGGAGGTCAGTATAGATGGACTAATAGACCAAGTCCCACACGCTGCTAGAAGCCCAAATATTTTTTCAGAGCTAGATGCAGAAAAAAATTATTTTTAATTTGCAACCTGATGGAGGTCAGTATAGATGGACTAATAGACCAAGTCCCACACACTGCTAGAAGCCCAAATATTTTTTCAGAGCTAGATGCAGAAAAAAATTATTTTTAATTTGCAACCTGATGGAGGTCAGTATAGATGGACTAATAGAATGATGCTATGCCCAAAAGATTTTACTTCACTAGGTGCAGTAAAAAAATTGGTATTCTATACACAGGTGGTATATCTTGCAACACAGATAGGCTACTCCACTGACTAACACACTCTGCAATAGGCCAAAAAGGATTAGCTTTGCTAGATTCAGCCAAATGCTGTGAAAAAAACTTGCACAGCACTGGCACAGACCTGCCTGGCAAAAACTGATAGGAACTGATGTAACCTAGTCCTGAAAAGGACTCCAATTACAATTAGTCTTTACTCCCACAATCTATCTATTTAAGAGCACAGACCTGCCTGATAAAAGTCGTAGGAAATGCTGTAACCTAGTCCTTAAAAGGACTGCAATCACAACTATTCCCTACTCCCAAGCTATCTGTAGATTTGTGCGAAAATTGGCTTGAAATTAACAAGGTATAGCGCACACAGCAACAGCGGTGCCGTCTAACACGCAGCTGCAGCAGTGAGAAAATGGTGGCGACGGGGAAAATGGCTTGGTCTTATAGGGCAAGGACATGTGACATACACTGCCAATCACACATGCCCTTGCTTGTGTGAAAAAAAGCACTTCGCTCCGTGTGTGCGCTGCTGATAGGCTGACAGATTGCACCTCCCCACTGCAAATGCGGGAAAGAGAAAAAAAAATGGAGATCTTCATTGTTCCTGCAGAGATCCATCCCCTGCCCCTCCCCCCGCCCCGCTGTACACTCAAACTGCGGATTAACATTAATTTTCATCATTACTGAGAAAAAATCCAGTTATGATTTTGGTGCACGAACAGTTATCGAACATAACCTCGAACAGCCGAATTTTTCTCAAATTGTTCGTGTTCGCCGACCGGCTCGAACACCGCCCAAAACAGCTCGAATTTGAGATTGGCGAACAGTTCGAGTAGAACAGCGCTCATCTCTAGTTATAAGAGGCTGATATCAGTCACATATGATGTAATGTCCGGAGGTTATATCAGTACTGGAGCGTTACAAGAGGGGCTGATATCAGTCACATATGGTGTAATGTCTGGAGGTTATATCTGTACTGGAGTGTTATAAGAGGGGCTGATATCAGTCACATATGATATAATGTCTGGAGGTTATATCAGTACTGGAGCGTTATAAGAGGGGCTGATATCAGTCACATATGATATAATGTCTGGAGGTTATATCAGTACTGGAGCGTTATAAGAGGCTGATATCAGTCACATATGATGTAATGTCTGGAGGTTATATCAGTACTGGAGCGTTATAAGAGGCTGATATCAGTCACATATGATGTAATGTCTGGAGGTTATATCAGTACTGGAGCGTTATAAGAGGCTGATATCAGTCACATATGATGTAATGTCTGGAGGTTATATCAGTGCTGGAGCTTTATAAGAGGCTGATATCAGTCACATATGGTGTAATGTCTGGAGGTTATATCAGTACTGGAGCGTTATAAGAGGCTGATATCAGTCACATATGATGTAATGTCTGGATCTTATATCAGTGCTGGAGCGTTGTAAGAGGAGGTGATATCAGTCACATATGATGTAATGTCTGGAGGTTATATCAGTACTGGAGCTTTATAAGAGGCTGATATCAGTCACATATGATGTAATGTCTGGAGGTTATGACGCGCCCCCTGGGCCATATTCTTTAAGGGAATACCCGGAGCCGGATCAGATGGGGGTTGTAGTCTCCGAGTGGCTGTGACCCGGTCCGTGCCCAGGGTGTCAAACTCAGTGTGTGGCAGTCCTTACTGATGTTACTAAAGTTCTTTATGTCGACTACGCCACCCGTTGAATTGCGGTCACTACGGCCGCCGCTGCAGCAGGGTCCGCTGAGGCTGATGGTGTTTGTGCAGCTTAGGTAGTATAACCCCCAACGGGAGGGGTATAGCCTCAGGGGGGTCAGGTGCAGAGGATGGTGGTTGTGGAAGTGCAGGGATGATGGTAATGAGAGTCAGAGTCGGGTTGTGCAGTTCAGGGTTCTTTACTTACTGCAGATGTTCCGGTCACTCCGGCCTTGAGTGACCACCCGAGCCGTGCTGCGTCCACCAGGTCCTGGACTCGGCCAACCCCCAAGTAGTTCTGGAGCGTGGTTCTGAGCTCCCTTTCTGTCCTGTCCTCGTCTCTGGCCTTCCCCACCAGGGATCCACCTATGTCCGGCTCCCTCGGGCCTCTTGTTGGCGAACCCTTGCCTCTGGGTTCCCTGACCCTATGCGTGGTCTGCCTTCCGGGTGGATATGGTGGGTGGCCGTGGCAGATGCTGCCCACGGCCTCCGGTCTCTGGCTGAGGTATGCTGTAGCCCCCACCAGTTTGGGATCCGGTACCCTGTTGCCAACTCTTCACCCTGTGGTTGTATTTGGGGTCTCAGAGTTCCTTCTTTCTCCCCCTCTGGGTCTTTCTTGCTCTCCTCTCTCACTCTTGGGCTGGGGCTGCTCTGCTCTTCTGCTCTCTTCCCCTGCTCTGCAAAGTCTTCGCTACAACAGGCTGACTTCTCACAGACTGACTGACCCTGATCTTAGATGGTGCCCACCTTAAATACTCCCTCTATGTGTGAGCTCAGGTGACCAGCACCCAATGAGCTCCTAGCTTTACCCAGGCTGCTCCCCCTATCTGCCCCTACACTACTGGGATGTACCACCCCCCTCCCACTCCAGCCAGGAACAGACTCGGTCGTACCTGCACATTTCTAAGTGGGAGTACCGTTGGTCTGCTCCTCGGAAATGGGATGTGTGTAGTGCATGCAGCTGACTGAGCTCAGTTCCACACTCCATCCTTACCCGGGAGTGGAATATCACACCTCTGGGTGAGGTGCAATACCCCTGTAGCAGCCGAATCCTCAGGGTGCTACATTCCCCCCTGGTAAATCACAGCACGTCCTCGGGCTGTAAGATATAAACAACATCCAAAACATACAATTTTTGCATAAACAACATAATAAAACATCATATAAAACTTTTCATAAAAACTTTCTTGTCTTCTGGTTCCTCCGGTCACGGTGCAACTTGTGACCGGGTAAAGTGCGACAGTCTCTTGAAGAAAAATCAGTTCTTCTATAAAACCAGTAGGGGGCGCTTTAGGAAGCGCAACTATATACAAGGGGATATGGCCGCTCTCAGTCCTCGGCCAGGTATTAGGAAAGGGATGACCGCTCTCAGTCCTCGGTCAGTGGGAATGGGGACACACGGGTTAACAGTTCAGTTCTCTGGTCCCAACGGGGACTATATTTTAACTAGCAGCAGTAACAGTTCACTGTGCCCCGACGGGCAACTATATACAGCTTCTACTCTGCTGTACTCAACGACGACGTCCTCCTGCTCTTTCTTTGTGATTAACTTTGACTTCAGACCCGTCCGGGTCCTCTTGCTCCTCCTCACACCGCAGCTCCTCCTCCGTCAGGCGATGCACATGGAGGGCGTAGGGTCCTTTGGCACACTTGTGCCGGGTGAAGGTGACCTCGTCCCCTACATACAGGTCACGACCTCTGTGTCCCTCCGGTAGGTGGGACTCAACGTCTCTTCTTGTCACGAAGACGTCGCCTGGGGTGCGGTGATCTCGGATGAAGCCCCACCCGTGCTGCATATTAAACTTGATCACAGTCCCGGTGGAAGGGGGACCATGAGCTGCACGGGGACTCCTCCTGGCCCGGCTCTTCTGCTCCGCGCTATTTATTGGGGCTTGTTGTTCCCGGACCCGCCTCTCTCTCCGCTCCCTCTCAAAGACCTCGAGCTGTTGCCGGCAGCACTCTGCACGCTCCGCTGCAGCTGCCCGGGTCTCCTGAGTGAACCCCATGAGATCTTCTCCGGTGGGGTCCCACTCAAACTGTGCCTCCTCTAGCGGGGGCGAGGTCCTTTTTACGGGCTTTGGAACCGGAATCAGGGGTTCGTCTAGGGGTCTCTCTTTCCGGAGTCGGGGATGGTGAAACTCCGGTGGCCATATAAAGGGCTGCCCATCCGGGCACGTATGTTGGGCGAACAGATCTTCTCCCAGATGCGGCACTCTTGGTTTTATGGGCGCGGTGGTGGTGGCGCCCGGGTTGCCCAGGCCTTGCGGCCAGGCCTGGGGCACCTGGAAAGTGAAGGGCACCGTAAGGACGGCGGCGCCCTGGGCTACTTGGCCCTGCGACCAGGCCGGTGGCTCCGCGGAGGTAGGGGGCGCTGTTGGTATTGCGGCGCCCGGGGGTACTAGGCCTTGCGACCAGGCTGGTGGTACTTCCTGCTTGGTCACGCTCGGGGTCGAGGCGTGTGACGTCACAGGGGTCGCGGCTGCGGCTTCCGGTTGAGGCCTAGTCTGTGGCGGTGACGTTGCGGTTACGGGCACGGCAGGGGGTACTTCGGGCTCTGCGACGGGGAGCTGGGGCAGGTACGCGGTTTCCCGGTTTGGGGTAGAGACGTCCCCTTTACCTGCCTCCTTTCGTTCGGCTCCCTTCTCGGCGCCGTCTCCGGCCTTGAGTCCTCCTGCGCCATCCTCAGAGGCGGTCTGTCTCCTCGTCTCGGGTGGCGTGCTCCGCTGACGAGTCTCGGTCTGCTGGGCCATCTCTCGGCTCCACTCCGCCAACGTCTCTCGCTGCACCCGGGCCATCCTCCGTGCGAGACCCTCCAGCGCAGTCTGTGCACACTCCCGATCTCGGGGGAGCTGTGCCAGGACCTCCACTAAGCCTAGTGGGGTCGTTGTTTCTAGCAGGCTCCTGACCAACGGGTCGGTGCTGCTCTGCTCTCCTTCCGTTGTCTCCAGCAGGCTCCTGGCCAGCGGGCCGGTGCTGCTCTGCTCTTCTCCCATCTCCGGGTAAGCTTCTTCTCGACCCAGCTCTAGGCTTCTTGTCTCCGGGTGCGCTCTCTCCAGACTCCTCCAGGCGACACCCATCTTTGCTCTCTTGTTCTCAGTCCTCCCACTTCGAGGGCGGTCCCGGGGCCACTTGGTGATTGTCAGCTCCAGGGGCAGTTCTTTCACGCTGACAGACACCTCTAGCATCACAGTCTCCGTTGGTGGGGGCGGTTTCCACTTTTGGCGCCATTTTCGGTCCTGGCCCACGATGGGAGGCGGCCTCTTGCCATCCTCTGGCACGCCCATAATGGCGTCCGCTCTTCCAAGGCGGGAAATCTTCGGAAATGGCGGGAATCGTCTCCCAGTGGCGGGAAACTCTGCAGATGGCGGGAAAAAGCTGTTAATGGCGGACAACCGGCGGGAATCGATCTGTGATGGAGTCCGATGGCGGGGACCCTCCGGAACCGGCAGGAGACTTCTTTTTGAGGTAAACTTGTTCTTTTCTTCAGGCACGCAGTACCCGGTTGTTGCGGGCACGTAATCCTGCCGACTACGCCAAAGTTGACGCGCCCCCTGGGCCATATTCTTTAAGGGAATACCCGGAGCCGGATCAGATGGGGGTTGTAGTCTCCGAGTGGCTGTGACCCGGTCCGTGCCCAGGGTGTCAAACTCAGTGTGTGGCAGTCCTTACTGATGTTACTAAAGTTCTTTATGTCGACTACGCCACCCGTTGAATTGCGGTCACTACGGCCGCCGCTGCAGCAGGGTCCGCTGAGGCTGATGGTGTTTGTGCAGCTTAGGTAGTATAACCCCCAACGGGAGGGGTATAGCCTCAGGGGGGTCAGGTGCAGAGGATGGTGGTTGTGGAAGTGCAGGGATGATGGTAATGAGAGTCAGAGTCGGGTTGTGCAGTTCAGGGTTCTTTACTTACTGCAGATGTTCCGGTCACTCCGGCCTTGAGTGACCACCCGAGCCGTGCTGCGTCCACCAGGTCCTGGACTCGGCCAACCCCCAAGTAGTTCTGGAGCGTGGTTCTGAGCTCCCTTTCTGTCCTGTCCTCGTCTCTGGCCTTCCCCACCAGGGATCCACCTATGTCCGGCTCCCTCGGGCCTCTTGTTGGCGAACCCTTGCCTCTGGGTTCCCTGACCCTATGCGTGGTCTGCCTTCCGGGTGGATATGGTGGGTGGCCGTGGCAGATGCTGCCCACGGCCTCCGGTCTCTGGCTGAGGTATGCTGTAGCCCCCACCAGTTTGGGATCCGGTACCCTGTTGCCAACTCTTCACCCTGTGGTTGTATTTGGGGTCTCAGAGTTCCTTCTTTCTCCCCCTCTGGGTCTTTCTTGCTCTCCTCTCTCACTCTTGGGCTGGGGCTGCTCTGCTCTTCTGCTCTCTTCCCCTGCTCTGCAAAGTCTTCGCTACAACAGGCTGACTTCTCACAGACTGACTGACCCTGATCTTAGATGGTGCCCACCTTAAATACTCCCTCTATGTGTGAGCTCAGGTGACCAGCACCCAATGAGCTCCTAGCTTTACCCAGGCTGCTCCCCCTATCTGCCCCTACACTACTGGGATGTACCACCCCCCTCCCACTCCAGCCAGGAACAGACTCGGTCGTACCTGCACATTTCTAAGTGGGAGTACCGTTGGTCTGCTCCTCGGAAATGGGATGTGTGTAGTGCATGCAGCTGACTGAGCTCAGTTCCACACTCCATCCTTACCCGGGAGTGGAATATCACACCTCTGGGTGAGGTGCAATACCCCTGTAGCAGCCGAATCCTCAGGGTGCTACAGTTATATCAGTACTGGAGCGTTATAAGAGGGGCTGATATCAGTCACATATGATGTAATGTCTGGAGGTTATATCAGTACTGGAGCGTTATAAGAGGCTGATATCAGTCACATATGATGTAATGTCTGGAGGTTATATCAGTACTGGAGCGTTATAAGAGGCTGATATCAGTCACATATGATGTAATGTCTGGAGGTTATATCAGTACTGGAGCGTTATAAGAGGCTGATATCAGTCACATATGATGTAATGTCTGGAGGTTATATCAGTACTGGAGCGTTATAAGAGGCTGATATCAGTCACATATGATGTAATGTCTGGAGGTTATATCAGTACTGGAGCGTTATAAGAGGCTGATATCAGTCACATATGATGTAATGTCTGGAGGTTATATCAGTACTGGAGCGATATAAGAGGCTGATATCAGTCACATATGATGTAATGTCTGGAGGTTATATCAGTGCTGGAGTTTTATAAGAGGCTGATATCAGTCACATATGGTGTAATGTCTGGAGGTTATATCAGTGCTGGAGCGTTATAAGAGGAGATGATATCAGTCACATATGATGTAATGTCTGGAGGTTATATCAGTACTGGAGCGTTATAAGAGGCTGATATCAGTCACATATGATGTAATGTCTGGAGGTTATATCAGTGCTGGAGCTTTATAAGAGGCTGATATCAGTCACATATGATGTAATGTCTGGAGGTTATATCAGTACTGGAGCGTTATAAGAGGGGCTGATATCAGTCACATATGGTGTAATGTCTGGAGGTTAAATCAGTACTGGAGCGTTATAAAAGGATGATATCAGTCACATATGATGTAATGTCTGGAGGTTATATCAGTACTGGAGCGTTATAAGAGGCTGATATCAGTCACATATGATGTAATGTCTGGAGGTTATATCTGTACTGGAGCGTTATAAGAGGCTGATATCAGTCACATATGATGTAATGTCTGGAGGTTATATCAGTGCTGGAGTTTTATAAGAGGCTGATATCAGTCACATATGGTGTAATGTCTGGAGGTTATATCAGTACTGGAGCTTTATAAGAGGCTGATATCAGTCACATATGATGTAATGTCTGGAGGTTATATCAGTGCTGGAGCATTATAAGAGCAGATGATATCAGTCACATATGATGTAATGTCTGGAGGTTATATCAGTACTGGAGCTTTATAAAAGGCTGATATCAGTCACATATGATGTAATGTCTGGAGGTTATATCAGTACTGGAGCGTTATAAGAGGGGCTGATATCAGTCACATATGGTGTAATATCTGGAGGTTATATCAGTGCTGGAGCTTTATAAGAGGCTGATATCAGTCACATATGATGTAATGCCTGGGGGTTATATCAGTACTGGAGCGTTATAAGAGGGGCTGATATCAGTCACATATGATGTAATGTCTGGAGGTTATATCAGTACTGGAGCGTTATAAGAGGAGCTGATATCAGTCATATGGTGTAATGTCTGGAGGTTATATCAGTACTGGAGCGTTATAAGAGGGGCTGATATCAGTCACATATGGTGTAATGTCTGGAGGTTATATCAATACTGGAGCGTTATAAGAGGAGCTGATATCAGTCACATATGGTGTAATGTCTGGAGGTTATATCAGTACTGGAGGGTTATAAGAGGCTGATATCAGTCACATATGATGTAATGTCTGGAGGTTATATCAGTGCTGGAGCTTTATAAGAGGCTGATATCAGTCACATATGATGTAATGTCTGGAGGTTATATCAGTGCTGGAGCTTTATATGAGGCTAATATTAGTCACATATGATGTAATGTCTGGAGGTTATATCAGTGCTGGAGCTTTATAAGAGGCTGATATCAGTCACATATGATGTAATGTCTGGAGGTTATATCAGTACTGGAGCGTTATAAGAGGGGCTGATATCAGTCACATATGGTGTAATATCTGGAGGTTATATCAGTGCTGGAGCTTTATAAGAGGCTGATATCAGTCACATATGATGTAATGTCTGGGGGTTATATCAGTACTGGAGCGTTATAAGAGGGGCTGATATCAGTCACATATCATGTAATGTCTGGAGGTTATATCAGTACTGGAGCATTATAAGAGGAGCTGATATCAGTCATATGGTGTAATGTCTGGAGGTTATATCAGTACTGGAGCGTTATAAGAGGAGCTGATATCAGTCACATATAGTGTAATGTCTGGAGGTTATATCAGTACTGGAGGGTTATAAGAGGCTGATATCAGTCACATATGATGTAATGTCTGGAGGTTATATCAGTGCTGGAGCTTTATATGAGGCTAATATCAGTCACATATGGTGTAATGTCTGGAGGTTATATCAGTACTGGAGCGTTATAAGAGGCTGATATCAGTCACATATGATGTAATGTCTGGAGGTTATATCAGTACTGGAGCGTTATAAGAGGGTCTGATATCAGTCACATATGGTGTAATGTCTGGAGGTTACATCAGTACTGGAGCATTATAAGAGGGGCTGATATCAGTCACATATGGTGTAATGTCTGGGGGTTATATCAGTACTGGAGCGTTATAAGAGGCTGATATCAGTCACATACGGTGTAATGTCTGGATGTTATATCAGTACTGGAGCGTTATAAGAGGCTGATATCAGTCACATATGGTGTAATGTCTGGAGGTTATATCAGTGCTGGAGCGTTATAAGAGGGGCTGATATCAGTCACATATGGTGTAATGTCTGGAGGTTATATCAGTACTGGAGCGTTATAAGAGGCTGATATCAGTCACATATGATGTAATGTCTGGAGGTTATATCAGTACTGCAGCGTTATAAGAGGCTGATATCAGTCACATATGAATCATAGAATCATAGAATCATAGAATCATAGAATGGTAGAGTTGGAAGGGACCTCCTGGGTCATCTGGTCCAACCCCCTGCTCAAAGCAGGATTCACTAGATCATCTCAGACAGATGTCTGTCCAGCCTCTGTTTGAAGACGTCCATTGAAGGGGAACTCACCACCTCTCGTGGCCGCCTGTTCCACTCATTAATCACCCTAACTGTCAAAAAGTTTTTTCTAATATCTAATCTGTGTCTCCTCCCATTTAGTTTCATCCCATTGCTTCTAGTCTTTCCTTGTGCAAATGAGAATAAAGATGATCCTTCTACAATGTGACAGCCCTTGACATATTTGTAGACAGCTATTAAGTCTCCTCTCAGTCTTCTTTTTTGCAAGCTAAACATTCCCAAATCCTGCAACCGTTCCTCATAGGACATGGTTTGCAGACCAGTCACCATTCTGGTCGCTCTTCTCTGAACTTGCTCCAGTTTGTCTATGTCTTTTTTAAAATGTGGTGCCCAAAACTGTACACAGTATTCCAGATGAGGTCTGACCAAAGAGGAGTAAAGACCGATAATGACTTCACGTGATCTAGACTCTATGCTTCTGTTAATACATCCCAGAATTGTATTTGCCTTTTTTGCTGCTGCATCACACTGTTGACTCATGTTCAGTCTATGATCTATTAGTATACCTAAGTCTTTTTCACATGTACTGTTGCTTAGCTCTATTCCTCCCATTCTGTATATGCTTTTTTCATTTTTATTGCCCAGATGTAGTACTTTGCATTTTTCCCTGTTAAAAACCATTCTGTTGGTTGCTGCCCACTGCTCCAGTTTATTTAGGTCTTTTTGAATCCTCTCTCTCTCTTCTCTAGTATTAGCTATCCCTCCTAGCTTTGTGTCATCAGCAAATTTAATCAGTTTACCCTCAATTCCTTCATCTAAATCATTGATAAAGATGTTGAACAATACAGGTCCCAGGACGGAGCCCTGTGGTACCCCACTTGAGACATTCATCCAGCTGGATGTGAAGCCATTTACAACCACCCTTTGAGTCCGATCACTAAGCCAGTTATGAATCCACCTAACAGTTGCCTGGTCCATTGCATACTTGGTCATTTTTTCAATAAGGATGATGTGAGATACTTTGTCAAATGCTTTGCTGAAGTCAAGATATACTATATCTACAGCATTTCCCTGATCCACCCAGTCAGTGATTCTGTCATAGAAGGAAATTAAGTTAGTCTGACATGACTTGTTAGTTACAAACCCATGCTGACTCTGGTTAATCACTTCATTCTTATCCATGTACTTACATACATGTTGTTTAATAATTTGTTCAAAGATCTTTCCTGGTATAGAAGTCAGACTCACCGGCCTATAGTTCCCTGGGTCCACCTTCTTCCCCTTTTTGAAGATAGGAACAACATTTGCTCTTCTCCAGTCTTCTGGGACTTCTCCTGTTCTCCAAGAATTTTCAAAGATTATGGAGAGTGGTTCTAAAATTTCTTCTACAATCTCCTTCAGTACTCTGGGGTGTAATTCATCTGGACCTGGAGACTTGAACTCATTTATGTTAGCTAAATATTCCCTCACAATCTCTCTGTTTACTGATAACTTGGATTCCTCTATTCCTTTAAAAGGACAGTGAAGATCAGTTGATGTTACATTTTCTTTCTGAGAGAAAACAGATGCAAAATAGGAATTAAAAAGTTCGGCCTTCTCAACATCCTCTCTTACCATTTCTCCATTTTCATCCTGTAAAAATCCTATAGCATCTTTGACTTTTCTTTTACTTTTGACATACCCCCAAAATCCTTTTTTATTGCTTTTGACATCTCTTGCAAGCCTTAATTCATTGTCAGCTTTAGCTAACCTGATACGTGCCCTACAGGATCTGCAGACTGCATTATAATCTTCTTTAGATATGCCTCCCTCTTTCCATTTAATAAACATTTCTGTGTTCATCCATCCTGGTTTCCTTAAATGCTTCCCATTTTTCCTACTTTTCGGGATTGTTAACGATTGTGCTTTGAGAATCTCATTTTTAAAAATTTCCCATCCTTCCTGGACATTTTTGTCCTTAAGGACATCCAGCCATTGGATCCCTCCTATTCTCTTTCTGAGTCTCTTAAAATCTGCTTTTCTAAAATCTAACCTTGAAGTTTGAGTCTTCACATGTCTTCCTCCTCTAGTTATCCAAAATTCTATAATAGCATGATCGCTGCCTCCTAGGGTCCCATGATGTAAAGTCTGGAGGTTATATCAGTACTGGAGCATTATAAGAGGCTGATATCAGTCACATATGGTGTAATGTCTGGAGGTTATATCATTACTGAAGCGTTATAAGAGGGGCTGATATCAGTCACATATGATGTAATGTCTGGAGGTTATATCAGTACTGGAGCGTTATAAGAGGCTGATATCAGTCACATATGATGTAATGTCTGGAGGTTATATCAGTACTGGAGCATTATAAGAGGCTGATATCAGTCCCATATGGTGTAATGTCTGGAGGTTATATCAGTACTGGAGCGTTCTAAGAGGGGCTGATATCAGTCACATATGATGTAATGTCTGGAGGTTATATCAGTACTGGAGCATTATAAGAGGCTGATATCAGTCACATATGGTGTAATGTCTGGAGGTTATATCAGTACTGGAGCGTTATAAGAGGCTGATAACAGTCACATATGGTGTAATGTCTGGAGGCTATATCAGTACTGGAGCGTTATAAGAGGGGCTGATATCAGTCACATATGGTGTAATGTCTGGAGGTAATATCAGTGCTGGAGCATTATAAGAGGCTGATATCAGTCACATATGATGTAATGTCTGCAGGTTATATCAGTACTGGAGCGTTATAAGAGGCTGATATCAGTCACATATGATGTAATGTCTGGAGGTTATATCAGTACTGGAGAGTTATAAGAGGCTGATATCAGTCACATATGATGTAATGTCTGGAGGTTATATCAGTACTGGAGCGTTATAAGAGGGGCTGATATCAGTCACATATGATGTAATGTCTGGAGGTTATATCAGTACTGGAGCGTTATAAGAGGAGCTGATATCAGTCATATGGTGTAATGTCTGGAGGTTATATCAGTACTGGAGCGTTATAAGAGGCTGATATCAGTCACATATGATGTAATGTCTGGAGGTTATATCAGTACTGGAGCGTTATAAGAGGCTGATATCAGTCACATATGGTGTAATGTCTGGGGGTTATATCAGTACTTGAGCGTTATAAGAGGGGCTGATATCAGTCACATATGGTGTAATGTCTGGAGGTTATATCAGTACTGGAGCGTTATAAGAGGCTGATATCAGTCACATATGGTGTAATGTCTGGAGGTTTTATCAGTACTGGAGCGTTATAAGAGGGGCTGATATCAGTCACATATGATGTAATGTCTGGAGGTTATATCAGTACTGGAGCATTATAAGAGGAGCTGATATCAGTCATATGGTGTAATGTCTGGAGGTTATATCAGTACTGGAGCGTTATAAGAGGGGCTGATATCAGTCACATATGGTGTAATGTCTGGAGGTTATATCAGTACTGGACCGTAATAAGAGGCTGATATCAGTCACATATGATGTAATGTCTGGAGGTTATATCAGTACTGGAGCGTTATAAGAGGCTGATATCAGTCACATATGATGTAATGTCTGGAGGTTATATCAGTACTGGAGCGTTATAAGAGGCTGATATCAGTCACATATGATGTAATGTCTAGAGGTTATATCAGTGCTGGAGCTTTATAAGAGGCTGATATCAGTCACATATGGTGTAATGTCTGGAGGTTATATCAGTACTGGAGCGTTATAAGAGGCTGATATCAGTCACATATGGTGTAATGTCTGGAGGTTATATCAGTACTGGAGCGTTATAAGAGAGGCTGATATCAGTCACATATGATGTAATGTCTGGAGGATATATCAGTACTGGAGCGTTATAAGAGGCTGATATCAGTCACATATGATGTAAAGTCTGGAGGTTATATCAGTACTGGAGCATTATAAGAGGCTGATATCAGTCACATATGGAGTAATGTCTGGAGGTTATATCAGTACTGGAGCGTTATAAGAGGGGCTGATATCAGTCACATATGATGTAATGTCTGGAGGTTATATCAGTACTGGAGCGTTATAAGAGGCTGATATCAGTCACATATGATGTAATGTCTGGAGGTTATATCAGTACTGGAGCATTATAAGAGGCTGATATCAGTCACATATGGTGTAATGTCTGGAGGTTATATCAGTACTGGAGCGTTATAAGAGGGGCTGATATCAGTCACATATGATGTAATGTCTGGAGGTTATATCAGTACTGGAGCGTTATAAGAGGGGCTGATATCAGTCACATATGGTGTAATGTCTGGAGGTTATATCAGTACTGGACCGTAATAAGAGGCTGATATCAGTCACATATGATGTAATGTCTGGAGGTTATATCAGTACTGGAGCGTTATAAGAGGCTGATATCAGTCACATATGATGTAATGTCTGGAGGTTATATCAGTACTGGAGCGTTATAAGAGGCTGATATCAGTCACATATGATGTAATGTCTAGAGGTTATATCAGTGCTGGAGCTTTATAAGAGGCTGATATCAGTCACATATGGTGTAATGTCTGGAGGTTATATCAGTACTGGAGCGTTATAAGAGGCTGATATCAGTCACATATGGTGTAATGTCTGGAGGTTATATCAGTGCTGGAGCGTTATAAGAGAGGCTGATATCAGTCACATATGATGTAATGTCTGGAGGATATATCAGTACTGGAGCGTTATAAGAGGCTGATATCAGTCACATATGATGTAAAGTCTGGAGGTTATATCAGTACTGGAGCATTATAAGAGGCTGATATCAGTCACATATGGAGTAATGTCTGGAGGTTATATCAGTACTGGAGCGTTATAAGAGGGGCTGATATCAGTCACATATGATGTAATGTCTGGAGGTTATATCAGTACTGGAGCGTTATAAGAGGCTGATATCAGTCACATATGATGTAATGTCTGGAGGTTATATCAGTACTGGAGCATTATAAGAGGCTGATATCAGTCACATATGGTGTAATGTCTGGAGGTTATATCAGTACTGGAGCGTTATAAGAGGGGCTGATATCAGTCACATATGATGTAATGTCTGGAGGTTATATCAGTACTGGAGCATTATAAGAGGCTGATATCAGTCACATATGGTGTAATGTCTGGAGGTTATATCAGTACTGGAGCGTTATAAGAGGCTGATAACAGTCACATATGGTGTAATGTCTGGAGGTTATATCAGTACTGGAGCGTTATAAGAGGGGCTGATATCAGTCACATATGGTGTAATGTCTGGAGGTTATATCAGTGCTGGAGCATTATAAGAGGCTGATATCAGTCACATATGATGTAATGTCTGGAGGTTATATCAGTACTGGAGCGTTATAAGAGGCTGATATCAGTCACATATGATGTAATGTCTGGAGGTTATATCAGTACTGGAGCGTTATAAGAGGCTGATATCAGTCACATATGATGTAATGTCTGGAGGTTATATCAGTACTGGAGCGTTATAAGAGGGGCTGATATCAGTCACATATGATGTAATGTCTGGAGGTTATATCAGTACTGGAGCGTTATAAGAGGAGCTGATATCAGTCATATGGTGTAATGTCTGGAGGTTATATCAGTACTGGAGCGTTATAAGAGGCTGATATCAGTCACATATGATGTAATGTCTGGAGGTTATATCAGTACTGGAGCGTTATAAGAGGCTGATATCAGTCACATATGGTGTAATGTCTGGGGGTTATATCAGTACTTGAGCGTTATAAGAGGGGCTGATATCAGTCACATATGGTGTAATGTCTGGAGGTTATATCAGTACTGGAGCGTTATAAGAGGCTGATATCAGTCACATATGGTGTAATGTCTGGAGGTTTTATCAGTACTGGAGCGTTATAAGAGGGGCTGATATCAGTCACATATGATGTAATGTCTGGAGGTTATATCAGTACTGGAGCATTATAAGAGGAGCTGATATCAGTCATATGGTGTAATGTCTGGAGGTTATATCAGTACTGGAGCGTTATAAGAGGGGCTGATATCAGTCACATATGGTGTAATGTCTGGAGGTTATATCAGTACTGGACCGTTATAAGAGGCTGATATCAGTCACATATGATGTAATGTCTGGAGGTTATATCAGTACTGGAGCGTTATAAGAGGCTGATATCAGTCACATATGATGTAATGTCTGGAGGTTATATCAGTACTGGAGCGTTATAAGAGGCTGATATCAGTCACATATGATGTAATGTCCAGAGGTTATATCAGTGCTGGAGCTTTATAAGAGGCTGATATCAGTCACATATGGTGTAATGTCTGGAGGTTATATCAGTACTGGAGCGTTATAAGAGGCTGATATCAGTCACATATGGTGTAATGTCTGGAGGTTATATCAGTACTGGAGCGTTATAAGAGAGGCTGATATCAGTCACATATGATGTAATGTCTGGAGGATATATCAGTACTGGAGCGTTATAAGAGGCTGATATCAGTCACATATGATGTAAAGTCTGGAGGTTATATCAGTACTGGAGCATTATAAGAGGCTGATATCAGTCACATATGGAGTAATGTCTGGAGGTTATATCAGTACTGGAGCGTTATAAGAGGGGCTGATATCAGTCACATATGATGTAATGTCTGGAGGTTATATCAGTACTGGAGCGTTATAAGAGGCTGATATCAGTCACATATGATGTAATGTCTGGAGGTTATATCAGTACTGGAGCATTATAAGAGGCTGATATCAGTCACATATGGTGTAATGTCTGGAGGTTATATCAGTACTGGAGCGTTATAAGAGGGGCTGATATCAGTCACATATGATGTAATGTCTGGAGGTTATATCAGTACTGGAGCATTATAAGAGGCTGATATCAGTCACATATGGTGTAATGTCTGGAGGTTATATCAGTACTGGAGCGTTATAAGAGGCTGATAACAGTCACATATGGTGTAATGTCTGGAGGTTATATCAGTACTGGAGCGTTATAAGAGGGGCTGATATCAGTCACATATGGTGTAATGTCTGGAGGTTATATCAGTGCTGGAGCATTATAAGAGGCTGATATCAGTCACATATGATGTAATGTCTGGAGGTTATATCAGTACTGGAGCGTTATAAGAGGCTGATATCAGTCACATATGATGTAATGTCTGGAGGTTATATCAGTACTGGAGCGTTATAAGAGGCTGATATCAGTCACATATGATGTAATGTCTGGAGGTTATATCAGTACTGGAGCGTTATAAGAGGGGCTGATATCAGTCACATATGATGTAATGTCTGGAGGTTATATCAGTACTGGAGCGTTATAAGAGGAGCTGATATCAGTCATATGGTGTAATGTCTGGAGGTTATATCAGTACTGGAGCGTTATAAGAGGCTGATATCAGTCACATATGGTGTAATGTCTGGAGGTTTTATCAGTACTGGAGCGTTATAAGAGGGGCTGATATCAGTCACATATGGTGTAATGTCTGGAGGTTATATCAGTACTGGAGCGTTATAAGAGGGGCTGATATCAGTCACATATGATGTAATGTCTGGAGGTTATATCAGTACTGGAGAATTATAAGAGGCTGATATCAGTCACATATGGTGTAATGTCTGGAGGTTATATCAGTACTGGAGCGTTATAAGAGGCTGATAACAGTCACATATGGTGTAATGTCTGGAGGTTATATCAGTACTGGAGCGTTATAAGAGGGGCTGATATCAGTCACATATGGTGTAATGTCTGGAGGTTATATCAGTACTGGAGCGTTATAAGAGGAGCTGATATCAGTCATATGGTGTAATGTCTGGAGGTTATATCAGTACTGGAGCGTTATAAGAGGCTGATATCAGTCACATATGGTGTAATGTCTGGAGGTTTTATCAGTACTGGAGCGTTATAAGAGGGGCTGATATCAGTCACATATGGTGTAATGTCTGGAGGTTATATCAGTACTGGAGCGTTATAAGAGGCTGATATCAGTCACATATGGTGTAATGTCTGGAGGTTTTATCAGTACTGGAGCGTTATAAGAGGGGCTGATATCAGTCACATATGATGTAATGTCTGGAGGTTATATCAGTACTGGAGCGTTATAAGAGGAGCTGATATCAGTCATATGGTGTAATGTCTGGAGGTTATATCAGTACTGGAGCGTTATAAGAGGGGCTGATATCAGTCACATATGGTGTAATGTCTGGAGGTTATATCAGTACTGGAGCGTTATAAGAGGCTGATATCAGTCACATATGATGTAATGTCTGGAGGTTATATCAGTACTGGAGCGTTATAAGAGGCTGATATCAGTCACATATGATGTCATGTCTGGAGGTTATATCAGTACTGGAGCGTTATAAGGGGCTGATATCAGTCACATATGATGTAATGTCTAGAGGTTATATCAGTGCTGGAGCTTTATAAGAGGCTGATATCAGTCACATATGGTGTAATGTCTGGAGGTTATATCAGTACTGGAGCGTTATAAGAGGCTGATATCAGTCACATATGATGTAATGTCTGGAGGTTATATCAGTGCTGGAGCGTTATAAGAGGAGATGATATCAGTCACATATGATGTAATGTCTGGAGGTTATATCAGTACTGGAGCGTTATAAGAGGAGATGATATCAGTCACATATGATGTAATGTCTGGAGGTGATATCAATACTGGAGCTTTATAAGAGGCTGATATCAGTCACATATGATGTAATGTCTGGAGGTTATATCAGTACTGGAGCGTTATAAGAGGGGCTGATATCAGTCACATATGATGTAATGTTTGGAGGTTATATCAGTACTGGAGCGTTATAAGAGGCTGATATCAGTCAAATATGATGTAATGTCTGGAGGTTATATCAGTACTGGAGCGTTATAAGAGGCTGATATCAGTCACATATGATGTAATGTCTGGAGGTTATATCAGTGCTGGAGCTTTATAAGAGGCTGATATCAGTCACATATGATGTAATGTCTGGAGATTATATCAGTGCTGGAGCTTTATAAGAGGCTGATATCAGTCACATATGGTGTAATGTCTGGAGGTTATATCAGTACTGGAGCGTTATAAGAGGCTGATATCAGTCACATATGATGTAATGTCTGGAGGTTATATCAGAACTGGAGCGTTATAAGAGGCTGATATCAGTCACATATGATGTATTGTCTGGAGGTTATATCAGTGCTGGAGTTTTATAAGAGGCTGATATCAGTCACATATGGTGTAATGTCTGGAGGTTATATCAGTGCTAGAGCGTTATAAGAGGCTGATATCAGTCACATATGATGTAATGTCTGGAGGTTATATCAGAACTGGAGCGTTATAAGAGGCTGATATCAGTCACATATGATGTAATGTCTGGAGGTTATATCAGTGCTGGAGTTTTATAAGAGGCTGATATCAGTCACATATGGTGTAATGTCTGGAGGTTATATCAGTGCTAGAGCGTTATAAGAGGCTGATATCAGTCACATATGATGTAATGTCTGGAGGTTATATCAGTACTGGAGCGTTATAAGAGGCTGATATCAGTCACATATGATGTAATGTTTGGAGGTTATATCAGTACTGGAGCGTTATAAGAGGGGCTGATATCAGTCACATATGATGTAATGTCTGGAGGTTATATCAGTACTGGAGCGTTATAAGAGGAGCTGATATCAGTCATATGGTGTAATGTCTGGAGGTTATATCAGTACTGGAGCGTTATAAGAGGCTGATATCAGTCACATATGATGTAATGTCTGGAGGTTATATCAGTACTGGAGCGTTATAAGAGGCTGATATCAGTCACATATGATGTAATGTCTGGAGGTTATATCAGTACTGGAGCGTTATAAGAGGCTGATATCAGTCACATATGATGTAATGTCTGGAGGTTATATCAGTACTGGAGCGTTATAAGAGGGGCTGATATCAGTCACATATGGTGTAATGTCTGGAGGTTATATCAGTACTGGAGCGTTATAAGAGGGGCTGATATCAGTCACATATGGTGTAATGTCTGGAGGTTATATCTGTACTGGAGTGTTATAAGAGGGGCTGATATCAGTCACATATGATGTAATGTCTGGAGGTTATATCAGTACTGGAGCGTTATAAGAGGCTGATATCAGTCACATATGATGTAATGTCTGGAGGTTATATCAGTACTGGAGCGTTATAAGAGGCTGATATCAGTCACATATGATGTAATGTCTGGAGGTTATATCAGTACTGGAGCGTTATAAGAGGCTGATATCAGTCACATATGATGTAATGTCTGGAGGTTATGTCAGTGCTGGAGCTTTATAAGAGGCTGATATCAGTCACATATGGTGTAATGTCTGGAGGTTATATCAGTACTGGAGCGTTATAAGAGGCTGATATCAGTCACATATGATGTAATGTCTGGAGGTTATATCAGTGCTGGAGCTTTGTAAGAGGAGATGATATCAGTCACATATGATGTAATGTCTGGAGGTTATATCAGTACTGGAGCTTTATAAGAGGCTGATATCAGTCACATATGATGTAATGTCTGGAGGTTATATCAGTACTGGAGCGTTATAAGAGGGGCTGATATCAGTCACATGTGATGTAATGTCTGGAGGTTATATCAGTACTGGAGCGTTATAAGAGGCTGATATCAGTCACATATGATGTAATGTCTGGAGGTTATATCAGTACTGGAGCGTTATAAGAGGCTGATATCAGTCACATATGATGTAATGTCTGGAGGTTATATCAGTACTGGAGCGTTATAAGAGGCTGATATCAGTCACATATGATGTAATGTCTGGAGGTTATATCAGTACTGGAGCGTTATAAGAGGCTGATATCAGTCACATATGATGTAATGTCTGGAGGTTATATCAGTACTGGAGCGTTATAAGAGGCTGATATCAGTCACATATGATGTAATGTCTGGAGGTTATATCAGTACTGGAGCGTTATAAGAGGCTGATATCAGTCACATATGATGTAATGTCTGGAGGTTATATCAGTGCTGGAGTTTTATAAGAGGCTGATATCAGTCACATATGGTGTAATGTCTGGAGGTTATATCAGTGCTGGAGCGTTATAAGAGGAGATGATATCAGTCACATATGATGTAATGTCTGGAGGTTATATCAGTACTGGAGCGTTATAAGAGGCTGATATCAGTCACACATGATGTAATGTCTGGAGGTTATATCAGTGCTGGAGCTTCATAAGAGGCTGATATCAGTCACATATGATGTAATGTCTGGAGGTTATATCAGTACTGGAGCGTTATAAAAGGGGCTGATATCAGTCACATATGGTGTAATGTCTGGAGGTTAAATCAGTACTGGAGCGTTATAAAAGGATGATATCAGTCACATATGATGTAATGTCTGGAGGTTATATCAGTACTGGAGCGTTATAAGAGGCTGATATCAGTCACATATGATGTAATGTCTGGAGGTTATATCTGTACTGGAGCGTTATAAGAGGCTGATATCAGTCACATATGATGTAATGTCTGGAGGTTATATCAGTGCTGGAGTTTTATAAGAGGCTGATATCAGTCACATATGGTGTAATGTCTGGAGGTTATATCAGTACTGGAGCTTTATAAGAGGCTGATATCAGTCACATATGATGTAATGTCTGGAGGTTATATCAGTGCTGGAGCGTTATAAGAGCAGATGATATCAGTCACATATGATGTAATGTCTGGAGGTTATATCAGTACTGGAGCTTTATAAGAGGCTGATATCAGTCACATATGATGTAATGTCTGGAGGTTATATCAGTACTGGAGCGTTATAAGAGGGGCTGATATCAGTCACATATGGTGTAATATCTGGAGGTTATATCAGTGCTGGAGCTTTATAAGAGGCTGATATCAGTCACATATGATGTAATGCCTGGGGGTTATATCAGTACTGGAGCGTTATAAGAGGCGCTGATATCAGTCACATTTGATGTAATGTCTGGAGGTTATATCAGTACTGGAGCGTTATAAGAGGAGCTGATATCAGTCATATGGTGTAATGTCTGGAGGTTATATCAGTACTGGAGCGTTATAAGAGGGGCTGATATCAGTCACATATGGTATAATGTCTGGAGGTTATATCAGTACTGGAGCGTTATAAGAGGAGCTGATATCAGTCACATATGGTGTAATGTCTGGAGGTTATATCAGTACTTGGGGGTTATAAGAGGCTGATATCAGTCACATATGATGTAATGTCTGGAGGTTATATCAGTGCTGGAGCTTTATAAGAGGCTGATATCAGTCACATATGATGTAATGTCTGGAGGTTATATCAGTGCTGGAGCTTTATATGAGGCTAATATCAGTCACATATGATGTAATGTCTGGAGGTTATATCAGTGCTGGAGCTTTATAAGAGGCTGATATCAGTCACATATGATGTAATGTCTGGAGGTTATATCAGTACTGGAGCGTTATAAGAGGGGCTGATATCAGTCACATATGGTGTAATATCTGGAGGTTATATCAGTGCTGGAGCTTTATAAGAGGCTGATATCAGTCACATATGATGTAATGTCTGGGGGTTATATCAGTACTGGAGCGTTATAAGAGGGGCTGATATCAGTCACATATGATGTAATGTCTGGAGGTTATATCAGTACTGGAGCGTTATAAGAGGAGCTGATATCAGTCATATGGTGTAATGTCTGGAGGTTATATCAGTACTGGAGCGTTATAAGAGGAGCTGATATCAGTCACATATAGTGTAATGTCTGGAGGTTATATCAGTACTGGAGCTGTATAAGAGGCTGATATCAGTCACATATGATGTAATGTCTGGAGGTTATATCAGTACTGGAGCGTTATAAGAGGGGCTGATATCAGTCACATATGATGTAATGTCTGGAGGTTATATCAGTACTAGAGCGTTATAAGAGGCTGATATCAGTCACATATGATGTAATGTCTGGAGGTTATATCAGTACTGAAGCGTTATAAGAGGCTGATATCAGTCACATATGATGTAATGTCTGGAGGTTATATCAGTGCTGGAGCTTTATAAGAGGCTGATATCAGTCACATATGATGTAATGTCTGGAGGTTATATCAGTGCTGGAGCTTTATAAGAGGCTGATATCAGTCACATATGGTGTAATGTTTGGAGGTTATATCAGTACTGGAGCGTTATAAGAGGCTGATATCAGTCACATATGATGTAATGTCTGGAGGTTATATCAGAACTGGAGCGTTATAAGAGGCTGATATCAGTCACATATGATGTAATGTCTGGAGATTATATCAGTGCTGGAGTTTTATAAGAGGCTGATATCAGTCACATATGGTGTAATGTCTGGAGGTTATATCAGTGCTAGAGCGTTATAAGAGGAGATGATATCAGTCACATATGATGTAATGTCTGCAGGTTGTATCAGTACTGGAGCTTTATAAGAGGCTGATATCAGTCACATATGGTGTAATGTCTGGAGGTTATATCAGTACTGGAGCGTTATAAGAGGCTGATATCAGTCACATATGATGTAATGTCTGGAGGTTATATCAGTGCTGGAGCTTTTATAAGAGGCTGATATCAGTCACATATGATGTAATGTCTGGAGGTTATATCAGTACTGGAGCGTTATAAGAGGGGCTGATATCAGTCACATATGGTGTAATGTCTGGAGGTTAAATCAGTACTGGAGCGATATAAGAGGCTGATATCAGTCACATATGATGTAATGTCTGGAGGTTATATCAGTACTGGAGCGTTATAAGAGGCTGATATCAGTCACATATGATGTAATGTCTGGAGGTTATATCAGTACTGGAGCGTTATAAGAGGCTGATATCAGTCACATATGATGTAATGTCTGGAGGTTATATCAGTGCTGGAGTTTTATAAGAGTCTGATATCAGTCACATATGGTGTAATGTCTGGAGGTTATATCAGTGCTGGAGCGTTATATGAGGAGATGATATCAGTCACATATGATGTAATGTCTGGAGGTTATATCAGTACTGGAGCTTTATAAAAGGCTGATATCAGTCACATATGATGTAATGTCTGGAGGTTATATCAGTGCTGGAGCTTTATAAGAGGCTGATATCAGTCACATATGATGTAATGTCTGGAGGTTATATCAGTATTGGAGCGTTATAAGGGGCTGATATCAGTCACATATGGTGTAATATCTGATGGTTATATCAGTGCTGGAGCTTTATAAGAGGCTGATATCAGTCACATATGGTGTAAAGTCTGGAGGTTATATCAGTACTGGAGCGTTATAAGAGGCTGATATCAGTCACATATGATGTAATGTCTGGAGGTCATATCAGTAGTGGAGCGTTATAAGAGGCTGATATCAGTCACATATGGTGTAATGTCTGGAGGTTATATCAGTGCTGGAGTTTTATAAGAGGCTGATATCAGTCACATATGGTGTAATGTCTGGAGGTTATATCAGTACTGGAGCGTTATAAGAGGCTGATATCAGTCACATATGATGTAATGTCTGGAGGTTATATCAGTACTGGAGCGTTATAAGAGGCTGATATCAGTCACATATGGTGTAATGTCTGGAGGTTATATCAGTACTGGAGGGTTATAAGAGCCTGATATCAGTCACATATCATGTAATGTCTGGAGGTTATATCAGTGCTGGAGTTTTATAAGAGGCTGATATCAGTCACATATGGTGTAATGTCTGGAGGTTATATCAGTGCTGGAGCGTTATAAGAGGAGATGATATCAGTCACATATGATGTAATGTCTGGAGGTTATATCAGTACTGGAGCGTTATAAGAGGCTGATATCAGTCACATATGATGTAATGTCTGGAGGTTATATCAGTACTGGAGCGTTATAAGAGGCTGATATCAGTCACATATGGTGTAATGTCTGGAGGTTATATCAGTACTGGAGCGTTATAAGAGGCTGATATCAGTCACATATGGTGTAATGTCTGGAGGTTATATCAGTGCTGGAGCGCTATAAGAGGGGCTGATATCAGCCACATATGGTGTAATGTCTGAAGGTTATATCAGTGCTGGAGCGTTATAAGAGGTGCTGATATCAGTCACATATGGTGTAATGTCTGGAGGTTATATCAGTACTGGAGCGTTATAAGAGGCTGATATCAGTCACATATGATGTAATGTCTGGAGGTTATATCAGTGCTGGAGCTTTATAAGAGGCTGATATCAGTCACATATGATGTAATGTCTGGAGGTTATATCAGAACTGGAGCGTTATAAGAGGCTGATATCAGTCACTTATGATGTAATGTCTGGAGGTTATATCAGTGCTGGAGTTTTATAAGAGGCTGATATCAGTCACATATGGTGTAATGTCTGGAGGTTATATCAGTGCTAGAGCGTTATAAGAGGAGATGATATCAGTCACATATGGTGTAATGTCTGGAGGTTATATCAGTACTGGAGCGTTATAAGAGGCTGATATCAGTCTCATATGGTGTAATGTCTGGAGGTTATATCAGTACTGGAGGGTTATAAGAGCCTGATATCAGTCACATATCATGTAATGTCTGGAGGTTATATCAGTGCTGGAGTTTTATAAGAGGCTGATATCAGTCACATATGGTGTAATGTCTGGAGGTTATATCAGTGCTGGAGCGTTATAAGAGGAGATGATATCAGTCACATATGATGTAATGTCTGGAGGTTATATCAGTACTGGAGCGTTATAAGAGGCTGATATCAGTCACATATGATGTAATGTCTGGAGGTTATATCAGTACTGGAGCGTTATAAGAGGCTGATATCGGTCACATATGGTGTAATGTCTGGAGGTTATATCAGTACTGGAGCGTTATAAGAGGCTGATATCAGTCACATATGGTGTAATGTCTGGAGGTTATATCAGTGCTGGAGCGCTATAAGAGGGGCTGATATCAGTCACATATGGTGTAATGTCTGAAGGTTATATCAGTGCTGGAGCGTTATAAGAGGTGCTGATATCAGTCACATATGGTGTAATGTCTGGAGGTTATATCAGTACTGGAGCGTTATAAGAGGCTGATATCAGTCACATATGATGTAATGTCTGGAGGTTATATCAGTGCTGGAGCTTTATAAGAGGCTGATATCAGTCACATATGATGTAATGTCTGGAGGTTATATCAGTGCTGGAGCTTTATAAGAGGCTGATATCAGTCACATATGATGTAATGTCTGGAGGTTATATCAGAACTGGAGCGTTATAAGAGGCTGATATCAGTCACATATGATGTAATGTCTGGAGGTTATATCAGTGCTGGAGTTTTATAAGAGGCTGATATCAGTCACATATGGTGTAATGTCTGGAGGTTATATCAGTGCTAGAGCGTTATAAGAGGAGATGATATCAGTCACATATGATGTAATGTCTGGAGGTTATATCAGTACTGGAGCTTTATAAGAGGCTGATATCAGTCACATATGGTGTAATGTCTGGAGGTTATATCAGTGCTGGAGCTTTATAAGAGGCTGATATCAGTCACATATGGTGTAATGTCTGGAGGTTATATCAGTAATGGAGCGTTATAAGAGGCTGATATCAGACACATATGATGTAATGTCTGGAGGTTATATCAGTACTGGAGCGTTATAAGAGGGGCTGATATCAGTCACATATGGTGTAATGTCTGGAGGATATATCAGTACTGGAGCGTTATAAGAGACTGATATCAGTCACATATGATGTAATGTCTGGAGGTTATATCAGTACTGGAGCGTTATAAGAGGCTGATATCAGTCACATATGATGTAATGTCTGGAGGTTATATCAGTACTGGAGCGTTATAAGAGGCTGATATCAGTCACATATGGTGTAATGTCTGGAGGATATATCAGTACTGGAGCGTTATAAGAGGCTGATATCAGTCACATATGGTGTAATGTCTGGAGGTTATATCAGTGCTGGAGTTTTTTAAGAGGCTGATATCAGTCACATATAGTGTAATGTCTGGAGGTTATATCAGTACTGGAGCGTTATAAGAGGGGCTGATATCAGTCACATATGGTGTAATATCTGGTGGTTATATCAGTGCTGGAGCTTTATAAGAGGCTGATATCAGTCACATATGATGTAATGTCTGGAGGTTATATCAGTACTGGAGCGTTATAAGAGGGGCTGATATCAGTCACATATGATGTAATGTCTGGAGGTTATATCAATGCTGGAGCTTTATAAGAGGCTGATATCAGTCACATATGATGTAATGTCTGGAGGCTATATCAGTACTGGAGCTTTATAAGAGGCTGATATCAGTCACATATGATGTAATGTCTGGAGGTTATATCAGTACTGGAGCGTTATAAGAGGCTGATATCAGTCACATATGATGTAATGTCTGGAGGTTATATCAGTGCTGGAGCTTTTATAAGAGGCTGATATCAGTCACATATGATGTAATGTCTGGAGGTTATATCAGTACTGGAGCGTTATAAGAGGGGCTGATATCAGTCACATATGGTGTAATGTCTGGAGGTTAAATCAGTACTGGAGCGTTATAAGAGGCTGATATCAGTCACATATGATGTAATGTCTGGAGGTTATATCAGTACTGGAGCGTTATAAGAGGCTGATATCAGTCACATATGATGTAATGTCTGGAGGTTATATCAGTACTGGAGCATTATAAGAGGCTGATATCAGTCACATATGATGTAATGTCTGGAGGTTATATCAGTGCTGGAGTTTTATAAGAGGCTGATATCAGTCACATATGGTGTAATGTCTGGAGGTTATATCAGTGCTGGAGCGTTATATGAGGAGATGATATCAGTCACATATGATGTAATGTCTGGAGGTTATATCAGTACTGGAGCTTTATAAGAGGCTGATATCAGTCACATATGATGTAATGTCTGGAGGTTATATCAGAACTGGAGCGTTATAAGAGGCTGATATCAGTCACTTATGATGTAATGTCTGGAGGTTATATCAGTGCTGGAGTTTTATAAGAGGCTGATATCAGTCACATATGGTGTAATGTCTGGAGGTTATATCAGTGCTAGAGCGTTATAAGAGGAGATGATATCAGTCACATATGGTGTAATGTCTGGAGGTTATATCAGTACTGGAGCGTTATAAGAGGCTGTTATCAGTCTCATATGGTGTAATGTCTGGAGGTTATATCAGTACTGGAGGGTTATAAGAGCCTGATATCAGTCACATATCATGTAATGTCTGGAGGTTATATCAGTGCTGGAGTTTTATAAGAGGCTGATATCAGTCACATATGGTGTAATGTCTGGAGGTTATATCAGTGCTGGAGCGTTATAAGAGGAGATGATATCAGTCACATATGATGTAATGTCTGGAGGTTATATCAGTACTGGAGCGTTATAAGAGGCTGATATCAGTCACATATGATGTAATGTCTGGAGGTTATATCAGTACTGGAGCGTTATAAGAGGCTGATATCAGTCACATATGGTGTAATGTCTGGAGGTTATATCAGTACTGGAGCGTTATAAGAGGCTGATATCAGTCACATATGGTGTAATGTCTGGAGGTTATATCAGTGCTGGAGCGCTATAAGAGGGGCTGATATCAGTCACATATGGTGTAATGTCTGAAGGTTATATCAGTGCTGGAGCGTTATAAGAGGTGCTGATATCAGTCACATATGGTGTAATGTCTGGAGGTTATATCAGTACTGGAGCGTTATAAGAGGCTGATATCAGTCACATATGATGTAATGTCTGGAGGTTATATCAGTGCTGGAGCTTTATAAGAGGCTGATATCAGTCACATATGATGTAATGTCTGGAGGTTATATCAGTGCTGGAGCTTTATAAGAGGCTGATATCAGTCACATATGATGTAATGTCTGGAGGTTATATCAGAACTGGAGCGTTATAAGAGGCTGATATCAGTCACATATGATGTAATGTCTGGAGGTTATATCAGTGCTGGAGTTTTATAAGAGGCTGATATCAGTCACATATGGTGTAATGTCTGGAGGTTATATCAGTGCTAGAGCGTTATAAGAGGAGATGATATCAGTCACATATGATGTAATGTCTGGAGGTTATATCAGTACTGGAGCTTTATAAGAGGCTGATATCAGTCACATATGGTGTAATGTCTGGAGGTTATATCAGTGCTGGAGCTTTATAAGAGGCTGATATCAGTCACATATGGTGTAATGTCTGGAGGTTATATCAGTAATGGAGCGTTATAAGAGGCTGATATCAGACACATATGATGTAATGTCTGGAGGTTATATCAGTACTGGAGCGTTATAAGAGGGGCTGATATCAGTCACATATGGTGTAATGTCTGGAGGATATATCAGTACTGGAGCGTTATAAGAGACTGATATCAGTCACATATGATGTAATGTCTGGAGGTTATATCAGTACTGGAGCGTTATAAGAGGCTGATATCAGTCACATATGATGTAATGTCTGGAGGTTATATCAGTACTGGAGCGTTATAAGAGGCTGATATCAGTCACATATGGTGTAATGTCTGGAGGATATATCAGTACTGGAGCGTTATAAGAGGCTGATATCAGTCACATATGGTGTAATGTCTGGAGGTTATATCAGTGCTGGAGTTTTTTAAGAGGCTGATATCAGTCACATATAGTGTAATGTCTGGAGGTTATATCAGTACTGGAGCGTTATAAGAGGGGCTGATATCAGTCACATATGGTGTAATATCTGGTGGTTATATCAGTGCTGGAGCTTTATAAGAGGCTGATATCAGTCACATATGATGTAATGTCTGGAGGTTATATCAGTACTGGAGCGTTATAAGAGGGGCTGATATCAGTCACATATGATGTAATGTCTGGAGGTTATATCAGTGCTGGAGCTTTATAAGAGGCTGATATCAGTCACATATGATGTAATGTCTGGAGGCTATATCAGTACTGGAGCTTTATAAGAGGCTGATATCAGTCACATATGATGTAATGTCTGGAGGTTATATCAGTACTGGAGCGTTATAAGAGGCTGATATCAGTCACATATGATGTAATGTCTGGAGGTTATATCAGTGCTGGAGCTTTTATAAGAGGCTGATATCAGTCACATATGATGTAATGTCTGGAGGTTATATCAGTACTGGAGCGTTATAAGAGGGGCTGATATCAGTCACATATGGTGTAATGTCTGGAGGTTAAATCAGTACTGGAGCGTTATAAGAGGCTGATATCAGTCACATATGATGTAATGTCTGGAGGTTATATCAGTACTGGAGCGTTATAAGAGGCTGATATCAGTCACATATGATGTAATGTCTGGAGGTTATATCAGTACTGGAGCATTATAAGAGGCTGATATCAGTCACATATGATGTAATGTCTGGAGGTTATATCAGTGCTGGAGTTTTATAAGAGTCTGATATCAGTCACATATGGTGTAATGTCTGGAGGTTATATCAGTGCTGGAGCGTTATATGAGGAGATGATATCAGTCACATATGATGTAACGTCTGGAGGTTATATCAGTACTGGAGCTTTATAAGAGGCTGATATCAGTCACATATGATGTAATGTCTGGAGGTTATATCAGTACTGGAGCGTTATAAGAGGGGCTGATATCAGTCACATATGATGTAATGTCTGGAGGTTATATCAGTGCTGGAGTTTTATAAGAGGCTGATATCAGTCACATATGGTGTAATGTCTGGAGGTTATATCAGTGCTGGAGCGTTATATGAGGAGATGATATCAGTCACATATGATGTAATGTCTGGAGGTTATATCAGTGCTGGAGCTTTATAAGAGGCTGATATCAGTCACATATGATGTTATGTCTGGAGGTTATATCAGTACTGGAGCGTTATAAGAGGGGCTGATATCAGTCACATATGATGTAATGTCTGGAGGTTATATCAGTGCTGGAGCTTTATAAGAGGCTGATATCAGTCACATATAGTGTAATGTCTGGAGGTTATATCAGTACTGGAGCATTATAAGAGGGGCTGATATCAGACACATATGGTGTAATATCTGGTGGTTATATCAGTGCTGGAGCTTTATAAGAGGCTGATATCAGTCACATATGATGTAATGTCTGGAGTTTATATCAGTACTGGAGCGTTATAAGAGGGGCTGATATCAGTCACATATGATGTAATGTCTGGAGGTTATATCAGTGCTGGAGCTTTATAAGAGGCTGATATCAGTTACATATGATGTAATGTCTGGAGGTTATATCAGTGCTGGAGCTTTATAAGAGGCTGATATCAGTCACATAAGGTGTAATGTCTGGAGGTTATGTCAGTACTGGAGCGTTATAAGAGGCTGATATCAGTCACATATGATGTAATGTCTGGAGGTTATATCAGTACTGGAGCGTTATAAGAGGCTGATATCAGTCACATATGATGTAATGTCTGGAGGTTATATCAGTACTGGAGCGTTATAAGAGGCTGATATCAGTCACATATGGTGTAATGTCTAGAGGTTATATCAGTACTGGATCGTTATAAGAGCCTGATATCAGTCACATATCATGTAATGTCTGGAGGTTATATCAGTACTGGAGCGTTATAAGAGGCTGATATCAGTCACATATGGTGTAATGTCTGGAGGTTATATTAATACTGGAGCGTTATAAGAGGCTGATATCAGTCACATATGGTGTAATGTCTGGAGGTTATATCAGTACTGGAGTGTTATAAGAGGCTGATATCAGTCACATATGGTGTAATGTCTGAAGGTTATATCAGTGCTGGAGCGTTATAAGAGGTGCTGATATCAGTCACATATGGTGTAATGTCTGGAGGTTATATCAGTACTGGAGCGTTATAAGAGGCTGATATCAGTCACATATGGTGTAATGTCGGAGGTGATATCAGTGCTGGAGCGTTATAAGAGGGGCTGATATCAGTCACATATGGTGTAATGTCAGGAGATTATATCAGTACTGGAGGGTTATAAGAGGGGCTGATATCAGTCACATATGATGTAATGTCTGGAGGTTATATCAGTACTGGAGGGTTATAAGAGGGTCTGATATCAGTCACATATGATGTAATGTCTGGAGGTTATATCAGTACTGGAGCATTATAACAGGCTGATATCAGTCACATATGATGTAATGTCTGGAAGTTATATCAGTACTGGAGCGTTATAAGAGGCTGATATCAGTCACATATGGTGTAATGTCTGGAGGTTATATCAGTACTGGAGCGTTATAAGAGGCTTATATCAGTCACATATGGTGTAATGTCTGGAGGTTATATCAGTACTGGAGCGTTATAAGAGGGTCTGATATCAGTCACATATGATGTAATGTCTGGAGGTTATATCAGTACTGGAGCATTATAAGAGGCTGATATCAGTCACATATGATGTAATGTCTGGAAGTTATATCAGTACTGGAGCGTTATAAGAGGCTGATATCAGTCACATATGGTGTAATGTCTGGAAGTTATATCAGTACTGGAGCGTTATAAGAGGCTTATATCAGTCACATATGGTGTAATGTCTGGAGGTTATATCAGTACTGGAGCGTTATAAGAGGGGCTGATATCTGTCACATATGGTGTAATGTCTGGAGGTTATATCAGTACTGAAGCGTTATAAGAGGGTCTGATATCAGTCACATATGATGTAATGTCTGGAGGTTATATCAGTACTGGAGCATTATAAGAGGCTGATATCAGTCATATATGGTGTAATGTCTGGAGGTTATATCAGTACTGGAGCGTTATAAGAGGCTGATATAAGTCACATATGATGTAATGTCTGGAGGTCATATCAGTACTGGAGCTTTATAAGAGGCTGATATCAGTCACATATGATGTAATGTCTGGAGGTTATATCAGTACTGGAGTGTTATAAGAGGCTGATATCAGTCACATGTGATGTAATGTCTGGAGGTTATATCAGTGCTGGAGCGTTATAAGAGGCTGATATCAGTCACATATGATGTAATGTCTGGAGGTTATAACAGTACTGGAGCGTTATAAGAGGGGCTGATATCAGTCACATATGGTGTAATGTCAGGAGATTATATCAGTACTGGAGGGTTATAAGAGGGGCTGATATCAGTCACATATGATGTAATGTCTGGAGGTTATATCAGTACTGGAGGGTTATAAGAGGGGCTGATATCAGTCACATATGGTGTAATGTCTGGAGGTTATATCAGTACTGGAGCGTTATAAGAGGCTGATATCAGTCACATATGGTGTAAGGTCTGGAGGTTATATCAGTACTGGAGCATTATAAGAGGCTGATATCAGTCACATATGGTATAATGTCTGGAGGTTATATCAGTACTGAAGCGTTATAAGAGGGTCTGATATCAGTCACATATGATGTAATGTCTGGAGGTTATATCAGTACTGGAGCATTATAAGAGGCTGATATCAGTCATATATGGTGTAATGTCTGGAGGTTATATCAGTACTGGAGCGTTATAAGAGGCTGATATCAGTCACATATGATGTAATGTCTGGAGGTCATATCAGTACTGGAGCGTTATGAGAGACTGATATCAGTCACATATGGTGTAATGTCTGGAGGTTATATCAGTCCTGGAGCGTTATAAGAGGCTGATATTAGTCACATATGGTGTAATGTCTGGAGGTTATATCAGTACTGGAGGGTTATAAGAGGTTGATATCAGTCACATATCATGTAATGTCTGGAGGTTATATCAGTACTGGAGCGTTATAAGAGGGGCTGATAACTGTCACATATGGTGTAATGTCTGGAGGTTATATCAGTACTGAAGCGTTATAAGAGGGTCTGATATCAGTCACATATGATGTAATGTCTGGAGGTTATATCAGTACTGGAGCATTATAACAGGCTGATATCAGTCACATATGATGTAATGTCTGGAAGTTATATCAGTACTGGAGCGTTATAAGAGGCTGATATCAGTCACATATGGTGTAATGTCTGGAGGTTATATCAGTACTGGAGCGTTATAAGAGGCTTATATCAGTCACATATGGTGTAATGTCTGGAGGTTATATCAGTACTGGAGCGTTATAAGAGGGGCTGATATCTGTCACATATGGTGTAATGTCTGGAGGTTATATCAGTACTGAAGCGTTATAAGAGGGTCTGATATCAGTCACATATGATGTAATGTCTGGAGGTTATATCAGTACTGGAGCATTATAAGAGGCTGATATCAGTCATATATGGTGTAATGTCTGGAGGTTATATCAGTACTGGAGCGTTATAAGAGGCTGATATAAGTCACATATGATGTAATGTCTGGAGGTCATATCAGTACTGGAGCGTTATAAGAGGCTGATATCAGTCACATATGATGTAATGTCTGGAGGTTATATCAGTACTGGAGCGTTATAAGAGGGGCTGATATGAGTCACATATGGTGTAATGTTTGGAGGTTATATCAGTACTGGAGCGTTATAAGAGGGGCTGATATCAGTCACATATGGTGTAATGTCTGGAGGTTATATCAGTACTGGAGCGTTATAAGAGGCTTATATCAGTCACATATGATGTAATCTCTGGAGGTAATATCAGTACTGGAGCGTTATAAGAGGTACTGATATCAGTCACATATGGTGTAATGTCTGGAGGTTATATCAGTACTGGAGCGTTATAAGAAGCTGATATCAGTCACATATAGTGTAATGTCTGGAGGTTATATCAGTACTGGAGCGTTATAAGAGGCTGATATCAGTCACATATGGTGTAATGTCTGGAGGTTATATCAGTGCTGGAGCGTTATAAGAGGGGCTGATATCAGTCACATATGATGTAATGTCTGGAGGTTATATCAGTACTGGAGCGTTATAAGAGGCTTATATCAGTCACATATGATGTAATCTCTGGAGGTTATATCAGTACTGGAGCGTTATAAGAGGTACTGATATCAGTCACATATGGTGTAATGTCTGGAGGTTATATCAGTACTGGAGCGTTATAAGAAGCTGATATCAGTCACATATGATGTAATGTCTGGAGGTTATATCAGAACTGGAGCGTTATAAGAGGCTGATATCAGTCACATATGATGTAATGTCTGGAGGTTATATCAGTGCTGGAGTTTTATAAGAGGCTGATATCAGTCACATATGGTGTAATGTCTGGAGGTTATATCAGTGCTGGAGCTTTATAAGAGGCTGATATCAGTCACATATGGTGTAATGTCTGGAGGTTATATCAGTAATGGAGCGTTATAAGAGGCTGATATCAGACACATATGATGTAATGTCTGGAGGTTATATCAGTACTGGAGCGTTATAAGAGGGGCTGATATCAGTCACATATGGTGTAATGTCTGGAGGATATATCAGTACTGGAGCGTTATAAGAGACTGATATCAGTCACATATGATGTAATGTCTGGAGGTTATATCAGTACTGGAGCGTTATAAGAGGCTGATATCAGTCACATATGATGTAATGTCTGGAGGTTATATCAGTACTGGAGCGTTATAAGAGGCTGATATCAGTCACATATGGTGTAATGTCTGGAGGATATATCAGTACTGGAGCGTTATAAGAGGCTGATATCAGTCACATATGGTGTAATGTCTGGAGGTTATATCAGTGCTGGAGTTTTTTAAGAGGCTGATATCAGTCACATATAGTGTAATGTCTGGAGGTTATATCAGTACTGGAGCGTTATAAGAGGGGCTGATATCAGTCACATATGGTGTAATATCTGGTGGTTATATCAGTGCTGGAGCTTTATAAGAGGCTGATATCAGTCACATATGATGTAATGTCTGGAGGTTATATCAGTACTGGAGCGTTATAAGAGGGGCTGATATCAGTCACATATGATGTAATGTCTGGAGGTTATATCAGTGCTGGAGCTTTATAAGAGGCTGATATCAGTCACATATGATGTAATGTCTGGAGGTTATATCAGTACTGGAGCTTTATAAGAGGCTGATATCAGTCACATATGATGTAATGTCTGGAGGTTATATCAGTACTGGAGCGTTATAAGAGGCTGATATCAGTCACATATGATGTAATGTCTGGAGGTTATATCAGTGCTGGAGCTTTTATAAGAGGCTGATATCAGTCACATATGATGTAATGTCTGGAGGTTATATCAGTACTGGAGCGTTATAAGAGGGCCTGATATCAGTCACATATGGTGTAATGTCTGGAGGTTAAATCAGTACTGGAGCGTTATAAGAGGCTGATATCAGTCACATATGATGTAATGTCTGGAGGTTATATCAGTACTGGAGCGTTATAAGAGGCTGATATCAGTCACATATGATGTAATGTCTGGAGGTTATATCAGTACTGGAGCGTTATAAGAGGCTGATATCAGTCACATATGATGTAATGTCTGGAGGTTATATCAGTGCTGGAGTTTTATAAGAGGCTGATATCAGTCACATATGGTGTAATGTCTGGAGGTTATATCAGTGCTGGAGCGTTATATGAGGAGATGATATCAGTCACATATGATGTAATGTCTGGAGGTTATATCAGTACTGGAGCTTTATAAGAGGCTGATATCAGTCACATATGATGTAATGTCTGGAGGTTATATCAGTGCTGGAGCTTTATAAGAGGCTGATATCAGTCACATATGATGTAATGTCTGGAGGTTATATCAGTACTGGAGCGTTATAAGAGGGGCTGATATCAGTCACATATGATGTAATGTCTGGAGGTTATATCAGTGCTGGAGCTTTATAAGAGGCTGATATCAGTCACATATAGTGTAATGTCTGGAGGTTATATCAGTACTGGAGCTTTATAAGAGGGGCTGATATCAGTCACATATGGTGTAATATCTGGTGGTTATATCAGTGCTGGAGCTTTATAAGAGGCTGATATCAGTCACATATGATGTAATGTCTGGAGTTTATATCAGTACTGGAGCGTTATAAGAGGGGCTGATATCAGTCACATATGATGTAATGTCTGGAGGTTATATCAGTGCTGGAGCTTTATAAGAGGCTGATATCAGTCACATAAGGTGTAATGTCTGGAGGTTATATCAGTACTGGAGCGTTATAAGAGGCTGATATCAGTCACATATGATGTAATGTCTGGAGGTTATATCAGTACTGGAGCGTTATAAGAGGCTGATATCAGTCACATATGATGTAATGTCTGGAGGTTATATCAGTACTGGAGCGTTATAAGAGGCTGATATCAGTCACATATGGTGTAATGTCTGGAGGTTATATCAGTACTGGATCGTTATAAGAGGCTGATATCAGTCACATATCATGTAATGTCTGGAGGTTATATCAGTACTGGAGCGTTATAAGAGGCTGATATCAGTCACATATGGTGTAATGTCTGGAGGTTATATCAATACTGGAGCGTTATAAGAGGCTGATATCAGTCACATATGGTGTAATGTCTGGAGGTTATATCAGTACTGGAGCGTTATAAGAGGCTGATATCAGTCACATATGGTGTAATGTCTGAAGGTTATATCAGTGCTGGAGCGTTATAAAAGGTGCTGATATCAGTCACATATGGTGTAATGTCTGGAGGTTATATCAGTACTGAAGCGTTATAAGAGGCTGATATCAGTCACATATGGTGTAATGTCGGAGGTGATATCAGTGCTGGAGCGTTATAAGAGGGGCTGATATCAGTCACATATGATGTAATGTCTGGAAGTTATATCAGTACTGGAGCTTTATAAGACGCTGATATTCACATTTGATGTAATGTCTGGAGGTTATATCAGTACTGGAGTGTTATAAGAGGCTGATATCAGTCACATGTGATGTAATGTCTGGAGGTTATATCAGTGCTGGAGCGTTATAAGAGGCTGATATCAGTCACATATGATGTAATGTCTGGAGGTTATAACAGTACTGGAGCGTTATAAGAGGGGCTGATATCAGTCACATATGGTGTAATGTCAGGAGATTATATCAGTACTGGAGGGTTATAAGAGGGGCTGATATCAGTCACATATGATGTAATGTCTGGAGGTTATATCAGTACTGGAGGGTTATAAGAGGGGCTGATATCAGTCACATATGGTGTAATGTCTGGAGGTTATATCAGTACTGGAGCGTTATAAGAGGCTGATATCAGTCACATATGGTGTAAGGTCTGGAGGTTATATCAGTACTGGAGCATTATAAGAGGCTGATATCAGTCACATATGGTATAATGTCTGGGGTTTATATAAGTACTGGAGCGTTATAAGAGGGGCTGATATCAGTCACATATTGTTAGAACCTTGCTGTTAGGTTTTTTCCTTTGCTGGTCACATGACCTTGTTGGCCTATTTAATCCTGCTCCGCCCTTCTGGCTTTGCTGGACTTCATTGTATATCTACTTTCTAGCTAGCCTGTGCTCTGTGTCTTGCTCTGTTAGTTTGCTTGGTCTACTGACCTCTATGTTCTATATATTTTGTTTGTTTGTTCGTCTGTCTGCTACTATTTCTGTTAGGAGGTGTCCCATATTCCTCCCAGTCCTTAGTACTTGTAGGGATTCCCTCCCCACATCTATAGGTCTCCGTACAGACTAGCTTAGGACTTTAGCAGGTCTGATCGCAGGATCAGGTTCCCTGTTACATCGTAGGGATTCAGCTGAGTCTTATAGTAGGGACAGATCTCCTCTCTTTCCTTAGCTTTGGTAGCAGAACATAACAGTAAGTCCAGCCTGCAAATTCTCTAAGGAAAGATTTTTCTGTTCCATCATGGTGTCGGTTCAGGATTTGGTTCATCGCCTGCAGGGACTCTCTCTGGAGGTGGCCGAGCTCCGTCAGCACGTGAGTAACTGTCCTGGAGCACATTTCTTGGAACCTAAGGTATGTTTGCCGGATTTATTTTTTGGTGAACACCGAGAATTTTTTTCATTTAAAAATGCTTGCTTATTGTATTTTCGTTTGAGACCCAAGTCCTCTGGGGATGAATCCCAGCGCATAGGGTTCATAATGTCACTTTTGCGCAAAGAGCCTCAGGAGTGGGCCTTTTCTTTGCAACCTAGTGATACATGCTACAGATCAGTGGATAGTTTTTTTTCTGCTTTGGGACTATTATATGATGATCCTGACCGTGTCTCATCAGCTGAGACTGAGTTGACACGTTTGAAACAGGGATCAGGTAATGTGGAAAAATATTGTACTCATTTCCGTCATTGGTCTACTCAAACAGGGTGGAACGATTCTGCTCTGAAAAGTCTATTTCTTGCTGGGCTCAATGAAAGGGTTAAAGACCTGCTAATTGCTTATCCTACACCTGAAGATTTGCAACAGGCTATGCAATTAGCTATACGGGTGGATAGGAGACTGCGTGCAAGGGTTAATGAGAGCAAATCCTCTGCTATGTCAGTTTCTGGTTATGAGAATGTGTGTACTAACAGTGGTGAACCGATGGAGATTGGATCGGTGGCACCTCGCTCTCAAGAAAAAGACCGTAGATTTTCTGAAGGCTTGTGTTTCTATTGCGGAAAATCTGGTCATTTGATTAAAGGCTGTGAGCTTCGTATGAAGAAAGAAAAAAAAATGGTCAGTCACGCCCGTATTGCCTGTTTAAATTCCAAGGGTATATTTTTAGCTGCTTCCACGATTGCTCAGGAAAAATTTATGGAATTTTGGGTGTTTGTTGATTGCGGGTCTACACTGAATGTAATTGATGGGGGATTCTTGGAAAGACTCAATTTAAAACCCGAACCTTTATCATCCCCCATTTCTGTGGTTTCTGTGGATGGTTCCCCTTTGAAGAATATTACTCTCAAGGTCTGTGAATTTCCTCTCACTATTAATGGTGTTCACCATGAGAAATTGGATTTGGTAGTGTTGAATAACTTGCCTTCTCCAGTAATATTGGGTTTGCCCTGGTTAAAATTTCACAATCCTGTACTGGATTGGTCTACCAGTGAAATTAAATCCTGGAGCCATAAATGTTATGACAAGTGTTGTAACGGGCGTATTGCAGCTTTGGATAGGGGAGAATTGCCTGTTCCTATTCAGGATTTTTGGAGAGTTTTTTCTGAGGAGTCGCAGGTTTTGCCTCCCCATAGAGACTATGATTGTTCTATTGAATTTGTCCCTGGAGCGACTCTTCCTAAGAGTCGTTTATTTAACCTTACTATTCCTGAGAGGAAGGCTTTGGAGGAATACATACAGACAAGTTTGGCCGCCGGTCACATTAGGCCCTCTAAGTCTCCTGTGGCGGTTGGATTTTTTTTTGTAAAAAAAAAGGACGGCGGTTTACGTCCTTGTCTGGATTTTCGTGAGATTAACAAAATTACTGTACGCAATCCTTACCCACTGCCATTGATTCCTGATCTGTTTAACCAGTTATTGGGGGCCAAGTGGTTCTCTAAAATTGACCTTAAGGGGGCATACAATCTGTTGCGCATGAAGGAGGGTGACGAATGGAAGACTGCTTTTAACACTCCTGTGGGTCATTTTGAGAATCTGGTGATGCCTTTTGGTCTTACTAATGCTCCTGCATTCTTTCAGAACCTTATTAATGACATCCTTAGACCTTTGATCGGCAAAAATGTGGTTGTGTATTTGGATGACATTTTGATTTATTTGCCGGATCTGGAGTCTCATTGGCGGAGCGTACGTGAGGTATTACAGTTATTAATGGACAATTCGCTTTTTGCTAAGCTGGAGAAATGTGAGTTCGCTGTACAGAGAATTAGTTTTTTGGGTTACATTATCTCCAACGAAGGTTTTGAGATGGATCCGGTTAAGGTTCAGGCTGTGCAGGAATGGCCTAGGCCTATTGGTTTGAAATCGATACAGAGGTTTTTAGGTTTCGCCAATTATTACAGAAAATTCATAAAAAATTTTTCTAGTATTGTCAAACCTCTGACCGATCTCACCAGGAAAGGTGCTGATGCGGTTCAGTGGTCTTCTGAGGCCATTGAAGCTTTTGTGTATCTCAAGGAGAGGTTCACCTCTGCTCCCATCCTTATGCAGCCTGATGTGACTAGGCCGTTTTTGGTTGAGGTTGATGCTTCCTCTGTGGGGGTTGGCGCAGTATTGTCTCAGGATAACGGGGATGGATTACATCCCTGTGCCTTTTTTTCAAAAAATTTTTCGGAGACTGAACTGAATTACGATATTGGTAATCGGGAATTATTGGCTATTAAACTCGCATTTGAACACTGGCGCCACTTCTTGGAAGGTGCGGAATTTCCCGTTCAGGTTCTTATGGATCATAAAAATCTGATATATCTTGATGCTGCCAAGCGCCTGAATGCCCGTCAGGCTAGGTGGGCACTGTTTTTCTCGCGGTTTAATTTCTCCGTTACTTACATCCCTGGTACTAAGAATGTTAAGGCGGATGCCTTGTCTCGCAGTTTTTCTCCCATAGTCGGTGCTGAGAAAGAGGAGAACATTTTACAAGAAGGTGTTGTGATAGCTGCTTTGGACTCCGTTTTGGAAAATGAGATTCTTAAAGCACAGGAGAATGCCCCATCTAACACTCCCCATGGGAGGTTGTTTGTGCCTGGGACCTTTAGGAGAGATTTGTTTGTTGAGTGTCACGAATCTCGGTTGGCAGGTCATCCCGGAATCTCTGAGATCAAGAGACTGGTGGGTCGCAGTTTTTGGTGGCCTGGATGGCAGAAGGAAGTCATTAAGTGGGTGCGTCAATGTACTATATGTGCTAGATCTAAGTCCTCACATACTCCTGCTGCGGGGTTGCTTTGTCCTTTGGAGGTTCCCAGTGCTCCTTGGACACATTTGGCTATGGACTTTATAACTGACCTTCCCCCCTCTGAGGGTTTTACTGTCATCTGGGTGGTCGTGGACCGTTGTAGCAAGATGTGTCACTTGGTTCCTTTCGTCAAACTGCCCTGCGCTAAAACTCTCGCTAAGGCCTTTGTCAAGGAAATTGTCAGACTTCATGGCGTTCCTACTGACATTGTTTCTGATAGGGGTCCTCAGTTCGTGGCTCGTTTTTGGCGTGCCTTTTGTGATAGGTTGGGAGTTCATTTGTCGTTCTCGTCCGGATATCATCCTGAATCTAATGGCCAGACAGAAAGGAAAAACCAGGATGTTGAGCAGTTCTTGCGTTGTTTTGTGGCAGACAATCAAGAGGGGTGGTCTGAGTTTCTGCCACTTGCTGAATTTGCTCTGAACAATCATACATCTTCTTCTGCTGGTTGTTCGCCTTTTTTTTGTTGTTCTGGGAGACATCCGTCGTTTGGGTCGTTCTCCAAGTTGGGATCTGCCGTGCCTGAGGAGGAGAATTTTTCCGGTGATTTGGAGAGAGTTTGGACAGATGTGCGTGGTAATCTTCAGGAGGCCAACAGAAAATCTAAAGACTACTTTGATAGGAAACGACAGGAGGTTTTGTTCGCTGTTGGTGACATGGTTTGGTTGTCCTCTAGGAATCTGCGGTTGAGGATTCCTTCAAAGAAATTGGGTCCCAAGTTTGTAGGGCCCTTTAAGGTGCTTCAGGTTGTCAACCAATCTGCTGTTAGGTTGGAGGTTCCTACCTCCTGGAGAATTAATCCGGTATTTCATGTCTCTCTGTTGAAAAAAGCTGTTGTATCGGATTGTGACGCCTCTGCCTCTGTTCCTCCGGTGGTGGAGGACGGGGAATATGAAATTTCTCGCATCCTTGACTCTAGACGGTATAGAGGTAGTTTGCAGTATCTTGTGGCCTGGAAAGGTTTCGGACCCGAGGATAACTCTTGGGTGAGGTCGGATGATGTTTCCGCGTCCAGACTTATCAGAGCGTTTCACAGGAGATTTCCTGATAAGCCTGGTCCTAGGGGATCTGGAGGATCCTCTTAGAAGGGGGGGTACTGTTAGAACCTTGCTCTTAGGTTTTTTTTTCCTTTGCTGGTCACATGACCTTGTTGGCCTATTTAATCCTGCTCCTCCCTTCTGGCTTTGCTGGACTTCATTGTATATCTACTTTCTAGCTAGCCTGTGCTCTGTGTCTTGCTCTGTTAGTTTGCTTGGTCTACTGACCTCTATGTTCTATATATTTTGTTTGTTCGTCTGTCTGCTACTATTTCTGTTAGGAGGTGTCCCATATTCCTCCCAGTCCTTAGTACTTGTAGGGATTCCTTCCCCATATCTATAGGTCTCCGTACAGACTAGCTTAGGACTTTAGCAGGTCTGATCGCAGGATCAGGTTCCCTGTTACATCGTAGGGATTAAGCTGAGTTCTATCGTAGGGACAGATCTCCTCTCTTTCCTTAGCTCTGGTAGCAGAACATAACAGCGAGCTCTGCAGCTGCCAGCCCCTGACTCCTTATAGCACTGCTCCCACAGAGCTCCTGATGTTCTTTTCCTATATCTGCTTCTCTTCTCTGTCTCTACTTCTTCTCTACTCACTAACCCTGCCTCAGCCCTAGGTTTATATAGGGGAAGTTCTTCCCCTCCCAGGACTGGGCAGGAGGTGTGGCATGCATAGGATCCCTGACCAAGAGACCTCCCACCTGCTCTCAGACATAACATTGCTGTTACTGTGGAAACCAGACCCCTGGGGTGCCACAGTATGACCTCCCTACAACGCCTGGGCATGCTCCTGATGAGGCTGAGTATTGTGTGTGGCCTCCATTTGCCTGTATGACCTCACTACAACGCCTGGGCATGCTCCTGATGAGGCTGAGTATTGTGTGTGGCCTCCACGTGCCTGTATGACCTCCCTACAATGCCTGGGCATGCTCCTGATGAGGCTGAGTATTGTGTGTGGCCTCCACGTGCCTGTATGACCTCCCTCCAACGCCTGGGCATGCTCCTGATGAGGCCGAGTATTGTGTGTGGCCTCCACGTGCCTGTATGACCTCCCTACAACGCCTGGGCATGCTCCTGATGAGGCTGAGTATTGTGTGTGGCCTCCATTTGCCTGTATGACCTCCCTACAACGCCTGGGCATGCTCCTGATGAGGCTGAGTATTGTGTGTGGCCTCCACGTGCCTGTATGACCTCCCTACAACGCCTGGGCATGCTCCTGATGAGGCTGAGTATTGTGTGTGGCCTCCACGTACCTGTATGACCTCCCTACAACGCCTGGGCATGCTCCTGATGAGGCTGAGTATTATGTGTGGCCTCCACGTGCCTGTATGACCTCCCTACAACGCCTGGGCATGCTCCTGATGAGGCTGAGTATTGTGTGTGGCCTCCACGTGCCTCTATGACCTCCCTACAACGCCTGGGCATGCTCCTGATGAGGCTAAGTATTGTGTGTGGCCTCCACGTGCCTGTATGACCTCCCTACAACGCCTGGGCATGCTCCTGATGAGGCTGAGTATTGTGTGTGGCCTCCACGTGCCTGTATGACCTCCCTACAACGCCTGGGCATGCTCCTGATGAAGCTGAGTATTGTGTGTGGCCTCCACGTGCCTGTATGACCTCCCTACAATGCCTGGGCATGCTCCTGATGAGTCTGAGTATTGTGTGTGGCCTCCACGTGCCTGTATGACCTCCCTACAACGCCTGGGCATGCTCCTGATGAGGCTGAGTATTGTGTGTGGCCTCCACGTGCCTGTATGACCTCCCTACAACGCCTGGGCATGCTCCTGATGAGTCTGAGTATTGTGCGGCCTCCACGTGCCTGTATGACCTCCCTACAACGCCTGGGCATGCTCCTGATGAGGCTGAGTATTGTGTGTGGCCTCCACGTACCTGTATGGCCTCCCTACAATGCCTGGGCATGCTCCTGATGAGGCTGAGTATTGTGTGTGGCCTCCACGTGCCTGTATGACCTCCCTACAACGTCTGGGCATGCTCCTGATGAGGCTGAGTATTGTGTGTGGCCTCCACGTGCCTGTATGACCTCCCTACAACGCCTGGGCATGCTCCTGATGAGGCTGAGTATTGTGTGTGGCCTCCACGTGCCTGTATGACCTCCCTACAACGCCTGGGCATGCTCCTGATGAGGCTGAGTATTGTGTGTGGCCTCCACGTGCCTGTATGACCTCCCTACAACGCCTGGGCATGCTCCTGATGAGGCTGAGTATTGTGTGTGGCCTCCACGTGCCTCTATGACCTCCCTACAACGCCTGGGCATGCTCCTGATGAGGCTGAGTATTGTGTGTGGCCTCCACGTGCCTGTATGACCTCCCTACAACGCCTGGGCATGCTCCTGATGAGGCTGAGTATTGTGTGTGGCCTCCACGTGCCTGTATGACCTCCCTACAACGCCTGGGCATGCTCCTGATGAGTCTGAGTATTGTGTGCGGCCTCCATGTGCCTGTATGACCTCCCTACAACGCCTGGGCATGCTCCTGATGAGGCTCAGTATTGTGTGTGGCCTCCAGGTGCCTGTATGACCTCCCTACAACGCCTGGGCATGCTCCTGATGAGGCTCAGTATTGTGTGTGGCCTCCACGTGCCTGTATGACCTCCCTACAACACCTGGGCATGCTCGTGATGAGGCTGAGTATTGTGTGTGGCCTCCACTTGCCTGTATGACCTCCCTACAACGCCTGGGCATGCTCCTGATGAGGCTGAGTATTGTGTGTGGCCTCCACTTGCCTGTATGACCTCCCTACAACGCCTAGGCATGCTCCTGATGAGGCTGAGTATTGTGTGTGGCCTCCACGTGCCTGTATGACCTCCCTACAACGCCTTGGCATGCTCCTGATGATGCTGAGTATTGTGTGTGGCCTCCACGTGCCTGTATGACCTCCCTACAACGCCTGGGCATGCTCCTGATGAGGCTGAGTATTGTGTGTGGCCTCCACGTGCCTGTATGACCTCCCTACAACGCCTGGGCATGCTCCTGATGAGGCTGAGTATTGTGTGTGGCCTCCACGTGCCTGTATGACCTCCCTACAACGCCTGGGCATGCTCCTGATGAGGCTGAGTATTGTGTGTGGCCTCCACGTGCCTGTATGACCTCCATACAACGCCTGGGCATGCTCCTGATGAGGCTGAGTATTGTGTGTGGCCTCCACGTGCCTGTATGACCTCCCTTCAACGCCTGCGCATGCTCCTGATGATGCTGAGTATTGTGTGTGGCCTCCACGTGCCTGTATGACCTCCCTACAACGCCTGGGCATGCTCCTGATGAGGCCGAGTATTGTGTGTGGCCTCCACGTGCCTGTATGACCTCCCTACAACGCCTGGGCATGCTCCTGATGAGGCTGAGTATTGTGTGTGGCCTCCACGTGCCTGTATGACCTCCATACAACGCCTGGGCATGCTCCTGATGAGGCTGAGTATTGTGTGTGGCCTCCACGTGCCTGTATGACCTCCCTTCAACGCCTGCGCATGCTCCTGATGAGGCTGAGTATTGTGTGTGGCCTCCACGTGCCTGTATGACCTCCCTTCAACGCCTGCGCATGCTCCTGATGAGGCTGAGTATTGTGTGTGGCCTCCACGTGCCTGTATGACCTCCCTACAACGCCTGGGCATGCTCCTGATGAGGCCGAGTATTGTGTGTGGCCTCCACGTGCCTGTATGACCTCCCTTCAACGCCTGGGCATGCTCCTGATGAGGCTCAGTATTGTGTGTGGCCTCCACGTGCCCATATGACCTCCCTACAACGCCTGGGCATGCTCCTGATGAGGCTGAGTATTGTGTGTGGCCTACACGTACCTGTATGACCTCCCTACAACGCCTGGGCATGCTCCTGATGAGGCTCAATATTGTGTGTGGCCTCCACGTGCCTGTATGACCTCCCTACAACGCCTGGGTATGCTCCTGATGAGGCTGAGTATTGTGTGTGGCCTCCACGTGCCTGTATGACCTCCCTACAACACCTGGGCATGCTCCTGATGAGGCTCAGTATTGTGTGTGGCCTCCACGTGCCCGTATGACCTCCCTACAACGCCTGGGCATGCTCCTGATGAGGCTGAGTATTGTGTGTGGCCTCCACGTGCCTGTATGACCTCCCTACAACGCCTGGGCATGCTCCTGATGAGGCTCAGTATTGTGTGTGACCTCCACGTGCCTGTATGACCTCCCTACAATGCCTGGGCATGCTCCTGATGAGGCTGAGTATTGTGTGTGGCCTCCACGTGCCTGTACGACCTCCCTACAACGCCTGGGCATGCTCCTGATGAGTCTCAGTATTGTGTGCGGCCTCCACGTGCCTGTATGACCTCCCTACAACGCCTGGGCATGCTCCTGATGAGGCTGAGTATTGTGTATGGCCTCCACGTGCCTGTATGACCTCCCTACAACGCCTGGGCATGCTCCTGATGAGTCTCAGTATTGTGTGTGACCTCCACGTGCCTGTATGACCTCCCTACAATGCCTGGGCATGCTCCTGATGAGGCTGAGTATTGTGTATGGCCTCCACGTGCCTGTATGACCTCCCTACAACGCCTGGGCATGCTCCTGATGAGGCTGAGTATTGTGTATGGCCTCCACGTGCCTGTATGACCTCCCTTCAACGCCTGCGCATGCTCCTGATGAGGCTGAGTATTGTGTGTGGCCTCCACGTGCCTGTATGACCTCCCTTCAACGCCTGGGCATGCTCCTGATGAGGCCGAGTATTGTGTGTGGCGTCCACGTGCCTGTATGACCTCCCTACAACGCCTGGGCATGCTCCTGATGAGGCTCAGTATTGTGTGTGGCCTCCACGTGCCCATATGACCTCCCTACAACGCCTGGGCATGCTCCTGATGAGGCTGAGTATTGTGTGTGGCCTACACGTACCTGTATGACCTCCCTACAACGCCTGGGCATGCTCCTGATGAGGCTGAGTATTGTGTGTGGCCTCCACGTGCCTGTATGACCTCCCTACAACGCCTGGGCATGCTCCTGATGAGGCTCAATATTGTGTGTGGCCTCCACGTGTCTGTATGACCTCCCTACAACGCCTGGGTATGCTCCTGATGAGGCTGAGTATTGTGTGTGGCCTCCACGTGCCTGTATGACCTCCCTACAACACCTGGGCATGCTCCTGATGAGGCTCAGTATTGTGTGTGGCCTCCACGTGCCCGTATGACCTCCCTACAACGCCTGGGCATGCTCCTGATGAGGCTGAGTATTGTGTGTGGCCTCCACGTGCCTGTATGACCTCCCTACAACGCCTGGGCATGCTCCTGATGAGGCTCAGTATTGTGTGTGACCTCCACGTGCCTGTATGACCTCCCTACAATGCCTGGGCATGCTCCTGATGAGGCTGAGTATTGTGTATGGCCTCCACGTGCCTGTATGACCTCCCTACAACGCCTGGGCATGCTCCTGATGAGTCTCAGTATTGTGTGCGGCCTCCACGTGCCTGTATGACCTCCCTACAACGCCTGGGCATGCTCCTGATGAGGCTGAGTATTGTGTGTGGCCTCCACGTGCCTGTATGACCTCCCTACAACACCTGGGCATGCTCCTGATGAGGCTGAGTATTGTGTGTGGCCTCCACGTGCCTGTATGACCTCCCTACAACGCCTGGGCATGCTCCTGATGAGGCTGAGTATTGTGTGTGGCCTCCACGTGCCTGTATGACTTCCCTACAAAGCCTGGGCATGCTCCTGATGAGGCTGAGTATTGTGTGTGGCCTCCACGTGCCTGTATGACCTCCCTACAACGCCTGGGCATGCTCCTGATGAGGCTGAGTATTGTGTGTGGCCTGCACATGCCTGTATGACCTCCCTACAACGCCTGGGCATGCTCCTGATGAGTCTCAGTATTGTGTGTGGCCTCCACGTGCCTGTATGACCTCCCTACAACGCCTGGGCATGCTCCTGATGAGGCTGAGTATTGTGTGTGGCCTCCGCGTGCCTGTATGAGCTCCCTACAACGCCTGGGCATGCTCCTGATGAGGCTGAGTATTGTGTGTGGCCTCCACGTGCCTGTATGACCTCCCTACAACGCCTGGGCATGCTCCTGATGAGGTTGCGGATGGTCTGCTGTGGGATCTCCTCCCAGACCTGGACTAAAGCATCCGCCAACTCCTGGACAGTCTGTGGTGCAACGTGACGTTGGTGGATGGAGCGAGACATGATGTCCCAGATGTGCTCAATTGGATTCAGGTCTGGGGAACGGGCGGCCAGTCCATAGCTTCAATGCCTTCATCTTGCAGGAACAACTGACACACTCCAGCCACATCAGGTCTGGCATTGTCCTGCATTAGGAGGAACCCAGGGCCAACCGCACCAGCATATGGTCTCACAAGGGGTCTGAGGATCTCATATCAGTACCTAATGGCAGTCAGGCTACCTCTGGCGAGCACATGGAGGGCTGTGCGGCCCTCCAAAGAAATGCCACCCCACACCATTACTGACCCACTGCCAAACCGGTCATGCTGAAGGATGTTGCAGGCAGCAGATCGCTCTCCACGGCGTCTCCAGACTCTGTCACGTCTGTCACATGTGCTCAGTGTGAACCTGCTTTCATCTGTGAAGAGCACAGGGCGCCAGTGGCGACTTTGCCAATCCTGGTGTTCTGTGGCAAATGCCAAGCGTCCTGCACGGTGTTGGGCTGTGAGCACAAGCCCCATCTGTGGACGTCGGGCCCTCATACCACCCTCATGGAGTCGGTTTCTAACCGTTTATGCAGACACATGTGACGCGCCCCCTGGGCCATATTCTTTAGGGGGAATATCCGGAGCCGGATCAGATGGGAGTTGTAGTCTTCCGAGTGGCTGTGACCCGGTCCGTGCCCAGGGTGTCAAACTGAGTTGTATGTGGCAGTCCTACAGATGTTGCTAAGTTCTTAATGTCGACTACGCCACCCGTTGTGTTGCGGTCACTGTGGCCGCCGCTGCAGCAGGGTCCGCTGAGGCTGATGGTGTAGGTGCAGCTTTGATGATATAACCCCCAACGGGTGGGGTATAGCCTCAGGGGGATCAGGTGCAGAGGATGGGGGTTGTGGTGATGCAGTGTAGACGGCAATCAGAGACAGAGTCGGGTTATGCAGTTTAGGATGTTTACTCACTACTGATGTTCTGGTCACTCCAGCTTCGAGTGACCTCCCGAGCCGTGCTGCGTCCACCAGGTTCTGGATCCAGCCAACCCCCAAATAAGTCCGGAGCGTGACCCTGAGCTCTCCTTCTGTCCGTTCTCTGGCCGTCCCCACTATTGATCCACCCAGGTCCAGCTCCCTCGGGCCTTCCGTTGGGAGACCCTTGGCCTCGGGTTCCCTGACCCTTCACGTGGTATGCCTTCGTGGTGGATGTGGTGGGTGACCGTGACAAACGCTGCCCACGGTCTCCGGTCTCTGGCTGGGGTGTGTTTTTGCCCCCACCAGCTTGGGTTCCGGTACCCTGTGCCGACTCTTCACCCGGGGATTTAAGTTGGGTTCTTGGAGTCCTTTTCTGCTGTTTCCCCCTCTGGGTCTCTCTCTCTCTTCTCGTCTCTCACTCTGGGTCTTTCTTCTCCTCTGCTCGCTGACTTCCTCTCTGCAACTGACCCTGTTCTTAGTTGGTGCCCACCTTATATACACCCTCTATGTGTGAGCTCAGGTGACCAGCACCCAATGAGCTCCTATCTTTACCCAGGCTGCTCCCCCTATCTGCCCCTACACTACTTGGGATGTACCACCCCCCTCCCACTCCAGCCAGGAACAGACTCGGTCGTACCTGCACATTTCTAAGTGGGAGTACCGTCGGCCTGTTCCTCGGAAATGGGATGTATGTAGTGCATGCAGCCTACCGAGCTCAGTTCCACACTCCTTCCTTACTCGGGAGTGGAATATCACACCTCTGAGGTGCAATACCCCTGTAGCAGCCGAATCCTCAGGGTGCTACACATGCACATTTGTGGCCTGCTGGAGGTCATTTTGCAGGGCTCTGGCAGTGCTCCTCCTGTTCCTCCTTGCACAAAGGCGGAGGTAGCGGTCCGGCTGCTGGGTTGTTGCCCTCCTACGGCCCCCTCCACGTCTCCTGGTGTACTGGCCTGTCTCCTGGTAGCGCCTCCAGCCTCTGGACACTACGCTAACAGACACAGCAAACCTTCTGGCCACAGCTCGCATTGATGTTCCATCCTGGATGAGCTGCACTACCTGAGCAACTTCTGTGGGTTGTAGAGTCCGTCTCATGCTACCACGAGTGTGAAAGCACAACCAACATTCAAAAGTGACCAAAACATCAGCTAGAAAGCATTGGTACTGAGATGTGGTCTGTGGTCCCCACCTGCAGAACCACTCCTTTATTGAGTGTGTCTTGATAATTGCCAATAATTTCCATCTATTGTCTATTCCATTTGCACAACAGCAGGTGAAATTGATTGTCAATCAGTGTTGCTTCCTAAGTGGACAGTTTGATTTCACAGAAGTTTGATTTACTTGGAGTTATATTCTGTTGTGTAAGTGTCCCCTTTATTTTTTTGAGCAGTGTCTATATGGTCATATATAGTCAGAGCGAGGAAAACCACACATTGCTCTGATGTCACAGAGAACAATAGCCTGGCGCAGACGTCGCCCCCATCACCCGCTCTATTATTTATAAAACTTCACTTTTTATATTTTATTGTTTTCTTTTATTTCTGATCCAGAAGATTTTCCATAAAAAGGAACCAAATCCACTAAATGATTTCACAATGTTAAAGGGGCCGGTCTGAAAATAGAGCATAATGCTTGTACCGTTCTGCCAACAGACACGGGCCCTGATCCGTTAGGGCCGGTGTCGGACCCGTCATTGTCAGTGATGGGGTATATTGGAGCACGATGTGGCTAACTGATGACGAGGCGTATGTGGCATCTTCTTGACGCCTCACCAGAAATATTACTCTGTACAGGGACTGTAGTAATGTTTCTGGCACGGATAGATAAGACGACGGGCCGGCTGTGCCTGACATACGCCGTGGTCATGTTCACTTCCATCTTCGTGGGTCCACACTGGATTTGCTTTTAATGTGAAGGAATAAAACTGAAGATTTTCTGTTCTGGATTCCGGTTCTTTCCGTCCAGATGAGCTGATGATACATTGTAACAAATCTCAACACCACAGAATTCCTGGTTCAGTATTGTGTCTTATTGGTAATGCTTCTTGGGAGAAAACATGCATATTATCCATAAGGGAGTCGTCACCCCAAGCAGCAAGTTTATCTACTTAAACATCTATATAGGGAACTGAAGCCCCCAAGTGTTGTAGTTGCAGAATATTCACTTTTACTGATACGATACCATTAGTCGCCGTGTCGTGGCCAATGTCTCATGCTTGTTACAGCTGCTGATTTGCATATCTTGCTTTGTCCCTTAACTTGATTGACAGCGCTGGTTTAATCTCTATGAGCGCCCCCTTACCTCAATTCCATGTTCCTGCGCCCGACATGGGGGGGCCCGGCGGAGCGCTCACTGTCACTGGAGGGGCCCGGCGGGAGCGCTCACTGACACTGGAAGGGCCCGGCGGAGCACTCACTGAGACTGGAAGGGCCCGGCGGAGCACTCACTGACACTGGAAGGGCCCGGTGGAGCACTCACTGACACTGGAGGGGCCTAGCGGAGCACTCACTGACACTGGAGGGGCCTAGTGGAGCGCTCACTGACACTGGAAGGGCCTAGCGGAGCGCTCACTGACACTGGAGGGGCCTAGCGGAGCGCTCACTGACACTGGAGGGGCCTAGCGGAGCGCTCACTGACACTGGAGGGGCCTAGCGGAGCACTCACTGACACTGGAGGGGCCTAGCGGAGCGCTCACTGACACTGGAGGGGCCTAGCGGAGCACTCACTGACACTGGAAGGGCCTAGCGGAGCGCTCACTGACACTGGAGGGGCCTAGCGGAGCGCTCACTGACACTGGAAGGGCCTAGCGGAGCGCTCACTGACACTGGAGGGGCCCGGCGGAGCGCTCACTGACACTGGAAGGGCCTAGCGGAGCGCTCACTGACACTGGAGGGGCCCGGCGGAGCGCTCACTGACACTGGAGGGGCCCGACGGCGCGCTCACTGACACTGGAGGGGCCCGGCGGAGAGCTCACTGACACTGGAGGGGCCTAGCGGAGCGCTCACTGACACTGGAAGGGCCTAGCGGAGCGCTCACTGACACTGGAGGGGCCCGGCGGAGCACTCACTGACACTGGAAGGGCCTAGCGGAGCGCTCACTGACACTAGAGGGGCCTAGCGGAGCGCTCACTGACACTGGAGGGGCCCGGCGGAGCACTCACTGACACTGGAAGGGCCCGGTGGAGCACTCACTGACACTGGAGGGGCCTAGCGGAGCGCTCACTGACACTGGAAGGGCCTAGCGGAGCGCTCACTGACACTGGAGGGGCCTAGCGGAGCACTCACTGACACTGGAGGGGCCTAGCGGAGCGCTCACTGACACTGGAGGGGCCTAGCGGAGCACTCACTGACACTGGAAGGGCCTATCGGAGCGCTCACTGACACTAGAGGGGCCTAGCGGAGCGCTCACTGACACTGGAGGGGCCCGGCGGAGCACTCACTGACACTGGAAGGGCCCGGTGGAGCACTCACTGACACTGGAGGGGCCTAGCGGAGCGCTCACTGACACTGGAAGGGCCTAGCGGAGCGCTCACTGACACTGGAGGGGCCTAGCGGAGCACTCACTGACACTGGAGGGGCCTAGCGGAGCGCTCACTGACACTGGAAGGGCCTAGCGGAGCGCTCACTGACACTGGAGGGGCCTAGCGGAGCACTCACTGACACTGGAGGGGCCTAGCGGAGCGCTCACTGACACTGGAAGGACCTAGCGGAGCGCTCACTGACACTGGAGGGGCCTAGCGGAGCACTCATTGACACTGGAGGGGCCTAGCGGAGCGCTCACTGACACTGGAAGGGCCTAGCGGAGCGCTCACTGACACTGGAGGGGCCCGGCGGAGCGCTCACTGACACTGGAAGGGCCCGGCGGAGCACTCACTGACACTGGAAGGGCCCGGCGGAGCACTCACTGACACTGGAGGGGCCTAGCGGAGCACTCACTGACACTGGAGGGGCCTAGCGGAGCGCTCACTGACACTGGAAGGGCCTAGCGGAGCGCTCACTGACACTGGAGGGGCCTAGCGGAGCACTCACTGACACTGGAGGGGCCTAGCGGAGCGCTCACTGACACTGGAAGGGCCTAGCGGAGCGCTCACTGACACTAGAGGGGCCTAGCGGAGCGCTCACTGACACTGGAGGGGCCCGGCGGAGCACTCACTGACACTGGAAGGGCCCGGTGGAGCACTCACTGACACTGGAGGGGCCTAGCGGAGCGCTCACTGACACTGGAAGGGCCTAGCGGAGCGCTCACTGACACTGGAGGGGCCTAGCGGAGCACTCACTGACACTGGAGGGGCCTAGCGGAGCGCTCACTGACACTGGAAGGGCCTAGCGGAGCGCTCACTGACACTGGAGGGGCCTAGCGGAGCACTCACTGACACTGGAGGGGCCTAGCGGAGCGCTCACTGACACTGGAAGGACCTAGCGGAGCGCTCACTGACACTGGAGGGGCCTAGCGGAGCACTCATTGACACTGGAGGGGCCTAGCGGAGCGCTCACTGACACTGGAAGGGCCTAGCGGAGCGCTCACTGACACTGGAGGGGCCCGGCGGAGCGCTCACTGACACTGGAAGGGCCCGGCGGAGCACTCACTGACACTGGAAGGGCCCGGCGGAGCACTCACTGACACTGGAGGGGCCTAGCGGAGCACTCACTGACACTGGAGGGGCCTAGCGGAGCGCTCACTGACACTGGAAGGGCCTAGCGGAGCGCTCACTGACACTGGAGGGGCCTAGCGGAGCACTCACTGACACTGGAGGGACCTAGCGGAGCGCTCACTGACACTGGAAGGGCCTAGCGGAGCGCTCACTGACACTGGAGGGGCCCGGCGGAGCGCTCACTGACACTGGAGGGGCCCGACGGAGCGCTCACTGACACTGGAGGGGCCCGGCGGAGAGCTCATTGACACTGGAGGGGCCTAGCGGAGCGCTCACTGACACTGGAAGGGCCTAGCGGAGCGCTCACTGACACTGGAGGGGCCCGGCGGAGCACTCACTGACACTGGAAGGGCCTAGCGGAGCGCTCACTGACACTAGAGGGGCCTAGCGGAGCGCTCACTGACACTGGAGGGTCCCGGCGGAGCACTCACTGACACTGAAGGGGCCTAGCGGAGCGCTCACTGACACTGGAGGGGCCTGGCGGAGCGCTCACTGACACTAGAGGGGCCCGGCGAAGTGCTCACTGACACTGGAGGTGCCCTGCAGAGCGCTCACTGACACTGGAGGTGCCCGGCAGAGCGCTCACTGACACTGGAGGTGCCCAACAGAGTGCTCACTGACACTGGAGGGGCCTAGCGGAGCGCTCACTGACACTGGAGGGGCCCGGCGAAGTGCTCACTGACACTGGAGGTGCCCTGCAGAGCGCTCACTGACACTGGAGGTGCCCGGCAGAGCACTCACTGACACTGGAGGTGCCCAACAGAGTGCTCACTGACACTGGAGGGGCCCAGCGGAGTGCTCACTGACACTGGAGGGGCCCGGCGAAGTGCTCACTGACACTGGAGGGGCCCGGCGAAGTGCTCACTGACACTGGAGGGGCCCTGCAGAGCACTCACTGACAGTGGAGGTGCCCGGCAGAGTGCTCACTGACACTGGAGGTGCCCAACAGAGTGCTCACTGACACTGGAGGGGCCTAGCGGAGTGCTCACTGACACTGGAGGGGCCCTGCAGAGCACTCACTGACACTGGAGGGGCCTAGCGGAGCGCTCACTGACACTGGAGGGGCCCTGCAGAGCACTCACTGACACTGGAGGGGCCTAGCGGAGCACTCACTGACACTGCAGTGTGTGTGCGCTCCTTCTCATCTACAGCTCCAATCACTCACTCGCTCTTGTCACCAGCATCTTAAAAACATAACTAAGAATCTGACCTTTCTTAAACTGCTAAAACTCTTACTGTCGCTCTTATTCACTCTCATCTGGACTACTGTAACTCTCTTCTGATCGGTCTCCCTCTTACCAAACTTTCTCCTCTCCAATCCATCCTGAATGCGGCAGCCAGGGTCGTATTTCTGTCCAGCCGCTCCACCGATGCCTCCATCTTGTGCCAGTCATTACACTGGTTGCCCATCCGCCTCAGGGTCCAATATAAACTCCTCACTGTCACCCACAAAGCTCTCCACAGTTCTGCACCGCCTTATATCTCCTCTCTCATCTCTGTCTATCGCCCTACACGTGCCCTCCTTTCTACAAATGACCTAAGACTAACATCCCCCATAATCCGAACCTCGCACCTCTGTCTCCAAGACTTCTCTTGTGCTGCGCCAGTTCTCTGGAATGCTCTACCCCAGGCGATCCGACTGATGCCTAGCTCCGATGTCTTCAAGCGCGCTTTAAAAACCCATCTCTTTAAACAAGCCTACCATCTCAAATACCCAGTAAACTAACTTTCTCCTGTTCCCTCCTAAATGTTATTCAGAATCTGTTCCCTACTCTTCATCTGTCTCTACACCCTCCATGCACACGATAACTGCACTCGATACTTGAGTATTGCACTTAAACATACAGACTGATGACCGACTCATACAGCTTTATATGATAATCCCGACTTATTATAATTGCCAGACCTGAAATAACAAGCACTTTCCACCTATTGTGTCCCCCCATTTCTTTGTAGAATGTAAGCAGCGAGCAGCTGGACCCTCAATCCTAATGTAACTGTTTAAACCAGGGGTCTCAAACTCAGCTGGGCATATGGGCCGCACACGGAAAAACATTTAATTTGGGGGTCTGCATTATTTGCATGACAAAGTGACATTTTTAGTGATACCATTTTATTTTCTATACACCTTTTGAACTGGTCCTCATCTTGCAGACATGGTCTCCCATCCAGATTCGCCATATTGCAGACATGGTCTCCCATCCAGATTCGCCATATTGCAGACATGGTCTCCCATCCAGGTCCTTCATATTGCAGACATGGTCCCCCATCCAGGTCCCCATATTGCAGACATGGTCTCCTATCCAGGTCCTTCATATTGCAGACATGGTCTCCCATCCAGGTCCCCCATATTGCAGACATGGTCTCCCATCCAGGTCCTTCATATTTCAGACATGGTCTCCCATCCAGATCCCCCATATTGCAGACATGGTCTCCCATCCAGGTCCCCCATATTGCAGACATGGTCTCCCATCCAGGTCCCCCATATTGCAGACATGGTCTCCCATCCAGGTCCCCCATATTGCAAACATGGTCCCCATATTGCAGACATGGTCCCCATATTGCAAACATGGTCCTCATATTGCAGACATGGTCCCCCATCCAGGTACTCCATATTGCAGACATTGTCACCCATATTGCAGACATGGTCCCCCATCCAGGTACTCCATATTGCAGACATTGTCACCCATATTGCAGACATGGTCCCCCATCCAGGTCCCCATATTGCAGACATGGTCCCCCATCCAGGTCCTTCATATTGCAGACATGGTCTCCCATCCAGGTCCTTTATATTTCAGACATGGTCTCCCATCCAGATCCCTCATATTGCAGACATGGTCTCCCATCCAGGTCCCCCATATTGCAAACATGGTCCCCATATTGCAGACATGGTCTCCCATCCAGGTCCCCCATATTGCAGACATGGTCCCCATATTGCAGACATGGTCCTCATATTGCAGACATGGTCCCCCATCCAGGTCCCCCATATTGCAGACATGGTCCCCCATCCAGGTACTCCATATTGCAGACATTGTCACCCATATTGCAGACATGGTCCCCCATCCAGGTCCCCCATATTGCAGACATGGTCCCCCATCCAGGTACTCCATATTGCAGACATTGTCACCCATATTACAGACATGGTCCCCCATCCTGGTCCTTATCTTGCAGACATGTTCCCCATCCAGGTCCCCATGTTGCCGACATGTCCCCCATCCAGGTCCCCCCCCATACTGCGCACAGGGTCTTCCCCCCCCCCATACTGCGCACAGAGTCCATCCCCCCCCATACTGCGCACAGGGTCCCTGTCCCCCCATACTGCGCACAGGGTCCTCGTCCCCCCATACTGCGCACAGGGTCCTCGTCACCCCTATACTGCGCACAGGGTCCCTGTCCCCCCATACTGCGCTCAGGGTCCCCGTCCCCCCATACTGCACACAGTGCCCCCCCCCCCATACTGAGTGCTGTATTTCACATGACAGAGAAAAAAAAAAAGATTCTCACCTGTCTTCCGTTCCCTCGGCGTCCTTTCTGCACCTGTGGCCGCAGGCACAGACCCCGTAACGATCGCGGCTCTCTCCAGCAGCCGCCGACATCAGCGCTGTAGTGCAGTGAATTGCTGCGCAGAGACCGTCTCTCTGCACAGCAATACCAGTGTCAGCCGCCGGCCTATCAGAGGCCAGCAGCTGACTTCTGCGTCCCAGCGCAGCGGAGTATGACGTCACTGCCATGCGCAGATGTCAGCTGCTGGCCTCTGATAGGCCGGCGGCTGACACTGGTATTGCTGTGCAGAGAGACGGTCTCTGCGCAGCAATTCACTGCACTACAGCGCTGATGTCGGCGGCTGCTGGAGAGAGCCGCGATCGTTACGGGGTCTGTGCCTGCGGGTTGCAAGAAGCAGCCGGAGGGGCCGCATGCGGCCCGCGGGCAGCATGTTTGAGACCCCTGGTTTAAACTGTCCTTAAATTGTATTGAATTTATTGTCTGTATATGCCCCCGCTTAATTGTAGAGTGCTGCGGAATATGTTGGTGCTATATAAATAAAAATTATTATTATTATTCTTATTATTATTATTACAGCTCGCACAGACACTGAGAACAAACATGAACACTTCCATCTGCAGAGAGCAAGCAGAGATCTTGAAAACAATAACACGAGGTCTATAAAGCCACGTTCACACTGAGGCTTTTGACTGGAAACTCTCCAAAATCCAACTAAAAAAACTGCTTCAAAAACGTTTGGGAAAACTCTTCCAATTAATTTCTGTGTCCGTTCAGATGAGGAGAAACGTCTCCAAACCAGGCGCTGTCCAATCAAAAGGCTGCAAAGGAAAAGAAAACTCCCCCAAAGCCGACACAAAAAAAGTAGTTTCTGCTTGAAAACTTGTGGTTTTTGAACTCAGTGTGAACACAGCCAAAGACACATGTAACGATCTGCTGCGTCACCCTAACGCCGGTCCGTTCTTTAAGACTTTCCGGAAGCTTCTATGATATTAGGGCCCCGGCGGAGACTCTGGGGACGATGACCTCCGAATTTCTCGCCCGTCCTCTGCACCCCGCAGTGACGTCATGGCTGCTTATTCTTCCATCCTGCTATAATGAACGACCTAAATTGGTAGAGACGCATTAACGTTCCGCCTCCTCCCTCCGCCAGCCGGTAATACGTTGCAGATTGTAGAATGGCGTCTGAATGGGAACGAGAGGGAAATGTTGCTGTCTTTCCCGAGAGACATAAACATCAACACATTGCGCTGATGGCTTTCGCTGAGTTTTTCATGGCTTACTCAATTAAAACCAAGCTATTATGCGGTGGCTTAGAACTTAGCTCTGCAAGCTGCCATGTTTCTTAAAGGGAAGGAATCATTTGTATCAGAGGACTCCTGCACGGTTACAGCTGCCCCTGGACAGGAGGAACATTAGGGGAACGTTGCCTCATTAATACGTAGTGAGGACATAAATACATACGATTTATTATCGAAGGCTGTAATGCAACTTGTGGCCTCTGGATGTCACTGTGGATAACAGAATCGGATTTGTTGCATTATAAGTGGCTGTCCCGGTTATCAGTACATGCAGCCCAGGACACTGCCCCGGGGGGCTGCCAGGGGGGAACCCAGTGCCAAGTTATGTCTCACAACTCCAATTCCTGGTATAGAGGGGAGATGCTTTATCTGAGCCCAAATCAGGGGAAAGAAACTGTGAACCAGGGTAGATTCTTATCTTGGGGGGGGCTAAAGTGGAGGAGGTACATCGGATTCCAGGAGTGTATGAGAAGGAATGATGAGGGTTGTATGGGGCAGACAGAAGCATTAGGTGGGGTCCCCAAATTTGTATATGAATGTGCCTGCAGAGAAGTAGCTGTCTGCCAGTGACCGTCAGCCATATTGGGTGTCATGGAGCTGATCCCAATGTCACTCGGTCATCCTATCTCTCGCTTGACTCATCTGTAAATCGCAGTAAGAGATCTCTCCTCTCTATCTCACTAGTTAGACATGTTTAAAGTGTAACCCAACTTTTAGAAAACTTTTGACAAGTCATAGAAATATGCTAGAAGTTTTTAATGGTGGGGGTTCAGGTAGTGAGACCCCCACTATGACTGATGATGGGCTGGCTCGATAGTAAGTTTAAGCTGAGTATTCCTCCTTTTTCTTTCTCACCTCCCAGATTTCACCAATCAAAATTTCCGATAAGTTTCCATAACTTTCAAAAGTTTAATGAAACCACTTGTAAAGTGTCAGCCATGATCTGATAGCAGCGATGTGTCAGATGGAGCCTGGACGATTGGGAGGGTCTTACCAACGTTGGGGAGATTAGTTATGTGGTGGCTTCAGGGAGGCAGGAAGTAGCTAACTTCTTCTCCTATATCTGTCACCTGGGCAGGATTGGACAGAGACACATGTAGAGTCTTACTGCCCACCACAGACGCAGCCCCTGATGTGTAGATGTGGCTCTGTCCGGCCGGTGACCATCGCTCTACCTTGTAACCATCTGAAATGACTTTTTAATTAATCTCAGTCTTCAGAAATAACAGATTATTGTAACTGTGGCCGGGAAGGTAGAAGCGCGTCAGCGGGGAACAGGCGGCCGCCGCTCCTGGAGCCTCACAAGTGCAAATCTCCACTCAGAATTGGGGTTTAATTACATTTTCATAGCAGAAAGTCACACGCGCTAATTAATATGTTATGTTTGCCATTAACTTTTCGTAAGCAAAAGGACCCCGGAGGGGATGGAACGTGGCGGCGAACGCATGCCGGGCATTAATCTTCCCCTCCAAAATAGAATTGGGAAGATAGAAGGGAAAATTCAGTCAAAAATAGACGCTGACATTTTAACAGCTAGACTTGGGCGGGGGATGGGGCTGGGGGGGGATTTAAAGGGCAGTTACGGAAGAAGAATCTGAGGCTTGGGGGGGTTTCGTCATATCGCTGCCATTCTTCCCCAGTACGAGCCTCTTTCTTGTCCCCGAGCAGCTGGTTTGCTTCGCTGCTTTCATGTTAGAAAGGATTTTCTTGTCTGAGGAGAAGGAGTTTAGTGATAGAGACAACGACCTCGGGGCCGAGCCACGACGCGGGCAGGACAGGCTGCTGCCTAGGGCGCTGGTTGGTTAAAGGGCACAAGTCCGGAGCTGAAGACTTATCAGATATGTCGTCGGCCAGAAGCTTCCAGCAACGAGGATATATATATATAACATGTTACTCACCCCTCCCCACACACTGCAGAGCAGTAAGCATGATGGTGGGGGGAGACATCCCTTTAAGAAGACTTGTAATTCTATAACTCAGGACCTTAAAGGGGTAGATCACATTGGACCCATTCCTGGGTACAGTGGCTGATCGATTGATGGTGGAGAAGCTGGGGGTCCACATGCCGTACTGAGTGCCCCAGTTCAGTCCTCAGTGACGCTGGGAGCGCGGGAGGAGCGGTGACGACCAAACTGGTCCTCTACCGGCAGCGGTCGTCCTGCTATGGTGGTGGATGGATAAAGATTTCATGCCTGTGCAGACGAGGGTGACGGGCGTTGGGGAGTTACCCTTTAACACTTCATGGAAATGCCCAATAGTTACTATCCTGGCTGCACTACTGCGGGATTAATCCTGGCTGCACTACTGCGGGATTAATCCTGGCTGCACTACTGCGGGATTAATCCTGGCTGCACTACTGAGAACGGAAAATAAAAATGGTCACGTGACGACAGTATGATGACCCTAGCTCCCCCCAGTCAGTCTGATGCCCACCATTCACATTAATATGACCTCCACTCAATATAAGGGTCACCTCCTCCGCCTCTACAAGTAATGACAGAGCTAAAACTACAGAACTGCAGAAGTGTGGACTGAGGCTCCGCACAGCAGGCGCCATCTAGTGACGTCATTGTGCCTGCTGTGGTGAGACTCAGACCCTCTAAATGGTGCAGCGGGGGCGACCGCTTATCCCTTATACTAAAGGGATCGCCTGCATCCTGGCAATGCCCATACCATGGAAATTGTGATGACGGGTGGGGGTGGTGCCGCTCAGCACTGGGCCCCTGACTCAAGGGGTCTATAGGGGCTGCGTGGTCTGTGGTACGCCCCTGGTCTATAGTGTCTGCTGGGTCCTATAAATAAGCAGGGTCTGCAGGGTCTCATGGGGTCTATGACCACTACCCCGTCCCCAGACCACGAGAGCAGATATCATGTCTGACAGTCACATTTTTCTCTGTCCTGGAAGCCGCTGAACATCTGGAAATCTCTTTGCAGAACATGATACATAATCAGAGGTCGACCACAAAAATGTCCCAAATCACAACCAGATCCGCAGAGACGTAACGAGCTCCTGATTAGGACACCATCATTATAGGCTGGAGGCTGCGGGTGCGGAGGCGAGAGTCACAGCTGCCCCCTCAGCTCCACCCCCCAGGTGACATCACGATGACATCACACTGGTCTATATACCATGTATACAATCTAGATGTCATTTGTGGTATGTTCCAGCTTTATCTTAGAACTAGTACCAGTAATAATGGTCTTCCTATAACCACACAACTGCCAAGGCTGCTGCTCTCCCCCTTGCTTTATACTCCAGCACTGATCCATTAGGATACACCTATTGGAGGAGGGGGTGGATTCATCTGTTCCCAGGAGGGGGCATAAAATAAGAGGCTGGTAATTGAGTGAGAGGCAGAAAATATGGAGGTTTCTCCGTCAGCCCCTCTGGCCACTAATTAGGTCACAGACAGAGGGGATTCTCATGTCGTACAGAGGGCCGCCATCAGGGCATTACTGCCCTTACTGCTGTATGGGGCCCTGTGAGTAGCAGTACAGAGGGGGGGCCGAGAAGCAGTACAGAGGGGGGGCCCGGGCCAAGGCGGGGTCCCCACTCATGGGGCCCCATGCTGTAGCAAAGTGCCGAGCGCCGGGGCAGCACCTTGGCGGCACACACCTTGTTGCTAAGTGCCTTGCTGGAGCTGTGCAGCCATGCAGCTCCCTACAACTTCTCCCGACTTCTGGTCAGGTGACAGCACGTACACGGCATCATCTGACAGAAGTCAGGAGAACCCGGTGGCGTACATCCCCTGGCGCAGGGGCCCTAGGAGCGCTCACAGCCTTCAACACTGAACGGCTATGCAGCAGCTCCAAGGGGGTCCCCTACTCCCCTGTGAAGCGCTGGTGAAGGAACGTAAGCGATGACTCATCCCGTATGCGCCAGCAGAGGGCGGGAGCCGCGCCAGGATGCCAGCACAGCCGCAGGGATCGTATGAGAGGTCAGTATGAAAGCTTTATTTTTTTAAATAGAATGAATTAAATTTTTTGGGGATGAGCACGTGGAGGGTGGGAAGAGTAAATGGGGAATTTGGAGTGGAGGGCGAGAAGAGCGCATGTAGATTTGGGAGTGGAGGGTGGGAAGAGCGCATGGGGAATTAGGAGTGGAGGGTGGGAAGAGAGCATGGGGAATTGGGAGTGGAGGGTGGGAAGAGCGCATGGGGAATTGGGAGTGGAGGGTGGGAAGAGCGTATGGAGACTTGGGAGTGGAGGGTGGGAGAATACGTGGAGATTTGGGAGTGGAGGGTGGGAAGAGAAAATGGGGAATTGGGAGTGGAGGGTGGGGAGAACACGTGGAGAATTGGGAGTGGAGGGTGGGAAGAGAAAATGGGGAATTGGGAGTGGAGTGTGGGAAGAGCACATGGAGAATTGGGAGTGGAGGGTGGGAAGAGCGCATTGGGAATTTGGAATGGAGGGTGGGAAGAGCACATGGAGAATTGGGAGTGGAGTGTGGGAAGAGCACATGGAGAATTGGGAGTGGATGGTGGGAAGAGCGCATTGGGAATTTGGAGTGGAGGGTGGGAAGAGTGAATGGAGAATTGGGAGTGGAGGGTGGGAAGAGAGCATGGGGAATATGGAGTGGAGAGTGGGGAGAACACGTGGAGAATTGGGAGTGGAGGGTGGGAAGAGCAAATGGGGAATTGGGAGAGGAGAGTGGGGAGAACACATGGAGAATTGGGAGTGGAGGGTCGGAAGAGCAAATGGGGAATTGGGAGTGGAGGGTGGGAAGAGCAAATGGGGAATTGGGAGTGGAGTGTGGGAAGAGCAAATGGGGAATTTGGAGTGGAGGGCGAGAAGAGCGCAGGTAGATTTGGGAGTGGAGGGTGGGAAGAGCGCATGGGGAATTAGGAGTGGAGGGTGGGAAGAGCGCATGGGGAATTGGGAGTGGAGGGTGGGAAGAGCGCATGGGGAATTGGGAGTGGAGGGTGGGAAGAGCGTATGGAGACTTGGGAGTGGAGGGTGGGAGAATACGTGGAGAATTGTGAGTGGAGGGTGGGAAGAGAAAATGGGGAATTGGGAGTGGAGGGTGGGGAGAACGCGTGGAGAATTGGGAGTGGAGGGTGGGAAGAGAAAATGGGGAATTGGGAGAGGAGGGTGGGAAGAGCACATGGAGAATTGGGAGTGGAGTGTGGGAAGAGCACATGGAGAATTGGGAGTGGAGGGTGGGAAGAGCACATGGAGAATTGGGAGTGGAGTGTGGGAAGAGCACATGGAGAATTGGGAGTGGAGGGTGGGAAGAGCGAATTGGGAATTTGGAGTGGAGGGTGGGAAGAGCACATGGAGAATTGGGAGTGGAGTGTGGGAAGAGCACATGGAGAATTGGGAGTGGATGGTGGAAAGAGCGCATTGGGAATTTGGAGTGGAGGGTGGGAAGAGTGAATGGAGAATTGGGAGTGGAGGGTGGGAAGAGAGCATGGGGAATTTGGAGTGGAGAGTGGGGAGAACACATGGAGAATTGGGAGTGAAGGGTGGGAAGAGAAAATGGGGAATTGGGAGCGGAGGGTGGGAAGAGCACATGGAGAATTGGGAGTGGAGTCTGGGAAGAGCACATGGAGAATTGGGAGTGGAGGGTGGGAAGAGCGCATTGGGAATTTGGAGTGGAGGGTGGGAAGAGTGAATAGAGAATTGGGAGTGGAGGGTGGGAAGAGAGCATGGGGAATTTGGAGTGGAGAGTGGGGAGAACACATGGAGAATTGGGAGTGGAGGGTGGGAAGAGCAAATGGGGAATTGGGAGTGGAGAGTGGGGAGAACACATGGAGAATTGGGAGTGGAGGGTGGGAAGAGCAAATGGGGAATTGGGAGTGGAGGGTGGGTAGAGCAAATGGGGAATTGGGAGTGGAGTGTGGGAAGAGCAAATGGAGAATTTGGAGTGGAGGGTGGGAAGAGTGCAGGTAGAATTGGGAGTGGAGGGTGGGAAGAGCGCATGGGGAATTAGGAGTGGAGGGTGGGAAGAGCGCATGGGGTATTGGGAGTGGAGGGTGGGAAGAGCAAATGGGGAATTTGGAGTGGAGGGTGGGAAGAGCGCAGGTAGAATTGGGAGTGGAGGGTGGGAAGAGGGCATGGGGAATTAGGAGTTGAGGGTGGGAAGAGCACATGGGGAATTGCGAGTAGAGGGTGGGAAGAGCGTATGGAGACTTGGGAGTGGAGGGTGGGAGAATACGTGGAGAATTGAGAGTGGAGGGTGGGAAGAGAAAATGGGGAATTGGGAGTGGAGGGTGGGGAGAACACGTGGAGAATTGGGAGTGGAGGGTGGGAAGAGAAAATGGGGAATTGGGAGAGGAGGGTGGGGAGAACACATGGAGAATTGGGAGTGGAGGGTGGGAACAGCAAATGGGGAACTGGGAGCGGAGGGTGGGAAGAGCACATGGAGAATTGGGAGTGGAGGGTGGGAAGTGTGCATGGGGAATTTGGAGTGGAGGGTGGGAAGAGCGCATGGGGAATTTGGAGTGGGGACAACACTTGGAGAATTCGCAGTGGAGAGTAGGAAGAGCACATGGGTAATTCGGAGTGGAGAGTGGGGAGAACACATGGAGAATTGAGAGTGGAGGGTAGGAAGAGCAAATGGGGAATTGGGAGTGGAGGGTGGGAAGAGCAAATGGGGAAATGGGAGTGGAGTGTGGGAAGAGCAAATGGGGAATTTGGAGTGGAGGGTGGGAAGAGCGCAGGTAGAATTGGGAGTGGAGGGTGGGAAGAGCACATGGGGAATTAGGAGTGGAGGGTGGGAAGAGCGCATGGGAAATTGGGAGTGGAGGGTGGGAAGAGCGCATGGGGAATTGGGAGTAGGGAATTGGGAGCGGAGGGTGGGAAGAGCGCAGGTAGAATTGGGAGTGGAGGGTGGGTAGAGCGCATGGAGAATTGGGAGTGGAGGGTGGGAAGAGCACATGGGGAATTGAGAGTGGAGGCTGGGAAGAGCGCATGGGGAATTGGGAGTAGGGAATTGGGAATGGAGGGTGGGAAGAGCGAATGGGGAATTGGGAGTGGAGGTTGGGAAGAGCGCATGGGGAATTGGGAGTGGAGGGTGGGAAGAGCGCATGGGGAATTGGGAGTGGAGGGTGGGGAGAACACGTGGAGAATTGGGAGTGGAGGTTGTGAAGAGCAAATGGGGAATTGGGAGTAGGGAATTGGGAGTGGAGGGTGAGAAGAGCAAATGGGGAATTGTTAGTGGAGGGTGGGAAGAGCAAATGGGGAATTGGGAGTGGAGAGTCAGGAGAACACATGAAGAATTGGGAGTGGAGGGTGGGAAGAGCAAATTGGGAATTGGGAGTGGAGGGTGGGAAGAGAAAATTGGGAATTGGGAGTGGAGGATGGAAAGAGCAAATGGGGAATTGGGAGTGGAGGGTGGGAAGAGCAAATGGGGAATTGGGAGTGGAGTGTGGGAAGAGCAAATGGGGAATTGGGAGTTGAGGGTGGGAAGAGCGCAAGGGGAATTGGGAGTGGAGGGTGGGAAGAGCGCATGGAGACTTGGGAGTGGAGGGTGGGAGAACACGTGGAGAATTGGGAGTGGAGGGTGGGAAGAGAAAATGGGGAATTGGGAGTGGAGGGTGGGGAGAACACGTGGAGAATTGGGAGTGGAGGGTGGGAAGAGAAAATGGAGAATTGGGAGTGGAGTGTGGGAAGAGCACATGGAGAATTGGGAGTGGAGGGTGGGAAGAGCAAATGGAGAATTGGGAGTGGAGTGTGGGAAGAGCACATGGAGAATTGGGAGTGGAGGGTGGGAAGAGCGCATTGGGAATTTGGAGTGGAGGGTGGGAAGAGCACATGGAGAATTGGGAGTGGATGGTGGGAAGAGCGCATTGGGAATTTGGAGTGGAGGGTGGGAAGAGTGAATGGAGAATTGGGAGTGGAGGGTGGGAAGAGAGCATGGGGAATTTGGAGTGGAGAGTGGGGAGAACACATGGAGAATTGGGAGTGAAGGGTGGGAAGAGAAAATGGGGAATTGGGAGCGGAGGGTGGGAAGAGCACATGGAGAATTGGGAGTGGAGTCTGGGAAGAGCACATGGAGAATTGGGAGTGGAGGGTGGGAAGAGCGCATTGGGAATTTGGAGTGGAGGGTGGGAAGAGTGAATAGAGAATTGGGAGTGGAGGGTGGGAAGAGAGCATGGGGAATTTGGAGTGGAGAGTGGGGAGAACACATGGAGAATTGGGAGTGGAGGGTGGGAAGAGCAAATGGGAAATTGGGAGTGGAGAGTGGGGAGAACACATGGAGAATTGGGAGTGGAGGGTGGGAAGAGCAAATGGGGAATTGGGAGTGGAGGGTGGGTAGAGCAAATGGGGAATTGGGAGTGGAGTGTGGGAAGAGCAAATGGAGAATTTGGAGTGGAGGGTGGGAAGAGCGCATGGGGAATTAGGAGTGGAGGGTGGGAAGAGCGCATGGGGTATTGGGAGTGGAGGGTGGGAAGAGCAAATGGGGAATTTGGAGTGGAGGGTGGGAAGAGCGCAGGTAGAATTGGGAGTGGAGGGTGGGAAGAGGGCATGGGGAATTAGGAGTTGAGGGTGGGAAGAGCACATGGGGAATTGCGAGTAGAGGGTGGGAAGAGCGTATGGAGACTTGGGAGTGGAGGGTGGGAGAATACGTGGAGAATTGAGAGTGGAGGGTGGGAAGAGAAAATGGGGAATTGGGAGTGGAGGGTGGGGAGAACAGGTGGAGAATTGGGAGTGGAGGGTGGGAAGAGAAAATGGGGAATTGGGAGAGGAGGGTGGGGAGAACACATGGAGAATTGGGAGTGGAGGGTGGGAACAGCAAATGGGGAACTGGGAGCGGAGGGTGGGAAGAGCACATGGAGAATTGGGAGTGGAGGGTGGGAAGTGTGCATGGGGAATTTGGAGTGGAGGGTGGGAAGAGCGCATGGGGAATTTGGAGTGGGGACAACACTTGGAGAATTCGCAGTGGAGAGTAGGAAGAGCACATGGGGAATTCGGAGTGGAGAGTGGGGAGAACACATGGAGAATTGAGAGTGGAGGGTAGGAAGAGCAAATGGGGAATTGGGAGTGGAGGGTGGGAAGAGCAAATGGGGAAATGGGAGTGGAGTGTGGGAAGAGCAAATGGGGAATTTGGAGTGGAGGGTGGGAAGAGCGCAGGTAGAATTGGGAGTGGAGGGTGGGAAGAGCGCATGGGGAATTAGGAGTGGAGGGTGGGAAGAGCGCATGGGAAATTGGGAGTGGAGGGTGGGAAGAGCGCATGGGGAATTGGGAGTAGGGAATTGGGAGCTGAGGGTGGGAAGAGCGCAGGTAGAATTGGGAGTGGAGGGTGGGTAGAGCGCATGGGGAATTGGGAGTGGAGGGTGGGAAGAGCACATGGGGAATTGGGAGTGGAGGGTGGGAAGAGCGCATGGGGAATTGGGAGTAGGGAATTGGGAGTGGAGGGTGGGAAGAGCGAATGGGGAATTGGGAGTGGAGGTGGGGAAGAGCGCATGGGGAATTGGGAGTGGAGGGTGGGAAGAGCGCATGGGGAATTAGGAGTGGAGGGTGGGAAGAGCGCATGGGGAATTGGGAGTGGAGGGTGGGGAGAACACGTGGAGAATTGGGAGTGGAGGTTGTGAAGAGCAAATGGGGAATTGGGAGTAGGGAATTGGGAGTGGAGGGTGGGAAGAGCAAATGGGGAATTGTTAGTGGAGGGTGGGAAGAGCAAATGGGGAATTGGGAGTGGAGAGTGGGGAGAACACATGGAGAATTGGGAGTGGAGGGTGGGAAGAGCAAATTGGGAATTGGGAGTGGAGGGTGGGAAGAGCAAATTGGGAATTGGGAGTGGAGGGTGGGAAGAGAAAATTGGGAATTGGGAATGGAGGATGGAAAGAGCAAATGGGGAATTGGGAGTGGAGGGTGGGAAGAGCAAATGGGGAATTGGGAGTGGAGTGTGGGAAGAGCAAATGGGGAATTAGGAGTTAAAGGTGGGAAGAACGCATGGGGAATTGGGAGTAGAGGGTGGGAAGAGCAAATGGGGAATTTGGAGTGGAGAGTGGGAAGAGGGCATGGGGAATTGGGAGTTGAGGGTGGGAAGAGCGCAAGGGGAATTGGGAGTGGAGGGTGGGAAGAGCGCATGGAGACTTGGGAGTGGAGGGTGGGAGAACACGTGGAGAATTGGGAGTGGAGGGTGGGAAGAGAAAATGGGGAATTGGGAGTGGAGGGTGGGGAGAACACGTGGAGAATTGGGAGTGGAGGGTGGGAAGAGAAAATGGGGAATTGGGAGTGGAGTGTGGGGAGAACTCATGGAGAATTGGGAGTGGAGGGTGGGAACAGCAAATGGGGAATTGGGAGTGGAGTTTGGGAAGAGCACATGGAGAATTGGGAGTGGAGGGTGGGAAGAGAGCATGGGGAATTTGGAGTGGAGGGTGGGAAGAGCACATGGAGAATTGGGAGTGGAGGGTGGGAAGAGCGCATGGGGAATTTGGAGTGGAGAGTGGGGACAACAAGTGGAGAATTGGGAGTGGAGGGTAGGAAGAGCAAATGGGGAATTGGGAGTGGAGAGAGAGGAGAACACATGGAGAATTGGGAGTGGAGGGTGGGAAGAGCAAATGGGGAATTGGGAGTGGAGGGTGGGAAGAGCAAATGGGGAATTGGGAGTGGAGAGTGGGAAAAGTAAATGGGGAATATGGAGTGGAGGGTGGGAAGAGCGCAGGTAGAATTGGGAGTGGAGGGTGGGAAGAGCAAATGGGGAATTTGGAGTGGAGGGTGGGTAAAGCGCATGGGGAATTGGGAGTGGAGGGTGGGAAGAGCAAATGGGGAATTTGGAGTGGAGGGTGGGAAGAGCAAATGAGGAATTTGGAGTGGAGGGTGGGAAGAGCGCAGGTAGAATTTGGAGTGGAGGTTGGGGCAGCGCATGGAGAATTGGGAGTGGAGGGTGGGAAGAGCCCATGGGGAATTGGGAGTGGAAGGTGGGAAGAGTGCAATGGGAATTGGGAGTGGAGGGTAGGAAGAGAAAATGGGGAATTGGGAGTGGAGGGTGGGAAGAGAAAATGGGGAATTGGGAGAGGAGGGTGGGGAGAACACATGGAGAATTGGGAGTGGAGGGTGGGAAAAGCAAATGGGGAACTGGGAGCGGAGGGTGGGAAGAGCACATGGAGAATTGGGAGTGGAGTGTGGGAAGAGCACATGGAGAATTGGGAGTGGAGGGTGGGAAGAGCGCATTGGGAATTTGGAGTGGAGGGTGGGAAGAGTGAATGGAGAATTGGGAGTGGAGGGTGGGAAGAGAGCATGGGGAATTTGGAGTGGAGAGTGGGGAGAACACATGGAGAATTGGGAGTGGAGGGTGGGAAGAGCAAATGGGGAATTGGGAGTGGAGAGAACACATGGAGAATTGGGAGTGGAGGGTGGGAAGAGCAAATGGGGAATTGGGAGTGGAGGGTGGGTAGAGCAAATGGGGAATTGGGAGTGGAGTGTGGGAAGAGCAAATGGAGAATTTGGAGTGGAGGATGGGAAGAGCGCAGGTAGAATTGGGAGTGGAGGGTGGGAAGAGCGCATGGGGAATTAGGAGTGGAGGGTGGGAAGAGCGCATGGGGAATTGGGAGTGGAGGGTGGGAAGAGCAAATGGGGAATTTGGAGTGGAGGGTGGGAAGAGCGCAGGTAGAATTGGGAGTGGAGGGTGGGAAGTGTGCATGGGGAATTTGGAGTGGAGGGTGGGAAGAGCGCATGGGAAATTTGAAGTGGAGAGTGGGGACAACACTTGGAGAATTCGCAGTGGAGAGTAGGAAGAGCACATGGGGAATTCGGAGTGGAGAGTGGGGAGAACACATGGAGAATAGGGAGTGGAGGGTAGGAAGAGCAAATGGGGAATTGGGAGTGGAGGGTAGGAAGAGCAAATGGGGAATTGGGAGTGGAGTGTGGGAAGAGCAAATGGGGAATTGGGAGTGGAGGGTAGGAAGAGCAAATGGGGAATTAGGAGTGGAGGGTGGGAAGAGCGCATGGGAAATTGGGAGTGGAGGGTGGGAAGAGCGCATGGGGAATTGGGAGTAGGGAATTGGGAGCTGAGGGTGGGAAGAGCGCAGGAAGAATTGGGATTGAAGGGTGGGTAGAGCGCATGGGGAATTGGGAGTGGAGGGTGGGAAGAGCGCATGGGGAATTGGGAGTAGGGAATTGGGAGTGGAGGGTGGGAAGAGCGAATGGGGAATTGGGAGTGGAGGTTGGGAAGAGCGCATGGGGAATTGGGAGTGGAGGGTGGGAAGAGCGCATGGGGAATTGGGAGTGGAGGGTGGGGAAAACACGTGGAGAATTGGGAGTGGAGGTTGTGAAGAGCAAATGGGGAATTGGGAGTAGGGAATTGGGAGTGGAGGGTGGGAAGAGCACATGGGGAATTGTTAGTGGAGGGTGGGAAGAGCAAATGGGGAATTGGGAGTGGAGAGTGGGGAGAACACATGGAGAATTGGGAGTGGAGGGTGGGAATAGCAAATTGGGAATTGGGAGTGGAGGGTGGGAAGAGCAAATTGGGAATTGGGAGTGGAGGATGGAAAGAGCAAATGGGGATTTGGGAGTGGAGGGTGGGAAGAGCAAATGGGGAATTGGGAGTGGAGTGTGGGAAGAGCAAATGGGGAATTAGGAGTTAAGGGTGGGAAGAACGCATGGGCAATTGGGAGTGGAGCGTGGGAAGAGCAAATGGGGAATTTGGAGTGGAGGGTGGGAAGAGCAAATGGGGAATTTGGAGTGGAGAGTGGGAAGAGTGCATGGGGAATTGGGAGTTGAGGGTGGGAAGAGCGCAAGGGGAATTGGGAGTGGAGGGTGGGAAGAGCGCATGGAGAATTGGGAGTGGAGGGTGGGAGAACACGTGGAGAATTGGGAGTGGAGGGTGGGAAGAGAAAATGGGGAATTGGTAGTGGAGGGTGGAAAGAGCGCAGGTAGAATTGGGAGTGGAGGGTGGGAAGAGGGCATGGGGAATTGGGAGTTGAGGGTGGGAAGAGCGCATGGGGAATTGGGAGTGGAGGGTGGGAAGAGCGTATGGAGACTTGGGGGTGGAGGGTGGGAGAATACGTGGAGAATTGAGAGTGGAGGGTGGGAAGAGAAAATGGGGAATTGGGAGTGGAGAGAACACATGGAGAATTGGGAGTGGAGGGTGGGAAGAGCAAATGGGGAATTGGGAGTGGAGGGTGGGTAGAGCAAATGGGGAATTGGGAGTCGAGTGTGGGAAGAGCAAATGGAGAATTTGGAGTGGAGGATGGGAAGAGCGCAGGTAGAATTGGGATTGGAGGGTGGGAAGAGCGCATGGGGAATTAGGAGTGGAGGGTGGGAAGAGCGCATGGGGAATTGGGAGTGGAGGGTGGGTAGAGCAAATGGGGAATTGGGAGTGGAGAGAACACATGGAGAATTGGGAGTGGAGGGTGGGAAGAGAAAATGGGGAATTGGGAGAGGAGGGTGGGGAGAACACATGGAGAATTGGGAGTGGAGGGTGGGAACAGCAAATGGGGAACTGAGAGCGGAGCGTGGGAAGAGCACATGGAGAATTGGAAGTGGAGGGTGGGAAGTGTGCATGGGGAATTTGGAGTGGAGGGTGGGAAGAGCGCATGGGGAATTTGGAGTGGAGAGTGGGGACAACACTTGGAGAATTCCCAGTGGAGAGTAGGAAGAGCACATGGGAAATTCGGAGTGGAGAGTGGGGAGAACACATGGAGAATAGGGAGTGGAGGGTAGGAAGAGCAAATGGGGAATTGGGAGTGGAGGGTGGGAAGAGCAAATGGGGAATTGGGAGTGGAGTGTGGGAAGAGGAAATGGGGAATTTGGAGTGGAGGGTGGGAAGAGCGGAGGTAGTATTGGGAGTGGAGGGTGGGAAGAGCACATGGGGAATTAGGAGTGGAGGGTCGGAAGAGCGCATGGGAAATTGGGAGTGGAGGGTGGGAAGAGCGCATGGGGAATTGGGAGTAGGGAATTGGGAGCGGAGGGTGGGAAGAGCGCAGGTAGAATTGGGAGTGGAGGGTGGGAAGAGCGCATGGGGAATTGGGAGTAGCGAATTGGGAGTGGAGGGTGGGAAGAGCGAATGGGGAATTGGGAGTGGAGGTTGGGAAGAGCGCATGGGGAATTGGAAGTGGAGGGTGGGAAGAGCGCATGGGGAATTGGGAGTGGAGGGTGGGGAGAACACGTGGAGAATTGAGAGTGGAGGTTGTGAAGAGCAAATCGGGAATTGGGAGTAGGGAATTGGGAGTGGAGGGTAGGAAGAGCACATGGGGAATTGTTAGTGGAGGGTGGGAAGAGCAAATGGGGAATTGGGAGTGGAGAGTGGGGAGAACACATGGAGAATTGGGAGTGGAGGGTGGGAATAGCAAATTGGGAATTGGGAGTGGAGGGTGGGAAGAGAAAATTGGGAATTGGGAGTGGAGGATGGAAAGAGCAAATGGGGAATTGGGAGTGGAGGGTGGGAAGAACAAATGGGGAATTGGGAGTGGAGTGTGGGAAGAGCAAATGGGGAATTAGGAGTTAAGGGTGGGAAGAACGCATGGGCAATTGGGAGTGGAGGGTGGGAAGAGCAAATGGGGAATTTGGAGTGGAGGGTGGGAAGAGCAAATGGGGAATTTGGAGTGGAGAGTGGGAAGAGCAAATGGGGAATTGGGAGTTGAGGGTGGGAAGAGCGCAAGGGGAATTGGGAGTGGAGGGTGGGAAGAGCGCATGGAGACTTGGGAGTGGAGGGTGGGAGAACACTTGGAGAATTGGGAGTGGAGGGTGGGAAGAGAAAATGGGGAATTGGGAGTGGAGTGTGGGGAGAACACATGGAGAATTGGGAGTGGAGGGTAGGAACAGCAAATGGGGAATTGGGAGTGGAGTTTGGGAAGAGCAAATGGGGAATTAGGAGTTAAGGGTGGGAAGAACGCATGGGCAATTGGGAGTGGAGGGTGGGAAGAGCAAATGGGGAATTTGGAGTGGAGGGTGGGAAGAGCAAATGGGGAATTTGGAGTGGAGGGTGGGAAGAGCAAATGGGGAATTGGGAGTTGAGGGTGGGAAGAGCGCAAGGGGAATTGGGAGTGGAGGGTGGGAAGAGCGCATGGAGACTTGGGAGTGGAGGGTGGGAGAACACTTGGAGAATTGGGAGTGGAGGGTGGGAAGAGAAAATGGGGAATTGGGAGTGGAGTGTGGGGAGAACACATGGAGAATTGGGAGTGGAGGGTAGGAACAGCAAATGGGGAATTGGGAGTGGAGTTTGGGAAGAGCACATGGAGAATTGGGAGTGGAGGGTGGGAAGAGCGCATGGGGAATTTGGAGTGGAGGGTGGGAAGAGCGCATGGAGAATTGGGAGTGGAGGGTGGGAAGAGCGCATGGGGAATTTGGAGTGGAGAGTGGGGACAACAAGTGGAGAATTGGGAGTGGAGGGTAGGGAGAGCAAATGGGGAATTGGGAGTGGAGAGAGAGGAGAACACATGGAGAATTGGGAGTGGAGGGTGGGAAGATAAAATGGGGAATTGGGAGTGGAGGGTGGGAAGAGCAAATGGGGTATTGGGAGTGGAGAGTGGGAAGAGCAAATGGGGAATATGGAGTGGAGGGTGGGAAGAGCGCAGGTAGAATTGGGAGTGGAGGGTGGGAAGAGCAAATGGGGAATTTGGAGTGGAGGGTGGGTAGAGCGCATGGGGAATTGGGAGTGGAGGGTGGGAAGAGCAAATGGGAATTTGGAGTGGAGGGTGGGATGAGCAAATGGGGAATTTGGAGTGGAGGGTGGGAAGAGCGCAGGTAGAATTTGGAGTGGAGGGTGGGAAGAGCGCATGGAGAATTGGGAGTGGAGGGTGGGAAGAGCCCATGGGGAATTGGGAGTGGAGGGTGGGAAGAGCGCAATAGGAATTGGGAGTGGAGGGTGGGAAGAGAAAATGGGGAATTGGAAGTGGAGGGTGGGGAGAACATGGCGAGAATTGGGAGTGGAGGGTGGGAAGAGAAAGTGGGGAATTGGGAGAGGAGGGTGGGGAGAACACATGGAGAATTGGGAGTGGAGTGTGGGAAGAGCAAATGGGGAACTGGAAGTGGAGGGTGGGAAGAGCGCATTGGGAATTTGGAGTGGAGAGTGGGGAGAACACAGGGAGAATTGGGAGTGGAGGGTGGGAAGAGCAAATGGGGAATTGGGAGTGGAGTGGGGAGAACACATGGAGAATTGGGAGTGGAGGGTGGGAAGAGCAAATGGGGAATTGGGAGTGGAGGGTGGGTAGAACAAATGGGGAATTGGGAGTGGAGTGTGGGAAGAGCAAATGGAGAATTTGGAGTGGAGGATGGGAAGAGCGCAGGTAGAATTGGGAGTGGAGGGTGGGAAGAGCGCATGGGGAATTAGGAGTGGAGAGTGGGAAGAGCGCATGGGGAATTGGGAGTGGAGGGTGGGAAGAGCAAATGGGGAATTTGGAGTGGAGGGTGGGAAGAGCGCATGGGGAATTGGGAGTGGAGGGTGGGAAGAGCGCATGGGGAATTGGGACTAGGGAATTGGGAGTGGAGGGTGGGAAGAGCGCATGGGGAATTGGGAGTAGGGAATTGGGAGTGGAGGGTGGGAAGAGCAAATGGGGAATTGGGAGTGGAGGGTGGGAAGAGCGCATGGGGAATTGGGAGTGGAGGATGGGAATAGCAAATGGGGAATTGGGAGTGGAGGGTGGGGAGAACACGTGGAGAATTGGGAGTGGAGGGTGGGAAGAGCAAATGGGGAAATGGGAGTGGAGAGTGGGGAGAACACATGGAGAATTGGGAGTGGAGGGTGAGAAGAGAAAATGGTGAATTGGGTGTGGAGGGTGGGAAGAGCAAATGGAGAATTGGGAGTGGAGTGTGGGAAGAGCAAATGCGGAATTGGGAGTGGAGGGTGGGAAGAGCGCATGGGGAATTGGGAGTGGAGGGTGGGAAGAGCGCATGGGGAATTGGGAGTGGAGGGTGGGAAGAGCGCATGGGGAATTGGGAGTCGAGGGTGGGAAGAGCAAATGGGAAATTTGGAGTGGAGGGTGGGAAGAGCAAAAGGGGAATTTGGAGTGGAGGGTGGGAAGCGCAAAAGGGGAATTTGGAGTGGAGGGTGGGAAGAGCATAGGTAGAATTGGGAGTGGATGGTGGGGAGAGCAAATGGAGAATTGGGAGTGGAGGGTGGGAAGAGCGCATGGGGAATTGGGAGTGGAGGGTGGGAAGAGCACATGGGGAATTGGGAGTGGAGGGTGGGAAGAGCGCATGGGGAATTGGGAGTCGAGTGTGGGAAGAGCAAATGGGGAATTTGGAGTGGAGGGTGGGAAGAGCAATAGGGGAATTTGGAGTGGAGGGTGGGAAGCGCAAAAGGGGAATTTGGAGTGGAGGGTGGGAAGAGCATAGGTAGAATTGGGAGTGGATGGTGGGGAGAGCAAATGGAGAATTGGGAGTGGAGGGTGGGAAGAGCGCATGGGGAATTGGGAGTGGAGGGTGGGAAGAGCACATGGGGAATTGGGAGCGGAGGGTTGGGAGTGCATGGGGAATTGGGAGTGGAGGGTGGGAATAGCACATGCGGAATTGGGAGTGGAGGGTGGGAAGAGTGCATGGGGAATTGGGAGTGGAGGATGGGAATAGCACATGGGGAATTGGGAGTGGAGGGTGGGGAGAACACATGGAGAATTGGGAGCGGAGGGTGTGAAGAGCAAATGGGGAATTGGGAGTTGAAGGTGTGAAGAGTGCATGGAAAATTGGGAGTGGAGGGTGGGAAGCGCGCATGGGGAATTGGGAGTGGAAGGTGGAAAGAGTGCATGGAAAATTAGGAGTGGAGGATAGGAAGAGCAAATGGGGAATTGGGAGAAGGGAATTGGGAGTGGAGCGTGGGAAGAGAAAATGGGGAATTGGGAGAAGGGAATTGGGAGTGGAGGGTGGGAAGAGCGCATGGGGAATTGGGAGTGGAGGGTGGGGAGAGAAAATGGGGAATTGGGAGTAGGGAATTGGGAGTGGAGGGTGGGAAGAGTGCATGGAAAATTGGGAGTGGAGGGTGGGAAGCGCGCATGGGGATTTGGGAGTGGAGGGTGGTGTCATGAAACAGCACCCACTTTTGGGTCAGACCTGGCAGCTCTCTGGCGCCCCCTTCTCCTTCTGGTCACACACGGTATTGACCGAGGATAAGCACGGGTGCAGCTGCTCTATTTTCTGTTGACTATTGCGGCACGTGATGTGACAGGACGTATATATACCACCAGTTCCTTCCTGGAACGTATATATACCTCCGACCAGCCACCCTCAAATCACAATATCACATAAATACTGGTATACTGCCTCCACCGATCGCTTAACAGGTGGATCGGGTACCCGTTAGGTAACGTGAATTAGCGGGTGAGGAACGTGTTTGCTCGACAAAGGACAAGAAGAACGAAACTGGTAAATAATAATGATTTACTCCCAAAAGTGGGCAGTGTTTACAAAAGATATACAAGATATTACAAAAGAGACAATTTACATATATGCATAAAACAGTTATTAAAATAAAAGGGATAAGTAATAGCAAAACCTGCGCCATGTGGTGATGGTCTCAGATTCTGTGGGTGGGACGGCTCCCCGGAAAGGAGATGTGATTCCTTCACGCAGCGTGTAGGGCATGTGTCTGACGTCCCTGGTTGGAATGACTTGGAAAATGGCCGATCTAGTTTTTACTAAAGGGGCCAAACGATTAGGAGACACCCATATTGTTTACCTCACACGGGGGCTCGGTTTTGTGAAACCAACCAGCTGCATAGAACATAAAAACCTTCAGATTTCATATCTTGGTGTGGGGGGGTCCCACATCCAAGATGGAGACATCATGTTGGCCGTCACCACTATTCATGAAGATTGATATCAAATATGAAATCGCTATGACGCTCAGAAGCTCAGAATCCATTATCCCAGTTCCCGGTCGTTTCTCAGCTATGCAAGATATACTATTATAATGGGGGAAAGGTGAGCATTCCAAAAATGTGGTCCCTGTGTTTGTGACCGTCATGTGCGTTTTTAAATTGTACATTAACTGTACAAGCTTTTAAACAATGGGAATTTTGGAGGGAATAACTATTTTGAATTAGAAGCTGCTCTGCGCTGAGGGTTTACGACGGTAATAAAAGTTCTTAGGGTGGAGGCAAGCACTGCAGTTGTATGTCTTACAAATGGACAGGGGGTGTGGAAATTTGAGACAGCTCTCATTTTTTTAAAGCTAGGACCAAAAATACATTTTGCCTGACAGGTGGGAAGAGGGCATGGAAAATTGGGAGTGGAGGGTGGGAAGAGCAAATGGGGAATTGGGAGTAGGGAATTGGGAGTGGAGGGTGAGAAGAGCACATGGGGAATTGGGAGTGGAGGGTGGGGAGAACACATGGAGAATTGGGAGTGGAGGGTGGGAAGAGCAAATGGGGAATTGGGAGTGGAGGGTGGGAATAGCAAATAGGGAATTGGGAGTGGAGGGTGGGAAGAGAAAATGGGGAATTGGGAGTGGAGGGTGGGAAGAGCAAATGGGGAATTGGGAGTGGAGGGTGGGAAGAACGCATGAGGAATTTGGAGTGGAGGGTGGGGAGTGCAAATGGTGAATTTGGAGTGGAGGGTGGGAAGAGCACATGGGGAATTGGGAGTGGAGGGTGAGAAGCGCACATAGGGAATTTGGAGTGGAGAGTGGGAAGAGCGCATGGGGAATTAGGAGTTGAGGGTGGGAAGAGCGCATGGGAAATTGGGAGTGGAGGGTGGGAAAAGCGCATGGAGAATTGGGAGTGGAAGGTGGTAAGAGCAAATGGGGAACTGGGAGTAGGGAATTGGGAGTGGAGGGTGGGAAGAGTGCATGGAAAATTGGGAAAGGAGGGTGGGAAGAGCGCATGAGGAATTTGGAGTGGAGGGTGGGAGAACACATGGAGAATTGGGAGTGGAGGGTGGGGAGAACACATGGAGAATTGGGATTGGAGGGTGGGAAGAGCAAATGGGGAATTTGGAGTGGAGAGTGGGAAGAGCGCATGGGGAATTTGGAGTGGAGGGTTGGGAGTGCAAATGGTGAATTTGGAGTGGAGGGTGGGAAGAGCGCATGGGGAATTGGGAGCGGAAGGTGAGAAGAGCACATAGGGAATTTGGAGTGGAGGGTGGGAAGAGCGCATGGGGAATTTGGAGTGGAGGGTGGGGAGAGCACATCGAGAATTGGGAGTGGAGGGTGGGAAGGGCGCATGGGGAGTTTGGAGTGGAGGGTGGGAAGAGCGCATGGAGAATTGGGAGTGGAGGGTGGGAAGAGCAAATGGGGAATTTGGAGTGGAGGGTGGGAGAACACGTGGAGAATTGGGAGTGGAGGGTGGGAAGAGCAAATGGGGAATTAGGAGTGGAGTGTGGGAAGAGCCCATGGAGAATTGGGAGTGGAGGGTGGGAAGAGCGCATGGGGAATTTGGAGTGGAGGGTGGGAAACGCGCATGGAGAATTGGGAGTGGAGGGTGGGAAGGGCACATGGGGAATTTGGAATGGAGAGTGGGGAGAACACGTGAAGAATTGGGAGTGGAGGGTGGGAAGAGCAAATGGGGAATTGGGAGTTGAGGGTGGGGAGAACACGTGGAGAATTGGGAGTGGAGGGTGGGAAGAGCAAATGGGGAATTGGGAGTGGAGGGTGGGAAGAGCAAATGGGGAATTGGGAGTGGAGGGTGGGAATAGCAGATGATGGGGAATTGGGAGTGGAGCGTGGGAAGAGCACATAGGGAATTTGGAATGGAGGGTGGGAAGAGCTCATGGGGAATTTGGAGTGGAGGGTGGGGAGAGCACATGGAGAATTGGGAGTGGAGGGTGTGGTGAGCACATGGAAAATTGGGAGTGGAGGGTGGGAAGAGCGCATGGGGAATTTGGAGTGGAGGGTGGGGAGAGCACATGGAGAATTGGGAGTGGAGGGTGAGGCGAGCGCATGGAGAATTGGGAGTGGAGGGTGGGGAGAGCACAGGGAGAATTGGGAGTGGAGGGTGGGGAGAGCCCGTGGAGAATTGGGAGTGGGGGTGGAGAGAGCATGTGGAGAATTGGGAGTGGGGGGTGGGCAGAGCCATGATGAATTGGGAGTAGGGGGGGTAAATGATGATGATGAATTGTAGGGTGGGGATGGGGAGAGCACAGACATGACACAATGAATTGGGGCAGAGGAGACATGTAAATATAATGAATCGGGGGAGCAGGAGGTACAGAGTACTACCTGTACACTGACACTAGATACAGAGCTCCTGTGTATAACGTCACTGGCGATCACTGTATTACCTGTACACTATACACTATATACAGAGCTCCTGTGTATAATGTCACTGTATTACCTGTATACTGACACTATATACAGAGTTCCTGTGTATAATGTCGCTGGTGATCACTGTATTACCTGTACACTTACATTATACACTGTATACTATGTACAGAGCTCCTGTGTATAATGGCACTTATGGTAATATTAGTATTGTGTTTTTTTCATTAATGATCAGTATTGTAGTATTTTGTCACTATGTGGTGGTAATATGTGGTCCAGTCATGGTGTGGCGGATTTTGTACCTTGTATGTGGTATTATTCGGTCACTATGTGGTGGTAAATGTGGTCTGGTCATGGTGTAGTGGTTTTTGTCCCTTGTATGTGGTATTATTTGGTCACTATTTGATGGTAATATGTGGTCTGGCAATGGTGTGGCGGTATTTGATCCTTGTATGTGATATTATTGGTCATTTTAAAAAATGTATGTGGCACATTTCCTTAAAGAAAAATAAATAAAAATACTGTATACCTAAAAAGAGTATTGGGTATTATAAGAAATGTTTAATAGGTTAGAGTAGAATAGGATCCGGCTAGAAGAGTCTCCTTATTGTGGTAGCGGCTTTAAAAATCTTTTGGCCAAAACAAAAGCTGCAGCTATGTATGTGATCTGGTGTTTACTGGGATCTGGTGATGTGTGATTGGTGAGGACGGGGTGCAGAAGAGGAGTTTTTCCAAGAGTGGGCGGTGACTATGGAAGGTTCGAGGGATGGAGGCGGAGCCTGGGCGGAGCCTCAAGGGGGCCCAAAAATTTTGCCAGTACGAGTCCCTGAAATTCCTGGTGGCAGCCCTGTGTACTGACGCGTCTACATCATGGAAACCACTAGGAAATACAGTACATCCCCCAATGTATGACCCCATCATTGTGCCACCCGCCATGTGACAGCGCGGTAACGTCACCTGATACATTCTGGATGTTTAATGTAAATATAAATATATGAAATTAGTTACATTGTTGCATCCCGTCCACTGGCAGATGCAGACAGAGAACAATATATGGGCCCTTTGCCCATCATGATGCACAGTTCTTTACAGGTAGATGTGGCCCCATTACCTCTTGGGCCCCTGTGCGGCTGCAATGCTATGTCCGCCCCTGATCCCATCCACAGAGCGTCTGTACATGTGCGGCTGTTCTCCTGGGTCCGTCCTCATACAAGACTGAGGACCCTGCTCTTTTACATTACCTTGTATCACATGGATTCTCCAGTCACATCCAGAGCTGCATTTATAATTTTGGAGCTGCCACATGGAACCCATTAGTGCAATGGACAACAGCGCAGCTCCACTCCCAGAATGCACTTTGATCACTTGCATTTTGGACAATATAGCATTGGCTGTAGTCCAGAGTCCATCCGCTACATGGAACCAGCAGGAGGCAGCAGTGAGATGTTTTGACCTTGCATTCTGTGTGCAAAGAGCAGAATTGTGACTGCAGCTTTGGATGTGACTGGAGTATAATTCTAGTTGTCCAGTTCGGTGTCTGCCTATCCCTGACCCTAGCTGTGACCTTCTGGCCTGGGGGATGTGGAGACTTTGTTGGGAGTCCTGTGGGATCAGGAGAAGGTAGAGCGTCCTCGTGTGGCCCGCTGCACCTGGTACAGAAGCTCCCGGACCTGACGCCACTTTATATGTCGATCTTCACATGTAATTGCTCTTATTTGTCAGGTATCATTTTATTTTCCAGCTCATCGGGTTATTAGCGCCTTCACTAAAACACTATAAAATAAAGAAGCTGGTTAGTAAAGGCGACAACCGTCCTCCCGTGAGATCCCCCGTGAGATCCGCACAGCCGAGGTTGTCACTTTGATACATAAATGACCCCAGAAAGCGACGTGTGATACATTGTAGCCACTTTCTCCGAGGCATCAATCTGCGCAGAGAAGCCGTGAAGCTCCCTCATTTCAGGGCACGAGGCGGTGAAGCCGCTGATTTTGTTGTCACCGCGGCTCCTCGGTTTTCCTGCCTCCCCCCCAGGTAATAGACGGAGCAGGTGCGGTGTACAAGCAGGTTATTACCGGCCGCTGCGCCGAGCGAGAGGGACGCCCGAAGCCTCTGCGCCCGACATGGCCAGTGCATCAAAACTGGAAACTACACGAGTTATCAAAATTAAAGGCAGTGCGTCACCACAAAATGACCTGCTTTTTAATTAATTTTTTTTTTATTTATTTTAAAAAATAAAAAAAAACTTTTTCCAGAGATTTTACTTTTTTTTTTTCTTTTTTGCTATCACAGTCCGACCACTGGAAGTTTATTAGACTCGTACTTCTTGTTGTTTCAGGAGATTCACATGCACCTTAGCCACAATGAACAAACACCGAGCTGCTCTGTTATATTAAAGTATCTAATGGGCGTGTGCAAAGGTCACTGAGCAGGAGGGAGAGGAGGTGAGCTGTGACATCACCTATTGTGAATGGTGGATCCTCAGTTATCTGCTGTATATAGAGGTGTTATCAGTCATTGTACAGGAGGAGGAGGTGAGCTGTGACATCGCCTATTGTGAATGGTGGATCCTGTGTTATATATTGTATATAGAGGTGTTATCAGTCATTGTACAGGAGGAGGAGGTGAGCTGTGACATCACCTATTGTCAATGGTGGATCCTGTGTTATCTACTGTATATTGAGGTGTTATCAGTCATTGTACAGGAGGAGGGGGAGGTGAGCTGTGACATTACCTATTGTGAATGGTGGATCCTGTGTTATCAGCTGTGTATAGAGGTGTTATCAGTCATTGTACAGGAGGAGGAGGTGAGCTGTGACATCACCTATTGTGAATGGTGGATCCTGTGTTATCAGCTGTGTATAGAGGTGTTATCAGTCATTGTACAGGAGGGGAGGAGGTGAGCTGTGACATCACCTATTGTGAATGGTGGATCCTGTGTTATCTACTGTATATAGCGGTGTTATCAGTCATTGTACAGGAGGGGAGGAGGTGAGCTGTGACATCACCTATTGTGAATGGTGGATCCTGTGCTATCTATTGTATATAGAGGTGTTCTCAGTCATTGTACAGGAGGAGGAGGTGAGGAGGAGTGAGTTGGAAGGTTACTAATTTTGTTTTTTTAATAAAGAGCATAAAATGTAAAATAAAAAATAAACAAACCTCCAAACTGTTGTAAAGCGTCGATACATTATGTGGAAATATTAATACATTTGAACTATTGTACCGGGAACAGATAAAATAATAGAGCAAAATAATAATATCTGCATAATCTATAAGGGACAATAAATGTGTGGATATAGGTATGAGTCCTGTATATACTGTATATATCCGCTGAGTGCAGTGTCTGTATGTCGCTGCCTGTGGCCCTGTGCCCCACGATCTGTGCTTGGCTCTCTGGCCCCGCGGCCTGTGCCCGGCTCTCTGGCCCCGCGGCCTGTGCCCGGCTCTCTGGCCCCCCGGCCTGTGCCCGGCTCTCTGGCCCCCCGGCCTGTGCCCGGCTCTCTGGCCCCCCGGCCTGTGCCCGGCTCTCTGGCCCCGCTGCCTGTGCCGGGCTCTCTGGCCCCGTGGCCTGTGCCGGGCTCTCTGGCCCCGCTGCCTGTGCCGGGCTCTCTGACCCTGCTGCCTGTGCCGGGCTCTCTGGCCCCGCTGCTTGTGCCAGGCTCTCTGACCCCGCGGCCTGTGTCGGGCTCTCTGGCCCCGCGGCCTGTGCCCGGCTCTCTGGCCCCGCGGCCTGTGCCCGGCTCTCTGGCCCCGCGGCCTGTGCCCGGCTCTCTGGCCCCGCTGCCTGTGCCTGGCTCTCTGGCCCCGCGGCCTGTGCCCGGCTCTCTGGCCCCGGCTCTCTGGCCCCGCTGCCTGTGCCCGGCTCTCTGGCCCCGCGGCCTGTGCCCGGCTCTCTGGCCCTGGCTCTCTGGCCCCGCTGCCTGTGCCCGGCTCTCTGGCCCCGGCTCTCTGGCCCCGCGGCCTGTGCCCGGCTCTCTGGCCCCGCTGCCTGTGCCCGGCTCTCTGGCCCCGCGGCCTGTGCCCGGCTCTCTGTCCCCGGCTCTCTGGCCCCGCTGCCTGTGCCCGGCTCTCTGGCCCCGGCTCTCTGGCCCCGCGGCCTGTGCCCGGCTCTCTGGCCCCGCTGCCTGTGCCCGGCTCTCTGGCCCCGCGGCCTGTGCCCGGCTCTCTGGCCCTGGCTCTCAGGCCCCGCTGCCTGTGCCCGGCTCTCTGGCCCCGCGGCCTGTGCCCGGCTCTCTGGCCCTGGCTCTCTGGTCCCGCTGCCTGTTCCCGGCTCTCTGGGCCTGGCTCTCTGGCCCTGCTGCCTGTGCCCAGCTCTCTGGCCCTGGCTCTCTGACCCTGCTGCCTGAGCCCGGCTCTCTGGGCCTGGCTCTCTGGCCCTGCTGCCTGTGCCCGGCTCTCTGGCCCTGGCTCTCTGGCCCCGCTGCCTGTGCCCGGCTCTCTGGCCCTGCGGCCTGTGCCCGGCTCTCTGGCCCTGGCTCTCTGGTCCCGCTGCCTGTGCCCGGTTCTCTGGCCCTGCGGCCTGTGCCCGGCTCTCTGGCCCTGGCTCTCTGGTCCCGCTGCCTGTGCCCGGCTCTCTGGGCCTGGCTCTCTGGCCCTGCTGCCTGTGCCCGGCTCTCTGGCCCTGGCTCTCTGGCCCTGCTGCCTGTGCCTGGCTCTCTGGCCCCAGCTCTCTGGCCCTGCTGCCTGTGCCCGGCTCTCTGGCCCTGGCTCTCTGGTCCCGCTGCCTGTGCCCGGCTCTCTGGCCCTGGCTCTCTGGCCCCGCTGCCTGTGCCCGGCTCTCTGGCCCCGCGGCCTGTGCCCGGCTCTCTGGCCCTGGCTCTCTGGTCCCGCTGCCTGTGCCCGGCTCTCTGGGCCTGGCTCTCTGGCCCTGCTGCCTGTGCCCAGCTCTCTGGCCCTGGCTCTCTGGCCCTGCTGCCTGTGCCCGGCTCTCTGGCCCCGGCTCTCTGGCCCTGCTGCCTGTGCCCGGCTCTCTGGCCCCGGCTCTCTGGCCCTGCTGCCTGTGCCCGGCTCTCTGGCCCTGGCTCTCTGGCCCCGCTGCCTGTGCCCGGCTCTCTGGCCCCGCTGCCTGTGCCCGGCTCTCTGGCCCCGGCTCTCCGGCCCCGCGGCCTCCGGTTCCTTTACATTTGGTTTCTTGTACTTCAGCCTCCATTGTGCCTACTCGCGGAGAGCAGCGTCTCACAGGTCTTGCAGAACGAATGGAAGTTTCTCTTTGCTTTTGCTGGAACAAGGAGCCTCATTTACAGATCTTGTTGCCACTACCTTAAAAAAACAGCTAAAGCCAAGAGTCTGGGAGCAGGAAAAAACAGAGCGCTCATTTATGGGGCGCCATTTATGATGCTCGTTAGGGATACGACCTGGATTTATGAACTGGTCTCCTTCCCCTGGTAACCTGGCTGTGGGGGAGGAGACGACGGACCCTATGTATCACCATTATCAGCCGCTTATTACTTTTTCTTATACTTTGTTACTTTGTGCCATTACTTTACATATGGCTCTCTGGTACTGTTATACAATTGGGGAGATACATTTCCTAATACTGGGATTATATTGTTGGCTGATTGAGCAGCACAATCTGGCATCGCAGCCGCTTCGGGGTAAATGTAGATTTTGCACCTTTTTGCACAAGTTATAGTAAATCTGCCGCCTGTGATCGGCCGCACGGCGTCTGATAAGTCTCACACTTTTTTTTTATTTGAAGAAAAGCTGCAGTAATGGTGTAAGATGGAAAAAGTGGAAGACGTTCCTCCAGACTGGTCCGTCTCCTGTCCTCTCCTCAGTCCTCACATCGTCTTTCGGCTCATGATTTCCATGATTGACGCCATCCGTCTTGCTACCATTTCTTCTCCTTTTCTTTTCCTTCCATTTTTCCTTCCATATTTGTCTCCAGTGTCCAGAAGATACGGCCTCGTGCTGCTGACATGGAGGAATGGAGGAGAAAACTGGAGCATTCCTCGAAGTGGAGCCTGAGCAGTCTGTGCTGTTCTGCCCCTCCCTGGGTCCAGTTCCCGATATCCTCCTTCCCGGCCTCTCACAGAACCTCCTCTTCCCCAATGATACAACGTTACGTTTCGTATCAATTTCCAGCCAGCAATCATAAAAAGACACTTTTTTTTTTTTGCAAAACTCGGCCGCTGCCGAAACTAATCTGTCAGTTCAAAGGAAAATGCTTGAAAGCAGATTTAAGAGGAGCCAAAGCCGGGGTTTGTCCGAAAGTAGCAAGACAATATTTCTTCAAAAGAAAGTCGATCTGTGTTTTGTAGCCTTATTACCTCTTTGAAGGCTCCTACTTGTACTGAGTCCACTGGGAAGATGAAAATGGAATTGTTATTCACTCTTCTCACTTATCCCCTCCGACATCAAGGAGGAAAATGGAGACGTGTTCAGAGGAGAGCGCAGCGCGAGCGCCGAGGTCAAGTGCCCCACAAGATGCTCGTGTGCCAGAAAATGGCCTTCATGAATGCAACAGAGAGAAGGTCACCGGTGGAAAGCCCGCAGGCTTATACGGGGATGCGAGTGTTAATTATGCCTCATGTATATATGTATGTGTAATAATAATAATAATAATAATCTTTATTTTTATATAGCGCTAACATATTCCACAGCGCTTTACATACATTATCGTCGCTGTCCCCATCGGGGCTCACAATCTAGATTCCCTATCAGTATGTCTTTGGAGTGTGGGAGGAAACTGGAGAACCCGGAGGAAACCCACACAAACACGGGGAGAACATACAAACTCCTTGCAGATGTTGTCCTTGGTGGGATTTAGGCTCCGGACCCCAGCGCTGCAAGGCTGCAGTGCTAACCACTGTGCCACCGTGCCGCCCATGTGTATAACACAAGTGTTCCTTATATAAGGTTGGTAAAGGCTTTATAATGGGTAAGAGGATGATCTGGCAGCTCAGGTGACGGGAGGACCGGTGAGGGAACAATACCCTCCTCTACACCAGGCTGTTCTAATTGTCACCATACATATACAGTACAGACCAAAAGTTTGGACACACCTTCTCATTTAAAGATTTTTCTGTATTTTCTTGACTTCTTCAAAGTAGCCACCTTTTGCTTTGATGATTGCTTTGCACACTCTTGGCATTCTCTTGATGAGCTTCAAGAGGTAGTCACCGGAAATGGTCTTCCAACAATCTTGAAGGAGTTCCCAGAGATGCTTAGCACTTGTTGGCCCTTTTGCCTTCACTCTGTGGTCCAGCTCACCCAAAGAACTCATCAGACCAAAGCACAGATTTCCACTGGTCTAATGTCCATTCCTTGTGTTCTTTAGCCCAAACAAGTCTCTTCTGCTTGTTGCCTGTCCTTAGCAGTGGTTTCCTAGCAGCTATTTTACCATGAAGGCCTGCTGCACAAAGTCTCCTCTTAACAGTTGTTGTAGAGATGTGTCTGCTGCTAGAACTCTGTGTGGCATTGACCTGGTCTCTAATCTGAGCTGCTGTTAATCTGCGATTTCTGAGGCTGGTGACTCGGATAAACTTATCCTCAGAAGCAGAGGTGACTCTTGGTCTTCCTTTCCTGGGGCGGTCCTCATGTGAGACAGTTTCTTTGTAGCGCTTGATGGTTTTTGCAACTGCACTTGGGGACACATTGAAAGTTTTCCCAATTTTTCAGACTGACTGACCTTCATTTCTTAAAGTAATGATGGCCACTCATTTTTCTTTACTTAGCAGCTTTTTTCTTGCCATAATACAAATTCTAACAGTCTATTCAGTAGGACTATCAGCTGTGTATCAACCTGACTTCTGCACAACACAACTGATGGTCCCAACCCCATTTATAAGGCAAGAAATCCCACTTGTTAAACCTGACAGGGCACACCTGTGAAGTGAAGACCATTTCCGGTGACTACCTCTTGAAGCTCATCAAGAGAATGCCAAGAGTATGCAAAGCAGTCATCAAAGCAAAAGGTGGCTACTTTGAAGAACCTAGAATGTAAGACATATTTTCAGTTGTTTCACACTTTTTTGTTAAGTATATAATTCCACATGTGATAATTCATAGTTTTGATGTCTTCAGTGTGAATGTACAATTTTCAAAGTCATGAAAATACAGAAAAATCTTTAAATGAGAAGGTGTGTCCAAACTTTTGGACTGTACTGTAGGTGACTTGTCTTATTTATCAATGGGACGGGTTGTTTCTGTACTGGAAGTGGCTGTGGGTCTGTATCTCTCTACTGGAAGCAGGGGCTGGTCTTTGTCGTTCTGCGGGGTTGGATCTTTGTCTCAGGGCTGATCTTTGTCTTTCTGCGGGGTTGGATCTTTGTCTCAGGGCTGGTCTTTGTCTTTCTGCGGGGTTGGATCTTTGTCTCAGGGCTGGTCTTTGTCGTTCTGCGGGGTTGGATCTTTGTCTCAGGGCTGGTCTTTGTCTTTCTGCGGGGTTGGATCTTTGTCTCAGGGCTGGTCTTTGTCTTTCTGCGGGGTTGGATCTTTGTCTCAGGGCTGGTCTTTGTCTTTCTGCGGGGTAGGATCTTTGTCTCAGGGCTGATCTTTGTCTTTCTGCGGGGTTGGATCTTTGTCTCAGGGCTGGTCTTTGTCTTTCTGCGGGGTAGGATCTTTGTCTCAGGGCTGGTCTTTGTCGTTCTGCGGGGTTGGATCTTTGTCTCAGGGCTGGTCTTTGTCTTTCTGCGGGGTTGGATCTTTGTCTCAGGGCTGATCTTTGTCTTTCTGCGGGGTTGGATCTTTGTCTCAGGGCTGATCTTTGTCTTTCTGCGGGGTTGGATCTTTGTCTCATGGCTGGTCTTTGTCTTTCTGCAGGGGTGGGTCTTTGTCTCAGGGGCGGGTCTCTGTGATTTTATGGAAAGCAGGGGTGGGTCTTTGACTTTGCACGGGAGTTGGAGGAAGGTCTTTGTCTTTCACAGGGGCGGATCTTTCTTTCTGCAGGGGCGGGTCTTTGTCTTTCTACGAGGACAGGTATTTGTCTTGGGGGCTTGTTTTTGTCTTTCTCAAGGGCGGTTCTTTGTCTTTCTATGGGGGCAAGTCTTTGTCTCAGGGCTGGTCTTTGTCTTTCACAAGGGCGGATCTTTCTTTCTGTGGGGGCGGGTCTTTGTCTTTCTGCGGGGGCGGGTCCTTGTCTCTCGGGGGGGTCTTTGTCTTTTTATGGTAAGCAGGGGTGGAAATTTTGTGTGGGAGCTGGAGGAAGGTTGTCTTTCTGCTCTTGCTCTCCTGTCCATCAAAATGTACACAGGTATGAAAGAGGGGCACACTATCTGTTTAGGTCAGGACAGCCACTGAAAAAGCGTGCTGGGAAGTGAGAAGAAAGTAAGTTCCTGCACCTATAATACTGGCTGAAGTCAGATAATATCCAAACTTCTAAAGTTAGTAGTTCTGCTTTAAGTCACAGAGCAGGAGAATCAGAAAAGATCCTGGTATAGGCACCAAAAGTAGCACGATGAGGGCGGCAGGACCAGGTTTTTCCACAGGTTTGATGTGAGAGGATAGGAACTCTTAGTGTAGGAGAACAAAGCAGAAACTTTGTAGGTGACAATAATTTGTTCTCTATTGCCTTCACATCTTCAGGGCTTGAATCTTGGAGACTCTAAATGTGATGGGGAGCAGCCATCCCTACTGCTCTGTCTGCAATGGAAGCCAAAAAACACTTAAGCCTGTTCCTTACAAAGCTCCTTTCCTCTGATGCCTAAGCCCCTCCCCTCTGATGTATAGGCTCCTCCTCTCTTATGTATAAGCCCCTCCCCTCTGATGCCTAAGCCCCTCCCCTCTGATGCATAAGCCTCTCTGATGTATAAGCCCCTCCCCTCTGTTGTATAAGCCCTCCCCTCTGATGCATAAGCCCCTCCCCTCTGATGTCTAAGCTCCCCTCTGATGCATAAGCCCCTCCCCTCTGATGCATAAGCCCCTCCCCTCTGATATCTAAGCCCCTCCCCTCTCATGTATAAGCCTCTCCCCTCTGATGTATAAGCCTTCCCCTCTGATGCCTAAGCCCCTCCCCTCTGATGTCTAAGCTCCCCTCTGATGTATAAGCCCCTCCCCTCTGATGTATAAGCCCCTCCCTTCTGATGTATAAGCCCCTCCCCTCTGATGCATAAGCCCCTCCCCTCTGATGCATAAGCCTCTCCCCTTGTTTCTGTACTGGAAGTGGCTGTGGGTCTGTATCTCTCTACTGGAAGCAGGGGCTGGTCTTTGTCGTTCTGCGGGGTTGGATCTTTGTCTCAGGGCTGATCTTTGTCTTTCTGCGGGGTTGGATCTTTGTCTCATGGCTGGTCTTTGTCTTTCTGCGGGGTTGGATCTTTGTCTCAGGGCTGGTCTTTGTCTTTCTGCGGGGTTGGGTCTTTGTCTCAGGGCTGATCTTTGTCTTTCTGCGGGGTTGGATCTTTGTCTCAGGGCTGATCTTTGTCTTTCTGCGGGGTTGGATCTTTGTCTCAGGGCTGATCTTTGTCTTTCTGCGGGGTTGGATCTTTGTCTCATGGCTGGTCTTTGTCTTTCTGCAGGGGTGGGTCTTTGTCTCAGGGGCGGGTCTCTGTGATTTTATGGAAAGCAGGGGTGGGTCTTTGACTTTGCACGGGAGTTGGAGGAAGGTCTTTGTCTTTCACAGGGGCGGATCTTTCTTTCTGCAGGGGCGGGTCTTTGTCTTTCTACGAGGACAGGTATTTGTCTTGGGGGCTTGTTTTTGTCTTTCTCAAGGGCGGTTCTTTGTCTTTCTATGGGGGCAAGTCTTTGTCTCAGGGCTGGTCTTTGTCTTTCACAAGAGCGGATCTTTCTTTCTGTGGGGGCGGGTCTTTGTCTTTCTGCGGGGGCGGGTCCTTGTCTCTCGGGGGGGGTCTTTGTCTTTTTATGGTAAGCAGGGGTGGAAATTTTGTGTGGGAGCTGGAGGAAGGTTGTCTTTCTGCTCTTGCTCTCCTGTCCATCAAAATGTACACAGGTATGAAAGAGGGGCACACTATCTGTTTAGGTCAGGACAGCCACTGAAAAAGCGTGCTGGGAAGTGAGAAGAAAGTAAGTTCCTGCACCTATAATACTGGCTGAAGTCAGATAATATCCAAACTTCTAAAGTTAGTAGTTCTGCTTTAAGTCACAGAGCAGGAGAATCAGAAAAGATCCTGGTATAGGCACCAAAAGTAGCACGATGAGGGCGGCAGGACCAGGTTTTTCCACAGGTTTGATGTGAGAGGATAGGAACTCTTAGTGTAGGAGAACAAAGCAGAAACTTTGTAGGTGACAATAATTTGTTCTCTATTGCCTTCACATCTTCAGGGCTTGAATCTTGGAGACTCTAAATGTGATGGGGAGCAGCCATCCCTACTGCTCTGTCTGCAATGGAAGCCAAAAAACACTTAAGCCTGTTCCTTACAAAGCTCCTTTCCTCTGATGCCTAAGCCCCTCCCCTCTGATGTATAGGCTCCTCCTCTCTTATGTATAAGCCCCTCCCCTCTGATGCCTAAGCCCCTCCCCTCTGATGCATAAGCCTCTCCCCTCTGATGTATAAGCCCCTCCCCTCTGTTGTATAAGCCCTCCCCTCTGATGCATAAGCCTCTCCCCTCTGATGTCTAAGCTCCCCTCTGATGCATAAGCCCCTCCCCTCTGATGCATAAGCCCCTCCCCTCTGATATCTAAGCCCCTCCCCTCTCATGTATAAGCCTCTCCCCTCTGATGTATAAGCCTTCCCCTCTGATGCCTAAGCCCCTCCCCTCTGATGTCTAAGCTCCCCTCTGATGTATAAGCCCCTCCCCTCTGATGTATAAGCCCCTCCCTTCTGATGTATAAGCCCCTCCCCTCTGATGCATAAGCCCCTCCCCTCTGATGCATAAGCCTCTCCCCTCTGACGCTCTTTTACAGCAATCTCCAGCCTATGGCTCTCTAACAACTACAACACCTATTGTACTAATGAGTGTGCAGTTGGCAGGAGACCGGGAGTTGTAATTTCGTATCGCTGTTTATAAATATAAAGTGATTTATTATGTAAATGTGTCATATTGGTCAGTGCTGGCAGTAGCCCCGCCCCCGAGGAGCGCAATCTGCCCCTACAGCTCAATATAACTGAGATAGGTTTTTGTTTCACCTCCACCCAATGTCACCAATGACTCGGAGCAGTCAGCTACCTGATTCCAGAAGTTCTCAAAGACTTTTACTCATTTCTTTTTTTTCTGCAGAATTTCTTATCTTTTTCATTTAGAAGCGCAGTCGGGGCTCAGCTATATTTAATAGATGCATAACCTTTATGAAATATACATCTCCTAACTACAGAGCAGCGTCGGTGCGCTCCGCCGGAGTAATCTCCGCCATCAGTGGCGGCTCGTATCTGTCTCGTATATAAAAGCTGCAGTCACATAAATCCGGCTGCAGATCGGCTTCACTGTTTGTACAAGATGCCCAGAATTCCTGACAAGATCCTGATCTGTGTCGGAGACATGCACAGAACGTTCTGGGGTTAATCTGATAAGATGGCGGCCGCTCACGTGACGCCTCCAGCAGGACTCGCGCAGTATTGCTCCGCTCATCCAGGTCCGCGGTTTGGTCCGAACTGAACGTCAACAATAATATTTTTAATTAACTGGGTAGAAAAGCAAAATGAGCAATGGTAAGTGCACAATATGAGGACTGCGAAATATTAGGACTTAGTCTATGTTCACACGTTGCGTTTTTGCTGCATTTTTTTTAATGCAAATTTTCAGCTGGGTTTTACAGCACCAGCAAAGTCTATAAGATTTCAGAAATCTCTTGCACGCACATTGGTTTTTAAAAAACGCAGCAAGAAAACCCCGCAGGTATCAGGTTTTGCTGCGTTTTTGGTGCAAGAACCTGATGACGTTGCATCAGGTTATTTTTTTTATGCACTAAACTTTATCAACATTCACAAGAGACAAATGTACCTGACAAAAACACAGCAAAAAAAAACTCATCAAAACCTGCCAAGAGAGCTGGTTTTGCCTGCAAGAAAAAAAAAAAAGCAGCAAAAACGCAATGTGTGAATATAGCCTTGGTTTGACCTCTTATTTCAACCCCAGAACAGTCTCAGAAGAAGAGCCAGAACTTTTCCTCCTCATTTTCCAGGTTGATAGAGCAGGGAGTGTGGGGGCCTCGCCATATTGATATCGGTCCGGTGAGCGATCCAACGTGAGCACTTACAGTGAGCGCCCGGGGCCCCGTACCGGATCAAGAACCCCTGACCAGATTGCAGGAATGACCAGTAAGATTTGCACAGACCAGTCCTATAGTCCTACACTTTCTCTAAAAAATGATGAAAAGGGGGCATCATGCCACTGAGTATAGGGGGGACACAAGTGACACCTGGTAGGGGGAGGTAAGTAGGAGCCCCGGGCCCCATCTTTATCAGGTCTTCTCTGCTGTTTCTTGCATTTCTCCGGCCTCCGCTCCGCATCAGCCAAGTCTTCAGATCAGCGTCTCTATTGTTCTCCGGAAAGGTGACCCAGTTCATTAAAACCACAGAATCTCCTCTCTGCGGCGTGAAACGCGTCGGCGGTTCTGTAATAAAATAATTGGCCTCTTTCTCTCCTGCTGGAAATGTGTCCTAGTAAATTTACACGGCGGCCGAGTGCTTTCCACATTGTCTCCGGGGACGCGGCGCTCACAGAAGTTTGTGTTTTTACTCGTAAGATAAAATCTGGAGGCTGCGCAGACGCCGCGTGGAAACGTCCCCCGCTTCTTATAGACCCTCAGATCGTCAGATCTCCTAATTTATAAGGAAAAACAAAACTTCACCTTTTCCAGAACGTGATCTCATTGATGCGGGGTCAGAGATCCCCTATAACGGCGTCTCCTGCAGCGCCGCGAGGACCAGCGGCATCGTTACCACGGCAACACGGCTGCTTCACCAATGAGGCGCAGCGTCATCCGACCTTAAAGGGCTCGTCCAGTTCACGGCGTAATGAGAAGTTCTGCAACTTTCTAACGTGATGTTTGAATTCCTCCGTTTTTTCTAGATCGCTGCTTCCTGGCAGTGAATATCAGGACTTGTCTGTATCTAGACTTTACAAAACGATACAATGCCAACTTCTCACAGCTGAGGGTTTGTTACAGTTGTATCCAGGCTTGGTAATAATCTGGGGGATAAACTGTCTGGACTTAGGATGGATATGTAACGCCCCGAGGGTTCGGCCGCTACAGGGGTACTGCACCTCTGCCAGAGGTGTGATATTCCACTCCCGGGTAAGGATGGAGTGTGGACCAGGGCTCAGTAAGCTGCATACAGCACACACACCCCATTTCCGGGGGACAGCTCAACGGTGCTCCCACTAGACAGTAATGCAGGCACGACCGACCATGTCCCTGTCTGGAGTGGGGATGGGGGAGGAATACCCAGTGATGTAGGAGCAGAAGGGGACGGTTTCTGAGCATAGGAAGGAGCCCATTGGTTGCTGGTCATCTGAGCTCACACACGAGGGGAGGGTATATAAGGTGGGCACCATCTTAGTTCTGGGTTGAGTTCAGTGAGAGAAGGAGTTCAGCCAGAGAGGGCTGACAGGGAGCTGTGGCTCAGTCTGGGCCCAGCTCCACGAGGCAGGCCTAGGAGGAAGGCCAGAGCCAGAGGAAAGGAACGGAAACAGAAAGGAACAGCAAAGAAAAGAGAAGTACCCAAAGTGTAGAAGGGCTCAGAAACAAGAAGGCAGAAGGGACCCTGAGAGCCCATGAGAATACCGGGTGAAGGTTCAGGCAGATTAAGGGTACCGGATCCCAAGTTGGTGGAGGAGAAACTACCCTCAGCCAAAGACCGGAGGTCGTGATCATTTATTGGTGCGACACCTCACCAAACCTGCTAGGAAGGCACCATATAGGACAGCGGGGAACGGGGCCCACGTTTACCCGTGCAGATCCGTGGTAGCTGGACAAAAGTTGGTCACTGGTGGGGCAGGCCAGAGAAAGGACAGAAGGGGGTCCTGTGCCATACTCCTGAACTGCCTGGGGGTTGACCGAGCCCCTCACCTGGTGGACGCAGCACGGCTCGGGCGGTCATTGCTGACAGAAGTGACTGGGAATATACGAACTGTGAGTAAAAGACCCTGGACTGCAACACGTTGTCTTTGTGCTTTTTGCTTCGCCAGCACTAACGGTACTGGGACGCCCTGCACTATCACCCCCACCATCCACTACATTGCCCTGAGGCTACACTCTTCCCGTGGGGAGTTATACTAACTCAGCTGCACACACCATCAGCCTCAGGGGACTGCCTTGCAGCGGCGGTTCATTATAGCCGCAATCCACGGGTGGCGTAGTCGGACATTACCTACAGCACATAGCGGACTACCACTGGTCTGACCACCCTGAGCCACGGAACCGGGTCGCCACCACTACCCCCATCGTTTCCCTGTTGCCCAGGTCCGAGTGCCCCACGGCCCAGGGGGCGAGTCAGCTTTGGCGTAGTTGGCAGGATCGTGACCAACCCGCCACAAACGGGTATTGCGCGCCTGAAAAGAAACTGTTTCACTGTACTAAAGATGGCGCCCACCCCAGAAGAACGAGCGCCATAATGTGCGCGCCAAAAGACCACAGGAAGCCACCTCTCATCGTGGGCCAGGTCCCAGAATGGCGCCAAAGAATGAGCCCACCCCCAACAGCCATGAGCGCGGCTGTGGAAATGTCCATCAAGGTGGGGGGACTGCCCCTGAAAGGGATTGTCAGCAGATTGCCCCAAGACCACCCAATGGGGGAGGAAAGAGAAGAAAACTGTGGGGCAGGGTGCGGTCTGGATCAGTCTGGACAGGCCGCACTCGGGAATGGAAGGAGCGACGAACCCCACCAGCACCCTGGCCCGTAGCCTGCTGCAGGCTGAACCGCCATGCAGCCTGGCAGAGTTGCTGGCTCAGCTCCCCAGAGACCCGGAGCGTGCGCGAGCAGCACTAGAAGACCTGGACCGGAGGATGGTCCGGGCACAGCGGGACGTGATCGCCGGGTGGAAGGAGGAGTTGGCCCGGCAAGCCGTGATCCGACCGCAGGAGGCGCTACCACCACCGAGCAGCACGCCTGCCTCCGAGGGCGGTGAAGGTGGACCGGAGTCCGGGGACGCCGCCGCGGAGGAGGCCACCGAGACCGAGGCAGGTAACGGGGACATCAACACCCCAAGCCCTGAGGCCGCAAGCCTGACCCCGCCTCCCGCTGCGGGACCCGAAGCCCCGGGGACCGTACCTGCCACCGCACCTCAGCTACTCCCGGCTAGGCCTCAGGCGGCAAGAGCCGCGGCCACGCCCCGCGCCGTGCCCTTTAACCCCGGGCGCAGTAAAGAGAGAGACGCCACAGGCCGGGACGCAAGGCCTAGTGCACCCGGGCGCCGCTGCCTCACCAGCGCCCCCTACCTTGACTGCGCCACTCCCGGGCACGACCAGCAAGCGACCACCGGCCTGGTCGCAAGGCCGAGTGCCCCCGGGCGCTGCTCCCCAACCGGGGCCCCCTGCCATACTACCCCTGGGCGCGGATCTATTCGCCCAGCACACCGGCCCGGATGGACTGCCCCTGGTGTGGCCGGCCGAGCTGACCAGCGGTCGACCATGGAAGACCCAGCCCCCGCGCGAGCCCCTGATACCTGCTTCGGAGCCCGTAGAAGTCACCCTGCCCCCAATAGAGGACGCCCAATTTGAGTGGGACCCCACTGGCGAAAACCTAATGGGGTTCACTCAGGAGACCCGGGCAGACGCAGCTCGTCGTCTGGAGTCCTGTCGTCAGCAGCTGGTGACCTTTCAGCGGGAACGGTGAGAGAGGCGCGTTAGGGAGGAGCGGCTTCAGGCCCAGAGTGCCGAGCAGAAACGCAGGGCCTGTAAAGACACCCGAGCCGCCCGCGGTCCCCGAGCCACCGGGACCGTGATAAAGTTCCAGATGGAGAATGGCTGGGGCTTTATAAGGGACCCGGGAACCGCCGGCGACGTCTTTGTGACCCACAGGGACGTCGAAAGCCATCTGCCAGAGGGACACCGTGGACGTGACCTATACCCTGGTGATGTGGTCACCTATACCCGGCACGAGGGCGCCAAAGGACCGTACGCCCTCCATGTCCACCGGCTTACCGAGGAGGAACTGCGGCACTACGGCTACGAGGAAAGCCAAGAGGACCCGGACGGGTCTGAAGACTATCCTGAGGAAGGTGCGCAAGGAGGACACCGCTACTGAAAAGTGGCAGCGCACAAATGTAAATAGTTACCCGTCAGGGTATAAGAACTGCTGTGGGACTGTTTCCACTGAGTGTCTGGTCCCCGTTGGGACTGATATAGAACTGATAAAAAGTTGCCCCACCCCCTAAGTTACCTGGCTGAGGACTGAGAACAGCCATCCCATTTCCCTAATCTGGCTGGGGACTGAGAACAGCCATCCCTTTCCCTACCTGGCCGAGGACTGAGAGCGGCTGTAACGGGTCTGGGAGGCGGAACCTCTGAGCTACTATACAAGGGGGCGGTCCTTGTAAGGGAGCGGGTGGCGACCAGGGTAGACGGGCAGGCAGTCACAGCAGGTGACTGGGACAGTCTCTGAATGAACGGACAGGAGGTCACGGCAAGTGACCGGGGCAGTCTCTGGATGAACGGGCAGGAGGTCACGGCAAGTGACCGGGGCAGTCTCTGGATGAACGGGCAGGAGGTCACGGCAAGTGACCGGGGCAGTCTCTGGATGAACGGGCAGGAGGTCACGGCAAGTGACCGGGGCAGTCTCTGGATGAACGGGCAGGAGGTCACGGCAAGTGACCGGGGCAGTCTCTGGATGAACGGGCAGGAGGTCACGGCAAGTGACCGGGGCAGTCTCTGGATGAACGGGCAGTAGGTCACGGCAAGTGACCGGGGCAGTCTCTGGATGAACGGGCAGGAGGTCACGGCAAGTGACCGGGGCAGTCTCTGGGTAAAGGATTGGTACGACCTGTGGCGGCAGATGATAGACGTGAGCTCCCAGGTGAACAGGCGAGAGTCTCTGGATAGTCGGGTGGTCACAGCATGTGACGGCGGAGCCTCCAGGAAGACCAACAGACAGGTAGCAGATGAGCGCTCCCAGGTGAGCGGGCAAGAGTCTCTGGAATAGCAGGTGGTCACAGCACGTGACGGCGGAGCCTCCAGGTAGGCAAGCAGGCAGGTAGCGGAGGTGCGCTCCCAGGTGAGCGGGCAGGAGTCTCTGGAATAGCAGGTGGTCACAGCACGTGACGGCGGAGCCTCCAGGAAGGCTAGCAGGCAGGTAGCAGATGTGCGCTCCCAGGAGAGCGGCCAAGCTGGTCCATAGACAGACTGACAGGAGTAGGAAGGCAGACCGTCGGACCTCAGGCTAGCAAGCAGGTAGCAGGAATATCAGGCAGGAAACAGACAGCAAACTGGCAGGACTCTGGCAGGAATCAGGCAGGTAACTGGCAACGGGACCTGAGGGCTGAAGCAGAGTAGAACGGTGCAACAACATTGCTCGGGCACCTCCATTTTGGAGGAGGTGCCTTATATATCATAGAATCATAGAATCATAGAATGGTAGAGTTGGAGGGGACCTCCTGGGTCATCTGGTCCAACCCCCTGCTCAAAGCAGGATTCACTAGATCATCTCAGACAGATGTCTGTCCAGCCTCTGTTTGAAGACGTCCATTGAAGGGGAACTCACCACCTCTCGTGGCAGCCTGTTCCACTCATTAATCACCCTAACTGTCAAAAAGTTTTTTCTAATATCTAATCTGTGTCTCCTCCCATTTAGTTTCATCCCATTGCTTCTAGTCTTTCCTTGTGCAAATGAGAATAAAGATGATCCTTCTACAATGTGACAGCCCTTGACATATTTGTAGACAGCTATTAAGTCTCCTCTCAGTCTTCTTTTTTGCAAGCTAAACATTCCCAAATCCTGCAACCGTTCCTCATAGGACATGGTTTGCAGACCAGTCACCATTCTGGTCGCTCTTCTCTGAACTTGCTCCAGTTTGTCTATGTCTTTTTTAAAATGTGGTGCCCAAAACTGTACACAGTATTCCAGATGAGGTCTGACCAAAGAGGAGTAAAGACCGATAATGACTTCACGTGATCTAGACTGTATGCTTCTGTTAATACATCCCAGAATTGTATTTGCCTTTTTTGCTGCTGCATCACACTGTTGACTCATGTTCAGTCTATGATCTATTAGTATACCTAAGTCTTTTTCACATGTACTGTTGCTTAGCTCTATTCCTCCCATTCTGTATATGCTTTTTTCATTTTTATTGCCCAGATGTAGTACTTTGCATTTTTCCCTGTTAAAAACCATTCTGTTGGTTGCTGCCCACTGCTCCAGTTTATTTAGGTCTTTTTGAATCCTCTCTCTCTCTTCTCTAGTATTAGCTATCCCTCCTAGCTTTGTGTCATCAGCAAATTTAATCAGTTTACCCTCAATTCCTTCATCTAAATCATTGATAAAGATGTTGAACAATACAGGTCCCAGGACGGAGCCCTGTGGTACCCCACTTGAGACATTCATCCAGCTGGATGTGAAGCCATTTACAACCACCCTTTGAGTCCGATCACTAAGCCAGTTATGAACCCACCTAACAGTTGCCTTGTCCATTCCATACTATGGTGAAGTCCTCCGGCCATTGGCCGGGGACTCCTTAGGACGGCGCGCGCGGCCCCTTTAAGAGGGAGGGAGCGCGCGCGCGCGCGCCCTAAGCACAGTGGCCGGGAAGGAGCGCACGCTGCCAGCAGAGCGGGAGGAGGACGCCGGGCTCGGAGCAGAGAGGTGAGGGGAACAGCGTCCCTGCCTAGCAGAGGGCAGGGACGCCGACGCTACAGTACCCCCCCCCTTTAGGCCCCCCCTTTTTTAGGCCAGACAGAAATTTAGCTAGGATGAGAGGGGCATGGATGTTCTCCCGGGGCTCCCACGTTCTCTCTTCAGGACCAAACCCCTTCCAATCTACTAGAAAAAAGGTCTTCCCTCTTACCCTTTTGGTGGCCAGAATGTTCTCTACCTCAAATTCGTTTTCAGCGGAAACCGGAGCAGGAGGCGTGCCTGTAGACTTGGAAAAAGAGTTAAGTACCACAGGTTTGAGGAGAGATACATGGAAGGAGTTAGGGATCCGCAAGTTGGCCGGGAGTTTCAATTTATAGGCCACCGGGTTGATCTGACTGATGACCTCCAGAGGACCGATGAACCGAGGCCCTAACTTATAGGAAGGAATCTTGAGCCGGACATACTTGGACGAGAGCCAGACCTTATCCCCTGGACGGAATTGAGGAGGATCCAGACGTTTTTTGTCAGCATGTCTTTTCATACGCTCGGATGACAGAAGGAGTGCGGACCGGGTACTCTCCCATGTGGAGGAAAATTTGTTAACAAGAGATTCCGCAGCCGGATTGTCCACCGAGGTGGAGACGGGAAACGGGATCCGAGGATGCTGACCGAAGACTACAAAAAACGGGGATTTGGAGGAAGATTCGCTCTCGTGATTGTTGTACGAGAATTCGGCCCATGGCAGGAGATCCACCCAGTCAGAATGGTGGGCATTAACGAAGTGCCGGAGGTAACTGGTCAGGATCTGATTGATCCGCTCCACTTGACCTTTAGACTGTGGGTGGTAAGCGGAGGAGAAGTCCAGGGTGACGTCTAGCAATTTACAAGTGGCTCTCCAGAAACGAGAAGTGAACTGTACCCCACGATCCGACACGATGTGACGGGGCAGGCCATGAAGACGGAAGATGTGGCGGATAAAGTCTTTAGCCAGCTCGGGTGCAGACGGGAGGCCTGGCAGGGGAATGAAGTGAGCCATCTTGGAAAAGCGGTCAGCGACCACCCAAATGACCGTACAACCGGCAGAGACGGGAAGATCAGTTATGAAGTCCATCGCTATATGCTGCCAGGGGGCAGCAGGTACTGGCAGAGGAAGAAGGCGACCGGCTGGCAGGTGTCTCGGAACTTTGTTGCGGGCACAGGACTCACAGGCAGAAACAAAGTCTATTACATCCTTGCGCAGGTTAGGCCACCAGTAGTGCCGGGAAATAAGCTGGAGGGTCTTTTTCTGACCGGCGTGGCCAGCTAGTTTAGACGAATGACCCCAGTGTAGGATCTTCTCCCGATCAGGTACCGATACGAACGTCTTACCGGGAGGGAGACGATTTAGACTCACGGGAGCCACCTGCATTACTCTGGCGGGATCGATGATATGTTTAGGTTCTTCCTCGAGATCAGATACCAGAAAGGATCGGGACAAGGCGTCTGCTTTGATGTTCTTGTCAGCCAGGCGAAAATGTAGAACAAAATCAAAGCGAGCAAAAAACAAGGACCACCGGGCTTGGCGCGGATTAAGTCTCTGGGCATGCTGGAGATAAGCCAAGTTCTTGTGGTCAGTGTAAATTATTACCGGATGAAGAGCCCCCTCGAGTAGGTAACGCCACTCCTCTAATGCCAGCTTGATGGCCAATAACTCTCGGTCTCCTATGGAATAATTGCGCTCAGAAGAGGAGAAGAGTTTGGAGAAGAAGCCGCAAGTTACCATCCTCCCGGAAGAAGATTTTTGAGTAAGTACAGCTCCGGCTCCAGAGGAGGAGGCGTCAACCTCCAGAAAGAACTGCTTGTTGCCGTCCGGACGATGCAGCACCGGGGCGGAAGAGAAGGCCTGTTTTAAGGAAAGAAAGGCCTCCTCTGCTTCGGGCGGCCACTCTTTGGGATTAGTACCCTTACGGGTGAGCGCGGAAATTAGGGCAGTCCGGGAAGAGAAGTGCGGTATGAAGAGGCGGTAGTAGTTGGCGAAGCCCAGGAACCGCTGAATGGCCTTCAACCCCTCCGGTCGGGGCCATTTCTCGATGGCAGACAGTTTCTCTGGATCCATTCGTAGGCCGGTCTGAGAAAAAATGTAGCCCAAAAACGGAAGCGAGGTCTGCTCAAAGAGGCACTTCTCATATTTAGCGAAGAGGTGATTCTGCCTGAGCCTGAGCAGGACCTGACGAACGTCCCTCCGGTGAGTCTGGAGATCCGGAGAGAAGACCAAGATGTCGTCCAGGTACACCACTACGCAGGAGTAGAGAAGGTCCCGGAAGATGTCATTGACCAACTCTTGAAAGACGGCAGGAGCGTTACAGAGACCAAAGGGCATTACCAGATATTCATAGTGGCCGTCCCGGGTGTTGAATGCAGTCTTCCATTCATCCCCTTGACGGATACGGACCAGGTTGTATGCCCCACGGAGGTCCAGTTTGGTGAAGACTCTAGCCCCCCTCAGGCGATCAAATAATTCTGGAATGAGCGGAAGGGGGTACTTATTCTTCACCGTGATCTGGTTAAGGCCTCTATAGTCTATACAGGGACGGAGAGAGCCGTCCTTCTTTTTTACGAAGAAGAAGCCTGCTCCCGCCGGGGAGGTAGATTTCCGGATGAATCCCCTGGCCAAATTCTCCTCAATATATTCAGACATCGACCGGGTCTCAGCAGCGGACAATGGGTAAATACGCCCACGGGAGGAGTAGTACCGGGTAACAGGTCGATAGGACAGTCGTATGGTCTATGAGGGGGTAATGTCTCTGCCTCCTTTTTATTAAAGACATCAGCAAATGACCAATAGGGAATCGGAAGTCCAGGTAGATTAGTTGGGGTAGGAGAAGGACGGACGGGATGAACAGGAACCAAACAAGTCTTATGACAGTCCTGTCCCCAGCGAAGGACTTCTCCGGTCTGCCAGTCAAGCACGGGTGCATGTCTCTGGAGCCAAGGTAGACCTAGTAAGAGGGCGTGAGAGAGTCCAGGCAGAACATGAAAAGAGATGCTCTCAGAATGCAGCATTCCCACCTGCAGAGTTACGGATTCGGTGATGAGTTGGATGGGACGTGGTAAGAGGCCCCCATCCACAGCAGCGACAGATAATGGTACAGCCAGAGGTTTGGTGGGAATGCGGTATTTTTCTACCAGGGACTGTGAGATAAGATTCCCGGCCGCTCCAGAGTCAAGTTGGGCTAGTTCGAAATAACGATTCTCCCCGCAGATAATAGAGACTGACAGTAGCAGAGATGGAGAGGATTTATTCTTGTCTAGGTTGACCTCTCTGAGCGAACCTAGACACAGGCGTTTCCCGACCTCTCCGGGCAGGTACGGATCCGGTGCTCCTTACTGCCACAGTAGAAGCAGCTCCCTTCGGCACGGCGTAAGTCCTGACGGGTTTTGACCATCTTGGTCTGGTCGACCTGCATAGGCTCAGGAGAGTGTACCTGGGGAGAGACGGATTTCTGAAAAGTAGGAGCTAGACGTGGAAACCTCCTCTCACGGGTGACCTCTTTGGCACGCTCCTGGAACCGTAGGTCAATCCGGGTGGCAAGAGTTATTAGGTCATCGAGAGTGGTAGGAATGTCCCGACCGGCAAGTTCATCTTTAATACGGCCGGACAGACCCTCCCAGAAGACGGATACCAGAGCGTCGTTATCCCAGGCCAGCTCCGAGGCAAGGGTACGGAACCGTATGGCATATTGGCCCACGGTGAGACTTCCCTGACGGAGGCGTAGCAGAGATGATGCGGATGAGGTCTTCCGTCCGGGTTCGTCGAAGACTTTCCGGAAAGCCATGAGAAAGGCAGGTAAGTCGGACACCAGGGGGTCTCCTCTCTCCCATAGAGGATTTAGCCAGGCCAGGGCCTCCCCGGTGAGATGGGACATGATGAAGGCAATTTTGGCCCGGTCGGAGTTAAACTGGTGGGACAGGAGTTCAAAGTGCAGGGTGCACTGATTTATGAAGCCCCGAGCCTGGGCGGAGTCGCCTCCGAAGCGAGGAGGTGCAGAAAGCCGGGGTCCGGGGTAGGATACCATGGTATTGGTGGGCAGCAGAGCTGCCGGGTTGCGAGTCATGGCACTGGCGGTGGTTGCTGGTGGAGCAGTCAGAGTGTCCAGGCGAGAATTGACATTCCGCAGGTGACCCAGGATGGACTCCTGTTGGGACCTCTGACGGGACAGTTCATGACAGAGGTCCGAGAGCGAGGGAGCTTGGGTGCCACCGGGTTCCATGGCCCGAGCAAACTGTAACGGGTCTGGGAGGCGGAACCTCTGAGCTACTATACAAGGGGGCGGTCCTTGTAAGGGAGCGGGTGGCGACCAGGGTAGACGGGCAGGCAGTCACAGCAGGTGACTGGGACAGTCTCTGAATGAACGGACAGGAGGTCACGGCAAGTGACCGGGGCAGTCTCTGGATGAACGGGCAGGAGGTCACGGCAAGTGACCGGGGCAGTCTCTGGATGAACGGGCAGGAGGTCACGGCAAGTGACCGGGGCAGTCTCTGGATGAACGGGCAGGAGGTCACGGCAAGTGACCGGGGCAGTCTCTGGATGAACGGGCAGGAGGTCACGGCAAGTGACCGGGGCAGTCTCTGGATGAACGGGCAGGAGGTCACGGCAAGTGACCGGGGCAGTCTCTGGGTAAAGGATTGGTACGACCTGTGGCGGCAGATGATAGACGTGAGCTCCCAGGTGAACAGGCGAGAGTCTCTGGATAGTCGGGTGGTCACAGCATGTGACGGCGGAGCCTCCAGGAAGACCAACAGACAGGTAGCAGATGAGCGCTCCCAGGTGAGCGGGCAAGAGTCTCTGGAATAGCAGGTGGTCACAGCACGTGACGGCGGAGCCTCCAGGTAGGCAAGCAGGCAGGTAGCGGAGGTGCGCTCCCAGGTGAGCGGGCAGGAGTCTCTGGAATAGCAGGTGGTCACAGCACGTGACGGCGGAGCCTCCAGGAAGGCTAGCAGGCAGGTAGCAGATGTGCGCTCCCAGGAGAGCGGCCAAGCTGGTCCATAGACAGACTGACAGGAGTAGGAAGGCAGACCGTCGGACCTCAGGCTAGCAAGCAGGTAGCAGGAATATCAGGCAGGAAACAGACAGCAAACTGGCAGGACTCTGGCAGGAATCAGGCAGGTAACTGGCAACGGGACCTGAGGGCTGAAGCAGAGTAGTGAACAGTGCAACAACATTGCTCGGGCACCTCCATTTTGGAGGAGGTGCCTTATATATGGTGAAGTCCTCCGGCCATTGGCCGGGGACTCCTTAGGACGGCGCGCGCGGCCCCTTTAAGAGGGTGGGAGCGCGCGCGCGCGCGCCCTAAGCACAGTGGCCGGGAAGGAGCGCGCGCTGCCAGCAGAGCGGGAGGAGGACGCCGGGCTCGGAGCAGAGAGGTGAGGGGAACAGCGTCCCTGCCTAGCAGAGGGCAGGGACGCCGACGCTACAGCGGCCGTCCTTGTACATAGTTGCGCTTCCTAAAGCGCCCCCCTACTGGTTTTATAAAAAGACTGCAACGTCTACCTCAAGACAACTTTTGATGCACCTTTAAGAAGAATGAACACCTGATCGCAAGTTGCACCGCGGCCAGTACACAAGAATATGTCTTGCTTAAAAAAAAATGTTTTATATGAAAAAGTTTTATATGCTGCTAGGTGATAATACAAATGTTTTATATGATGTTTTATATGACAAAAGAGTTCTGGTAGTATTAACTATGACAAAGAAAAGTGTTTCCCATAAAGGGAATTGAACAATGCCATACGTTTGCTACTGTAAAAAGTTTTGAAAAAGTTTTGCATGTCTTGTAATCAAATGTCTTTGCTCTTTTCCAGCCCGAGGACGTGCTGTGGTTTACCAGGGGGGAATGTAGCGCCCTGAGGGTTCGGCCGCTACAGGGGTATTGCACCTCTGCCAGAGGTGTGGTATTCCACTCCCGGGTAAGGATGGAGTATGGACCAGGGCCCAGTTAGCTGCATACAGCACACACACCCCATTTCCGGGGGACAGCTCAACGGTGCTCCTATTAGACAGTAATGCAGGCACGACAGACCATGTCCCTGGCTGGAGTGGGGAGGGGGGAGGAATACCCAGTGATGTAGGAGCAGAAGGGGACGGTTTCTGAGCATAGATAGGAGCTCATTGGTTGCTGGTCATCTGAGCTCACACACGAGGGGAGGGTATATAAGGTGGGCACCATCTTATTTCTGGGATGAGTTCAGTGAGAGAAGGAGTTCAGCCAGAGAGGGCTGACAGGGAGCTGTGGCTCAGTCTGGGCCCAGCTCCACGAGGCAGGCCTAGAGTGAAGGCCGGAGCCAGAAGAAAGGAACAGAAACAGAAAGGAACAGCAAAGAAAAGAGAAGTACCCGAAGTGTAGAAGGGCTCAGAAACAAGAAGGCAGAAGGGACCCTGAGAGAGAGCCCATGAGAATACCGGGTGAAGGTTCAGGCAGATTAAGGGTACCGGATCCCAAGTTGGTGGAGGAGAAACTACCCTCAGCCAAAGACCGGAGGTCGTGATCATTTATTGGTGCAACACCTCACCAAACCTGCTAGGAAGGCACCATATAGGACAGCGGGGAACGGGGCCCACGTTTACCTGTGCAGATCCGCGGTAGCTGGACAAAAGTTGGTCACTGGTGGGGCAGGCCAGAGAAAGGACAGAAGGGGGTCCTGTGCCATATTCCTGAACTGCCTGGGGGTTGACCGAGCCCCACACCTGGTGGACGCAGCACGGCTCGGGCGGTCATTGCTGACAGAAGTGACTGGGAATATACGAACTGTGAGTAAAAGACCCTGAACTGCAACTGACGCGCCCCAGGGCCTACTTGGTGTAGCGTTGCGCACGCGGGGACTACCCGGAGCCGAGTCTGTTGGGGGTAGTAGTCTCGTGGCGGTGACCCGGTCCGTGCCCAGGGAGTCAAACTGTGTGGCTGAGGGTTAGCAGTAGATGTTGGACGACTACGCCACCCGTTGAATGCAGCTATGGAGCTGCCGCTGCAGGGCAGACCGCTGAGGCCGGTGGAAGGATTGTGCAGCGTGGATGGTATAACCCCCAACGGGAGGGGTATGGCCTCAGGGCAGCCGACGTGGATGATGGGGGTAGCAGGAACCACTCAGAGACGATGCGGTGTAGTTCAGGGTCTTTACTGGTGATAAAGATAGACCCTCCCGGAGTACTGGCTAGCGATCGGGGCCTGGTCAGTCTTTGAGCAGATGGGATTTCCCCTGGCCAGGCGGAGTTGTAGGCCTCGCCAACTAATTGTACTCTTCTGGCTACCTTGCTAGAGGCGGGTAAAAGTAGCCCACGTCCCTGAGTGTACCGTGTGGTGCTCACCCGTATGGCCGGTGACTCGGGGCCTTCTAGTGGCTTCCGCTCCACGACGGCGGTGCTGGTCCCACGCGTGTGACCGTGCCTTCGGGTTTCTTGGCCAGAGGACCTGAAATCCCCTGCCGGTCGGTTTCTGCTGCTGGCTAAGGATTAGTCCCCACAGCCTCGGACTCCGGGTCCGGTGGTAACTCTTCAATCAGGGCGAGCTCTACAGCTGCCAGCCCCTGATTCCTTTTAGCACGACTTCCCAGAGCTCCTGATCTCTCTTTCCTATAGCTGCTTCTCCTCTTCTTAACTCTCCTTCTTAACTCTCTAACCCTGCCTCAGCCCCAGTTTTATATAGGGGAAGTTCTTCCCCTCCCAGGACTGGGCAGGAGGTGTGGCATGCATAGGATTCCTGACCAGGAGACCTCCAACCTGCTCTCAGACGTAATATTGCTATTGACGCGCCCCCTGGGCCATATTCTCTAGGGGGAATATCCGGAGCCGGATCAGATGGGAGTTGTAGTCTTCCGAGTGGCTGTAACCCGGTCCGTGCCCAGGGTGTCAAACTCAGTTGTATGTGGCAGTCCTACAGATGTTATTAAGTTCTTAATGTCGACTACGCCACCCGTTGTGTTGCGGTCACTATGGCCGCCGCTGCAGCAGGGTCCGCTGAGGCTGATGGTGTAGGTGCAGCTTGTGATGGTATAACCCCCAACGGGTGGGGTATAGCCTCAGGGGGTCAGGTGCAGAGGATGGGGGTTGTGGTGGTGCAGCATAGATGTGAAAGGAAGACAGAGTCGGGTTGTGCAGTTTAGGGTATTTACTCACTGCTGATGTTCCCGGTCACTCCAGCTTCAAGTGACCTCCCGAGCCGTGCTGCATCCACCAGGTCCTGGATCCAGCCAACCCCCAAGCGAGTCCGGAGCGTGACCCTGAGCTCTCCTTCTGTCCTTTCTCTGGCCGTCCCCACTAGTGATCCACCCAGGTCCAGCTCCCTCGGGCCTTCTGTTGGGTGACCCTTGGCCTTGGGTTCCCTGACCCTCCACGTGGTATGCCTTCGTGGTGGATGTGGTGGGTGGCCGTGGCAGACGCTGCCCACGGCCTCCGGTCTCTGGCTGGGGTGTGTTTTTGCCCCCACCAGCTTGGGTTCCGGTACCCTGATGCCGACTCTTCACCCGTTGTTTGAATTTGGGGTCTTAGAGTCCTCTCTTCTGCTTCCCCCTCTGGGTCTTTCCTTCTTTCTCCTCTCTCTCTCTGGATCTGCTCTGCTCCTCTTCCTGTGACTCCTCTGCAAAGGCTGACAGACTGACCCTGATCTTTGTTGGTGCCCACCTTAAATACACCCTCTATGTGTGAGCTCAGGTGACCAGCACCCAATGAGCTCCTATCTTTACCCAGGCTGCTCCCCCTATCTGCCCCTACACTACTTGGGATGTTCCACCCCCCTCCCACTCCAGCCAGGAACAGACTCGGTCGTACCTGCACATTTCCAAGTGGGAGTACCGTCGGCCTGTTCCTCGGAAATGGGATGTATGTAGTGCATGCAGCCTACCGAGCTCAGGTCCACACTCCATCCTTACCCGGGAGTGGAATATCACACCTCTGGGTTGAGGTGCAATACCCCTGTAGCAGCCGAATCCTCAGGGTGCTACATTCCCCCCTGGTAAATCACAGCACGTCCTCGGGCTGTAAGACATAACACCAAAACATACATTTTTTTTTCATAAACATATAAAACATTTAAAACAACATTATATATATATATATCAATATAAAACATTCTCGTCGCCTCTGGCTCCTCCTCCGGTCACTGTGCAACGTGTGACCGGGTAAAGTGCGACAGTCTCTCTAAAAAACTGGTTTTTCCTATAAAACCGGTAGGGGGCGCTTTAGGACGCGCAACTATTTACAGGGTTAGTGGCCGCTCTCAGTCCTCGGTCAGTGGGATTTAGGGGTTAAACGGGTAACAGTTGACACTTGTTGGTCCCAACGGGGACTATTTTTAGCAACAGCAACCGTTTCAGTTTCAGTTTATGGTGCTCCGACGGGCAACTATATACAGCTCCTGCTTCGCTGTACTTAACGACGGCGTCCTCCTGCTCTTTCTTTATTGTTACCTTTGGCTCTAGTTTCAGACCCGTCCGGGTCCTCTTGTTCTTCCTCCTCACACCGCAGCTCTTCCTCCGTCAGACGATGCACATGGAGGGCGTAGGGTCCTTTGGCACACTTGTGCCGGGTGAAGGTGACCTCGTCCCCGATGTAAAGGTCACGACCTCTGTGTCCCTCCGGTAGGTGGGACTCAACGTCTCTCCTCGTCACGAAGACGTCGCCTAGGGTGCGGTGGTCTCGGATGAAGCCCCACCCATGCTGCATGTTAAACTTTATCACAGTCCCGGTGGTGCGGGGACTATGCGCTGCACGGGGGTCTCTCCTGGCCCGGCTCTTCTGCTCCGCGCTCCTTATTTGAGCTTGCTGTTCCCGGACCCGCCTCTCTCTCCGCTCCCTCTCAAAGTCCTCGAGCTGTTGGCGGCAGCACTCAGCACGCTCCGCTGCAGCTGCCCGAGTCTCTTGAGTGAACCCCATGAGATCTTCTCCGGTGGGGTCCCACTCGAACTGCGCTTCTGCTAGCGGGGGCGAGATCCTCTTTACGGGCTTTGGAGCCGGGATCAGGGGTTCATCCAGGGGTCTCTCTCTCCGGAGTCGGGGATGGTGGAACTCCGGTGGCCATATAAATGGCTGCCCATCCGGGCACGTATGCTGGGCGTACAGGTCCTCTCCCAGATGCGGCACTTTAGGTCTTATGGGCGCGGTGGTGTTAGCGCCCGGGTTGCCCGGGCCTTGCGGCCAGGCCTGGGGTATCTGGAAGGTGAAGGGCACCGTAAGGACGGCGGCGCCCTGGGCTACTTGGCCCTGCGACCAGGCCGGGGGCTCCGCGGAGGTAGGGGGCGCTGTTGGTATTGCGGCGCCCGGGGGTACTAGGCCTTGCGACCAGGCTGGTGATACTTCCTGCTTGGTCACGCCCGGGGTCGAGGCGTGTGACGTCACAGGGGTCGCGGCTCCCGTTTGAGGCCTAGTCTGCGGCGGTGACGTTGCAGCGACGGGCACGGCAGGATAGACTTCGGGCTCTGCGACGGAGAGCTGGGGCAGGTTCGCGGTTTCCCGGTTTGGGGTATAGACGTCCCCTTTACCTGCCTCCACTCGTTCGGCTCCCTTCTCGGCGCCGTCTCCGGCCTTCAGTCCTCCCGCGCCATCCTCAGAGGCGGTCTGTTTCCTCGTCTCGGGTGGCGTGCTCCGCTGACAGGTCTCGGTCTGCTGGGCCATCTCACGGCTCCACTCCGCCAACGTCTCTCGCTGCACCCGGGCCATCCTCCTTGCGAGGCCCTCCAGAGCGGTCTGTGCACACTCCCGGTCTCGGGTGAGCTGTGCTAGGACCTCCACTAGGCCTAGTGGGGTCGTTGTTTCCAGCAGGCTCCTGACCAACGGGTCGGTGCTGCTCTGCTCTCCTTCTGTTGTTTCCAGCAGGCTCCTGGCCAGCGGGCCGGTGCTGCTCTGCTCTCCCTCTTCTGTTTCTAGCAGGCTCCTGGCCAACGGGCCGGTGCTGCTCTGCTTTCTCGCCATCTCCGGGTAAGCTCCTCCGATATTCTTCTCCCGGCTTCTTGCCTCCGGGTGCGCTCGCTCTAGACTGCTCCAGGCGGCACCCATCTTTGTTCTCTCCTTTCGTCTCCTCCCCCTTCGAGGGCGGTCCCGGGGCCACTTGGTGACTGTCAGCTCCAGGGGCTGTTCTTTCACGCTGACAGACACCTCTAGCATCACAGTCTCTGTTGGTGGGGGCGGTTTCCACTTTTGGCGCCATTTTCGGTCCTGGCCCACGATGGGAGGTGGCCTCTCGCCACCCTCTGGCACGCCCATAATGGCGTCCGCTCTGACAAGGCGGGAAACCTTTGGAAATGGCGGGAATCGTCTCCCAGTGGCGGGAAACTCTGCAGATGGCGGGAAAAAGCTGTTAATGGCGGACAACCGGCGGGAATCGACTGGTGATGGGGTCCGATGGCGGGGACCCTCCGGAACCGGCAGGAGACTTCTTTTTGAGGTAAACTTGCACTTTTCTTCAGGCACGCAGTACCCGGGTGTTGCGGGCACGTAATCCTGCCGACTACGCCAAAGTTGACGCGCCCCCTGGGCCATATTCTCTAGGGGGAATATCCGGAGCCGGATCAGATGGGAGTTGTAGTCTTCCGAGTGGCTGTGACCCGGTCCGTGCCCAGGGTGTCAAACTCAGTTGTATGTGGCAGTCCTACAGATGTTATTAAGTTCTTAATGTCGACTACGCCACCCGTTGTGTTGCGGTCACTATGGCCGCCGCTGCAGCAGGGTCCGCTGAGGCTGATGGTGTAGGTGCAGCTTGTGATGGTATAACCCCCAACGGGTGGGGTATAGCCTCAGGGGGTCAGGTGCAGAGGATGGGGGTTGTGGTGGTGCAGCATAGATGTGAAAGGAAGACAGAGTCGGGTTGTGCAGTTTAGGGTATTTACTCACTGCTGATGTTCCCGGTCACTCCAGCTTCAAGTGACCTCCCGAGCCGTGCTGCATCCACCAGGTCCTGGATCCAGCCAACCCCCAAGCGAGTCCGGAGCGTGACCCTGAGCTCTCCTTCTGTCCTTTCTCTGGCCGTCCCCACTAGTGATCCACCCAGGTCCAGCTCCCTCGGGCCTTCTGTTGGGTGACCCTTGGCCTTGGGTTCCCTGACCCTCCACGTGGTATGCCTTCGTGGTGGATGTGGTGGGTGGCCGTGGCAGACGCTGCCCACGGCCTCCGGTCTCTGGCTGGGGTGTGTTTTTGCCCCCACCAGCTTGGGTTCCGGTACCCTGATGCCGACTCTTCACCCGTTGTTTGAATTTGGGGTCTTAGAGTCCTCTCTTCTGCTTCCCCCTCTGGGTCTTTCCTTCTTTCTCCTCTCTCTCTCTGGATCTGCTCTGCTCCTCTTCCTGTGACTCCTCTGCAAAGGCTGACAGACTGACCCTGATCTTTGTTGGTGCCCACCTTAAATACACCCTCTATGTGTGAGCTCAGGTGACCAGCACCCAATGAGCTCCTATCTTTACCCAGGCTGCTCCCCCTATCTGCCCCTACACTACTTGGGATGTTCCACCCCCCTCCCACTCCAGCCAGGAACAGACTCGGTCGTACCTGCACATTTCCAAGTGGGAGTACCGTCGGCCTGTTCCTCGGAAATGGGATGTATGTAGTGCATGCAGCCTACCGAGCTCAGGTCCACACTCCATCCTTACCCGGGAGTGGAATATCACACCTCTGGGTTGAGGTGCAATACCCCTGTAGCAGCCGAATCCTCAGGGTGCTACACTATTACTGTGGAAACCAGACCCCTGGGGTGCCACATTCCCCCCTAGTCAAATTTAGTACTCCGGGACTAAACATACTTTTGTAACATAACAAATTACAAACAGAAACAACGCAATAAAGAAAAGCACATTAGGATGGTCACGGCATGTCCGCAACCGGGTGTAGTCTTTGAAGAAAACAAAGGTGTCCATTTCACCAAAACAAGGAGACATAACCAGGTAGGGGTCTGTCCTGCCCCGAGTCCTTATCAGTCTTTTAGTCCGTCCTGGGTTACGCTCCAACTATGTACAAAGGATTCCCGGTAAATCCACCAAAGACTCCTACAAATAACTAGAAACACAAAATTATACACAAGCAACAATAAACAGGTAAACATTAATAAAATAGCTTGAACATTTAGATCCTCCACCGTATGGGCAACTGGCCTCTAGTGACCCTAGTGGACCTACGGAGCTGGCTGACTGGTCCTGAGCTACAGGGTATAGGAGCTGTCAAGGGTAAACTGGGCAGCCATCTACGGACTCTTTGGCTCACTAGGGGTATGGCAGGCTCACTATAAGCAGAGGGTTGATTCTCCTGGTCTGCTTGTGTGGGGTCTTCTGCCTCCTGGACCGGCTGTTCTTCCAGCTCTACCTGTGTCTCCGTAGGCACTTGGGATGCTGGTTGGAGGAACGTGAGGACGGGTACCACAACAGCACCATTGACTTGAGTCCAAGACCGAGGGAAGTCTCCGAGCACAGTACTAATCATATCTTCCCTTTCCTCTACGGGTCGAGGGTCTTCTTGTTCCTCTTCAGGGTTCCGTAGCTGTTCGGGACACTTCTTCAGGTGATCCCGGGATACAATGGCTGTGGTTTCCCCTCCGTCTTTACTGATTGTACAGATCTTTGGGTTGTCGTGGCTTGAGGGCAGTACGGTGTACGGGTCCTTCTCCCACTGGTCATCCAACTTGTGGAGCCGTCTTTTCCTCTTCAAGACCTGCTCTCCGGGCACCAGGGGAACAGCGGGAGCATACTGGTTGTAAGTTTTCTCTTGTCTTTCCCTAGCTTGACAGAGACTTCGCTCCACACTCTCCTGTACTTTCCGGTACTGCTGCTGCCTCTCTGTGTCCCAGTCTGCTTCTGGTGAAGTGTCCTCGGGTGTCAGGACTCCCATCTCCAGATCAACAGGAAGCTTACCAGGTCTTGCCCTCATTAGGTAAGCCGGGGTACAGTTGGTGGAACCTACAGGGATGTGGTTGTATAGGTCCACCAGGTCGGGCAGCTTTTCAGGCCACAGACTACGTTCTTCCAGGGGCAATGTTTTCAGAAGATCTATCACCACCTGGTTCATTTTCTCACAAAGTCCATTAGTTTGCGGGTGATAGGGTGTTGTTCTAATCTTCCGGCAGCCATACAGGGTGCAGAACTCCTGGAAGACTTCCGCTTCAAAGGCAGGCCCCTGGTCCGTCAGCACCTGCTCCGGGTATCCGTGCGGACGGCAGAAGTGCTGCTGGAAGGCTCTAGCTGCTGTTTGAGCCGTTAAGTCCTTGACGGGGACGACAACCAAGAACCGGGAGTAGTGATCCACGATGGTTAACGCGTAGACGTAGCCACTTCTGCTTGGGGTCAGTTTTACATGATCCAAGGCTACCAGTTCCAACGGCTGTCTGGTGATGATGGATTGCAGGGGAGTCTTCTGGCTGGCACGGTCCCTCCTTCTTAGGTTGCATGGGCCACAGTCTCTGCACCACCTCTCGATGGTTCCTCTCATGCCTACCCAATGGAACCGCCCGCGCAGCAGGAACTCCAGCTTCTTCCATCCGAAGTGCCCAGCTCCGTCGTGGTATGCCTCCATCACCATAGCTGCGTCTCTTCTTGGCACCACTTGCCAGATTAGTTCATGCGTCCGGGAGTTAACCATTCTGCGGCACAACTTCCCCTTGTAAAGGAACAGTCGACTCTTCTCAGCCCACAGTTGCTTGGCTTCCTCCGGAGCGTCTGGGTCAAGGCGTGCATCTGGCCGAGTCAGCATCTCCTTTACCAGTCGGACGGCAGGGTTACTGTCTTGCGTCTCCGCCCAGTTGTAATGAAGTAATGGGTTGAACGTAGCGGATTGCTTACTCCTTACACGGTGGGAATACTGGATAGTCCCATGACGGTGGAACGCGGGGAGTTCAACTTCTTCCAGTTCCTCTGAATCTTCCCCTACGTCCGGTAGGTTCGGCATCCTGGACAGGGCGTCCGCGTTGGTATTGGAGCGTCCTGCCCGGTATTTGATTGTAAACTCATAGTTGGACAAGCGGGCCATCCATCTCTGCCCTAGGGCACCGAGTCTTGCAGTGTCCAGGTGTGTCAACGGGTTGTTATCCGTGTACACGGTGAACCGGGAAGCAGCGAGGTAGTGCTTAAAGCGTTCGGTGACTGCCCACACCACTGCCAGGAACTCTAGCTTAAATGAGCTGTAATTCTCAGGGTTTCTTTCGGTGGGTCGCAGTTTTCGGCTGGCGTAAGCAATTACCCGTTCCTTCCCCTGCTGGATCTGGGACAGTACGGCTCCTAGCCCGATGTTACTGGCGTCGGTGTAGAGGATAAAGGGCTGGCTATAATCAGGGTACGCCAGGATTTCATCCCCCGTGAGGGCCATCTTCAGCTGGCGGAAGGACTCTTCTTCCAGCTTCTCCCATCTGAAGGGTGGCTTCTGGTTCTTGGCCTTCCTGGACTGGCCTATCAGGAGGTCCTGCATAGGAGCTGCCTTTTTGGTGAAACCGGGAATGAACCTTCGGTAGTAGCCTACCAACCCGAGGAACTGCCTCACTTCCTTTACGCTGGAGGGGCTTGGCCATTCCTTAATTGCGGTGATCTTATCAGGGTCGGGAGCCACTCCGTCAGCACTCACCACGTGTCCCAGGTACTGCACCTTTGGCTTCAGGAGGTGACACTTGGAGGGTTTCACCTTTAGGCCGTAACTTGCCAGAGCTTCGAACACTTCCGCCAGGTGTTTCAGGTGGTCCTCGTAGGTCTTGGAATAGACGATGACATCGTCCAGGTAAAACAGGACCGTCTCAAAGTTTCGGTGTCCTAGACAGCATTCCATCAATCGCTGGAAGGTTCCTGGTGCGTTGCAGAGTCCGAACGGCATGCAGGTAAACTCGCTAAGTCCCATCGGGGTGGTGAATGCGGTCTTCTCCCGGTCCGCCTCTGCTACAGGAACCTGCCAGTACCCGCTAGTGAGATCCAAGGTGGAGAAGAAGTTAGCAGATTTTAAAGCAGCCAAAGACTCCTCTATTCTTGGTAAGGGGTACGCATCTTTGTGTGTGATACGGTTAATTTTCCGGTAATCTACACACATTCTCATGGTGTTGTCTTTCTTTTTGACCAAGACTAGTGGAGCTGCCCAGGGGCTACAGCTATCCCTGATTACCCCAGCCTCCTTCATGTCTCTAAGCATCCCCTTGGCGTGTTGGTAGTGTGCAGGGGGTACGGGTCGATACCTCTCTTTTATGGGAGGATGGTCTCCCGTGGGGATGTGGTGTTCTACCCCCTTGACTCGCCCGAAGTCTAACGGGTGTTTACTAAATACTCTCTCGTACTCTCGAACCACCCGGTAGACTCCCTGTTTCTGGTGGGAGGGAGTGGAGTCAGTACCCAGATGTAGTTGCTGACACCAGTCCTCCATGTTTTTCTTAGAGCCGTTACCTTCCTCCGGGTGAGATGGAGGCAAGGGTTCCACAGACTGTATAGAATTTTGGTTAATAGTATATAATTTGGCTAGCGTAGCATACCGGGGCAGGTACACTTCCCTTTTCCCGATATTTATTATACGAACGGGCACCCTCCCATGGCGTACATCAACTACCCCCCGTGCTGTCAAAATGGTGGGCCTACTGTCTGAGTAGACTGGTTCTACCATGGCCTGGTAATCTCTACCTCTCAGACCAATAGCTGCCCGGCACCAAATCATCATTTCACTTTTTGGGGGCATGGCAATAGGGAAAGGGTCACACATTCTCACGCTACCAATCTCACCACCGGAGAGTTCTATCTGTTGCCGTCGCATCAGTGCCCGGATCTCTTTCTGGAGCACTCGCTGCTGGCCGGAGCTGGCGTTCTTGGCAACCTGCTGTAAAATGAAAATCACCTCTGCAAGACAATTTTCAATCACATTAGTTCCTAGAGTTATCTTTGGGTGACTCTCGCGCTTGTCAATGTCTACAATGATCAGTCCCTGTGCTGCCAGTTCGACTCTACCTATTTTAATGGTCACCTCTTTAAATCCAATCTGCGGCACGGGCTGACCATTACTGGCGATGATACTCAAGTCGTCGTCAGGGTAGCGGGTAATATCCGAGTCATTCCAGTACTGCTTGAAGAGCACGTACGGGATGGTGGTGACCTGTGACCCGGTATCCAGCAGGGCACTCATGGGAATGCCATCCAGTACCACAGGCAAGACTGGACGTCCTCCCACATATTTGTCGCGCCAGTTCGATGGGCCTGGTGATCTTTTTCCTGGGGGTTGGCCCTCTACCCCAGGTTGTGCCAGTTTAAAGGACAGTACCTTGCCATATGTCCGGGTTGATTGCAGCGGCGGCAGATAGGTTGTCCGTCCTCGTTGTACCGGTCGCTGGGTCTTCCTCTGGCCGGTGGGGTCCTCCTTGGTCGACGCCACGGGATGTCCTCCGGTCCGGATGCCAGCTGGATCTTCCCTGGAGTGGAAACCTGTAAAGACTGCACAGTTCGGGTTAGCGCAGCAACGCTTTTAGCTAGCTCTTGGACCTGATGGTGCAGGTCCGGAGCCGGGTCATTGTTCAAAGCCTGCGTATCAGCCCCCACAGGCCCTGCCGACAAGGGCGCCGCCTCCTGGTGGTAAGCGGTAGTAGGGCGCCTGTGGGTCACAACGCCACCCGGTGCCGGTTCTCGGAGCACCCGGATGGCTCTGTCCTTGAACTGTGCAAAGTCTAGATGAGGATCCTGTAAGGCCATTGCCCGCAACTGGGTTCGGTGGACATTGCAATATAAACCCTCTATAAATTGTTCAGTCAACAGCCTGTCCTCGTTTCCCACGCTGTCAGGGTCGGTCTGCTTAATGGCTCTCAGGGCCTCTTGTAGGTTTAGTGCATAGTCCCTTATACTCTCATGTGCCCGCTGCTTGCACCCGTAGAATCTAAGCTTAATCTCGGCTGAGGTGCGGGTATCAAAGGTGTCCCTCAGCCGGGTTAGTATCCCTGCGACAGTCCTCCTCCCAGGTGGCCAGGACTTTACCTCCCTTTGGGCTGCCCCGGTTAATTGGGCCACCAGGATGCTCACTTTTTGCTCTTCCGTGAGGGGGTACACCTGGAAGAGGCTATCCAGCTTTTCTTTAAAGTCATTCAGGGTATGTGACTCCCCTGAGTACTGGGGTAGCCAGGCTGCTCCCGGGATATAGGGCATGGTGAAAGGCATGACTGTAGCAGCGGTGGCGCTGGCGGGGGTTGAGGCAGTGAAGCTCTCCTCCGTATCCGACATCCTCCTCCCCCCTAGTGGACCGTGGCCTACCTTGCGATGATCCTCTTCCGTAGGCCGCGGCTCCGCAGTGGATCGTCAGGGTCGAGGACCTTCCGTCGCGCTCCTGTGACGTCGGCGTCTGCTGGGCTCCTTCCAGGACCTTACGCAACGTCCGGACGTGAGGCGGGGCTTCAGTTCTCGCGCGCTTTCGGAGTCCACGCCCCTCTTCTTCCCGCGTGGCGTCTTCAAGATGGCGTTCAACGGCGGGAAAACTCCACGGATGGCGGGAAGAAGGCAGAAGATGGCGCCGGATGGCGGGAAAACTTCGCGGATGGCGGGAAGAAGGTAGAAGATGGCGCCGGATGGCGGGAATCTTCACCACTGGTAAGTTTGAACAGTCTTTTTCAGGCACGCAGTACCCGGTGGTTGCGGGCACGAAATCCTGCCGACTACGCCAAAAGTTGACGCGCCCCTGGGCCTACTTGGTGTAGCGTTGCACACGCGGGGACTACCCGGAGCCGGATCTCTTGAGGGTTGTAGTCTCGTGGCGGTGACCCGGTCCGTGCCCAGGGAGTCAAACTGTGTGGCTGAGGGTTAGCAGTAGATGTTGGACGACTACGCCACCCGTTGAATGCAGCTATGGAGCTGCCGCTGCAGGGCAGACCGCTGAGGCCGGTGGAAGGATTGTGCAGCGTGGATGGTATAACCCCCAACGGGAGGGGTATGGCCTCAGGGCAGCCGACGTGGATGATGGGGGTAGCAGGAACCACTCAGAGACGATGCGGTGTAGTTCAGGGTCTTTACTGGTGATAAAGATAGACCCTCCCGGAGTACTGGCTAGCGATCGGGGCCTGGTCAGTCTTTGAGCAGATGGGATTTCCCCTGGCCAGGCGGAGTTGTAGGCCTCCCAAACTAATTGTACTCTTCTGGCTACCTTGCTAGAGGCGGGTAAAAGTAGCCCACGTCCCTGAGTGTACCGTGTGGTGCTCACCCGTATGGCCGGTGACTCGGGGCCTTCTAGTGGCTTCCGCTCCACGACGGCGGTGCTGGTCCCACGCGTGTGACCGTGCCTTCGGGTTTCTTGGCCAGAGGACCTGAAATCCCCTGCCGGTCGGTTTCTGCTGCTGGGTAAGGATTAGTCCCCACAGCCTCGGACTCCGGGTCCGGTGGTAACTCTTCAATCAGGGCGAGCTCTACAGCTGCCAGCCCCTGATTCCTTTTAGCACGACTTCCCAGAGCTCCTGATCTCTCTTTCCTATAGCTGCTCCTCTTCTTAACTCTCCTTCTTAACTCTCTAACCCTGCCTCAGCCCCAGTTTTATATAGGGGAAGTTCTTCCCCTCCCAGGACTGGGCAGGAGGTGTGGCATGCATAGGATTCCTGACCAGGAGACCTCCCACCTGCTCTCAGACGTAATATTGCTATTACTGTGGAAACCAGACCCCTGGGGTGCCACACAACACGTTGTCTTTGTGCTTTTTGCTTCGCCAGCACTAACGGTACTGGGACGCCCTGCACTATCACCCCCACCATCCACTACATTGCCCTGAGGCTACACTCTTCCCGTGGGGAGTTATACTAACTCAGCTGCACACACCATCAGCCTCAGCGGTCTGCCTTGCAGCGGCGGTTCATTATAGCCGCAATCCACGGGTGGCGTAGTCGGACATTACCTACAGCACATAGCGGACTACCACTGGTCTGACCACCCTGAGCCACGGAACCGGATCTCCACCACTACCCCCATCCTTTCCCTGTTGCCCGGCTCCGAGTGCCCCACGGCTCAGGGGGCGAGTCAGATACAGATTACCTGCACTGATACATTGTAACAAAGCCTTAGCTGTAGCGTCTACATGGATTTTATCCTCTCTGCTGAGCTGATAGTTTGATACAATGTATCAGTGCAGGTACCTTGTATCAGCCAGGAGTCAGAGCTGCAAACAACTGTAGCAAACCTTCAGCTGTGGGAAGACTTTGCGGACTCTGAATGTAAATGTGGACGTGTCCTATTCGCTGACAGCTATCCGAGGTCTTGGAACTGAAATACAAATCTGTTATTACAAGTGTATAATTGTGGCCCGAAATATATGAAGGCCTCGCCCCATATAATGTGTGTTTATGCAGCGTCAAACCCGCAGTGTCCGGATGTTCCAGCACAGTGGATGGATTTGTAGGAATCCCATGTCCTCCATGCGTTTCGTGCACCCGCGAACACTGACATGCGGCGCGTCTTTCCAGCATGTCAATTTCTCCGGCAGGTCCGCATGTGGACTTTCCCCACAGACCTAACCTCTATGAGGAAAGTCCGCAGGTGAAAAAAAAAATGGCGCCGCTGATTTGCATAATGAGCGGAAGCCGCGCGGCTATTCCGCTGTGTCGGGGCCGCAGGCAGCTCCGGACAGTGTGCACATACCCTTACCCACAATGCCGCGATTTGGGAGACCATGCACACTTCTCTCCATTCTTGTTGGTTACACTGTATCAGTCACAGGAAAAATTGTTTACACTGGATGCAACTGTAACAAACTCTCAACTGAGTGATGTCTAAGTTCAAGAAGGGGTTCCAGCCTCTGAATGTGAAGAATGAACGTCTCTATTCACTGACAGCAAGCATCTGGAAATGCTGAGAAATGAAGCAATCTGGGGCAGATATAATAAAATTGGTGCTGATCAATTGCTGGAATAATCTGCACCAATTAATTAAGGGCCACACTGCACGCAATATGCTTTTCCCCTTTTTTTCAGACTGTCTGGAGGTCAGAGAGTGAAATCAGCACCTCCAAAAAGCAAGTGCAGAATTCAGCCAAAATGTTCAGTTTTCTTGTTGTCAAGCTCAATATACTGTCTATGAGTTACAAGCGCACCCCTCCTGCCCCTTCTGCCCCTCCTGCCCCTTCTGCCCCTCCTGCCCCTTCTGCTCCTCCTGCCCTTTCTGCCCCTCCTGCCCCTTCTGCCCCTCCTGCTCCTTCTGCTCCTCCTGCCCCTTCTGCTCCTCCTGCCCCTTCTTCCCCTCCTGCCCCTTCTTCCCCTCCTGCCCCTTCTGCTCCTCCTGCCCCTTCTTCCCCTCCTGCCTCTTCTGCTCCTCTTGCCCCTTCTGCCCCTCCTTCCCCTTCTGCTCCTCCTTCCCCTTCTGCTCCTCCTGCCCCTTTTGCTCCTCCTGTCCCTTTTGCTCCTTCAGCCCCTTTTGCTCCTTCTGCCCCTTTTGCTCCTTCTGTCCCTTCTGCTCCTCCTGTCCCTTCTGCTCCTCCTGCCCCTTCTGCTCTTCCTGCCCTTTCTGCTCCTCCTGTTCCTCCTGCCCCTTCTGCTCCTCCTGCCCCTTCAGCTCCTCCTGCCCCTTCTGCTCCTTCCCCTTCTGCTCCTCCTGCCCCTTCTGCTCCTCCTTCCCCTTCTGTTCCTCCTGCCCCTTCTGCTCCTCCTGCCCCTTCTGTTCCTCCTGCCCCTTCTGCTCCTTCCCCTTCTGCTCCTCCTGCCCCTTCTGCTCCTCCTGCCCCTTCTGTTCCTCCTGCCCCTTCTGCTCCTCCTGCCCCTTCTGCCCCTTCTGCTCCTCCTGCCCCTTCTGTTCCTCCTGCCCCTTCTGTTCCTCCTGCCCCTTCTGCTCCTTCCCCTTCTGCTCCTCCTGCCCCTTCTGTTCCTCCTGCCCCTTCTGTTCCTCCTGCCCCTTCTGCTCCTTCCCCTTCTGCTCCTCCTGCCCCTTCTGCTCCTCCTGCTCCTTCTGGGATCCATGATTGTTTCTGCAACCTTTGGAGAGAAATATAGAAACATTTATATTTTTGCAACAACGATTTTGTTTTTTTTTTGTATGGAAAAATGGCAGAAACTGCAAAGTCTGTAAGAAAGTTGCCGGATGTGTCAGTGATGACTTTTTATTTACATAGGACTGCACAGACTACATTAAAGGGGTATCCAGCTCTGTGCCTGGAGGAGAGCAGGGCCGGTGACGTCACGTCCACTGATACACGCTCATGCCGGTGGGGATTGTAGACCTGACGTCACGGCCCTGCTTCCTCCCAATACACGCGAGCAGTGCTGGAATACCCCTTTAACACCCCCATAGTGATGCACCAACCAGGGCACCATGGAGTCAATGTGAACCGGTGGTGACTGGGTCACTGGGAGTGAATGGGTCAGTAGGATCGCCCTGACGGCTACTCCGGCTCTGTCCTTGGGAATCCTGGGATATCCGGGCCAGTTTGGCGCAGTAAGTTCTGAAGGTCCTTGTACAGACAAGGAGACGCTCCGCACATCACTTCTTCTCCGTCTCTTGGCGACATGCACCTCGGAAAGTCTCACTAATGACTTCTGCCTCGGCCTTAATAAGCTGCAAGTTCATTTTTATTAATGGTGACCTTTGCAGCGAGCGATTAATTACGGAGGGAGAGCGCAGAGCCAGTCAGGACCCATAAAGCATCGGCTCCCGGATCATGCCGCCATAATTAGTATTCAGGGCACCCGAGAACTAATCTGTGTTTATTCTCATGGAGTTTGCATTACCCCGGGCTGAAATATCGCCCGTCGCGTCCAGAACGCACCAAAGGTTATGTGTATTAAAGCGCCGGCGTCCTGAAAATAAACTTCTGTAACTTTCTAATAGTCTACGTTCCAATATTTTACAGATCTCTGCTTTCTGTCAGTGAATGGAAACCTTCTGAATTCTGCTCAGAGACCAACAATGTGGTTACCAAGTCCCTACTCTTACAGCTGAGGGTTCGCTACAGTCGCATCTACAGAATCCAGCCCTCCTCCTCCTCCCATCAAAGTCTTTAACCTCTTAATATATCGCAGTCATCATCCAGGTTGTCTCCTGAGGTGTCTCACAATTTTCTCTATTTTGGGATGACTGAAACTTTACTTTCCTCTTAGAAACTTTCCTGCCTCCTCGTCCCCCCGCCGTCATCACTTGCCTCCTGAGGGGAGAAGCAGCGGTGACCCCCATCATATCCCACGTGTAATTACCGCAGCACCAGGCGGAAATCATTCCATTATCCGAGAGGTAAGGAGCCGCGATAATGAGATGAGAGAGGAGGAAAGGTGCTGAGCACTGGGGAATCGGGGTCTTCGGGGGTCTCCTACTGCTGGGAACATCAGGGAGGGGTCATTATAGTTTTATATCATAGGAAAATGTCCTCAGTTCTGATTTATAGCCTAAAGGTGAAGGAAATGTAGAATAACCAAGATACTAACCTGCATACAGAGATCCTATAATGTCGCCATACAGTGCCATATAAACCCATATAATGCCCCATACAGAGACCCTATAATGTCGCCATACAGTGCCATATAAACCCATATAATGCCCCATACAGAGACCCTATAATGTCGCCATACAGTGCCATATAAACCCATATAATGCCCCATACAGAGACCCTATAATGCCGCCATACAGTGCCAAATAAACCCATATAACGCAGCCATACAGAGACCCCATAATGCCGCCATACTGAGCAATATAAACCCATATAATGCCACCATACAGTGAGATGTAGTGCTACACAGAGCCATATAATGCCGCCACACAATGCCACACAGCCATATAATTGTGCCATAGAGAGCCATATACTGGCACCATACGCAGTATGGCAATGTATGACAGCAGTATGACAGTCATACACTGGCACCATACAGGTGATCCCACTATAGAGCCATATAATGCTGCCATACTGCGCAATGTAATAATTGGGGCCCATCAGCAATGGTCCTGGCACTGCTCAGCTGAGTGTTTGTACTGGCACTGCTCAACTGAGTGTTTGTACTGTCACTGCTCAGCTGAGTGTTTGTACTTGCACTGCTCAGCTGAGTGTTTGTACTCGCACTGCTCACCTGAGTGTTTGTACTCGCACTGCTCAGCTGAATGTTTGTACTCGCACTGCTCAGCTGAGTGTTTGTACTCGCACTGCTCAGCTGAGTGTTTGTACTCGCACTGCTCAGCTGAGAGTTTGTACTCGCACTGCTCAGCTGAGTGTTTGTATTCGCACTGCTCAGCTGAGTGTTTGTACTGGCACTGCTCAGCTGAGTGTTTGTACTGGCACTGCTCAGCTGAGTGTTTGTACTGGCACTGCTCAGCTGAGTGTTTGTACTCGCACTGCTCACCTGAGTGTTTGTACTCGCACTGCTCAGCTGAGAGTTTGTACTCGCACTGCTCAGTTGAGTGTTTGTACTCGCACTGCTCAGCTGAGTGTTTGTACTCGCACTGCTCAGCTGAGTGTTTGTACTTGCACTGCTCAGCTGAGTGTTTGTACTCGCACTGCTCAGCTGAGTGTTTGTGCTAGCACTGCTCAGCTGAATGTTTGTACTCGCACTGCTCAGCTGAGTGTTTGTACTCGCACTGCTCAGCTGAATGTTTGTACTGGCACTGCTCAGCTGAGTGTTTGTACTGGCACTGCTCAGCTGAGTGTTTGTACTGGCACTGCTCAGCTGAGTGTTTGTACTGGCACTGCTCAGCTGAGTGTTTGTACTGGCACTGCTCAGCTGAGTGTTGGTTCTCGCACTGCTCAGCTGAGTGTTTGTACTTGCACTGCTCTGCTGAGTGTTTGTACTCGCACTGCTCAGCTGAGTGTTTGTACTCGCACTGCTCAGCTGAGTGTTTGTACTGGCACTGCTCAGCTGAGTGTTTGTACTCGCACTGCTCAGCTGAGTGTTTGTACTCGCACTGCTCAGCTGAGTGTTGGTTCTCGCACTGCTCAGCTGAGTGTTTGTACTCGCACTGCTCAGCTGAGTGTTTGTACTGGCACTGCTCAGCTGAGTGTTTGTACTGGCACTGCTCAGCTGAGTGTTTGTACTCGCACTGCTCACCTGAGTGTTTGTACTCGCACTGCTCACCTGAATGTTTGTACTCGCACTGCTCAGCTGAGTGTTTGTACTCGCACTGCTCAGCTGAGTGTTTGTACTCGCACTGCTCAGCTGAGTGTTTGTACTCGCACTGCTCAGCTGAGTGTTTGTACTGGCACTGCTCAGTTGAATGTTTGTACTCGCACTGCTCAGCTGAGTGTTTGTACTCGCACTGCTCAGCTGAGTGTTTGTACTCGCACTGCTCAGCTGAGTGTTTGTACTGGCACTGCTCAGCTGAGTGTTTGTACTCGCACTGCTCACCTGAGTGTTTGTACTCGCACTGCTCACCTTAATGTTTGTACTCGCACTGCTCAGCTGAGTGTTTGTACTCGCACTGCTCAGTTGAGTGTTTGTACTCGCACTGCTCAGCTGAGTGTTTGTACTCGCACTGCGCAGTTGAGTGTTTGTTCTCACACTGCTCAGCTGAGTGTTTGTTCTCACACTGCTCAGCTGAGTGTTTGTACTCGCACTGCTCAGCTGAGTGTTTGTACTCGCACTGCTCAGCTGAGAGTTTGTACTCGCACTGCTCAGTTGAGTGTTTGTACTCGCACTGCTCAGCTGAGTGTTTGTACTCGCACTGCTCAGCTGAGTGTTTGTACTGGCACTGCTCAGCTGAGTGTTTGTACTCGCACTGCTCAGCTGAGTGTTTGTACTCGCACTGCTCAGCTGAGTGTTTGTACTCGCACTGCTCAGCTGAGTGTTTGTACTGGCACTGCTCAGCTGAGTGTTTGTACTCGCACTGCTCAGCTGAGTGTTTGTACTGGCACTGCTCAGCTGAGTGTTTGTACTGGCACTGCTCAGCTGAGTGTTTGTACTCGCACTGCTCACCTGAGTGTTTGTACTCGCACTGCTCACCTGAATGTTTGTACTCGCACTGCTCAGCTGAGTGTTTGTACTCGCACTGCTCAGCTGAGTGTTTGTACTCGCACTGCTCAGCTGAGTGTTTGTACTCGCACTGCTCAGCTGAGTGTTTGTACTGGCACTGCTCAGTTGAATGTTTGTACTCGCACTGCTCAGCTGAGTGTTTGTACTCGCACTGCTCAGCTGAGTGTTTGTACTCGCACTGCTCAGCTGAGTGTTTGTACTGGCACTGCTCAGCTGAGTGTTTGTACTGGCACTGCTCACCTGAGTGTTTGTACTCGCACTGCTCACCTTAATGTTTGTACTCGCACTGCTCAGCTGAGTGTTTGTACTCGCACTGCTCAGTTGAGTGTTTGTACTCGCACTGCGCAGTTGAGTGTTTGTTCTCACACTGCTCAGCTGAGTGTTTGTACTCGCACTGCTCAGCTGAGTGTTTGTACTCGCACTGCTCAGCTGAGAGTTTGTACTCGCACTGCTCAGTTGAGTGTTTGTACTCGCACTGCTCAGCTGAGTGTTTGTACTCGCACTGCTCAGCTGAGTGTTTGTACTGGCACTGCTCAGCTGAGTGTTTGTACTGGCACTGCTCAGCTGAGTGTTTGTACTCGCACTGCTCAGCTGAGTGTTTGTACTCGCACTGCTCAGCTGAGTGTTTGTACTGGCACTGCTCAGCTGAGTGTTTGTACTGGCACTGCTCAGCTGAGTGTTTGTACTGGCACTGCTCAGCTGAGTGTTTGTACTGGCACTGCTCAGCTGAGTGTTTGTACTCGCACTGCTCAGCTAAGAGTTTGTACTGGCAGTGCTCAGCTGAGTGTTTGTACTCGCACTGCTCAGCTGAGTGTTTGTACTGGCACTGCTCAGCTGAGTGTTGGTTCTCGCACTGCTCAGCTGAGTGTTTGTACTCGCACTGCTCAGCTGAGTGTTTGTACTGGCACTGCTCAGCTGAGTGTTTGTACTCGCACTGCTCACCTGAGTGTTTGTACTCGCACTGCTCACCTGAATGTTTGTACTCGCACTGCTCAGCTGAGTGTTTGTACTCGCACTGCTCAGCTGAGTGTTTGTACTCGCACTGCTCAGCTGAGTGTTTGTACTCGCACTGCTCAGCTGAGTGTTTGTACTGGCACTGCTCAGTTGAATGTTTGTACTCGCACTGCTCAGCTGAGTGTTTGTACTCGCACTGCTCAGCTGAGTGTTTGTACTCGCACTGCTCAGCTGAGTGTTTGTACTCGCACTGCTCACCTGAGTGTTTGTACTCGCACTGCTCACCTTAATGTTTGTACTCGCACTGCTCAGCTGAGTGTTTGTACTCGCACTGCTCAGTTGAGTGTTTGTACTCGCACTGCTCAGCTGAGTGTTTGTACTCGCACTGCGCAGTTGAGTGTTTGTTCTCACACTGCTCAGCTGAGTGTTTGTACTCGCACTGCTCAGCTGAGTGTTTGTACTCGCACTGCTCAGCTGAGAGTTTGTACTCGCACTGCTCAGTTGAGTGTTTGTACTCGCACTGCTCAGCTGAGTGTTTGTACTCGCACTGCTCAGCTGAGTGTTTGTACTGGCACTGCTCAGCTGAGTGTTTGTACTGGCACTGCTCAGCTGAGTGTTTGTACTGGCACTGCTCAGCTGAGTGTTTGTACTGGCACTGCTCAGCTGAGTGTTTGTACTGGCACTGCTCAGCTGAGTGTTTGTACTCGCACTGCTCAGCTGAGTGTTTGTACTGGCACTGCTCAGCTGAGTGTTTGTACTGGCACTGCTCAGCTGAGTGTTTGTACTCGCACTGCTCACCTGAGTGTTTGTACTCGCACTGCTCACCTGAGTGTTTGTACTCGCACTGCTCACCTGAGTGTTTGTACTCGCACTGCTCACCTGAATGTTTGTACTCGCACTGCTCAGCTGAGTGTTTGTACTCGCACTGCTCAGCTGAGTGTTTGTACTCGCACTGCTCAGCTGAGTGTTTGTACTCGCACTGCTCAGCTGAGTGTTTGTACTCGCACTGCTCAGCTGAGTGTTTGTACTCGCACTGCTCAGCTGAGTGTTTGTACTGGCACTGCTCAGTTGAATGTTTGTACTCGCACTGCTCAGCTGAGTGTTTGTACTCGCACTGCTCAGCTGAGTGTTTGTACTCGCACTGCTCAGCTGAGTGTTTGTACTCGCACTGCTCACCTGAGTGTTTGTACTCGCACTGCTCACCTTAATGTTTGTACTCGCACTGCTCAGCTGAGTGTTTGTACTCGCACTGCTCAGTTGAGTGTTTGTACTCGCACTGCTCAGCTGAGTGTTTGTACTCGCACTGCGCAGTTGAGTGTTTGTTCTCACACTGCTCAGCTGAGTGTTTGTACTCGCACTGCTCAGCTGAGTGTTTGTACTCGCACTGCTCAGCTGAGAGTTTGTACTCGCACTGCTCAGTTGAGTGTTTGTACTCGCACTGCTCAGCTGAGTGTTTGTACTCGCACTGCTCAGCTGAGTGTTTGTACTGGCACTGCTCAGCTGAGTGTTTGTACTGGCACTGCTCAGCTGAGTGTTTGTACTGGCACTGCTCAGCTGAGTGTTTGTACTGGCACTGCTCAGCTGAGTGTTTGTACTGGCACTGCTCAGCTGAGTGTTTGTACTCGCACTGCTCAGCTGAGTGTTTGTACTGGCACTGCTCAGCTGAGTGTTTGTACTGGCACTGCTCAGCTGAGTGTTTGTACTCGCACTGCTCACCTGAGTGTTTGTACTCGCACTGCTCACCTGAGTGTTTGTACTCGCACTGCTCACCTGAATGTTTGTACTCGCACTGCTCAGCTGAGTGTTTGTACTCGCACTGCTCAGCTGAGTGTTTGTACTCGCACTGCTCAGCTGAGTGTTTGTACTCGCACTGCTCAGGTGAGTGTTTGTACTCGCACTGCTCAGCTGAGTGTTTGTACTGGCACTGCTCAGCTGAGTGTTTGTACTCGCACTGCTCACCTGAGTGTTTGTACTCGCACTGCTCACCTTAATGTTTGTACTCGCACTGCTCAGCTGAGTGTTTGTACTCGCACTGCTCAGTTGAGTGTTTGTACTCGCACTGCGCAGTTGAGTGTTTGTTCTCACACTGCTCAGCTGAGTGTTTGTACTCGCACTGCTCAGCTGAGTGTTTGTACTCGCACTGCTCAGCTGAGAGTTTGTACTCGCACTGCTCAGTTGAGTGTTTGTACTCGCACTGCTCAGCTGAGTGTTTGTACTCGCACTGCTCAGCTGAGTGTTTGTACTGGCACTGCTCAGCTGAGTGTTTGTACTCGCACTGCTCAGCTGAGTGTTTGTACTCGCACTGCTCAGCTGAGTGTTTGTACTGGCACTGCTCAGCTGAGTGTTTGTACTGGCACTGCTCAGCTGAGTGTTTGTACTCGCACTGCTCAGCTGAGTGTTTGTACTCGCACTGCTCAGCTGAGTGTTTGTACTGGCACTGCTCAGCTGAGTGTTTGTACAGCTTGGACTTCAGACTGATACATTGTAACAAACAATTATTTCTGAAGCTCCGCCCCTATGGACAGTACTGTGCTGCAATAAGGGTATTCTTAAAGGGGTACTGCCAGTACAAGTAGTAGTGACATTGATTGGTTTGATCCCAGCGTTCTCCTCTCCGTCTCGCTCCCTCGCTGTGTCACATGACTGCACTCACTGCGACCGGATGTCTTCTTCTCTCTGTTCCTATGAGCGTCCGGTCCGCCGCCATTGCTCCGGTAAGAAGGTGAATTCTTGTACCTTCCGCCAACAAGTGACCATGAAATCTCATCTTTTACCAACTCTCAAGTTAATTAAAAAGATGAGAATTATTTATTTCTGCTCCATTAAACCAGGTCATCACCGGGAAATGAAATCCCTCATAACGGCCAAAATCTCAGCAAATTTGGAAGCCGCACAACGTCCCATTTTTAATTCCTTTAGTGAGTCTATTAATCTATGGAGCAAACCTTGAACTTGGGAGCGGATATTAAATGTTCTACTAAAGGGTATATTTCTCAGAAGCTCGGTGCTCAATTATGTGTGACAATGTGCAACCGCGCACCCCACCTGCGCCATGTGCGGGACCATCCATCTCCAAAGACGTCTTAAAGGGGCACTGGAGCAAAACGCTAAAATAACATTACCATTATTTATAGTGGGGGAGCAGCCACACGATGGTTCACAGGAGGCTTGTACGCTCCACTGCAAAAAAAAAAAACTGCGTCCTGGCTGTCGCACTCCATTGGCGTAAAGCGCAATTTAGGAACAAGCACCAAAAAAATAAAAAATAAACCAGAGATGGTGAAAGAAGCTCGTTACTGTGCATTAAGTAAAAATGGCGCCATTGTATATAACATTGCAGGACAGATCAGAAATGCGCGCGGACAAGGATGCAACGGATACGTACATGCTGCAGAGAAGCAGAAAGACCAGACCCCAAAAGAACAACTAAAGGCCACTATGCAAAAAAAATGACTTTGCAGCTCAGTGCGAGCTCTGCTGTAGTTTTCCAGCAGATGGCGATGTTGAGTGCTGCTCTATTGAGGTGCAGTGTTTGCAGCATGCCAGAAATGAGTGATTAATAAATGTCCTACAATTAAAAGGACGGGTCTGGAGGCTCTTTACCTCTGCACCAGTTACAAGGTGCATCATAACAGAAATGACACGAAAGATGTTGCAAAAAAACACAAGATATTTCAAACTCTTTGCAAAATGTAACATCATTCCCCAAAGTAAAAACTGAAGGCCACATTGCAAAAAATCAATCCACATAAGACCTTAGAATTTAGCGTGGGCTCTACTCTACTTCTCCAGCAGGTGGCGATGTTGAGTACTGCTCTACAGGAGGCACGGTCTTTGCAGCATGCCAGAAGTGAGTGTAATGGTAAGGCCGTACCCCCACTATCAGTATTCGGTCATTATTTTTTCTCAGGAGTGGGAGCCAAAACCAGGTGAGGAACAATCACCCACTCCTGGTTTTGGCTCCCACGCCTGAGAAAAAATACTGACCGAATACTGATAGTGGGGCCGTGGCCTGACACAATTAAAGGGACAGCTCCGCTGGCTGGATAGATGCTAGCCAGCGCCGTGGGATGAGGGCCCGGGTAGTGCAGCCATTCCTGGCATGGGTAGCCCGCTATAAGATGAGCGCGTTCTCCGCGGCTTCTTCCGGGCAGCTCCCTCCACAGTCACTGCTTGATTTCACCTAATCAGATGTGGTCTCTGATTTACCAGAAGTCATTACTCAGAGGACGCCGGCCGAGCTCTATCTGATAGGAGCCGCTCACTCTCCACCATGTCTGTCTCCTCCAGGACATTATGAGGACGATTCTAGGAAACTCCCATCATGGTAGATGAGTGATGGGCCTCCGAGCGGCCGGCACACTCGTCCCTTTATTTCATGCTGTGAGCAGATGTCTCTGAAGAGATTTCACGTCGCCGCAATCTGAGCAGTAAAATCGCAGAACGGAAAGTGCAGAAGTCTCAGTGTTCAGATATTAGGAGCGTGGCCCCCGGTGTCATCACCCGTAATTGTCATCATCATGTCTAGCACTGCGAAGCCATACAGCTAGACGGAAAACAGACACTCGTGTAAGGCTGGAGTCACCCCGGAGCTGTAATCACACTGCTCCATGTTTCTAACGACATCACCTCGGAGCTGTAATCACACTGCTCCAGGTCTCTGACGAAATCACCTCGGATCTGTAATCACACTGCCCCATATCGCTGATGAAATCACCTCAGAGCTGTAATCACACGGCCCCATATATATCTGATGAAATCACCTCAGAGCTGTAATCACACTGCTCCATATATATCTGATGAAATCACCTCAGAGCTGTAATCACACTGCCCCATATATATCTGATGAAATCACCTCAGAGCTGTAATCACACTGCCCCATATATATCTGATGAAATCACCTCAGAGCTGTAATCACACTGCCCCATATATATCTGATGAAATCGCCCTGGAGCTGTAATCACACTGCTCCATGTCTCTGATGAAATCGCCTCGGAGCTGTAATCACACTGCTCCATATCTCTGATGAAATCACCTCAGAGCTGTAATCACACTGCTCCATATCTCTGATGAAATCACCCCAGAGCTGTAATCCTATAGCTCCTCCTCTCTGCCCTATTAGACACATGAGTCTCCAGATTAGCTACATTGACAGTTGGAGTCTGACATAGACAGTAATCCATCTCCTGACTAAATAGAAGTTAAAGTTATTGATCTTTCCCTATTCCATGCTTTATACTGTAGCTCTGCTCCATTATGTTATAGCCTTTATCACTGATTGAAGCTTGATATAAAATAATCAGGCGGCTCCATAACACAGATCAAGGGGAGGAGCTTCAATAATGGGGAGGGGATCTATAACGGGAAGGGGCATCTATAACGGGAAGGGGCATCTATAACGGGGAGGGGATCTATAACGGGAAGGGGCATCTATAACGGGGAGGGGATCTATAACGGGGAGGGGATCTATAACAGGAAGGGGCATCTATAACGGGGAGGGGATCTATAATGGGGAGGGGATCTATAACGGGAAGGGGCATCTATAACAGGGAGGGGAGCTATAATGGGAAGGGGCATCTATAACGGGGAGGGGCATCTATAACGGGAAGGGGCATCTATAATGGGGAGGGGATCTATAATGGGGAGGGGGATCTATACTGGGGAGGGGCATCTATAACGGGGAGGGGATCTATAACGGGGAGGGGATTTATAATGGGGAGGGGCATCTATAACAGGGAGGGGATCTATAACAGGGAGGGGATCTATAACCGGAAGGGGATCTATAACGGAGAGGGGATCTATAATGGGGAACGGCATCTATAACAGGGAGGGGATCTATAATGGGGAGGGGATCTATAACAGGGAGGGGATCTATAATGGGGAGGGGATCTATAACAGAGAGGGGATCTATAATGGGGAGGGGATCTATAATGGGGAGGGAATCTATAATGGGGAGGGGCTCTATAATGGGGAGGGGCATCTATAATGGGGAGGGGCCTGGAGGGGGTCAGTTTAATAGGATAGGTGATAAGAAGTGGGGAGATTGTGATGACAAAATGTCCACGATCTGCGGTTTCTTTTCTCCTGTGTCGTTACAATGTGTCAGTGGACTGACATTCGGACACTCCTCTCGGCTTCTCCGTGCGCTCCCGGGTTTCTACTCGTCCTGTAACTTTTCTGCAGGAGATTTCTTCTGTTCGTTCTACAATTTGTCTAATTTCTTCTAATCTTCTAATTACTTTTCTACTTCTGAGTGTTTCAATTATCGCTCACGGTGGAGAGAGCGGAGTAATGAGAACTGCCAGCGACTGTTAGCCGCGCGTCCAGGCTGTAATCCGCTCCTCCGGCTTTAGATGCCGCGAGGATTCGTCTTATTCCTAGATATCGTTATTCTCTCCTGATCCAGGAAATCTTGTATCGATGCAAAGATTTACATAAATAACAGAAGTCGTCAGGGCGAGGGGTCAAGATGTCGGATTGTTAAATCACAACCCGGTGGGAAGAGGGAATAATGGAGGAAGACCGCGGGGACGGGAAGGAAAGCAAAGAGTAAAAGAAAGGGAACGGGGGACAGAGGAAGGAAGAGAGGGAGGTGGAACAGGAAACGTACGGAGACATGGGAAGAAAAGAGGGGAAGCGGAAGGAGGTGGAGAAGGGAAGATGGGAAAGAGGAAGGAAGAGACGTAGGCAGAGCAGGAAACGTACAGGGAAATGGGAAGGAGAGAGGGGAAGCGGAGAAGGTAAGATGGGAAAGAGAATGGAAGAGAGGGAGGTGGAACAGGAAACGTACGGAGACATGGGAAGGAAAGAGGGGAAGCAGAGAAGGTAAGATGGGAAAGAGGAAGGAAGAGACGTAGGCAGAGCAGGAAACGTACAGGGAAATGGGAAGGAGAGAGGGGAAGCGGGGAAGGTAAGATGGGAAAGAGAATGGAAGAGAGGAAGGTGGAACAGGAAATGTACAGGGAAATGGGAAGGAGAGAGGGGAAGCAGAGAAGGTAAGATGGGAAAGAGGAAGAAAGAGAGGGAGGTGGAACAGGAAACATACAGGGCAATGGGAAGGAAAGAGGAGAAGCATAAGAAAATTGAAAAGTTAAAATGGGAAAGAGGAAGGAAGAGAGGGAGGTAGAATAGGAAACGTACGGAGACATGGAAAGGAAAGAGGGGAAGCGGAAGGAGGTGGAGAAGGTAAGATGGGAAAGAGGAAGGAAGAGACGTAGGCGGAACAGGAAACGTACAGGGAAATGGGAAGGAGAGAGGGGAAGCGGGGAAGGTAAGATGGGAAACAGAATGGAAGAGAGGGAGGTGGAACAGGAATTGTACAGGGAAATGGGAAGGAGAGAGGGGAAGCAGAGAAGGTAAGATGGGAAAGAGGAAGGAAGAGACGTAGGCAGAGCAGGAAACGTACAGGGAAATGGGAAGGAGAGAGGGGAAGCAGAGAAGGTAAGATGGGAAAGAGAATAGAAGAGAGGGAGGTGGAACAGGAAATGTACAGGGAAATGGGAAGGAGAGAGGGGAAGCAGAGAAGGTAAGATGGGAAAGAGGAAGAAAGAGAGGGAGGTGGAATAGGAAACATACAGGGCAATGGGAAGGAAAGAGGAGAAGCATAAGAAAATGGAAAAGTTAAAATGGGAAAGAGGAAGGAAGAGAGGGAGGTAGAATAGGAAACATACAGGGAAATGGGAAGGGAGTGAAGAGGATGGAAGTGGAGAAGGTAAGATAGACAAGAGGAAAGAAGAGAGACGTAGAACAGGGAAATGGGAAGTAAAGAGGGGAAGAGAAAGGAACTGGAGAAAGTAAGATGGGAAAGAGGAAGGAAGTGAGACGGTGAAAAGTGGAAGGGTAATAAATGGGGGGAAAGAAGATTAGTAGGTGTAACAAAATGGGAGGAGGAGGAGGAAGGAAATAAAAAGAGAGGAAAGAAGTGAAGCAAGTGGAACAGGAAATATAGATTGAAATGGGAAGGAAGTAGAGTTGGTGAGTCAAGAAATGGGAGAAAAGAAGGATATAAGGGGAAAAAAGGAAAAGTGGAGGCGATGTAATATTAAAGAAAGGAAGTGAAGAAATGAGACAGGGAAGAATGTAAAGAAGAGAAAATGTAAAGGTTATAAAGATGAGGTAAAAAAATAGAAGCAAAATGGAAAAAGAGGGGAAAAGGTAAAGACAAAGGAAGAGAAGCATCGGCAATACAGACAACAGTGACCGCAGAACGTCACCAGAACAAAATGAGAATATTAATGAAAATCCAGTGACGGCAGGATCCGCGGCCGGTGCCCCCTGGGGATGTACGTTGCCTACGGGGGGAATATGGCGTCGTACAGAATGACTATAGGTCCACTCTACAATTCCATGGGGCCTTTTTGTGTCCTCAGGACCCGTTTGTACGAGGCCACGTTACATGTATGAGCCTTTCTTTGTGGGAGCCGAGCCCATGACTGTAAACACTGTAAGTCTAGAATATTCCAGCGCCGCAGCCCCGGGCCGGACACCATGTAAACATCACGGCCAAGCATCTCACATTAATCCCGATTTCAATGTTTCTTTCTCTGGGAATTTACATATTTTCCACTGGAGGGAAAACCTATTGATTACATAGATGAAATGCACACTCGCTGCATGGCTTGTATTCAGCATTCAAAGAATTTCTCTTTTTTTCAGCCAAATGCATGTAAAATAAGGTGGAAATGAGGAATATCTTGTGTAATGTAAATGAGAAGCAGCTGTTTGTGTCTGAGAAATGAAACACAAAGTTCTGCACTTTGTGATTTACAATAATTATGGAAAAAATAAAAATGCATTAATGAAATCATAAAATATGCAAAAATAACAATGTTTTTTTCCACATATGTCTTGTTCTAGAGGAAGACATTATCTATCAGCCTTAGCTATGACCTCTGAGCACCAACAGATATGGTACTTAATTGTGCTTTAATGGGGCTTCCATAGGGGAGCATGAGCCCTCCATTGTCCCTCCATCTCACTGGGTGGGATGGATTCAGTAAGTTGTCAGTCTGGATGTACAGCACGGACCGGAAGCGATGGTGCAGCTAGGTAGAGCAGGGCTGACTATGTAGGATGTTGCTTTGGAATAGCAGAGCCCAGTATGCAGACAAGCACATTGGAACAGCAGATCTGGTTTGTCTGGAGAAGCGCTGTAGATAGAATGTAACAGAATCCAGCATTAGGGCATAACCAGATTCATCAGGAGACAGACTGAGGTTAGATGTCGTAGAGCCCTGTACTGCAGTAAAGCAGGAGAAAATCTTGTAGTAGAGCCCAGCAATGAAGTAGCAGCTAACGCCAGACTACCTAAACACTCAGGCAGTGTGCTGTGACCTTAGCCTGCCTGGAAGGGCCCAGGGTCCCAGAGACGTGACGTCAGCGCGGCACCAGGTACAAGAGCGGAGTGAGCCGGCCAGCGGAGGAGAAGGATAGGGAATCCGGCATTGGGGTGGAGACAGACCAGTAACTCTCACGTTCCTCACTAGTGTTCTCATAAACCAATCAGAAACGGGGACGTATCACTGCTTAGATACAGATATGGCATTTGGAAATCTGGCATCCCAAGGTAATATGTCATCCATAACGACACATTATCCACCAAGATTGTCCTCGTTTAGCAGATAGTCCAGCGAGGCCCTCGCTACATCTGATAACCGGACGAATCTTGGGATCAGAAAAGAGTAAATGAACCAAACGTTTTTGCATTTGGAGGATGATAATGTGGTAAAGAGGATGGTCAGAAAGATGGTGGAGATGACCAAGGGTCTGGGGTCCTGCAGCCACGGCCCCAGGTGACATCTGCAGGTCAAAACCCACAAAACTTATCCGAAGACCTTTCATGGGGCAAATGCAGAAGACATCAGGATTGTTGTAGCCCCGGACACAGCGCTGGCGAGACGACAAATTGTTTCCCATCGTGAATTAATAAGGGAGTAATCCGAGGCGTCGCTGGGCCTCTCATCACTTGTGTGAGCAATATGAAAAACAAATGATTTCTAATTCTCCTGCCTGTCTCATCCATTCCACATAATCAGCAAACGCTTGTAGATCGTTCTCCAGGAGAGATGAATAGCAGAAGAGAGCGGGAATTATTAAGAGCGTGTACAAGGCTCTGGACGGCGACCAAGAGCACCACGACCACAGAGGCCACTCTGCGAACAGTAGCAAGGTTCAGGCACAGCTTGGCTTCACACATTCATGTAGGATGCATATGTTTTCTGCAAAAATAATCACCTCTTATTAATATGGCTGCTTACATGAGCTAATCCTTCCAGACCTCCTAAGATGCGAAACAACGGAGGATGTGTATGTAGCAAAGCCAAGATGCAAGACCGCCAGGAAAGTGGTATCTCTGCGACAGGAAAGGTTAAGTATATGCAGTTGAAACCAGAAGTTTCCATACACTATATAAAAAGACACATATGGATGTTTTTCTCAATATCTGACATGAAATCAGAATAAACCTTTCCCGTTTTAGGACAATTAGGATTACCATAATGTTTAATATTTGCCAAATGCCAGAATAATGAGAGGAGAGAGTATGTTTATGATGATGTCATGTGTTTGGAAGCTTCTGATAGTTTTTTTTTGTAACATCTGAGTTAATTAGAGACACACCTGTGGATGTATTTTAATGCACACCTGAAACACACTGCTTCTTTGTGTAGCATCATGGGAAAGTCTAAAGAAATCAGCCAAGATATCAGGAAGAGAATTGTGGACTTGCACAAGTCTGGCTCATGCTTGAGTACAATTTCCAGATACCTGAAGGTGCCTCGTTCATCTGTACAAACAATTATACGCGAGTACAAACAAGATGGGAATGTCCAGCCATCATACCGCTCAGGAAGGAGATGGGTTCTGTGTCCCAGAGATGAACGTGCTTTGGTCCGACATGTGCATATCAACCCAAGGACAAAAGCAAAAGACCTTGTGAAGATGATGGTGGTAAGATTGTGTCAATATCCACAGTGAAACAAGTACAGTATCAACATGGGATGAAAGGCCACTCTGCCAGGAAGAAGCCATTACTCCAAAAGAAACCTAAAAAAGACAGATTAATGATTGCAAATGCACACAGGATGAAAGACCTTAATTTTGGAGACATGTCCTGTGGTCTGATGAATCTAAAATTGAACTTTTTGGGCATAATGACCATCGTTACATTTGGAAGAAAAAGGGAGAAGCTTGGAAGCCTAAGAACACCATCCCAACTGTGAAACACGGGGGTGGCAGCCTCATGTTGTGGGATTGTTTTGCTGCAGGAGGGACTGGTGCACTTCACAAAATAGATGGCATCATGAGAAAAGAAGATTATGTGGCAATACTGAAGAACATCTCAAGACATCAGCCAGGAGGTTAAAGCTTGGGCAGAAATGGGTCTTCCAAATGGATAATGACCCGAAGCATACTGCCAAAATGGTAACAAAGTGGCTTAAGAATAACAAAGTTAAAGTTTTGGAGAGGCCATCACAAAGCCCTGATCTCAATCCCATTGAAAATCTATAGGCAAAGCTGAAAAGGCTGCGAGCAAAGCGACCTACACACCTGGATCAGTTACACCAGTTTTGTCAGGAGGAATCGGCCCAAATTCCACCAACTATTGTGAGAAGCTGTGGAAGGAGATCCCAAACGTGTGACCCAAGTCATTCAGGTTAAGGGCAATGGCACCAAATACTAATGGAAAGGATGGAAACTTCTGACTTTTCAGTAAGTAATAAAAATGCCTTAAACCATTCTCTCTCTCTCATTATTCTGGGATTTGGCAAATATTAAACATTATGGTATAATCCTAATTGTCCTAAAACGGGAAAGGTTTATTCTGATTTCATGTCGGATATTGAGAAAAACCTGCAGATGTGTCTTATTATATAGTGGATGGAAACTTCTGGCTTCAACTATAACTACTATAATACTGCTCCCTATGTACAAGAATATAACTACTATAATACTGCCCCTATGTACAAGAATATAACTATTATAATACTGCCCCTATGTGCAAGAATATAACTACTATAATACTGCCCCCTATGTACAAGAATATAACTACTATAATACTGCTCCTATGTATAAGAATATAACTACTATAATACTGCCCCCTATGTACAAGAATATAACTACTATAATACTGCTCCTATGTACAAGAATATAACTACTATAATACTGCTCCTATGTACAAGAATATAACTACAATAATACTGCTCCCTATGTACAAGAATATAACTACTATAATACTGCTCCTATGTACAAGAATATAACTACTATAATACTGCTCCTATGTACAAGAATATAACTACTATAATACTGCTCCTATGTACAAGAATATAATTACTATAATACTGCTCCTATGTACAAGAATATAACTACTATAATACTGCCCCCTATGTACAAGAATATAACTACTATAATACTGCTCCTATGTACAAGAATATAACTACTATAATACTGCTCCTATGTACAAGAATATAACTACTATAATACTGCTCCTATGTACAAGAATATACCTACTATAATACTGCTCCTATGTACAAGAATATAATTACTATAATACTGCTCCTATGTACAAGAATATAACTACTATAATACTGCCCCCTATGTACAAGAATATAACTACTATAATACTGCTCCTATGTACAAGAATATAACTACTATAATACTGCTCCTATGTACAAGAATATAACTACTATAATACTGCTCCTATGTACAAGAATATAACTACTATAATACTGCTCCTATGTACAAGAATATAATTACTATAATACTGCTCCTATGTACAAGAATATAACTACTATAATACTGCCCCCTATGTACAAGAATATAACTACTATAATACTGCTCCCTATGTACAAGAATATAACTACTATAATACTGCTCCTATGTACAAGAATATAACTACTATAATACTGCTCCTATGTACAAGAATATAACTACTATAATACTGCTCCCTATGTACAAGAATATAACTACTATAATACCGCTCCCTGTGTACAAGAATATAACTACTATAATACTGCCCCCTATGTACAAGAATATAACTACTATAATACTGCTCCTATGTACAAGAATATAACTACTATAATACTGCCCCTATGTACAAGAATATAACTACTATAATACTGCCCCTATGTACAAGAATATAGCTACTATAATACTGCTCCTATGTACAAGAATATAACTACTATAATACTGCCCCTATGTACAAGAATATAACTACTATAATACTGCTCCTATGTACAAGAATATAACTACTATAATACTGCTCCTATGTACAAGAATATAACTACTATAATACTGCCCCCTATGTACAAGAATATAACTACTATAATACTGCCCTATGTACAGGAATATAACTACTATAATACTGCTCCTATGTACAAGAATATAACTACTATAATACTGCCCCCTATGTACAAGAATATAACTACTATAATACTGCTCCTATGTACAAGAATATATCTACTATAATACTGCCCCTATGTACAGGAATATAACTACTATAATACTGCCCCTATGTACAAGAATATAACTACTATAATACTGCCCCTATGTACAAGATTATAACTACTATAATACTGCCCCTATGTACAAGAATATAACTACTATAATACTGCTCCTATGTACAAGAATATAACTGCTATAATACTGCCCCTATGTACAAGAATATAACTACTATAATACTGCCCCCTATGTACAAGAATATAACTACAATAATACTGCCCCCTATGTCCAAGAATATATCTACTAAAATACTGCTCCTATGTACAAGAATATAACTACTATAATACTGTCCCCTATGTCCAAGAATATAACTACTATAATACTGCCCCTATGTACAAGAATATAACTACTATAATACTGTCCCTATATACAAGAATATAACTACTATAATACTGCTCCTATGTACAAGAATATAACTACTATAATACTGCTCCCTATGTACAAGAATATAACTACTATAATACTGCCCCCTATGTACAGGAATATAACTACTATAATACTGCTCCTATGTACAGGAATATAACTACTATAATACTGCTCCTATGTACAAGAATATAACTACTATAATACTGCCCCTATGTACAAGAATATAACTACTATAATACTGCCCCTATGTACAAGACTATATCTACTATAATACTGCCCCTATGTGCAAAAATATAACTACTATAATACTGCCCCCTATGTACAAGAATATAACTACAATAATACTGCCCCCTATGTCCAAGAATATAACTACTATAATACTGTCCCTATATACAAGAATATAACTACTATAATACTGCTCCTATGTACAAGAATATAACTACTATAATACTGCTCCCTATGTACAAGAATATAACTACTATAATACTGCCCCCTATGTACAGGAATATAACTACTATAATACTGCTCCTATGTACAAGAATATAACTACTATAATACTGCTCCTATGTACAAGAATATAACTACTATAATACTGCCCCTATGTACAAGAATATAACTGCTATAAGACTGCTCCTATGTACAAGAATATAACTACTATAATACTGCTCCTATGTACAAGAATATAACTACTATAATACTGCTCCTATGTACAAGAATATAACTACTATAATACTGCTCCTATGTACAAGAATATAATTACTATAATACTGCTCCTATGTACAAGAATATAACTACTATAATACTGCCCCCTATGTACAAGAATATAACTACTAAAATACTGCTCCTATGTACAAGAATATAACTACTATAATACTGCTCCTATGTACAAGAATATAACTACTATAATACTGCTCCTATGTACAAGAATATAACTACTATAATACTGCTCCTATGTACAAGAATATAACTATTATAATACTGCTCCTATGTACAAGAATATAACTACTATAATACTGCCCCCTATGTACAAGAATATAACTACTATAATACTGCCCCTATGTACAAGAATATAACTACTATAATACTGCCCCTATGTACAAGAATATAACTGCTATAAGACTGCTCCTATGTACAAGAATATAACTACTATAATACTGCTCCTATGTACAAGAATATAACTACTATAATACTGCTCCTATGTACAAGAATATAACTACTATAATACTGCTCCCTATGTACAAGAATATAACTACTATAATACCACCCCCTATGTACAAGAATATAACTACTATAATACTGCTCCTATGTACAAGAATATAACTACTATAATACTGCTCCTATGTACAAGAATATAACTACTATAATACTGCTCCCTATGTACAAGAATATAACTACTATAATACCGCCCCCTGTGTACAAGAATATAACTACTATAATACTGCCCCCTATGTACAAGAATATAACTACTATAATACTGCTCCTATGTACAAGAATATAACTACTATAATACTGCCCCTATGTACAAGAATATAACTACTATAATACTGCCCCTATGTACAAGAATATAGCTACTATAATACTGCTCCTATGTACAAGAATATAACTACTATAATACTGCCCCTATGTACAAGAATATAACTACTATAATACTGCTCCTATGTACAAGAATATAACTACTATAATACTGCTCCTATGTACAAGAATATAACTACTATAATACTGCCCCCTATGTACAAGAATATAACTACTATAATACTGCCCTATGTACAGGAATATAACTACTATAATACTGCTCCTATGTACAAGAATATAACTACTATAATACTGCCCCCTATGTACAAGAATATAACTACTATAATACTGCTCCTATGCACAAGAATATAACTACTATAATACTGCCCCTATGTACAGGAATATAACTACTATAATACTGCCCCTATGTACAAGAATATAACTACTATAATACTGCTCCTATGTACAAGAATATAATTACTATAATACTGCTCCTATGTACAAGAATATAACTACTATAATACTGCCCCCTATGTACAAGAATATAACTACTATAATACTGCTCCTATGTACAAGAATATAACTACTATAATACTGCTCCTATGTACAAGAATATAACTACTATAATACTGCTCCTATGTACAAGAATATAACTACTATAATACTGCTCCTATGTACAAGAATATAACTATTATAATACTGCTCCTATGTACAAGAATATAACTACTATAATACTGCCCCCTATGTACAAGAATATAACTACTATAATACTGCCCCTATGTACAAGAATATAACTACTATAATACTGCCCCTATGTACAAGAATATAACTGCTATAAGACTGCTCCTATGTACAAGAATATAACTACTATAATACTGCTCCTATGTACAAGAATATAACTACTATAATACTGCTCCTATGTACAAGAATATAACTACTATAATACTGCTCCCTATGTACAAGAATATAACTACTATAATACCACCCCCTATGTACAAGAATATAACTACTATAATACTGCTCCTATGTACAAGAATATAACTACTATAATACTGCTCCTATGTACAAGAATATAACTACTATAATACTGCTCCCTATGTACAAGAATATAACTACTATAATACCGCCCCCTGTGTACAAGAATATAACTACTATAATACTGCCCCCTATGTACAAGAATATAACTACTATAATACTGCTCCTATGTACAAGAATATAACTACTATAATACTGCCCCTATGTACAAGAATATAACTACTATAATACTGCCCCTATGTACAAGAATATAGCTACTATAATACTGCTCCTATGTACAAGAATATAACTACTATAATACTGCCCCTATGTACAAGAATATAACTACTATAATACTGCTCCTATGTACAAGAATATAACTACTATAATACTGCTCCTATGTACAAGAATATAACTACTATAATACTGCCCCCTATGTACAAGAATATAACTACTATAATACTGCCCTATGTACAGGAATATAACTACTATAATACTGCTCCTATGTACAAGAATATAACTACTATAATACTGCCCCCTATGTACAAGAATATAACTACTATAATACTGCTCCTATGCACAAGAATATAACTACTATAATACTGCCCCTATGTACAGGAATATAACTACTATAATACTGCCCCTATGTACAAGAATATAACTACTATAATACTGCCCCTATGTACAAGAATATAACTACTATAATACTGCCCCTATGTACAAGAATATAACTACTATAATACTGCTCCTATGTACAAGAATATAACTGCTATAATACTGCCCCTATGTACAAGAATATAACTACTATAATACTGCCCCCTATGTACAAGAATATAACTACAATAATACTGCCCCCTATGTCCAAGAATATAACTGCTAAAATACTGCTCCTATGTACAAGAATATAACTACTATAATACTGCCCCTATGTACAAGAATATAACTACTAAAATACTGCTCCTATGTCCAAGAATATAACTACTATAATACTGCCTCCTATATACAAGAATATAACTACTATAATACTGCTCCTATGTACAAGAATATAACTACTATAATACTGCTCCCTATGTACAAGAATATAACTACTATAATACTGCCCCTATGTACAGGAATATAACTACTATAATACTGCTCCTATGTACAGGAATATAACTACTATAATACTGCTCCTATGTACAAGAATATAACTACTATAATACTGCCCCTATGTACAAGAATATAACTACTATAATACTGCCCCTATGTACAAGAATATATCTACTATAATACTGCCCCTATGTGCAAAAATATAACTACTATAATACTGCCCCCTATGTACAAGAATATAACTACAATAATACTGCCCCCTATGTCCAAGAATATAACTACTATAATACTGCTCCTATGTACAAGAATATAACTGCTATAATACTGTCCCTATATACAAGAATATAACTACTATAATACTGCTCCTATGTACAAGAATATAACTACTATAATACTGCTCCCTATGTACAAGAATATAACTACTATAATACTGCCCCCTATGTACAGGAATATAACTACTATAATACTGCCCCCTATGTACAAGAATATAACTGCTATAATACTGCTCCCTATGTACAAGAATATAACTACTATAATACTGCCCCCTATGTACAGGAATATAACTACTATAATACTGCCCCCTATGTACAAGAATATAACTGCTATAATACTGCTCCTATGTACAAGAATATAACTACTATAATACTGCCCTTATGTACAAGAATATAACTACTATAATACTGCTCCTATGTACAAGAATATAACTACTATAATACTGCCCCCTATGTACAAGAATATAACTACTATAATACTGCCCCCTATGTACAAGAATATAACTACTATAATACTGCCCCCTATGTACAAGAATATAACTACTATAATACTGCCCCCTATGTATAAGAATATAACTACTATAATACTGCTCCTATGTACAAGAATATAACTACTATAATACTGCTCCTATGTACAAGAATATAACTACTATAATACTGCCCCCTATGTACAAGAATATAACTACTATAATACTGCCCCCTATGTACAAGAATATAACTACTATAATACTGCCCCCTATGTATAAGAATATAACTACTATAATACTGCTCCCTATGTACAAGAATATAACTACTATAATACTGCTCCTATGTACAAGAATATAACTACTATAATACTGCTCCTATGTACAAGAATATATCTACTATAATACTGCCCCCTATGTACAAGAATATAACTACTATAATACTGCCCCCTATGTACAAGAATATATCCACTATAATACTGCCCCCTGTGGACATTATTATATTTCAGGACATTATAAAGGGTTAGTATTGCAGTAGGTTTTCTCGTGTTTGGGGTAGTTTTCTCTCTGATTTCCTGACATCACAGATGAGATTAGTTTTCCTTTCTTTGGTCTTCACCTTCTTAGTCACTGATTATGATTGTGATTATTATTATTATGTGATATCCGCTTCACGTCAGTAGAACGAGTCTTTATTCCAGCTTCATCTCTCTATAATGTAATGAGGATGTGAAGGGTGATTTGACGGCTGGTGGTCCGGTGGTCCTGGGTGCCGGCCCTGCTCCTGCCCGCTGTCGGCTGCCGTCAGTTCCAGCCTCATTACTCCTGTCTGTGATGGAGTGATAACTCACTTGGAAGACAGAACAACCTTCACCTTCTCCATAACTTGCTTATTTTTCTGGCTTTTGTCCCAGAAGTGGATTCTGTATGTTCAGGTGGTTTTGGGGGTCAGTATCTGGGGGTCTTTGAGAAGTTTATTGTGTAGAGAGAATTGGGTGATACAAAGTAATAAAGGGGGGTCTTAATAATCCGACGCCGGGGTCTGAGCTACATGAGCACCACGTGAGATGTGTGTGCAGATGGCGGACGTTCCTCTGACCGCCATCAATACTGTCTCCAGAACGAAGACGCCCCCTATAGGGAGCTGAATGTGAACGTGCTGCCATCAATGCAAAGTATCATTACCTATGGACACATTGGAAAAGTGCAATCAATCATTGACGCTACAAATGTCTCCAGCGCGTAATTCTGCTGCGGTCGCGGAATTAGGAGTGTCCAAATATTGCAGAACTGCGATAACATACATATCTTCATTTAGTGTCCTGATTATTGCCATACATGCCGCCATACTGTGCACAAATAATCTCGTACCGTGTCCCAATACAGCAGTGAAAAAAAAACAAAGTAAATAATCTCCCAGTGGTCTGATAATTACATCCATACAGAATCCAAACTTCACCATATGGCGTCCAAATAAATGCTCTCCTACGGCGCCGTGCTGTGATAAATGGTTCTATACAGTGGCAAAATAAATATTCCCATATCAATACTGCAGGGCGATAAAAAATAAAAACACTGCAAAAAATAATCTCATTGTGTTCTGACACAGCGGACCATACAGTGTCCAAATAACCTGTGTTCTGATAAGTATTCCTATAGAAAGAATCTGATACATGGCTGTGAACAATGGTTCTTCATAGTGGAAAGGGTTACTATGTTGTGTCAGAATGAATAATCTCAGGTTGTGTTTTCATAAATATCGCCATATAGTGCCAAATATATATCTTCATAGCGTCCTCATTATTGCCATGTATATTCTAAATGTATAATCTCATAGTGTGCAGATATATAACACATTATTATCATGCTTTACTCTGCAAATATTGCTACATAGTGCCCATGAGCTAATCTGCTATAATGTCCTGAAGAAAGGCCGTTCGTTGAGCATTCGCTCTTATTCTTAATGAGTATTTCCATTTAAGAATCACAATATTTTTTTTTTTATATTTTGTTTGGGTAAAAATGTTTATTTTCACCATTATAAAATGTAATTTTTCTTTAATATTTAACATTTTTCATATATTCTATCAGCCGCTGTGAGATGCTGCTTTTTATTTTTTGGTGTGTAAGTGTCAGAGCAAATATGGCGGCCACAGGGCGTAGGAGGCTGAACAGTGTCTGACCCCATCCCCTGTGCTTGCGGCTGCCTCTGCTGTGAACTGTGACCCCTGAGCCGCCCTGGTCACTGCTGACGGTGGAGCCGGCGCCATTGTGTTGTAGCCCAGCATCCTGCGCTGGGCTACATGTTCCCTCTGTCACCATTACATATAGTGATCAGTTGGAAAGCGAGCTTGATATTCATGGTATGTGTCAGCAGCTGCGCCCCCTAGTGTTTAAAAGTTAAAAATATCAACATTTTTTATTTATTATTACATTACATTATGGGCACTGTCCCCATTGGGGCTCACAAGCTACTTTCCTTATCAGTCTTTGGAGTGTGGGAGGAAACCGGAGAACCCGGAGGAAACCCGAGGACCTGGAGGAAACCCACCCAAGCAAGGGGAGAACATACAAACTCCTGGCAGAGGTTGTCCTTGGGGGGATTTGAAACCAGGACCCCAGCACTGCAGTGCTATCCACTGAGCCACCGTGGTTACTCTACTAAAGAGTTTTTTTTTCTTGTTTTATATTATTGAAAACAAATACAAATTAAAACTTTAATACTTGATATTGTTTCAATTGTTGAAAAAAAAAACTATTTAGTCTTTTTATGCCACATTCCCTTTAAGCTTTTACCCTCCAGACTTCTTCCTCTGAAGTCCTACTTGGTTTTGTAAGTATCGGAGCAATTTCTGTGCAATTGGATTGGACCGATATCCATCTGAATTGGAATTTGCCAATGGCCATTTGATCAGATCGATCTCTGATCTGCATTAAAATTCCGTCTTCCAATCGCAATGATTGTGGCCAACGCCGATAAGACGGGTTTATAAGACAGGAAGGAAGGGATTTAGTTTAGGACGATCGTAACAGATGAGAATTGGTTTGTGACCCGACAAAATATCTGTCCAATCCTGACCAATTCCATCAGATTGATTGGAGGAAATCAGCGAATCCAGATTTAAAGGGATCCTGAAATGTAACTTTATGCATTAAAAAAATGTAACATTTCGCAGATACAAATCCATTGCAGAAATAAGATAAATCTCCCACATTCCCTGGTATCCGATGTCTCGCTTTGTGCCCGGTATGTACCTGCAGCAAATTACAGCCAAACTCCAAGATAAGGGAGGGCGGAAGGGTGCGCCGTGCGGTCAAGGTGATGCTAAGGATAAGGCAAAGCTCTGGAAATGAGACTTGCCATCGCTCATTACCAGTCCGGGGGGCGCAGTGCAAACATTACGAGCCCACCTTATTACATCCGCATAGGAAAACCGCGCCGCGTCCTCCTAGTAACATTTATTAAAGATGTGGATCTAAAGTCGGAGCCTTCAGCTCTTATTTCCATCAAAAGCCGAACGGGAGATGGATCAGATAAGAAATGTTTAAGTTGTTCTTGAATGTCGGCCTGAGCGGGAAAGACGAGATAACCAGATTACAAAGTCATTTCCCTGCTCCCCGGATCCTGCACGGCTGATGGATCCAAACAGAAAACAGAGCAAAACTCGTAACAATGTATCGCGTCAATGCTGCGCTCAGGTATCATCCAACGCAGCAGGAAAAAGGGCGATTTAAAGGGGTCGTCCAGATGGAGAGAAAAATGGCTGTAATGTGCTTAAAGGGGTCTTTCAGATGGATAAAAGAATGTCTGTAATTTGCTTAAAGGGGTCTTTCAGGGAGAGAAAAAATTGGTTGTAACGTGCTTAAAGGGGTCGTTCAGAGAGAGAAAAAAGTGGCTGTAACGTGCTTAAAGGGGTCGTTCAGAGAGAGAAAAAAATGGTTGTAACGTGTTTAAAGGGGTCGTTCAGAGAGAGAAAAAAATGGTTGTAACGTGCTTAAAGGGGTCGTTCAGAGAGAGAAAAAAATGGTTGTAACGTGTTTAAAGGGGTCGTTCAGAGAGAGAAAAAAATGGTTGGAACGTGCTCAAAGGGGTCGTACAGAGAGAGAAAAAAATGGTTGTAACGTGCTTAAAGGGGTCGTTCAGAGAGAGAAAAAAATGGTTGTAATGTGCTTAAAGGGGTCGTACAGAGAGAGAAAAAAATGGTTGTAACGTGCTTAAAGGGGTCGTCCAGATGGATAAAAAAATGGTTGTAATGTGCTTAAAGGGGTCGTTCAGAGAGAGAAAAAAGTGTTTTTTTCCAACTCAGTGGTTCTATTTATAAGAGTATGTCCAATAGTGGACAACCCCTTTAAGAGCAGTGATCACCAGGTTCTCCCTACATGTATAGTGCAAGATGGTTGTGATGGAAATGTCCTCTGCACTGCAGAAAGTGACAATGGGAAGGGGTTAATATTTAACTTTTTGTGCCGCATCATTAGATAAACTACAATATTAGAAAGAAATTAGAAGAAAATTTGTATAAAAGTAATAACTTTATTGGTAGAAGTCAGGACGCAGGAAACCGTCATCAGGCAGGTCCTGACTGTTACTTGTTCAATTACCTAATAAAAATAGTAATTTTGAGCCTTTTCCCAACATGTTTCCCTTATAAATCCTTGACTTTTTGTCTTTTCTCTGTAACTTTTTGCTGCGGGAATATCTGATAACAAACACAACTTTATAAACTTTTCCTGATTTCTCCCGGTGAAAGGACTCTGGACATGGAGCCGCTCCTGCGGACTTATAAATAAAAGCCCCTGATTGAAATCTGCATCTTATAAATAAATTGTTGCAAGACGACAAAGTCACGGAACGGCGCGCCATCAATCAAACATGGCGCCCTGATGGTAAAGTCCGTAATGAGCGCCTCGTAGGGAGGGTCAGGGCCGGCGCAGGACACCGAGCGCTGCACAACGACGTGAGAACAAAACACAATTACTCCGAAAAGTCACGGGGGAGACGGGGGAGGGGGGTGTTACTAAGTCGTCTTGGATGCGTATCTGATCCTCGTTATTGAGATTACATTAATATCAGGACATCGTACTTTGCTGCCCCCCAGGGACCCCCAGAAAGGCCTAGAACAGGCTCAGGTTCCCGAGTCCTGGCTCAAGAGCTATCAAAACAGGGCTGATTTCAAAGAGAGATGAAGCACATTGCCTCTTCGGAGACCGAGCAGAGGGGGAAGTGTTATGTTTTTTTTACGGTGAAATGCGGCTCGCCACGATTGGAAGCGGCACCGGGAAATGAGAACAAATGGTGTTAAATCCATTAGTAAGTGCACATGTTGTGTGCAAAATAATAGAAGGTTAACAGCTAGTAGGGAAACCGTGTCAAGCTCGTAAATTCCCCCCCCCGCCCTCCCAGCGCCGCTCCAGCGCATTTTACCAGATGCTGAACTTTGGCATCGACCAGTAACTTGGATTTCAGTGCAGATTCATTACTGGACTTAGCAACATTACAATTATTCTTCATCGGCCAAATTATCATTTCCTGCAACTTTCCTGGCAGATTAGACAAGGGCCTGCTGCTGTTAGAAGGGGGCCGCCGTGGGATGGGATATGCTGCAGCACAGGCCCCATGTTGTACCGTCTGCGGACGACGCTCACATTCCTGCTTTTACTTTCGTTCTGACCCGTTATTTTCTGATCGCCTCTTGCACGATTGTGATTGACGGTTGTCAGCATTCGGCTCCCAGAGCGATGCACCGTCTGCCGTATGGGGTGGATTACCGGAGGGCCGTGCGGTGGGCTGCGGTGCATGTATGTACAATGTTAGGAAGAGCCAAGTGCTTACTGCTGTCCAGTAGCAACTAACAGAATTGTGAATTCTGCTCTGGATGAGACCTGAGGATCAGACCTGATGTGGTAGAAGATCACTAACGTTGGTGGGCATTGCAGCTGGCAGTGACGTAGCGCGGCCGCCAGCGATCAGGACAGTACAAGTGTTTTGCATCCTGTAACCCATCAACCGCTGCCATTCCCTGAATCCCTTACAATTTAGAAAATAAAAGATTATACTTTGTTATATTTTTTCTGCATTTTATTTATTACATTTTTATGTAACTATCGATGTAAATACTTTCATGCCCAAAAATGACAAAAGTATTCTCGGAGTGATACCTTTATTGGCTAAACAGGAAAAAAAAATATATATATATATGTGCAAGCTTTCAGAGCACAGAGGCTCCTTCTTCAGGCCATATTACAAATGAATTCATAAGACAAAAGGCTCAACATTTAAGAGATGTTACAGCGAGACATTTGTTCATGAGATGGAAGGGGTGATGCCTCCTAATGATAAGTCAAAGTGAGCAAAGTTAGGGTTTTTAGTTGCACATGGCAAATCTGTGGGAATGTTTAATTATTTGGAGAGCATCTGGTGGAGGTGCGAATTGAATCCATGTAGTGAGTCATAAATCCAGGTGTTAGATTGAGTCCTGTTGTCAAGGAATTGAACATCTTTATCAATTTGAATTCCCAAATTTTTCTCTCTCTGTCGTCCTTGAAATGACCTTTTAGTACTAAAACTTTTAGATCAGTCACACAGAGTCCCCGGCCAGAGAAATGTTTTCCCACAGGTGTGTCCAGTTCATTCTTAATTGTGTGTCTGTGTAAATTCATTCTCGTTTGCAGCCTTTGCATAGTTTCTCCAATATAAACTCCTTCCGGGCACCTTGTACATTGTATCATGTCACCACATTAGAGGATGGACATGAAAAGACATCCATGCTTTTGTAGTCCTGATGTGTGTTGGGTATGCAGACTGTATTTGATGGTAATATGTGGGTACAAGTTTTGCATTTTTTGTTTTTACATGGGAATGTGCCCGTCACTGATGGTGATCAGAGGACACTTCTGACAAGGAGAAACATCAAAATCATGGATGTCTTTTCATGTACAATGTCATTTCAAGGACGACAGAGAGAGAAAAAATTGGGAATTCAAATGATAAGCACGTTCAACCCTAACTTTGATCTCTGACTTATTAGGAGGCATCACCCCTTCCACCTCATGAACAAATGTCTCGCTGTAACATCTCTTAAATGTTGAGACTTTTGTCTTATGAATTCATTTGTAATATCGCCTGAAGAAGGAGCCTCTGTATATATATATATATATATATATATTGCCTGAAGAAGGAGCCTCTGTATATATATATATATATATATATATATATATATTGCCTGAAGAAGGAGCCTCTGTATATATATATATATATATATTGCCTGAAGAAGGAGCCTCTGTATGTGTATATATATTGCCTGAAGAAGGAGCCTCTGTATATATATATATATATATATATATATATATATTGCCTGAAGAAGGAGCCTCTGTATATATATATATATATCTATCGCCTGAAGAAGGAGCCTCTGTATATATGTATATTGCCTGAAGAAGGAGCCTCTGTATATATATACATATATTGCCTGAAGAAGGAGCCTCTGTGTATATATATATATATATTACCTGAAGAAGGAGCCTCTGTATATATATATATATATTGCCTGAAGAAGGAGCCTCTGTATATATATATATTGCCTGAAGAAGGAGCCTCTGTATATATATATATTGCCTGAAGAAGGAGCCTCTGTATATATATATATTGCCTGAAGAAGGAGCCTCTGTATATATGTATATTGCCTGAAGAAGGAGCCTCTGTATATATATATTTGCCTGAAGAAGGAGCCTCTGTATATACAGTTATATGAAAAAGTTTGGGCACCCCTATTAATCTTAAGCTTAATGTTTTATATAAATTGGTGTTTTTGCAGCAGCTATTTCAGTTTGATCTATGTAATAACTGTTGGACACAGTAATGTTTCTGCCTTGAAATGAGGTTTATTGTACTAACAGAAAATGTGCAATCTGCATTCAAACAAAATTTGACAGGTGCATAAGTATGGGCACCTCACCAGAAAAGTGACATTAATATTTAGTAGATCCTCCTTTTGCAAAAATAACAGCCTCTAGTCGCTTCCTGTAGCTTTTAATGATTTCCTGGATCCTGGATGAAGGTATTTTTGACCATTCCTCTTTACAAAACAATTCCAGTTCAGTTAAGTTTGATGGTCGCCGAGCATGGACAGCCCTCTTCCAATGATCCCACAGATGTTCAATGATATTCAGGTCTGGGGACTGGGATGGCCATTCCAGAACATTGTAATTGTTCCTCTGCATGAATGCCTGAGTAGATTTGGAGCGGTGTTTTGGATCATTGTCTTGCTGAAAGATCCATCCCCTGCGTAACTTCAACTTTATCACTGATTCTTGAACATTATTGTCAAGAATCTGCTGATACTGAGTGGAATCCATGCGTTCCTCAACTTTAACAAGATTCCCGGTGCCGGCATTGGCCACACAGCCCCAAAGCATGATGGAACCTCCACCAAATTTTACTGTGGGTAGCAAGTGGTTTTCTTGGAATGCTGGGTTTTTTTGCCGCCATGCATAACGCCTTTTTGTATGACCAAACAACTCAATCTTGGTTTCATCAGTCCACAGGACCTTCTTCCAAAAAGAAATTGGCTTCTCCAAATGTGCTTTTGCATACCTCAGCCGACTCTGTTTGTGGCGTGCTTGCAGAAACGGCTTCTTTCGCATCACTCTCCCATACAGCTTCTCCTTGTGCAAAGTGCGTTGTATAGTTGACCGATGCACAGTGACACCATCTGCAGCAAGTTGATGCTGCAGCTCTCTGGAGGTGGTCTGAGGATTGTCCTTGACTGATCTCACCATTCTTCTTCTCTGCCTTTCTGATGTTTTTCTTGGCCTGCCACTTCTGGCCTTAACGAGAACTGTCCCTGTGTTCTTCCATTTCCTTACTATGTTCCTCACAGTGGAAACTGACAGGTTAAATCTCTGAGACAGCTTTTTGTATCCTTCCCCTGAACAACTATGTTGAATAATCTTTGTTTTCAGTTCATTTGACAGTTGTTTTGAGGAGCCCATGATGCCACTCTTCAGAGGAGATTCAAACAGGAGAACAACTTGCAAGTGGCCACTTTAAGTAGCTTTTCTCATGATTGCATACACCTGGCTATGAAGTTCAAAGCTCAATGAGATTAGAAAACCAAAAAAAGTGCTTTAGTAAGTCAGTAAAAAGTAGGTAGGAGGATTTAAAACAAGAAAATGATAAGGGTGCCCATACTTGTGCATCTGTCAAATTTTGTTTGAATGCAGATTGCACATTTTCTGTTAGTGCAATAAACCTCATTTCAAGGCAGAAACATTACTGTGTCCAACAGTTATTACATATATCAAACTGAAATAGCTGTTGCAAAAACACCAATTTTTATAAAACATTAAGCTTAAGATTAATAGGGGTGCCCAAACTTTTTCATATAACTGTATATATATTGCCTGAAGAAGGAGCCTCTGTATATATATATATTGCCTGAAGAAGGAGCCTCTGTATATATATATATTGCCTGAAGAAGGAGCCTCTGTATATATATATATATATATATATTGCCTGAAGAAGGAGCCTCTGTATATATACATATTGCCTGAAGAAGGAGCCTCTGAAAGCTTGCATATATATATTTTTCTGGTTAGCCAATAAAGGGATCACTCCAAGAATATTTTTGTCATTTTTGGGCATAAAAGTATTTACATCGATTTTTCTGGCTAACACGGTGCGACAATATAACATTGTATTGTACATCATATGTAACTATCTCTAAACTTTGCACTACCTTACCTTAAGCCTAACCCTCCATTAGTCCTAATCTTTGCCTTAAGCCTAACCCTAAACCAAACCCTACCCTTGTCCTAATCCTAGCTCTAAGACTAACCCTACTCAGCCTAATCCTAGCCCTATGCCTAACCCTACTCTAGTCCTAATCCTATCTTTAAGACAACCCCTACTCTAGTCCTAATCCTAGCCCTAAACCTAACCCTACCCTAGTCCTAATCCTAGCTTTAAGGCTAACCCTACTCTAGTCCTAATCTTCGCCTTAAATTTAAGGCTACCTTAGTCCTAATCCTAGCCCTATGCCTAACCCTACCATAGTCCTAATCTTAGCTCTAAACCTAACCCTACCATTGTCCTAATCCTAGCCCTAAAACTAGCCCTAATCATAGCTCTAAGCCTAACCCTACCCTAGTCCTAATCCTAGCTCTAAACCTGACCCTAATCTAGTCATAATCCTAGCCCTAGCCCTAAACCTAACCCTAATCTAGTCCTAATCCTAGCCCTAAACCTGACTCTAATCTAGTCCTAATCCTAGCCCTAAACCTGACCCTAATCTAGTCCTAATCCTGACCCTACCCTAGTTCTAATCCTAGCCCCAAATCTGACCCTAATCTAGTCCTAATCGTAGCCCTAATCCTGACCCTAATCTAGTCCTAATCCTAGCTCTAAACCTGACCCTACTCTAGTCCTAATCCTAGCTCTAAACCTGACCCTACTCTAGTCCTAATCCTAGCTATAAAACTAACCCTACCCTATTCCTAATCCTAGCCCTAAGCCTAAACCTTACCCAAGCCTTAATCGCACCCTCTAGCCTTAGTTAAAAAGATATGCAAAAGCACCTGTCAGTAATAAATGATGACAGAATCATGTGCAGAGCAGATTCAATACTATCTTTATTCATTGCCTCGGTTGCTGCCTATGCAGAGTGCAGCAGTCCACACAGGTTTGTTATTGGCTGTGGCTCACTGCATAGGCAGATACTGAGATGACCATGCTCACTTTATTTTACTGAGAACTTTGTTATCTTGGTCACTGCCTATGCAGAGCACAGCAGCAGATATTGAACTCATGAAGACTGCTGCCCTCTGCATAGGCTGCACCACATGTTCACTTAATGCAATGCTTTAAGGATAAGCTCCATTTCTAGCACCTGACATTTGACAGTGAGGACAAGGGGTAATCTTGTGCCCCCCATAGACTTGTAGACTTTGGCACTGAACCCTTTCCCTCCATTTCCGGTGTCCATAACCAAGAAGACTGCTGTACGGGTCATTTTCTAATCCTCAGTAATTTACACCTAGGGGGCGCTGCTCCTGGGTTTATATATGACCTTGTCTATGGTTTACAGGGTAGGAAGGAGAACTTGTTGCTAATCCCCCTAGAGTCAGTGTCCTGTGCTCCACTGATACTTTGGCTGCAGCCCACGGCCGGCCTGAGAACATTGGGGTCTAACCGCTGCCTGTGAGCGGACCCCGTGGCCTGCAGGTGGAGCAGCATTAATGCTCTCGCAGCTTGTTACTCACAGAGCAGTGAAGAGGTGACTGGACGAGAGGGAAATGCGGTCACCTCATCAGCAATATTCAGTCGCGCTGCAGTCGACCATATTATGTTTCCTCGCCCCGGCCAAGCCCTGTGTGAATAGCCGCTCTGTCAGGGACCCCGGGTCTCCCCAGTGAGACCATCAGGAGGTTGTGAGCATGAATGAGCGAGCCTGTGCTGTGGAGTTGACTTTGGTGGGGATGTTAGAAATAACTTTCTGTTTTCCATCAGTGAGTGTGGAAAGAAGAAAACACTTGTACTGACGATTTAATCTGTGCAAAGTCAACGTCTGCTTATGGGAAAACCTCATGACACAGGTAGAAGGTGCAGAGGTCAGTAACTAGGTGGGACAGCTCGTGCTGCATCGCCCCGTGCCACCGCATCACCTCATGCAAGCACTTCGCCCCATCCCGCCAATTCACCCCATGTCGCCACTTTGCCCCATGCATCGCCCCGTGCCACTGCATCGCCTCATGAAACTGCTTTGCCCCATGCTGCTGCTTCACGCCATGCTATTGCATCACCCCATGCCACCGTATCGCCTCATGCAACTGCTTCGCCCCATGCTGCTGCATCACCCCATGCTGTGGCATCACCCCTTGCCACCGTATCGCCTCATGCAACCGCTTCGCCCCATGCCGCCGGTTTGCACTATGCTGCCACTTCGCCCCATGCTGCTGCTTCTCCCCCATGCCACCACTTTGCTCCATGCATCACCCCGTACCACCGCATCACCTCATTCTGCCACTTCACCCCATGCTGCTGCATCGCCCTGGGCCACCGTATCGCCCCATGCCGCCACCTCGACCCATGTTGCCACTTCGCCCCATGCCACCACTTTGCTCCATGCATCACCCTTTACCACCACATTGCCTCATGCTGCCGCTTCACCCCATGCTGCTGCATCGCCCCATGCCACCGTATCGCCTCATGCAACTGCTTCGCCTCATGCTGCCGCTTCACCCCATGCTGCTGCTCGCCCTGGGCCACCATATTGCCCCATGCCGCCAGTTTGCCCTATGCTGCCACTTCGCCCCATGGTGCTGCATCGCCCCATGCCACCCCTTTGCTCCATGCATCACCCCGTACCACCGTATCACCTCATGCTGCCGCTTCACCCCATGCTGCTGCATCGCCCCGGGCCACCGTATCGCCCCATGTCGCCACCTCGACCCATGTTGCCACTTCGTCCCATGCCACCACTTTGCTCCATGCATCACCCTGTACCACCGCATTGCCTCATGCTGCCGCTTCACCCCATGCTGCTGCTCGCCCTGGGCCACCGTATCGCCCCATGCCGCCAGTTTGCCCTATGCTGCCACTTCGCCCCATGGTGCTGCATCGCCCCATGCCACCACTTCGCCCCATGTCACCGATTTGCCCCATGCTGCCATTTAGCCCCTTGCCGCCGCATCTATGCGACTCTAAACTGTATGCACATACAGTAGGTCCCTAAAAATGTCCCCCAAAGCCCCTGATGAAACGTCATGTGATGTTTTGCCTTTGATCACTCGCGGAAGTCACTGGGCCGTCACCTCTTACTTCCTGGTGCAGGTGGGAGGGATCTGATACAGATCTGTGTAACACAGAGAGGAAGTCTCCTGTACAGCTGCAACAACATGAGATACAAAGTAACACAAGAGAAAGGAAATAAATACTGGGATGTAATAATAAATATCCAATGCTCTGACTGCAAGGGGGGTTTCCATCGCAGACATTCATGGCATAACTATGGTTAAGGTATAAAAGTCCAACACGGAGTGGTCAGACCTCGACCAATGAGAGTCTTATTATAAGACATTTAGGGAATTTCTAGTCCCTATGATGGGGAACACCAGGGGCGTCCAGCTTAGTAAAGACTTACTAGTGTACTGGAATTAACAAAGGCGCCCGATCGCAACATATCAGTGTCCTCCTCACAAGTCCACTTTTAGGCATTTCTTCCATTAGTCCATTGTCACAGCTGTGTGTGGAGGGGGCTGGCTACTGATAGTGTCAGTAATGAGCCAGCCCCCTTCTCTGTCTCTGCATTGGATTTAATGGTGAAGGGTCCTGGCTCATTCCAATAGCTCAATCAGCTCACACAGCTATAGTAGCGTACTGACTCATGAATGCTCTCCTGCCTCATACTAAAGCTGGGACTGGAGCTGCCGGGACGCTGAAGTCAGCTGCACCAGAAGAGGACGCCGCACGGCGGGGGAGCGGAGGGAAGAGGAGCAGAATCAGGGGAATGGGGTACAGGATAAGTGACATGTATACCAGGATAGGGAGATACATACCATATATACCAGGATGGGGGACATACAAGTGCATCTCACTAAATTAGAATATCATCAAAAAGTTAATTTATTTCATTTCACTTCTGGCGTTGTCTATTGGTCATGAGTGGCCTGACACAAGGAATGTGACACTTGTAGCCCATGTCCTGGATACGTCTGTGTGTGGTGGCTCTTGAAGCAATGACTCCAGCAGCAGTCCGCTCCTTGTGAATCTCCCACAAATGTATGAATGGCCTTTTCTTAACAATCCTTTCCAGGCTGCGGTTATCCCGGTTGCTTGTGCACCTTTTTCTGCCACGTTTTTTCCTTCCACTCAACTTTCCATTATTATGCTTGGATACAGCACTCTGTGAGCTGCCAGCTTCTTTAGCAATGATCTTTTGTGGCTTACCCTCCTTGTGGAGTGTGTCAATGACTGCCTTCTGGACATCTGTCAAGTCAGCAGTCTTCCCCCTGATTGTGGAGCCTACTGAAACAGACTAAGGGACCTTTTCAAAGGCTTAGTAAGCATTTGCAGGTGTTTTTTGTTAATTATTCTAATTTACTGAGATAATAACTTTTGTGTTTTCATTGGCTGTAAGCCATAATCATCAACATTAACAGAAATAAACATGTGAAATAGATCCCTCTGTGTGTAATGACTCTATATAATAGATCCCTCTGTGTGTAATGACTCTATATAATAGATCCCTCTGTGTGTAATGACTCTATATAATAGATCCCTCTGTGTGTAATGACTCTATATAATAGATCCCTCTGTGTGTAATGACTCTATATAATAGATCCCTCTGCGTGTAATGACTCTATATAATAGATCGCTCTGTGTATAATGACTCTATATAATAGATCCCTCTGTGTATAATGACTCTATATAATAGATCCCTCTATGTGCAATGACTCTATATAATAGATCCCTCTGTGTGTAATGACTCTATATAATACATCCCCCTGTGTGTAATGACTAGTGTTGAGCCACCCCCGTAGTGTTCGGGTTCGGTTCGGTTCGTCGAACACCTTAGAACACCGTCGAACACCGTTAAAACCAATGGCAGGCAAACAAAAACACATAGAAACACATAGAAAACACCTGCAAAGGTGTCCAAAAGCTGACAAACTGCTCAGAAGACACTCTCTTTAAAAAAGCCGGCCGGCAAATTCAGCAGCGGCATACACCGGTACCCGACAATTTAGACAAGAAGGAATAGAGCATCACACATAGATTAGATAGATAGAAACATGTCAGTCACACATATAAGAAGCACAGTGACAGTGTTGGTTACTGCACTTGTCATTTAGTGTAAAGGATTTATTAAAAAAAATATTAGTGTTTTCATGCACCGTCTCTTTAAAAAAGCCGGCCGGCAATTCAGCATCTGTACCCGACAATTTAGAACAGAAAGAATAGAGCTTCACACATAGATTAGATAGATAGAAACATGTCAGTCACATATATAATAAGTACAGTGATAGTGTTGCTTACTGTACTTGTCATTTAGTGTAAAGGATTTATTTAAAAAAATAATAGTGTTTTCATGCACCGTCTCTTTAAAAAAGCCGGCCGGCAATTCAGCAGCGGTACCCGACAATTTAGAACAGAAAGATAGAGCTTCACACATAGATTAGATAGATAGAAACATGTCAGTCACATATATATGAAGTACAGTGACAGTGTTGGTTACTGTACTTGTCATTTAGTATTAAAATAAAGGATTTATTATTAAAAAAATTGGCGTGGGGTTCCCCTTAATTTTAGGCTCTAGCGGAGGTTAAGCAGACGGCTGGGGCAGATGTTTGAAGCCTGGGAAGGGGGTAATACCCACGGAGCTTCCCAGGCTACTAATATCAGCCCCCAGCTGAATACCTAGCCTTTACTAGCTATTAAAATGGGGGACCCCCCCAAAAAAATGACGTGGGGTCCCCCCTAATTTAATAGCTAGCAAAGGCTAGGCAGACAGCTGGGGGCTGATATTAATAGCCCAGGAAGGGAGCCATGAATATTGGACCCCTCCCAGGCTAGAAACACCAGCCGTCAGCCGCCCCAGAAATGGCGCATTCATAGGATGCGCCAATTCTGGCACTTAGCCTCGCTCTTCCCACTGCCCTGTAGCGGTGGCAGTGGGGTAATAGGGTTGGGGTTGATGTCAGCTTATAATGCCAGCTGACATCAAGCCCAGGTTAGTAATGGAGAGGCGTCTATAAGACACCCCCATTACTAACCCCATAGTCAAAGTTAAAAAAAACACAAACACCCAGAATAAAGTCCTTTAATTGAAATAAAGACACAATCCTTTATTGTTCTAAATTAAACCATACTTACCATCACGCCCATTCCAGCTGAAGCCAACGATCTCCTGCAATAAAAGAAAAATAATAAAGCAACATCATCCTTACCTTTCCATGGTTCCCACGACAGCTTCAGCTCTGCTACATCGAGATGACAGGCTGGACCGCAGCAGAACGCTGCCATCCAGCCTGTCATCCCGCAGACACTGAGAAGCGCAGGCTTGCTTGCGCTGCTCAGCGTCTCTCTGTGACGACATCCAGATGAGCCGAGTTCATGTCCAATGAACTCGGCTCACCTCATGCACGTCACTGACAGCGTGGGAGAATTCTCCTGCACTCAGCACTTCAGCGTGAGAATTTTCCCACGCTGTCAGTGACGTGCATGAGGTGAGCCGAGTTCATTGGACATGACCTCGGCTCATCTGGATGCCGTCACAGCGAGACAGTGAGGAGCGCAAGCATGCCTGCGCTTCTCAGTGTCTGCGGGATGACAGACTGGATGGCAGCGTTCTCCTGCGGTCCAGCCAGTCATCTCGATGTAGCAGAGCTGAAGCTGTCGTGGGAACCATGGAAAGGTAAGGATGAGGTTGGTTTATTATTTTTCTTTTATTGCAGGAGATCGTTGGCTTCAGCTGGAATGGGTGTGATGGTAAGTATGGTTTAATTTAGAACAATAAAGAATTGTGTCTTTATTTCAATTAAAGGACTTTATTCTGGGTGTTGTGTTTTTTTTAAATACTTTACTAGAAATTCATGGTGGTCATGTCTAATACTGGCGTGACCCCATGAATTTTGGGCTTGGGGCCAGCTGATAATGCCAAGCTGGCCTTAACCCCTTTATTACCCAGTGAGCCACCGCACCAGGGCCCTGGATGAGTTGGGTACAGCGCCAGAAGATGGCGCTTCTATGAACGCGTCATTTTCCGGGGTGGCTGCGGACTGCAATTTGTAGCGGGGGGGGGCCCAGAAAGCTTGGGCCTCCCTGCGCTGCAGATTCCAGCCCCCAGCTGCCTAGTTGTACCTGGCTGGACACAAAAACAGGGCGAAGCCCCACGTACTTTTTTTTAAATTATTTCAGGAAATTCATGAAATAATTTTAAAAAAATTGACGTGGGGCTTCGCACTATATTTGTGTCCAGCCAGGTACAGCAGGCAGGAACGGGCTGCCCCCAACCACCAGCTGCCTATTTGTACCTGGCCGGACACAACAATATAGGGAAGCCCTTTTTTTCTTAATTATTTCATGAAATAATTTAAAGAAAATTGACGTGGGGCTTCGCCCTGTTTTTGTGTCCAGCCAGGTACAACTAGGCAGCTGGGGGCTGGAATCCGCAGCGCAGGGAGGCCCAAGCTTTCTGGGCCACCCCCGCTGCAAATTGCAGTCCGCAGCCACCCCGGAAAATGGCGCGTTCATAGAAGCGCCATCTTCTGGCGCTGTACCCAACTCATCCAGGGCCCTGATGCGGTGGCTCACTGGGTAATAAAGGGGTTAGGGCCAGCTTGGCATTATCAGCTGGCCCTAAGCCCGAAATTCATGGGGTCACGCCAATATTAGACATGACCGCCATGAATTTCTAGTAAAGTATTTAAAAAAAACACAACACCCAGAAAAAAGTCCTTTAATTGAAATAAACACACAATTCTTTATTGTTCTAAATTAAACCATACTTACCATCACGCCCATTCCAGCTGAAGCCAACGATCTCCTGCAATAAAAGAAAAATAATAAAGCAACATCATCCTTACCTTTCCATGGTTCCCATGACAGCTTCAGCTCTGCTACATCGAGATGACAGGCTGGACCGCAGCAGAACGCTGCCATCCAGCCTGTCATCCCGCAGACACTGAGAAGCGCAGGCATGCTTGCGCTCCTCAGTGTCTCTCTGTGAGGGCATCCAGATGAGCCGAGTTAATGTCCAATGAACTCGGCTCACCTCATGCACGTCACTGACAGCGTGGGAAAATTCTCCTGCACTCAGCGCTTCAGCGTGGGAGAATTCTCACACTGAAGCGCTGAGTGCAGGAGAATTCTCCCACGCTGTCAGTGACGTGCAGGAGGTGAGCTGAGTTCATTGGACATGAGCTCACCTTATGCACGTCACTGACAGCGTGGGAAAATTCTCCTGCACTCAGCGCTTCAGCGTGAGAATTCTCCCACGCTGTCAGTGACGTGCATGAGGTGCGCCGAGTTCATTGGACATGACCTCGGCTCATCTTTATGCCGTCACAGTGAGACACTGAGGAGCACAAGCATGCCTGCGCTTCTCAGTGTCTGCGGCATGACAGGCTGGATGGCAGCGTTCTGCTGCGGTCCAGCCTGTCATCTCGATGTAGCAGAGCTGAAGCTGTCGTGGGAACCATGGAAAGGTAAGGATGAGGTTGCTTTATTATTTTTCTTTTATTGCAGGAGATCGTTGGCTTCAGCTGGAATGGGCGTGATGGTAAGTATGGTTTAATTTAGAACAATAAAGGATTGTGTCTTTATTTCAATTAAAGGACTTTATTCTGGGTGTTTGTGTTTTTTTTAACTTTGACTATGGGGTTAGTATTGGGGGTGTCTTATAGACGCCTCTCCATTACTAACCTGGGCTTGATGTCAGCTGGCATTATAAGCTGACATCAACCCCAGCCCTATTACCCCACTGCCACCGCACCAGGGCAGCGTGGAAGAGCGAGGCTAAGTGCCAGAATTGGCGCATCCTATGAATGCGCCATTTCTGGGGCGGCTGACGGCTGGTGTTTCTAGCCTGGGAGGGGGCCAATATTCATGGCTCCCTTCCTGGGCTATTAATATCAGCCCCCAGCTGTCTGCCTAGCCTTTGCTAGCTATTAAATTAGGGGGGACCCCACGTCATTTTTTTGGGGGGGTCCCCCATTTTAATAGCTAGTAAAGACTAGGTATTCAGCTGGGGGCTGATATTAGTAGCCTGGGAAGCTCCGTGGATATTACCCCCTTCCCAGGCTTCAAACATCTGCCCCAGCCGTCTGCTTAACCTCCGCTAGAGCCTAAAATTAAGGGGAACCCCACGCCAATTTTTTTAATAATAAATCCTTTATTTTAATACTAAATGACAAGTACAGTAACCAACACTATCACTGTACTTATTATATGTGTGACTGACATGTTTCTATCTATCTAATCTATGTGTGAAGCTCTATTCTGTCTGTTATAAATTGTCGGGTACCGCTGCTGAATTGCCGGCCGGCTTTTTTAAAGAGACGGTGCATGAAAACACTATTATTTTTTTTGATAAATCCTTTACGCTAAATGACAAGTACAGTAAGCAACACTGTCACTGTACTTATTATATATGTGACTGACATGTTTATATCTATCTAATCTATGTGTGAAGCTCTATTCTTTCGGTTCTAAATTGTCGGGTACCGGTGTATGCCGCTGCTGAATTGCCGGCTTTTCATGTTTCACTGTGAGCACAGTTCCCATCGATTTGGGCAATCACTGTAATGCCACAACCACCATGGCTGTGGCATTACAGTGAGTGGCAGACAATCCCTGCATGATTGGTGCTCTAAATAGCGCCAGACATGCAGGACACGCTTTTGGTGCACGAACAGTTATCGAACATAACCTCGAACAGCCGAATTTTTTGCAAATCGTTCGGGTTCGTCGAACAACTCGAACACCGCCCAAAACAGCTCGAATTTGAGATTGGCGAACAGTTCTAGTCGAACACCGCTCATCTCTAGTAATGACTCTATATAATAAATCCCTCTGTGTGTAATGACTCTATATAATAGATCCCTCTGTGTGTAATGACTCTATATAATAGATCGGTCTGCGTGTAATGACTCTATATAATAGATCCCTCTGTGTGTAATGACTATATAATAGATCCCTCTGCATGTAATGACTGTATATAATAGATCCTTCTGTGTGTAATGACTCTATATAATAGATCCCTCTGTGTGTAATGACACTATATAATAGATCCCTCTGTGTGTAATGACTCTATGTAATAGATCCCTCTGTGTGTAATGACACTATATAATAGATCCCTCTGTGTGTAATGACTCTATGTAATAGATCCCTCTGTGTGTAATGACACTATATAATAGATCCCTCTGTGTGTAATGACTCTATGTAATAGATCCCTCTGTGTGTAATGACTCTATATAATAGATCTCTCTGTGTGTAATGACTCTATAATAGATCCCTCTGTGTGTAATGACTCTATATAATAGATCCCTCTGTGTGTAATGACTCTATATAATAGATCTCTCTGTGTGTAATGACTCTATAATAGATCCCTCTGTGTGTAATGACTCTATATAATAGATCCCTCTGTGTGTAATGACTCTATATAATAGATCCCTCTGTGTGTAATGACTCTATATAATAGATCGGTCTGCGTGTAATGACTCTATATAATAGATCCCTCTGTGTGTAATGACTATATAATAGATCCCTCTGCATGTAATGACTCTATATAATAGATCCCTCTGTGTGTAATGACTCTATATAATAGATCCCTCTGTGTGTAATGACTCTATATAATAGATCCCTCTGTGTGTAATGACTCTATATAATAGATCCCTCTGTGTAATGACTCTATATAATAGATCACTCTGTCTGTAATGACTCTATATAATAGATCCCTCTGTGTGTAATGACTCTATATAATAGATCCCTCTGTGTGTAATGACTCTATATAATAGATCCCTCTGTGTGTAATGGCTCTATATAATAGATCCCTCTGTGTGTAATGACTCTATATAATAGATCCCTCTGTGTGTAATGGCTCTATAGAATAGATCCCTCTGCGTTTTCTAACTCTATATAATAGATCGCTCTGTGTGTAATGACTCTATATAATAGATCCCTCTGTGTGTAATGACTCTATATAATAGATCCCTCTGCGTGTAATGACTCTATATAATAGATCCCTCTGTGTGTAATGACTCTATATAATAGATCACTCTGTGTGTAATGACTCTATAGAATAGATCCCTCTGTGTGTAATGACTCTATATAATAGATCGCTCTGTGTGCAATGACTCTATGTAATAAATCCCTCTGTGTGTAATGACTCTATATAATAGATCCCTCTGTGTGTAATGACTCTATATAATAGATCACTCTGTGTGTAATGACTCTATAGAATAGATCCCTCTGTGTGTAATGACTCTATATAATAGATCGCTCTGTGTGCAATGACTCTATATAATAGATCACTCTGTGTGTAATGACTCTATAGAATAGATCCCTCTGTGTGTAATGACTCTATATAATAGATCCCTCTGTGTGTAATGACTCTATATAATAGATCCCTCTGTGTGTAATAACTCTATATAATAGATCCCTCTGTGTGTAATGACTCTATATAATAGATCCCTCTGCGTGTAATGATTCTATATAATAGATCCCTCTGCGTGTAATGACTCTATATAATAGATCCCTCTGTGTGTAATGACTCTATATAATAGATCCCTCTGTGTGTAATGACTCTATATAATAGATCCCTCTGTGTGTAATGACTCTATATAATAGATCCCTCTGTGTGTAATGACTCTATATAATAGATCCCTCTGTCTGTAATGACTCTATATAATAGATCCCTCTGTGTGTATTGACTCTATAGAATAGATCCCTCTGTGTGTAATGACTCTATATAATAGATCACTCTGTGTGTAATGACTCTATAGAATAGATCCCTCTGTGTGTAATGACTCTATATAATAAATCCCTCTGTGTGTAATGACTCTATATAATAGATCCCTCTGTGTGTAATGACTCTATATAATAGATCGCTCTGTGTGTAATGGCTCTATATAATAGATCGGTCTGCGTGTAATGACTCTATATAATAGATCCCTATGCGTGTAATGACTATATAATAGATCCCTCTGCATGTAATGACTGTATATAATAGATCCTTCTGTGTGTAATGACTCTATATAATAGATCCCTCTGTGTGTAATGACACTATATAATAGATCCCTCTGTGTGTAATGACTCTATGTAATAGATCCCTCTGTGTGTAATGACACTATATAATAGATCCCTCTGTGTGTAATGACTCTATGTAATAGATCCCTCTGTGTGTAATGACTCTATATAATAGATCTCTCTGTGTGTAATGACTCTATATAATAGATCCCTCTGTGTGTAATGACTCTATATAATAGATCCCTCTGTGTGTAATGACACTATATAATAGATCCCTCTGTGTGTAATGACTCTATGTAATAGATCCCTCTGTGTGTAATGACTCTATATAATAGATCACTCTGTGTGTAATGACTCTATATAATAGATCCCTGTGTGTAATAACTCTATATAATAGATCACTCTGTGTGTAATGACTCTATAGAATAGATCCCTCTGTGTGTAATGACTCTATATAATAGATCACTCTGTGTGTAATGACTCTATATAATAGATCTCTCTGTGTGTATTGACTCTATATAATAGATCCCTCTGTGTGTAATGACTCTATATAATAGATCCCTCTGTGTGTAATAACTCTATATAATAGATCCCTCTGTGTGTAATGACTCTATATAATAGATCCCTCTGTGTGTAATGTCTCTATATAATAAATCACTCTGTGTGTAATGACTCTATATAATAGATCCCTCTGTGTGTAATGACTCTATATAATAGATCCCTCTGTGTGTAATGACTCTATATAATAGATCGCTGTCTGTAATGACTCTATATAATAGATCCCTCTGTGTGTAATGACTCTATATAATAGATCCCTGTGTGTAATGACTCTATATAATAGATCCCTCTGTGTGTAATGACTCTATATAATAGATCCCTCTGTGTGTAATGACTCTATATAATAGATCCCTCTGTGTGTAATGGCTCTATATAATAGATCCCTCTGTGTGTAATGACTCTATATAATAGATCGCTCTGTGTGTAATGACTCTATATAATAGATCCCTCTGTGTGTAATGACTCTATATAATAGATCTCTCTGTGTGTAATGACTCTATATAATAGATCCCTCTGCGTGTAATGACTCTATTTAATAGATCCCTCTGTGTGTAATGACTCTATATAATAGATCCTTCTGTGTGTAATGACTCTATATAATAGATCCCTCTGTGTGTAATGACTCTATATAATAGATCCCTCTGCGTGTAATGACTCTATATAATAGATCCCTCTGTGTGTAATGACTCTATATAATAGATCCCTCTGTGTGTAATGGCTCTATATAATAGATCCCTCTGCGTGTAATGACTCTATATAATAGATCCCTCTGTGTGTAATGACTCTATATAATAGATCCCTCTGTGTGTAATGGCTCTATATAATAGATCCCTCTGTGTGTAATGACTCTATATAATAGATCCCTCTGTGTGTAATGGCTCTATATAATAGATAGCTCTGTGTGTAATGACTCTATATAATAGATCCCTCTGTGTGTAATGACTCTATATAATATAGGAGTGTCACTTTTTGTATTGAAGAACTGAAATAAATAAACTTTTTGATGATATTATAATTTAGTGAGAAGCACTTGTATATACCAGGATGGGGGATATATATACAGTGGTGTAACTTGAAGGTTGTGGGTTCCAATGCAAAAAGCTCCAATTATTACAGGTCTGTAGTATAATAGGCATTTTATATGGACCTTTTTGGCCCCTTAAGCTCGAGGGTCCGGGTGCGATTGCAACCTCTGCACCTATTGTAGTTACTCTCCTGCATATATACCAGGATGGGGGACACATTTTGCAGCGGGGCCCGTCGGACTCTAGTTACAGCAGTGTCTGGAAGCCTTCGGTGCACATGATCTGAGCTGAGGACCGCAGAGACGTCTGTCCATCATCTCGGAGCCTTTGATTATTGGAGAATAAATCATGGAGAATAAATCATGGAGCCAGCCATCCTCCTCTCCCTGGTACCAGGGTCCAAGTCTTTGTTTCTTTTGGCAACTTTCTCCAGGTATCGGGTGATTGACGGTGAAGGTCACGGACGGTCAGATCGGAGCGTTGCACGTGATGGCTCCGCAGGCCGGACCCCAGGAGCAGCTCTCTGATCGCCACGTTTCCCTCCTCCGGGATCAGATCTGCTCCATGTTGTGGCTGCTCCATGTTCTCCATGTCATAACACCGGGGATGCGCCATCATAAATCTCCGCTCACCTGTTGGAGCTGAAATCGGCTGGCGGCAGGATGACATTATAATCTCGGCTGCAGACTCGCCCCCTCCTCTCCAGCCGCAGCCATCTTTGCCGGCGAGCTCCGTCTGCAATGTTTTTCCATCCTGTTCTCCGTGATCCGAGACCGTCCAGTGTCTGCGCCGCCGTCCAACACATGTCCCCGTATTATGTCTGATCTTCTCTATAAAGACCCTCGGGCGCAGCCAAGTCCCCCAGACATCGGCATGTGAAAACCGCCAACAGGACTTTGTGTCAAACCATAGGGAGGTTTCTAGAGAAATCTGTGATTTCAGGAACTAAAAGGACAATTTCGTCTTTTTCCCGCAATGATACAATAATATTACGTCTTCATAGTGCAAAGAAAAGACGTCAAATCTGTCAACTGCTGAACGATCTGGGAAAGAGACCGAGGCGGTAATGAATTCCACTTGTGGGTTTACTGAGGGGTCACGTCAAACAAGTGCTGGAGATCCAGTCTGACTAATGAATGAGCCCGAGACCAGCGCCGATTTATGAACATTACAGAATGTGAACATCGAAAAAGCTCAGAACATTCAGCGAGTGATGAGGAGAAAGCAAGAAAATATTTACTCACAGGGGCCAAAACCCAAGATGAAAGTCATCACAATGGAAGAAAATACAGTCCAGATGTCACAGCCTCTCCCTGCGCTAAAGAAGTGCAGCCAACAATGCAGATAGGAAGGGACGCACGCCCCAATCCACCCAGAAAAAAGATTACTGCCCCCGATGTACAAGAGTATAACTGCTATAATACTGCCCCTATGTACAAGAATATAACTACTATAATACTGCCCTCTATGTACAAGAATATAACTACTATAATACTGCCCCTATGTACAAGAATATAACTACTATAATACTGCTCCCTATGTACAAGAATATAACTACTATAATACTGCTCCTATGTACAAGAATATAACTACTATAATACTGCTCCTATATATATGAATATAACTACTATAATACTGCTCCTATGTACAAGAATATAACTACTATAATACTGCCCCTATGTACAAGAATATAACTACTATAATACTGCTCCTATGTACAAGAATATAACTACTATAATACTGCTCCTATGTACAAGAATATAACTACTATAATACTGCCACCTATGTACAAGAATATAACTACTATAATACTGCTCCCTATGTACAAGAATATAACTACTATAATACTGCCCTCTATGTACAAGAATATAACTACTATAATACTGCTCCCTATGTACAAGAATATATCTGCTATAATACTGCCCCTATGTACAAGAATATAACTACTATAATACTGCCCCTATGTACAAGAATATATCTGCTATAATACTGCACCTATGTACAAGAATATAACTACTATAATACTGCCCCCTATGTACAAGAATATAACTACTATAATACTGCCCCCTATGTACAAGAATATAACTGCTATAATACTGCTCCTATGTACAAGAATATAACTACTATAATACTGCTCCCTATGTACAAGAATATAACTACTATAATACTGCCCCCTATGTACAAGAATATATCTGCTATAATACTGCCCCTATGTACAAGAATATAACTACTATAATACTGCCCCCTATGTACAAGAATATATCTGCTATAATACTGCCCCTATGTACAAGAATATAACTACTATAATACTGCCCATATGTACAAGAATATAACTACTATAATACTGCTCCTATGTACAAGAATATAACTACTATAATACTGCCTCTTATGTACAAGAATATAACTACTATAATACTGCCCCCTATGTACAAGAATATAACTACTATAATACTGCCCCTATATACAAGAATATAACTACTATAATACTGCTCCTATGTACAAGAATATAACTACTATAATACTGCCCCTATGTAAAAGAATATAACTACTATAATACTGCTCCCTATGTGCAAGAATATAACTACTATATTACTGCCCCTATGTGCAAGTATATAAATGCTATAATACTGCCCCTATGTACAAGAATATAACTACTATAATACTGCTTCTATGTACCAGAATATAACTACTATAATACTGCCCCTATGTACAAGAATATAACTACTATAATACTGCTTCTATGTACCAGAATATAACTACTATAATACTACCCCTATGTACAAGAATATAACCACTATAATACTGCCCCCTATGTACAAGAATATAACTACTATAATATTGCCCCCTATGTACAAGACTATAACTACTATAGTACTACCCCTATGTACAAGAATATAACTACTATAATACTGCTCCTATATACAAGAATATAACTACTATAATACTGCTCCTATATACAAGAATATAACTACTATAATACTGCTCCTATGTACAAGAATATAACTACTATAATACTGCTCCTATGTACAAGAATATAACTACTATAATACTGCCCCTATATACAAGAATATAACTACTATAATACTGCTCCTATGTACAAGAATATAACTACTATAATACTGCCCCCTATGTACAGGAATATAACTACTATAATACTGCCCCTATGTACAAGAATATAACTACTATAATACTGCTCCTATGTACAAGAATATAATTACTATAATATTGCCTCTATGTACAAGAATATAACTACTATAATACTGCCCCCTATGTACAGGAATATAACTACTATAATACTGCTCCTATATACAAGAATATAACTACTATAATACTGCCCCCTATGTACAAGAATATAACTACTATAATACTGCCCCTATGTACAAGAATATAACTACTATAATACTGCCCCTATGTACAAGAACATAACTACTATAATACTGCCCCCTATGTACAAGAATATAAGTACTATAATACTGCCCCTATGTACAGGAATATAACTACTATAATACTGCCCCTATGTATAGGAATATAACTACTATAATACTGCTCCTATGTACAAGAATATAACTACTATAATACTGCCCCCTATGTACAAGAATATAACTACTATAATACTGCCCCCTATGTACAAGAATATAACTACTATAGTACTGCCCCCTATGTACAAGAATATAACTACTATAATACTGCCCCCTATGTACAAGAAAATAACTACTATAATACTGCTCCTATGTACAAGAATATAACTACTATATTACTGCCCCTATGTACAAGAATATAACTACTATAATATTGCCTCTATGTACAAGAATATAACTACCATAATACTGCCCCCTATGTACAAGAATATAACTACTATAATACTGCTCCTATGTACAAGAATATAACTACTATAATACTGCTCCTATGTACAAGAATATAACTACTATAATACTGCCCCTATGTACAAGAATATAACTACTATAATACTGCTCTATGTACAAGAACATAACTACTATAATACTACCCCTATGTACAAAAATATAACTACTATAATACTGCCCCCTATGTACAAGAATATAACTAATATAATACTGCCCCCTATGTACAAGAACATAACTACTATAATACTGCCTCTATGTACAAGAATATAGCTACTATAATACTGCTCCTATGTACAAGAATATAACTACTATAATATTGCCTCTATGTACAAGAATATAACTACTATAATACTGCCTCTATGTACAAGAATGTAACTACTATAATACTGCCCCCTATGTACAAGAATATAACTACTATAATACTGCCCCCTATGTACAAGAATAAAACTACTATAATACTGCCCCCTATATACAAGAATATAACTACTATAATACTGCCCCCTATGTACAAGAATATTACTACTATAATACTACCCCTATGTACAAAAATATAACTACTATAATACTGCCCCTATGTACAAGAATATAACTACTATAATACTGCCCCCTATGTACAAGAATATAACTACTATAATACTACCCCTTAGTACAAAAATATAACTACTATAATACTGCCCCCTATGTACAAGAATATAACTACTATAATACTACCCCTTAGTACAAAAATATAACTACTATAATACTGCCCCCTATGTACAAGAATATAACTACTATAATACTACCCCTATGTACAAACATATAACTACTATAATACTGCCCCCTATGTACAAGAATATAACTACTATAATACTGCCCCCTATGTACAAGAACATAACTACTATAATACTGCCCCCTATGTACAAGAATATAACTACTATAATACTGCTCCTATGTACAAGAATATAACTACTATAATATTGCCTCTATGTACAAGAATATAACTACTATAATACTGCCTCTATGTACAAGAATATAACTACTATAATACTGCCCCCTATGTACAAGAATATAACTACTATAATACTGCCCCCTATGTACAAGAATATAACTACTATAATACTGCCCCTATGTACAAGAATATAACTACTATAATACTGTTCCTATGTACAAGAATATAACTACTATAATACTGCCCCTATGTACAAGAATATAACTACTATAATACTGATCCCTATGTACAAGAATATAACTACTATAATACTGCCCCCTATGTACAAGAATATAACTACTATAATACTGCCCCTATGCACAAGAATATAACTACTATAATACTGCCCTCTATGTACAAGAATATAACTACTATAATACTGCCCCTATGTACAAGAATATAACTACTATAATACTGCCCATATGTACAAGAATATAACTACTGTAATACTGCCCCCATGTACAAGAATATTACTACTATAATACTGCCCCTATGTACAAGAATATAACTACTATAATACTGCCCTCTATGTACAAGAATATAACTACTATAATACTGCCCCCCATGTACAAGAATATAACTACTATAATACTGCCCTCTATGTACAAGAATATAACTACTATAATACTGCCCCCTATGTACAAGAATATAACTACTATAATACTGCCCCCTATGTACAAGAATATAACTACTATAATACTGCCCTCTATGTACAAGAATATAACTACTATAATACTGCCCTCTATGTACAAGAATATAACTACTATAATACTGCCCCTATGTACAAGAATATAACTACTATAATACTGCCCCCCTATATACAAGAATATAACTACTATAATACTGCCTTCTATGTACAAGAATATAACTACTATAATACTGCCCTCTATGTACAAGAATATAACTACTATAATACTGCCCTCTATGTACAAGAATATAACTACTATAATACTGCCCCTATGTACAAGAATATAACTACTATAATACTGCCCCCTATGTACAAGTATATAACTACTATAATACTGCCTTCTATGTACAAGAATATAACTACTATAATACTGCCCTCTATGTACAAGAATATAACTACTATAATACTGCCCTCTATGTACAAGAATATAACTACTATAATACTGCCCTCTATGTACAAGAATATAACTACTATAATACTGCTCCTATGTACAAGAATATAACTCCTATAATACTGCCCCCTATGTACAAGTATATAACTACTATAATACTGCCTTCTATGTACAAGAATATAACTACTATAATACTGCCCTCTATGTACAAGAATATAACTACTATAATACTGCCCTCTATGTACAAGAATATAACTACTATAATACTGCCCTCTATGTACAAGAATATAACTACTATAATACTGCCCCTATGTACAAGAATATAACTACTATAATACTGCTCCTATGTACAAGAATATAACTACTATAATACTGCCCTCTATGTACAAGAATATAACTACTATAATACTGCCCTCTATGTACAAGAATATAACTACTATAATACTGCCCCTATGTACAAGAATATAACTACTATAATACTGCTCCTATGTACAAGAATATAACTACTATAATACTGCTCCCTATGTACAAGAATATATCTGCTATAATACTGCCCCTATGTACAAGAATATAACCACCATAATACTGCTCCCTATGTGCAAGAATATAACTACTATAATACTGCCCCCTATGTACAAGAATATAACTACTATAATACTGCCCCCTATGTACAAGAATATAACTACTATAATACTGCCTTCTATGTACAAGAATATAACTACTATAATACTGCCCTCTATGTACAAGAATATAACTACTATAATACTGCCCTCTATGTACAAGAATATAACTACTATAAAACTGCTCCTATGTACAAGAATATAACTCCTATAATACTGCCCCCTATGTACAAGAATATAACTACTATAATACTGCCCCCTATGTACAAGAATATAACTACTATAATACTGCCTTCTATGTACAAGAATATAACTACTATAATACTGCCCTCTATGTACAAGAATATAACTACTATAATACTGCCCTCTATGTACAAGAATATAACTACTATAATACTGCCCCTATGTACAAGAATATAACTACTATAATACTGCTCCTATGTACAGGAATATAACTACTATAATACTGCCCTCTATGTACAAGAATATAACTACTATAATACTGCCCTCTATGTACAAGAATATAACTACTATAATACTGCTCCTATGTACAAGAATATAACTACTATAATACTGCTCCCTATGTACAAGAATATATCTGCTATAATACTGCCCCTATGTACAAGAATATAACCACCATAATACTGCTCCCTATGTACAAGAATATAACTACTATAATACTGCCCTCTATGTACAAGAATATAACTACTATAATACTGCCCCTATGTACAAGAATATAACTACTATAATACTGCCCCCTATGTACAAGAATATAACTACTATAATACTGCCCTCTATGTACAAGAATATAACTACTATAATACTGCCCTCTATGTACAAGAATATAACTACTATAATACTGCTCCTATGTACAAGAATATAACTACTATAATACTGCTCCTATGTACAAGAATATAACTACTATAATACTGCTCCCTATGTACAAGAATATATCTGCTATAATACTGCCCCTATGTACAAGAATATAACCACCATAATACTGCTCCCTATGTACAAGAATATAACTACTATAATACTGCCCTCTATGTACAAGAATATAACTACTATAATACTGCCCCTATGTACAAGAATATAACTACTATAATACTGCCCCCTATGTACAAGAATATAACTACTATAATACTGCCCTCTATGTACAAGAATATAACCACTATAATACTGCCCTCTATGTACAAGAATATAACTACTATAATACTGCCCTCTATGTACAAGAATATAACTACTATAATACTGCCCTCTATGTACAAGAATATATCTACTATAATACTGCTCCCTATGTACAAGAATATAACTACTATAATACTGCCCCCTATGTACAAGAATATAACTACTATAATACTGCCCCTATGTACCATAATTGATGGGAATATTTAGGATACTGTTCACATCTGGATTGCTCTATGTGCCTTGCCGCTGTCTTTCTCCGTGGAGCTCCCTTGCGGTATTACTCATGGTCGGGCGGGCGCTGTGTATGATTTTTTCCCATCTCACACCTCAGTGATTGCTTTGTTTCTGTCTTTGTGTTTTGCATTGCTCCTCGCAGTTGTCAGACGTCTGTGCTGGTTTTTGCTGCGGCTGATTCCACAGGTCAGTCTCCCTGAGAACTCGTGAACCGCACACTCTCGTCCTTGGCACAAAATCAAAGCAGAAGGAGTAAATTGTGGTTGGGCAGCGGGCGGTGACGGGTGCACTCGGCTCTTACTGGATTTATCAGTGTAGGGCTGATGTCGGGTTCATGCTTCATTTGTGTCCTTTACAGAAACACAGATAAAAGAGGCATCGTCATAACATCTCGTTACTGCACTAATCAGGAGATTCTGCCCCGAGGACACATTAATGGTGATATCACTGTGGCTCTGGTACCGTGCGGAAACCCTGCACTTATTGGGGCTGTCTCATTAGGATCCCCCATGTATGTGCCGTATTACAGCCTATGGACATCATTAAAGGGGAGTCGTCAAGGTTGGACTCTTCTTCAGTTGCTTTGACGAGGAGTATCTGATGACCGCCCGGTGCCTCCATCATCGGTATCTGGTGACCGCCCGTTGCCTCCATCATCGGTATCTGGTGACCGCCCGTTGCCTCCATCATCTGTATCTGATGACCGCCCGTCTCCTCCATCATCAGTATCTGATGACCGCCCGTTGCCTCCATCATTAGTATCTGATGACCGCCCGTTGCCTCCATCATTAGTATCTGGTGACCGCCCGTTGCCTCCATCATTAGTATCTGGTGACCGCCCGTTGCCTCCATCATCGGTATCTGGTGACAGCCCGTTGCCTCCATCATCGGTATCTGGTGACCGCCCGTTGCCTCCATCATCGGTATCTGGTGACAGCCCGTTGCCTCCATCATCGGTATCTGGTGACAGCCCGTCTCCTCCATCATCAGTATCTGATGACCGCCCGTTGCTTCCATCATTAGTATCTGATGACCGCCCATCGCCTCCATCATCTATATCTGGTGACTGCCCGTTGCCTCCATCATTAGTATCTGGTGACCGCCCGTCGACTCCATCATCAGTATCTGGTGACTACCCGTCGCCTCCATCATCAGTATCTGGTGAGCGCCCGTCACCTCCGTCATCAGTATCTGGTGACCGGCCGTCGCCTTCATCATCAGTATCTGGTGACCGCCCGTCGCTTCCATCATCAGTATCTGGTGATCGCCCGTCTCCTCTATCATCAGTATCTGGTGACCGCCCGTCACCTCCATCATCAGTATCTGGTGACCGCCCGTCGACTCCATCATCAGTATCTGGTGACCGCCCGTCGCCTCCATCATCAGTATCTGGTGACCGCCCATCTCCTCCATCATCAGTATCTGGTGATCGCCCGTCACCTCCATCATCAGTATCTGGTGACCGCCTGTCACCTCCATCATCAGTATCTGGTGACTGCCCATCGCCTCCGTCATCAGTGTCTGGTGACCGCCCGTCGCCTTCGCCATCAGTATCTGGTGACCGCCCGTCGCCTCCATCATCAGTATCTGGTGACCGCCCGTCGCCTCCATCATCAGTATCTGGTGACCACCCGTCGACTCCATCATCAGTATCTGGTGACCGCCCGTCGCCTCCATCATCAGTATCTGGTGACTGCCCATCGCCTCTGTCATCAGTATCTGGTGACCGCCCGTCGCCTTCGCCATCAGTATCTGGTGACTGCCCGTCTCCTCCATCATCAGTATCTGGTGACCGCCCGTCTCCTCCATCATCTGTATCTGGTTACCACCCGTCCCCTCCATCATCAGTTTCTGGTGACCGCCCCTCACCTCCATCATCAGTATCTGGTGACCACCCATCACCTCCATCATCAGTATCTGGTGACTGCCCGTCGTCTCCATCATCAGTATCTGGTGACCGCCCGTCGCCTCCATCATCAGTATCTGGTGACCGCCCGTCGCCTCCATCATCAGTATCTGGTGACCGCCCGTCGCCTCCATCATCAGTATCTGGTGACCGCCCGTTGCCTCTATCATCAGTATCTGGTGACCGCCCCTCACCTCCATCATCAGTATCTGGTGACCGCCCGTCGCCTCCATCATCAGTATCTGGTGACCGCCCGTCTCCTCCATCATCAGTATCTGGTGACCGCCCGTCTCCTCCATCATCAGTATCTGGTGACCGCCCCTCACCTCCATCATCAGTATCTGGTGACCGCCCGTCGCCTCCATCATCAGTATCTGGTGACCGCCCGTTGCCTCCATCATCAGTATCTGGTGACCGCCCGTTGCCTCTATCATCAGTATCTGGTGACCGCCCATCACCTCCATCATCAGTATCTGGTGACCGCCCGTCGCCTCCATCAACAGTATCTGGTGACCGCCTGTCGCCTCCATCATCAGTATCTGGTGACCGCCCGTCCCCTCCATCATCAGTATCTGGTGACCGCCCGTCTCCTCCATCTTCAGTATCTGGTGACTGCCTGTCTCCTCCATCATCAGTATCTGGTGACCGCCCGTCGCTTCCATCTTCAGTATCTGGTGACCGCCCATCTCCTCCATCATCAGTATCTGGTGACCGCCCGTCGCCTCCATCATCAGTATCTGGTGACCGCCCGTCTCCTCCATCTTCAGTATCTGGTGACCGCCCATCTCCTCCATCATCAGTATCTGGTGACCGCCCGTCTCCTCCATCATCAGTATCTGGTGACCGCCCCTCACCTCACTCTGCTCCAGAGACAATGGTGGCACCAGGTCTCTGATCTGATCTTACTTGGATATTGGGATCATAATACTTTCCCACCACTGATCTAAGAGATCAAGAGAATGCCAAGAGTGTGCAAAGCAGTCAGCAAAGCAAAAGGTGGCTACTGTGAAGAACCTAGAATATAAGACATATTTTCAGTTGTTTCACACTTTTTTGTTAAGTATATAATTCCACATGTGGTAATTCATAGTTTTGATGCCTTCAGTGTGAATGTACAATTTTCATAGTCAAGAAAATACAGAAAAATCTTTAAATGAGAAGGTGTGTCCAAACTTTTGGTCTGTACTGTATATGTTTCTTCTTATACCTTGCCATATCATGCCTGAGAAAGAGACCTAAGACGTCTGGGAAGCTGCAGTGTAACATCATTTATTCTATGCTTGTTGGCCATTAATAGTTATAATAACTCCAGGATCACCTTGTTCTTCCCACACTCTTATTTCAGCTGGTAACACTGTATCGGACCCTTTCTTCTTTTACTGTAATACTTCCCCCCGGCTCCTTTCACTGGTAGAAATACATATCTCGTGTCTTTCACACTTCAGTGACCACTTTACCCAAACTTTCATTTACTCCCAGGATTTATTCCCCTAGTAAATTGCGAGGAGTGCCAAACTGGGCGTAATTTAGTGCCCGTAATTCACACGGCAGCGAGTTTGGTTTCTCTGTGTAGGCAAAGCCGCATCTGAGCGTTGTGGATGATGATCGGTGGCCCGGTCCGCGGTTGGAGCTGCACTGACACCGCCGCCAGGACGCCCGTAAATCTCCGTCCTCTTCGCCATGATTCACACCGCTCGCCGCTCTTCCAATCCACTTGACAAGGGTTTTAATTCTCCGCAGATCATCGCTACAAATTGTTTCATTTTGTGGGGCGGTTGACAATAACGAAAGGCGAAGAACAGATCAGTAATCACCGCGCGCCACAGAGACCTGTCCGCTGCTTAATTAATGAAATGACTTATTGAACCCGCTTTCCATTATTTCCCGCGCTTTCAAACTTGATGTTGTATATTATGTGGAAATCGGAGGTTAACCCTTACACCACCACACAGTCCCACACCTCGCCTCCTGATATATCGTCTATAATCACATCCTGGATGAACGACTCTGTCCATGCGGCTGATCTGAAAATACTAAGAAATTTCATAGTTTTAAGGTTGAAGGTCGATTTACAGGTGCATCTCACTAAATTAGAATATCATCAAAAAGGTAATTCATTTCACTTCATCAATACAAAAAGTGACACTCCTATATTATATAGAGTCATTACACACAGAGGGATCTATTATATAGAGTCATTACACACAGAGGGATCTATTATATAGAGTCATTACACACAGAGGGATCTATTATATAGAGTCATTACACACAGAGGGATCTATTATATAGAGTCATTACACACAGAGGGATCTATTATATAGAGTCATTACACACAGAGGGATCTATTATATAGAGTCATTACACACAGAGGGATCTATTATATAGAGTCATTACACACAGAGGGATCTATTATATAGAGTCATTACACACAGAGGGATCTATTATATAGAGTCACTACACACAGAGGGATCTATTATATAGAGTCATTACACACAGAGGGATCTATTATATAGAGTCATTACACACAGAGGGATCTATTATATACAGTCATTACACACAGAGGGATCTATTATATAGAGTCATTACACACAGAGGGATCTATTATATGGAGTCATTACACACAGAGGGATCTATTATATAGAGTCATTACACACAGAGGGATCTATTATATAGAGTCATTACACACAGAGGGATCTATTATATAGAGTCATTACACACAGAGGGATCTATTATATAGAGTCACTACACACAGAGGGATCTATTATATAGAGTCATTACACACAGAGGGATCTATTATATAGAGTCATTACACACAGAGGGATCTATTATATAGAGTCATTACACACAGAGGGATCTATTATATAGAGTCATTACACACAGAGGGATCTATTATATAGAGTCATTACACACAGAGGGATCTATTATATAGAGTCATTACACACAGAGGGATCTATTATATAGAGTCATTACACACAGAGGGATCTATTATATAGAGTCATTACACACAGAGGGATCTATTATATAGAGTCATTACACACAGAGGGATCTATTATATAGGGTGATTACACACAGAGGGATCTATTATATAGAGTCATTACACACAGAGGGATCTATTATATAGAGTCACTACACACAGAGGGATCTATTATATAGAGTCATTACACACAGAGGGATCTATTATATAGAGTCATTACACACAGAGGGATCTATTATATAGAGTCATTACACACAGAGGGATCTATTATATAGAGTCATTACACACAGAGGGATCTATTATATAGAGTCATTACACGCAGAAGGATCTATTATATAGAGTCATTACACGCAGAGGGATCTATTATATAGAGTCATTACACGCAGAGGGATCTATTATATAGAGTCATTACACGCAGAGGGATCTATTATATAGAGTCATTACACGCAGAGTGATCTATTATATAGAGTCATTACACGCAGAGGGATCTATTATATAGAGTCATTACACGCAGAGGGATCTATTATATAGAGTCATTACACGCAGAGGGATCTATTATATAGAGTCATTACACGCAGAGGGATCTATTATATAGAGTCATTACACGCAGAGGGATCTATTATATAGAATCATTACACGCAGAGGGATCTATTATATAGAGTCATTACACGCAGAGAGATCTATTATATAGAGTCATTACACACAGAGGGATCTATTATATAGAGTCTTTACACACAGAGGGATCTATTATATAGAGTCATTACACACAGAGGGATCTATTATATAGAGTCATTACACACAGAGGGATCTATTATATAGAGTCATTACACACAGAGGGATCTATTATATAGAGCCACTACACACAGAGGGATCTATTATATAGAGTCATTACACACAGAGGGATCTATTATATAGAGTCATTACACACAGAGGGATCTATTATATAGAGTCATTAGACACAGAGGGATCTATTATATAGAGTCATTACACACAGAGGGATCTATTATATAGAGTCATTACACACAGAGGGATCTATTATATAGAGTCATTACACACAGAGGGATCTATTATATAGAGTCATTACACACAGAGGGATCTATTATATAGAGTCATTACACACAGAGGGATCTATTATATAGAGTCATTACACACAGAGGGATCTATTATATAGAGTCATTACACACAGAGGGATCTATTATATAGGGTCATTACACACAGAGGGATCTATTATATAGAGTCATTACACACAGAGGGATCTATTATATAGAGTCACTACACACAGAGGGATCTATTATATAGAGTCATTACACACAGAGGGATCTATTATATAGAGTCATTACACACAGAGGGATCTATTATATAGAGTCATTACACGCAGAGGGATCTATTATATAGAGTCATTACACGCAGAGGGATCTATTATATAGAGTCATTACACGCAGAAGGATCTATTATATAGAGTCATTACACGCAGAGGGATCTATTATATAGAGTCATTACACGCAGAGGGATCTATTATATAGAGTCATTACACGCAGAGGGATCTATTATATAGAGTCATTACACGCAGAGTGATCTATTATATAGAGTCATTACACGCAGAGGGATCTATTATATAGAGTCATTACACGCAGAGGGATCTATTATATAGAGTCATTACACGCAGAGGGATCTATTATATAGAGTCATTACACGCAGAGGGATCTATTATATAGAGTCATTACACGCAGAGGGATCTATTATATAGAGTCATTACACGCAGAGGGATCTATTATATAGAGTCATTACACGCAGAGGGATCTATTATATAGTCATTACACGCAGAGGGATCTATTATATAGAGTCATTAAACGCAGAGGGATCTATTATATAGAGTCATTACACGCAGAGGGATCTATTATATAGAGTCATTACACGCAGAGGGATCTATTATATAGAGACATTACACGCAGAGGGATCTATTATATAGTCATTACACGCAGAGGGATCTATTATATAGAGTTATTACACGCAGAGGGATCTATTATATAGAGTCATTACACGCAGAGGGATCTATTATATAGAATCATTACACGCAGAGGGATCTATTATATAGAGTCATTACACGCAGAGAGATCTATTATATAGAGTCATTACACACAGAGGGATCTACTATATAGAGCTATTACACACAGAGGGATCTAGTATATAGAGTCATTACACACAGAGGGATCTATTATATAGAGTCATTACACACAGAGGGATCTATTATATAGAGTCATTACACAGAGGGATCTATTATATAGAGTCATTACACACAGAGGGGTCTATTATATAGAGTCATTACACGCAGAGGGATCTATTATATAGAGTCATTACACGCAGAGCGATCTATTATATAGAGTCATTACACGCAGAGGGATCTATTATATAGAGTCATTACACACAGAGGGATCTATTATATAGAGTCATTACACGCAGAGGGGTCTATTATATAGAGTCATTACACACAGAGGGATCTATTATATAGAGCCATTACACACAGAGGGATCTATTATACAGATTCATTACACACAGAGGGATCTATTATATAGAGCCATTACACACAGAGGGATCTATTATATAGAGTCATTACACACAGAGGGATGTATTATATAGAGTCATTACACACAGAGGGATCTATTATATAGAGTCATTACACACAGAGGGATCTATTATATAGAGTCATTACACACAGAGGGATCTATTATATAGAGTCATTACACACAGAGGGATCTATTATATAGAGTCATTACACACAGAATGATCTATTATATAGAGTCATTACACACAGAGGGGTCTATGACTCTATATAATAGATCCCTCTGCGTGTAATGACTCTATATAATAGATCCCTCTGTGTGTAATGACTCTATATAATAGATCCCTCTGTGTGTAATGACTCTATATAATAGATCCCTCTGTGTGTAATGACTCTATATAATAGATCCCTCTGTGTGTAATGACTCTATATAATAGATCCCTCTGTGTGTAATGACTCTATATAATAGATCCCTCTGTGTGTAATGACTCTATATAATAGATCCCTCTGTGTGTAATGACTCTATATAATAGATCCCTCTGTGTGTAATGGCTCTATATAATAGATCCCTCTGTGTGTAATGACTCTATATAATAGATCCCTCTGTGTGTAATGACTCTATATAATAGATCCCTCTGTGTGTAATGACTCTATATAATAGATCCCTCTGTGTGTAATGACGCTATATAATAGATACCTCTGTGTATAATGACTCGTATATAATAGATCACTCTGTGTGTAATGACTCTATATAATAGATCCCTCTGTGTGTAATGTCTCTATATAATAGATCCCTCTGTGTGTAATGTCTCTATATAATAGATCCCTCTGTGTGTAATGACTCTATATAATAGATCCCTCTGTGTGTAATGTCTCTATATAATAGATCCCTCTGTGTGTAATGACTCTATATAATAGATCCCTCTGTGTGTAATGACTCTATATAATAGATCCCTCTGTGTGTAATGACTCTATAGAATAGATCCCTGTGTGTAATGACTCTATATAATAGATCCCTCTGTGTGTAATGACTCTATATAATAGATCCCTCTGTGTGTAATGACTCTATATAATAGATCCCTCTGTGTGTAATGACTCTATATAATAGATCCCTCTGTGTGTAATGACTCTATATAATAGATCCCTCTGTGTGTAATGACTCTATATAATAGATACCTCTGTGTATAATGACTCGTATATAATAGATCACTCTGTGTCTAATGACTCTATATAATAGATCCCTCTGTGTGTAATGTCTCTATATAATAGATCCCTCTGTGTGTAATGTCTCTATATAATAGATCCCTTTGTGTGTAATGACTCTATATAATAGATCCCTCTGTGTGTAATGTCTCTATATAATAGATCCCTCTGTGTGTAATGTCTCTATATAATAGATCCCTCTGTGTGTAATGACGCTATATAATAGATACCTCTGTGTATAATGACTCGTATATAATAGATCACTCTGTGTGTAATGACTCTATATAATAGATCCCTCTGCGTGTAATGACTCTATATAATAGATCCCTCTGTGTGTAATGTCTCTATGTAATAGATCCCTCTGTGTGTAATGACTCTATATAATAGATCCCTCTGTGTGTAATGACTCTATATAATAGATCCCTCTGTGTGTAATGACTCTATAGAATAGATCCCTGTGTGTAATGACTCTATATAATAGATCCCTCTGTGTGTAATGACTCTATATAATAGATCCCTCTGTGTGTAATGACTCTATATAATAGATCCCTCTGTGTGTAATGACTCTATATAATAGATCCCTCTGTGTGTAATGACTCTATATAATAGATCCCTCTGTGTGTAATGACTCTATAGAATAGATCCCTGTGTGTAATGACTCTATATAATAGATCCCTCTGTGTGTAATGACTCTATATAATAGATCCCTCTGTGTGTAATGACTCTATATAATAGATCCCTCTGTGTGTAATGACTCTATATAATAGATCCCTCTATGTGTAATGACTCTATATAATAGATCCCTCTGTGTGTAATGACTCTATATAATAGATACCTCTGTGTATAATGACTCGTATATAATAGATCACTCTGTGTGTAATGACTCTATATAATAGATCCCTCTGTGTGTAATGTCTCTATATAATAGATCCCTCTGTGTGTAATGTCTCTATATAATAGATCCCTTTGTGTGTAATGACTCTATATAATAGATCCCTCTGTGTGTAATGTCTCTATATAATAGATCCCTCTGTGTGTAATGTCTCTATATAATAGATCCCTCTGTGTGTAATGACTCTATATAATAGATCCCTCTGTGTGTAATGTCTCTATATAATAGATCCCTCTGTGTGTAATGTCTCTATATAATAGATCCCTCTGTGTGTAATGACTCTATATAATAGATCCCTCTGTGTGTAATGACTCTATATAATAGATCCCTCTGTGTGTAATGACTCTATAGAATAGATCCCTGTGTGTAATGACTCTATATAATAGATCCCTCTGTGTGTAATGACTCTATATAATAGATCCCTCTGTGTGTAATGTCTCTATATAATAGATCCCTCTGTGTGTAATGACTCTATATAATAGATCCCTCTGTGTGTAATGACTCTATATAATAGATCCCTCTGTGTGTAATGACTCTATAGAATAGATCCCTGTGTGTAATGACTCTATATAATAGATCCCTCTGTGTGTAATGACTCTATATAATAGATCCCTCTGTGTGTAATGACTCTATATAATAGATCCCTCTGTGTGTAATGACTCTATATAATAGATCCCTCTGTGTGTAATGACTCTATATAATAGATACCTCTGTTTGTAATGACTCTATATAATATAGGAGCTTCACTTTTTCTATTGAAATAAAATTACATTTTAGATGATATTCTAATTTAGTGAGATGCACCTGCAAGTCCATCGCCTTCCACCTATAATTATCTTAATTTTTAATGGTGTAACATATGGAAAATTATTTCAAAAGGAGAAGCTGTGGCCAATGGACCTGGCATTTTCCCAGCACTGCAGCTGCAGCCACACAGCACAGCATTGCAGGGGCAGCCGCACAGCACCACAGGGGCAGCCGAACAGCACCGCAGGGGCAGCCGCACAGCACACCACCGCAGGGGCAGCCACACACCACCGCAGGGGCAGCCGCACAGCACACCACCACAGGGGCAGCCACACATCACCGCAGGGGCAGCCGCACAGCACCGCAGGGGCAGCCACACACCACCGCAGCGGCAGCCGCACAGCACACCACCGCAGGGGCAGCCACACACCACCGCAGGGGCAGCCGCACAGCACACCACCGCAGGGGCAGCCGCACAGCACACCACCGCAGGGGCAGCCACACACCACCGCAGGGGCAGCCGCACAGCACACCACCACAGGGGCAGCCACACATCACCGCAGGGGCAGCCGCACAGCACCGCAGGGGCAGCCACACACCACCGCAGGGGCAGCCGCACAGCACACCACCGCAGGGGCAGCCACACACCACCGCAGGGGCAGCCGCACAGCACACCACCGCAGGGGCAGCCGCACACCACCGCAGGGGCAGCCGCACACCACCGCAGGGGCAGCCACACACCACTGCAGGGGCAGCCGCACAGCACCGCAGGGGCAGCCGCACACCACCGCAGGGGCAGCCGCACACCACCGCAGGGGCAGACGCACACCACCGCAGGGACAGCCGCACAGCTGTGTGGATCTATCTCGTGAGGCAGCAGGAGGATTGGTAGTACCACCACAGTTTTTCTCTCCATATTATGCAGGTGTCCGGTTGGTCAGTTACTTTGTTGCACAGATTATTTATATTTGCACTGATACATTGTAGCAAGGACGGGAGACTTGTGCTGCTGAGCGGTTTGGTTCTCAGAGGATTGTTGTCTGCTGTGAGAATATGAGGTGAGGAGGGGATTTCAGCTACTGGATACAGTCGAGGGGGCGACCGGCTGTCAATAATTCGATGAAATGTGTGCATGGAGTCGTGTTGGCAATGCTCCATGGGAAAAAGTATGCAAATGAGCTCTCTCCCAGCAGAAAATAATGCCATCTTACAAGCCGCCAAACCGCGGGCAGCATGAATTGCAGCCAGTTATATTATTACCAGCGTTTCAGAGAAAATCTACTGTGACGTGATCCAGTCAGCCTCTGTATCTGCTATGGAGAACAGGACAAAGGCCGAGACCAAGGTCTGGGATAGAGCGAAATGTCAGCGTCCTTTCTATACTGTCGTCTTGTTTGATGACTTTGTGGCACCCCTGAGGGTTCGGTCGCCACAGAGGTACTGCATCTCACCCAGAGGTGTGGTACCTCACTCTCAGGTAAGAATGGAGTGCTGCCCGGAACCCCAACACCTGCATCCAACACATTCCACTTCAGTGGGGGCAGGGCGAGATTGCTCCTAAGGGAGAGCACAGTCCCTGGTCCCTGGCTGAAGGGTGGAACTATGTAGTGGGTGTGGGTGGAGGAAGCAGATTGGGGGAGCACAGGAAAGGAAGTGATATAAAAGAAGGAACCATCTTGGGAAGTCAGAGCAGTCTGAGAAGGAGAGATTGTGGAGCAGGAGCTCAGCAGGAGCTCTGCTCAGGAGGAGGGCCTAGTGAGAGGCCCAAAGCTGTGAAGGAGAGAGGAGCAGGAGAGAAGTCTCCAGGAGGAACGAGGAAGGGACCCCAGTGGTATGGGCAGTGCTGGAAACCAACGAATCTGCCAGGAGGTGGAGGGGTCAGGCCGCACAAAGGGGACCGATCCCTCAGCTAGCAGAGCACTCTATGTCTCAACTAGAAACCGGAGGCTGCAGTATTTCAAGTCCTGCAGCCAACAGTCCATATCAGTCTCACCAAGAGGGTAGCCATAGAGGACCCAGGGGACGGAACAGACGTCGCCCGACAAGGCCCGCAGGTACCGGATTGGGACACTAGGTGTGAGGTGTAGGAAGACGGCCAGAGAGAGAGAACATACAGAAGGGGGTCCCGCTAAGTAGTCCGGAGATATCTGAGGTTTGGCTGAACCCCTCCCTGAGTAAAAGCAGCACGACGAGGGAAGTTACACTGGTTCCTGTAACTTGGATTGCAACAACCGTGAGTAAAAACCCTGATGACTGCACCCCACTGTCTCTGTCAGTTACTGCTGCTGCTCCATCACCCCTGTACTACAACGCCCAGCATCACCTATAACATCTACAAAATCTCTACACTGCCCTGGAGCTAGGATCTGCCTGTGGAGAGCTGAACCAACTCTGCTGCCCTAACATCAGCTCCAGAGGACCTGCTCCGCAGCGGCGGCTCCACATAGCCGCATACCACAGGTGGCGTCACAAACTATATAAAAAGAACATTAATTCCCCTGTAAATACCCTTTTTTTACTGACCCCCCTGGGTCACGGACCAGGTCACCGCCACTGTGACATTTCCCCTAGCAACGACCGGCCCGGCACCGAGAACCCCACGGCCCAGGGGACGCGTCAACATCACATGTGGTTCTGTACTGGATGATGTCAGGTCTTGCTTCCTGTCTGACGACATCACGTGTGGTTCTGTACTGGATGATGTCAGGTATTGCTTCCTCTCTGATGACATCACGTGTGGTTCTTTACTGGATGATGTCATGTCTTGCTTCCTGTCTGATGACATCACGTGTTGTTCTGTACTGGATGATGTCATGTCTGGCTTCCTGTCTGATGACATCACGTATAGTTCTGTACTGGATGATGTCATGTCTTGCTTCCTGTCTGATGATATCACGTGTGGCTCTGTACTGGATGATGTCATGTCTTGTTTCCTGTCTAATGACATCACGCGTGGTTCTGTACTGGATGATGTCAGGTCTTGTTTCCTGTCTGATGACATCACGTGTGGTTCTGTACTGGATGATGTCATGTGCTTCCTGTCTGATGACATCACGTGTAGTTCTTTACTGGATGATGTCATGTCTTGCTTCCTGTCTGATGATATCACGTGTGGCTCTGTACTGGATGATGTCATGTCTTGCTTCCTGTCTAATGACATCACGCGTGGTTCTGTACTGGATGCTGTCAAGTCCTGTTTCCTGTCTGATGACATCACGTGTGGTTCTGTACTGGATGATGTCATGTGCTTCCTGTCTGATGACATCACGTGTGGTTCTTTACTGGATGATGTCATGTCTTGCTTCCTGTCTGATGACATCACGTGTGGTTCTTTACTGGATGATGTCATGTCTGGCTTCCTGTCTGATGACATCACGTGTGGTTCTGTACTGGATGATGTCATGTCTTGCTTCCTGTCTGATGACATCACGTGTGGTTCTGTACTGAATGATGTCATGTCTTGCTTCCTGTCTGATGACATCACGTGTGGTTCTGTACTGGATGATGTCATGTCTGGCTTCCTGTCTGATGACATCACGTATGGTTCTGTACTGGATGATGTCATGTCTTGCTTCCTGTCTGATGATATCACGTGTGGCTCTGTACTGGATGATGTCATGTCTTGTTTACTGTCTAATGACATGACGCGTGGTTCTGTAATGGATGATGTCAGGTCTTTTTTCCTGTCTGATGACGTCACGTGTGGTTCTGTACTGGATAATGTCATGTGCTTCCTGTCTGATGACATCACGCGTGGTTCTGTACTGGATGATGTCATGTGCTTCCTGTCTGATGACATCACATGTGGTTCTGTACTGGATGATGTCAGGTCTTGCTTCCTGTCTGATGACATCACGTGTGGTTCTTTACTGGATGATGTCATGTCTTGCTTCCTGTCTGATGACATCACGTGTGGTTCTGTACTGGATGATGTCATGTCTTGCTTCCTGTCTGATGACATCTCGTGTGGTTCTTTACTCGATGATGTCATGTCTTGCTTCCTGTCTGATGACATCACGTGTGGTTCTGTACTGGATGATGTCATGTCTGGCTTCCTGTCTGATGACATCACGTATGGTTCTGTACTGGATGATGTCATGCCTTGCTTCCTGTCTGATGATATCACGTGTGGCTCTGTACTGGATGATGTCATGTCTTGCTTCCTGTCTAATGACATCACGCGTGGTTCTGTACTGGATGATGTCAGGTCTTGTTTCCTGTCTGATGACATCACATGTGGTTCTGTACTGGATGATGTCATGTGCTTCCTGTCTGATGACATCATGTGTGGTTCTTTACTGGATGATGTCATGTCTTGCTTCCTGTCTGATGATATCACGTGTGGCTCTGTACTGGATGATGTCATGTCTTCCTTCCTGTCTTATGACATCACGAGTGGTTCTGTACTGGATGATGTCATGTCTTTCTTCCTGTCTTATGACATCACGAGTGGTTCTGTACTGGATGATGTCAGGTCTTGTTTCCTGTCTGATGACATCACGTGTGGTTCTGTACTGAATGATGTCATGTGCTTCCTGTCTGATGACATAACGTGTGGTTCTGTACTGGATGATGTCATGTCTTGCTTCCTGTCTGACGACATCACGTGTGTTTCTGTACTGGATGATGTCATGTCTTGCTTCCTGTCTGATGACATCACATGTGGTTCTGTACTGGATGATGTCATGTCTTGCTTCCTGTCTGATGACATCACGTGTGGTTCTGTACTGAATGATGTCATGTGCTTCCTGTCTGATGACATAACGTGTGGTTCTGTACTGGATGATGTCATGTCTTGCTTCCTGTCTGACGACATCACGTGTGTTTCTGTACTTGATGATGTCATGTCTTGCTTCCTGTCTGATGACATCACATGTGGTTCTGTACTGGATGATGTCATGTCTTGCTTCCTGTCTGATGACATCTCGTGTGGTTCTTTACTCGATGATGTCATGTCTTGCTTCCTGTCTGATGACATCACGTGTGGTTCTGTACTGGATGATGTCATGTCTGGCTTCCTGTCTGATGACATCACGTATGGTTCTGTACTGGATGATGTCATGCCTTGCTTCCTGTCTGATGATATCACATGTGGCTCTGTACTGGATGATGTCATGTCTTGCTTCCTGTCTAATGACATCACGCGTGGTTCTGTACTGGATGATGTCAGGTCTTGTTTCCTGTCTGATGACATCACATGTGGTTCTGTACTGGATGCTGTCATGTGCTTCCTGTCTGATGACATCATGTGTGGTTCTTTACTGGATGATGTCATGTCTTGCTTCCTGTCTGATGATATCACGTGTGGCTCTGTACTGGATGATGTCATGTCTTCCTTCCTGTCTTATGACATCACGAGTGGTTCTGTACTGCATGATGTCATGTTTTGCTTCCTGTCTGATGACATCACGTGTGGTTCTGTACTGGATGATGTCAGGTCTTACTTCCTCTCTGATGACATCACATGTGGTTCTGTACTGGATGATGTGATGTCTTGCTTCCTGTCTGATGACATCACGTGTGATTCTGTACTGGATGATGTCATGTCTTGCTTCCTGTCTGATGACATCACGTGTGGTTCTGTACTGGATGATGTCATGTGCTTCCTGTCTGATGACATCACGCGTGGTTCTGTACTGGATAATGTCATGTCTTGCTACCTGTCTGATGACATCACGTGTGGTTCTGTACTGGATGATGTCATGTCTTGCTTCCTGTCTGATGACATAATGCGTGGTTCTGTACTGGATGATGTCAGGTCTTGCTTCCTATCTGATGACATCACGTGTGGTTCTATACTGTATGATGTCATGTGCTTCCTGTCTGATGACATCACGTGTGGTTCTGTACTGGATGATGTCATGTCTTGCTTCCTGTCTGATGACATCACGTGTGGTACTGTACTGGATGATGTCATGTGCTTCCTGTCTGATGACATCACGTGTGGTTCTGTACTGGATGATGTCATGTCTTGCTTCCTGTCTGATGACATCACTCTTGGTTCTGTACTTGATGATGTCAGGTCTTGCTTCCTGTCTGATGACATAACGTGTGGTTCTGACCTGGATGATGTCAGGTCTTGCTTCCTGTCTGACGACATCACGTGTGTTTCTGTACTGGATGATGTTATGTCTTGCTTCCTGTCTGATGGCATAACGTGTGGTTCTGTACTGGATGATGTCATGTCTTGCTTCCTGTCTGATGACATCACGTGTGGTTCTGTACTGGATGATGTCAGGTCTTGCTTCCTGTCTGATGATATCACGTATGGTTCTGTACTGGATGATGTCATGTCTTGCTTCCTGTCTGATGACATCACGTGTGGTTCTGTACTGGATGATGTCAGGTCTTGCTTCCTGTCTGATGACATCACGTGTGGTTCTGTACTGGATGATGTCAGGTATTGCTTCCTGTCTGAAGACATCACGTGTGGTTCTGTACTGGATGATGTCATGTCTTGCTTCCTGTCTGATGACATCACGTGTGGTTCTGTACTGGATGATGTCAGGTCTTGCTTCTTGTCTGATGACATCACGTGTGGTTCTGTACTGGATGATGTCATGTCTTGCTTCCTGTCTGATGACATCACGTGTGGTTCTGTACTGGATGATGTCATATGCTTCCTGTCTCATTACATCACGCGTGGTTCTGTACTGGATGATGTCCGGTCTTGCTTCCTGTCTGATGACATCACGTGTGGTTCTGTACTGGATAATGTCATGTCTTGCTTCCTGTCTGATGACATCACGTGTGGTTCTGTACTGAATGATGTCATGTGCTTCCTGTCTAATGACATAATGCGTGGTTCTGTACTGGATGATGTCAGGTCTTGCTTCCTGTCTGATGACATCACGTGTGGTTCTGTACTGGATGCTGTCATGTCTTGCTTCCTGTCTGATAACATCACGTGTGGTTCTGTCCTGGATGATGTCATGTGCTTCCTGTCTAATGACATAATGCGTGGTTCTGTACTGGATGATGTCAGGTCTTGCTTCCTATCTGATGACATCACGTGTGGGTCTATACTGGATGATGTTAGGTCTTGTTTCGTGTCTGATGGCATCACGTGTTGTTCTGTAGTGGATGATGCCATGTGCTTCCTGTCTGATGACATCACGTGTGGCTCTGTACTGGATGATGTCATGTGCTTCCTGTCTGATGACATCACGTGTGGTACTGTACTGGATGATGTTATGTGCTTCCTGTCTGTTGACATCACGTGCGGTTCTGTACTGGATGATGTCAGGTCTTGCTTCCTGTCTGATGACATCACATGTGGTTCTGTACAGCATGATGTCATGTCTTGCTTCCTGTCTGATGACATCACGTGTGGTTCTGTACTGGATGATGTCATGTCTTGCTTCCTGTCTGATGACATCACGTGTTGGTTCTGTGTTGGATGATGTCAGGTCTTGCTTCCTGTCTGTTGACATCATATGTGGTTCTGTACTGGTTGAAGTCATGTCTTGCTTCCTGTCTGATGACATCATGTGTAGTTCTGTACTGGATGATGTCAGGTCTTGCTTCCTGTCTGATGACATCACGTGCGGTTCTATACTGGATGATGTCATGTCTTGCTGCCTGTCTGATGACATCACGTGTGGTTCTGTACTGGATGATGTCAAGCCTTCCTTCCTCTCTGATGACATCACGTGTTGTTCTGTACTGGATGATGTCACGTCTTGCTTCCTGTCTGATGACATCACGTGTTGTTCTGTACAGGATGATGTCATGTGCTTCCTGTCTGATGACATCACGTGTGGTACTGTACTGGATTATGTCATGTGCTTCCTGTCTGATGACATCACGTGTGGTTCTCTACTGGATGATGTCAGGTCTTGCTTCCTGCCTGATGACATCACGTTTGGTTCTTTACAGGATGATATCATGTCTTGCTTCCTGTCTGATAACATCACTCGTGGTTCTGTACTGGATGATGGCATGTCTTGCTTCCTGTCTGATGAAATCACGTCTGGTTCTGTACTGGATGATGTCAGGTCTTGCTTCCTGTCTGATGACATAACGTGTGGTTCTGTAGTGTATGATGTCAGGTATTGCTTCCTGTCTGATAACATCACGTGTGGTTTTATACTGGATGATGTCAGGTCTTGCTTCCTGTCTGATGACATCACGTGTGGTTCTGTACTGAATGATGTCATGTCTTGCTTCCTGTCTGATGACATCACGTGTGGTTCTGTACTGGATAATGTCATGTCTTGCTTCCTGTCTGATGACATCATGTGTGGTTCTGTACTGGATGATGTCATGTCTTGCTTCCTGTCTCATGACATCACGCGTGGTATTGTACTGGATGATGTCATATCTTGCTTCCTGTCTGGTGACATCACGTGTGGTTCTGTACTGGATGATGTCATGTGCTTCCTGTCTGTTGAAATCACGCGTGGTTCTGTACTGGATGATGTCATGTCTTGCTTCCTGTCTGATGACATCACGTGTTGTTCTGCACTGGATGATGTCAGGTCTTGCTTCCTCTCTGATGACATCACGTGTGGTTCTGTACTGGATGATGTCATGTCTTGCTTCCTGTCTGATGACATCACGTGTGGTTCTGTACTGGATGATGTCATGTCTTGCTTCCTGTCTGATAACATCACGTGTGGTTCTGTACTGGATGATGTCATGTCTTGCTTCCTGTCTGATGACATCACGTGTTGTTCTGCACTGGATGATGTCAGGTCTTACTTCCTCTCTGATGACATCACGTGTGGTTCTGTACTGGATGATATCATGTCTTGCTTCCTGTCTGATAACATCACGTGTGGTTCTGTACTGGATGGTGTCAGGTCTTGCTTCCTGTCTGATGACATCACGTCTGGTTCTGCACTGGATGATGTCAGGTCTTGCTTCCTGTCTGATGACATCACGTCTGGTTCTGCACTGGATGATGTCAGGTCTTGCTTCCTGTCTGATGACATCACGCGTGGTACTGTACTAGATGATGTCACATCTTTCTCCTTGTCTGATGACATCACGTGTGGTACTTTACTGGATGATGCCAGGTTTTGCTTCCTGTCTGATGATATCACGTGTGGCTCTGTACTGGATGATGTCATGTCTTGCTTCCTGTCTAATGACATCACGCGTGGTTCTGTACTGGATGACGTCAGGTCTTGTTTCCTGTCTGATGACATCACGTTTGGTTCTTTACAGGATGATATCATGTCTTGCTTCCTGTCTGATAACATCACTCGTGGTTCTGTACTGGATGATGTCATGTCTTGCTTCCTGTCTGATGACATCACGTCTGGTTCTGTACTGGATGATGTCAGGTCTTGCTTCCTGTCTGATGACATAACGTGTGGTTCTGTAGTGTATGATGTCAGGTATTGCTTCCTGTCTGATAACATCACGTGTGGTTTTATACTGGATGATGTCAGGTCTTCCTTCCTGTCTGATGACATCACGTGTGGTTCTGTACTGAATGATGTCATGTCTTGCTTCCTGTCTGATGACATCACGTGTGGTTCTGTACTGGATGATGTCATGTCTTGCTTCCTGTCTGATGACATCACGTGTGGTTCTGTACTGGATGATGTCATGTCTTGCTTCCTGTCTCATGACATCACGCGTGGTATTGTACTGGATGATGTCATATCTTGCTTCCTGTCTGGTGACATCACGTGTGGTTCTGTACTGGATGATGTCATGTGCTTCCTGTCTGTTGAAATCACGCGTGGTTCTGTACTGGATGATGTCATGTCTTGCTTCCTGTCTGATGACATCACGTGTTGTTCTGCACTGGATGATGTCAGGTCTTGCTTCCTCTCTGATGACATCACGTGTGGTTCTGTACTGGATGATGACATGTCTTGCTTCCTGTCTGATAACATCACGTGTGGTTCTCTACTGGATGATGTCATGTCTTGCTTCCTGTCTGATAACATCACGTGTGGTTCTGTACTGGATGATGTCATGTCTTGCTTCCTGTTTGATGACATCACGTGTGGTTCTGTACTGGATGATGTCATGTCTTGCTTCCTGTCTGATAACATCACGTGTGGTTCTGTACTGGATGGTGTCAGGTCTTGCTTCCTGTCTGATGACATCACGTGTGGTTCTGCACTGGATGATGTCAGGTCTTGCTTCCTGTCTGATGACATCACGTCTGGTTCTGCACTGGATGATGTCAGTTCTTGCTTCCTGTCTGATGACATCACGCGTGGTACTGTACTAGATGATGTCACGTCTTTCTCCCTGTCTGATGACATCACGTGTGGTACTTTACTGGATGTTGCCAGGTCTTGCTTCCTGTCTGATGATATCACGTGTGGTTCTGTACTGGATGATGTCAGGTCTTGTTTCCTGTCTGATGACATCACGTGTGGTTCTGTACTGGATGATGTCATGTGCTTCCTGTCTGATGACATCACGTGTGGTTCTGTACTGGATGATGTCATGTCTTGCTTCCTATCTGATGACATCACGCTTGGTTCTGTACTGGATGATGTCAGGTCTTGCTTCCTGTCTGATGACATCACGTGTTGTTCATTACAGGATGATGTCAGGTTTTGCCTCCTGTCTGATGACATAACGCGTGGTTCTGTACTGGATGATGTCATGTCTTGCTTCCAGTCTGATGACATAAGGCGTGGTTCTGTACTGGATGGTGTCATGTCTTGCTTCCTGCCTGATGACATCACACTTGGTTCTGTACTGGATGATGTCATGTCTTGATTCCTATCTGATGACATCACGTGTGGTACTGCACTGAATGACGTCATGTCTTGTTTACCTATCTGATAACATCACGCTTGGTTTTGTACTGGATGATGTCATGTCTTTCTTCCTGTCTGATGACATCACGTGTGGTTTTGTACTGGATGATGTCATGTCTTTCTTCCTGTCTGATGACATCACGTGTGGTTTTGTACTGAATGATGTCATGTCTTGCTTCCTGTCTTATGACATCACGTGTGGTTCTGTACTGGATGATGTCAAGTCTTGCTTCCTGTCTGATGACATCACGTGTGGTTCTGTACTGAATGATGTCATGTCTTGCTTCCTGTCTGATGACATCACGTGTGGTTCTGTACTGGATGTTGTCAGGTCTTGCTTCCTGTCTGATGACATCACGTGTGGCTCTGTACTGGATGATGTCAGGTCTTGCTTCTTGTCTGATGACATAACGTGCGGTTCTGTACTGGATGATGTCAGGTCTTGCTTCCTGTCTGATGACATCACGTGTGGTTCTTTACAGGATGATGTCAGGTTTTGCCTCCTGTCTGATGACATAACACGTGGTTCTGTACTGGATGATGTCATGTCTTGCTTCCAGTCTGATGACATAAGGCGTGGTTCTGTACTGGATGGTGTCATGTCTTGCTTCCTGCCTGATGACATCACACTTGGTTCTGTACTGGATGATGTCATGTCTTGATTCCTGTCTGATGACATCACGTGTGGTACTGCACTGGATGACGTCATGTCTTGTTTCCTGTCTGATAACATCACGCTTGGTTTTGTACTGGATGATGTCATGTCTTCCTTCCTGTCTGATGACATCACGTGTGGTTTTGTACTGGATGATGTCAGGTCTTGCTTCCTGTCTGATGACATCACGTGTGGTTCTGTACTGAATGATGTCATGTCTTGCTTCCTGTCTTATGACATCACGTGTGGTTCTGTACTGGAAGATGTCATGTCTTGCTTCCTGTCTGATGACATCATGTGTGGTTCTGTACTGAATGATGTCATGTCTTGCTTCCTGTCTGATGACATCACGTGTGGTTCTGTACTGGATGATGTCATGTCTTGCTTCCTGACTGATGACATCACGCGTGGTTCTGTACTGCATGATGTCATATCTTGCTTCCTGTCTGATGACATCACGTGTGGTTCTGTACTGGATGATGTCATGTGCTTCCTGTCTGATGACATCACGCGTGGTTCTGTACTGGATAATGTCATGTCTTGCTACCTGTCTGATGACATCACGTGTGGTTCTGTACTGGATGATGTCAGGTCTTGCTTCCTGTCTGATGACATCACGTGTGGTTCTGTACTGGATGATGTCATGTCTTGCTTCCTGTCTGATGACATCACGTGTGGTTCTGTACTGGATGATGTCAGGTCTTGCTTCCTGTCTGATGACATCACGTGTGGTTCTGTACTGGATGATGTCATGTCTTGTTTCCTGACTGATGACATCACGTGTGGTTCTGTACTGGATGATGTCAGTTCTTGCTTCCTCTCCGATGACATCACGTGTGGTTCTGTACTGGATGATGTCATGTCTTGCTTCCTGTCTGATGACATCACGCTTGTTTCTGTACTGGATGATGTCATATGCTTCCTGTCTGATGACATCACGTGTGGTTCTGTACTGGATGATGTTATGTCTTGCTACCTGTCTGATAACATCACGTGTGGTTCTGTACTGGATGATGTCAGGTCTTGCTTCCTGTCTGATGACATCACGCGTGGTTCTGTACTGGATGATGTCATGTCTTGCTACCTGTCTGATGACATTACATGTTGTTCTGTACTGGATGATGTCATGTCTTCCTTCCTGTCTGATGACATCACGCGTGGTTCTGTACTGGATGATGTCATGTCTTGCTTCCCGTCTGATGACATCATGTGTGGTTCAGTACTGGATGATGTCATGTCTTGCTTCCCGTCTGATGACATCACGTGTGGTTCTGTACTGGATCATGTCATGCCTTGCTTCCTGTCTGATGACATCACGCGTGGTTCTGTACTGGTTGATGTCATGTCTTGCTTCCCGTCTGATGACATCACGTGTGGTTCTGTACTGGATGATGTTATGTGCTTCTTGTCTGATGACATCACGCTTGTTTCTGTACTGGATGATGTCATGTCTTGCTTCCTGTCTGATGACATCACGTGTGGTTCTTTACTGGATGAAGTCATGTCTTGCTTCCCGTCTGATGACATCACGTGTGGTTCTGTACTGGATGATGTCAGGTCTTGCTTCCTGTCTGATGACATCACGTGTGGTTCTGTACTGGATGATGTCATGTGCTTCCTGTCTGATGACATCACGTGTGGTTCCGCACTGGATGATGTCATGTCTTGCTTCCTGTCTGATGACATCACGCGTGGTTCTGTACTGGGTGATGTCATGTCTTGCTTCCTGTCTGATGACATCACGTGTGGTTCTGTACTGAATGATGTCAGGCCTTGCTTCCTGTCTGATGACATAATGTGTGGTTCTGTACTGGTTGATGTCATGTCTTGCTTCCTGTCTGATGATATCACGCGTGGTTCTATACTGGATGATGTCAGGTCTTGTTTCCTGTCTGATGACATCACGTGTGGTTCTGTACTGGATGATGTCATGTGCTTCCTGTCTGATGACATCACGTGTGGTTCTGTACTGGATGATGTCATGTCTTGCTTCCTATCTGATGACATCACGCTTGGTTCTGTACTGGATGATGTCAGGTCTTGCTTCCTGTCTGATGACATCACGTGTTGTTCATTACAGGATGATGTCAGGTTTTGCCTCCTGTCTGATGACATAACGCGTGGTTCTGTACTGGATGATGTCATGTCTTGCTTCCAGTCTGATGACATAAGGCGTGGTTCTGTACTGGATGGTGTCATGTCTTGCTTCCTGCCTGATGACATCACACTTGGTTCTGTACTGGATGATGTCATGTCTTGATTCCTATCTGATGACATCACGTGTGGTACTGCACTGAATGACGTCATGTCTTGTTTCCTATCTGATAACATCACGCTTGGTTTTGTACTGGATGATGTCATGTCTTTCTTCCTGTCTGATGACATCACGTGTGGTTTTGTACTGGATGATGTCATGTCTTTCTTCCTGTCTGATGACATCACGTGTGGTTTTGTACTGAATGATGTCATGTCTTGCTTCCTGTCTTATGACATCACGTGTGGTTCTGTACTGGATGATGTCAAGTCTTGCTTCCTGTCTGATGACATCACGTGTGGTTCTGTACTGAATGATGTCATGTCTTGCTTCCTGTCTGATGACATCACGTGTGGTTCTGTACTGGATGTTGTCAGGTCTTGCTTCCTGTCTGATGACATCACGTGTGGCTCTGTACTGGATGATGTCAGGTCTTGCTTCTTGTCTGATGACATAACGTGCGGTTCTGTACTGGATGATGTTAGGTCTTGCTTCCTGTCTGATGACATCACGTGTGGTTCTTTACAGGATGATGTCAGGTTTTGCCTCCTGTCTGATGACATAACACGTGGTTCTGTACTGGATGATGTCATGTCTTGCTTCCAGTCTGATGACATAAGGCGTGGTTCTGTACTGGATGGTGTCATGTCTTGCTTCCTGCCTGATGACATCACACTTGGTTCTGTACTGGATGATGTCATGTCTTGATTCCTGTCTGATGACATCACGTGTGGTACTGCACTGGATGACGTCATGTCTTGTTTCCTGTCTGATAACATCACGCTTGGTTTTGTACTGGATGATGTCATGTCTTCCTTCCTGTCTGATGACATCACGTGTGGTTTTGTACTGGATGATGTCAGGTCTTGCTTCCTGTCTGATGACATCACGTGTGGTTCTGTACTGAATGATGTCATGTCTTGCTTCCTGTCTTATGACATCACGTGTGGTTCTGTACTGGAAGATGTCATGTCTTGCTTCCTGTCTGATGACATCATGTGTGGTTCTGTACTGAATGATGTCATGTCTTGCTTCCTGTCTGATGACATCACGTGTGGTTCTGTACTGGATGATGTCATGTCTTGCTTCCTGACTGATGACATCACGCGTGGTTCTGTACTGCATGATGTCATATCTTGCTTCCTGTCTGATGACATCACGTGTGGTTCTGTACTGGATGATGTCATGTGCTTCCTGTCTGATGACATCACGCGTGGTTCTGTACTGGATAATGTCATGTCTTGCTACCTGTCTGATGACATCACGTGTGGTTCTGTACTGGATGATGTCAGGTCTTGCTTCCTGTCTGATGACATCACGTGTGGTTCTGTACTGGATGATGTCATGTCTTGCTTCCTGTCTGATGACATCACGTGTGGTTCTGTACTGGATGATGTCAGGTCTTGCTTCCTGTCTGATGACATCACGTGTGGTTCTGTACTGGATGATGTCATGTCTTGTTTCCTGACTGATGACATCACGTGTGGTTCTGTACTGGATGATGTCAGTTCTTGCTTCCTCTCCGATGACATCACGTGTGGTTCTGTACTGGATGATGTCATGTCTTGCTTCCTGTCTGATGACATCACGCTTGTTTCTGTACTGGATGATGTCATATGCTTCCTGTCTGATGACATCACGTGTGGTTCTGTACTGGATGATGTTATGTCTTGCTACCTGTCTGATAACATCACGTGTGGTTCTGTACTGGATGATGTCAGGTCTTGCTTCCTGTCTGATGACATCACGCGTGGTTCTGTACTGGATGATGTCATGTCTTGCTACCTGTCTGATGACATTACATGTTGTTCTGTACTGGATGATGTCATGTCTTCCTTCCTGTCTGATGACATCACGCGTGGTTCTGTACTGGATGATGTCATGTCTTGCTTCCCGTCTGATGACATCATGTGTGGTTCTGTACTGGATGATGTCATGTCTTGCTTCCCGTCTGATGACATCACGTGTGGTTCTGTACTGGATCATGTCATGCCTTGCTTCCTGTCTGATGACATCACGCGTGGTTCTGTACTGGTTGATGTCATGTCTTGCTTCCCGTCTGATGACATCACGTGTGGTTCTGTACTGGATGATGTTATGTGCTTCTTGTCTGATGACATCACGTGTAGTTCTGTACTGGATGATGTCATGTCTTGCTTCCTGTCTGATGACATCACGTGTGGTTCTTTACTGGATGAAGTCATGTCTTGCTTCCCGTCTGATGACATCACGTGTGGTTCTGTACTGGATGATGTCAGGTCTTGCTTCCTGTCTGATGACATCACGTGTGGTTCTGTACTGGATGATGTCATGTGCTTCCTGTCTGATGACATCACGTGTGGTTCCGCACTGGATGATGTCATGTCTTGCTTCCTGTCTGATGACATCACGCGTGGTTCTGTACTGGGTGATGTCATGTCTTGCTTCCTGTCTGATGACATCACGTGTGGTTCTGTACTGAATGATGTCAGGCCTTGCTTCCTGTCTGATGACATAATGTGTGGTTCTGTACTGGTTGATGTCATGTCTTGCTTCCTGTCTGATGATATCACGCGTGGTTCTATACTGGATGATGTCATGTTTTGCTTCCTGTCTGATGACATTACATGTGGTTCTGTACTGGATGATGTCATGTCTTGCTTCCTGTCTGATGACATAAGGCGTGGTTCTGTACTGGATGGTGTCATGTCTTGCTTCCTGCCTGATGACATCACACTTGGTTCTGTACTGGATGATGTCATGTCTTGATTCCTGTCTGATGACATCACGTGTGGTACTGCACTGGATGACGTCATGTCTTGTTTCCTGTCTGATAACATCACGCTTGGTTTTGTACTGGATGATGTCATGTCTTCCTTCCTGTCTGATGACATCACGTGTGGTTTTGTACTGGATGATGTCAGGTCTTGCTTCCTGTCTGATGACATCACGTGTGGTTCTGTACTGAATGATGTCATGTCTTGCTTCCTGTCTTATGACATCACGTGTGGTTCTGTACTGGAAGATGTCATGTCTTGCTTCCTGTCTGATGACATCATGTGTGGTTCTGTACTGAATGATGTCATGTCTTGCTTCCTGTCTGATGACATCACGTGTGGTTCTGTACTGGATGATGTCATGTCTTGCTTCCTGACTGATGACATCACGCGTGGTTCTGTACTGCATGATGTCATATCTTGCTTCCTGTCTGATGACATCACGTGTGGTTCTGTACTGGATGATGTCATGTGCTTCCTGTCTGATGACATCACGCGTGGTTCTGTACTGGATAATGTCATGTCTTGCTACCTGTCTGATGACATCACGTGTGGTTCTGTACTGGATGATGTCAGGTCTTGCTTCCTGTCTGATGACATCACGTGTGGTTCTGTACTGGATGATGTCATGTCTTGCTTCCTGTCTGATGACATCACGTGTGGTTCTGTACTGGATGATGTCAGGTCTTGCTTCCTGTCTGATGACATCACGTGTGGTTCTGTACTGGATGATGTCATGTCTTGTTTCCTGACTGATGACATCACGTGTGGTTCTGTACTGGATGATGTCAGTTCTTGCTTCCTCTCCGATGACATCACGTGTGGTTCTGTACTGGATGATGTCATGTCTTGCTTCCTGTCTGATGACATCACGCTTGTTTCTGTACTGGATGATGTCATGTCTTGCTTCCTGTCTGATGACATCACGTGTGGTTCTGTACTGGATGATGTTATGTCTTGCTACCTGTCTGATAACATCACGTGTGGTTCTGTACTGGATGATGTCAGGTCTTGCTTCCTGTCTGATGACATCACGCGTGGTTCTGTACTGGATGATGTCATGTCTTGCTACCTGTCTGATGACATTACATGTTGTTCTGTACTGGATGATGTCATGTCTTCCTTCCTGTCTGATGACATCACGCGTGGTTCTGTACTGGATGATGTCATGTCTTGCTTCCCGTCTGATGACATCATGTGTGGTTCTGTACTGGATGATGTCATGTCTTGCTTCCCGTCTGATGACATCACGTGTGGTTCTGTACTGGATCATGTCATGCCTTGCTTCCTGTCTGATGACATCACGCGTGGTTCTGTACTGGTTGATGTCATGTCTTGCTTCCCGTCTGATGACATCACGTGTGGTTCTGTACTGGATGATGTTATGTGCTTCTTGTCTGATGACATCACGTGTAGTTCTGTACTGGATGATGTCATGTCTTGCTTCCTGTCTGATGACATCACGTGTGGTTCTTTACTGGATGAAGTCATGTCTTGCTTCCCGTCTGATGACATCACGTGTGGTTCTGTACTGGATGATGTCAGGTCTTGCTTCCTGTCTGATGACATCACGTGTGGTTCTGTACTGGATGATGTCATGTGCTTCCTGTCTGATGACATCACGTGTGGTTCCGCACTGGATGATGTCATGTCTTGCTTCCTGTCTGATGACATCACGCGTGGTTCTGTACTGGGTGATGTCATGTCTTGCTTCCTGTCTGATGACATCACGTGTGGTTCTGTACTGAATGATGTCAGGCCTTGCTTCCTGTCTGATGACATAATGTGTGGTTCTGTACTGGTTGATGTCATGTCTTGCTTCCTGTCTGATGATATCACGCGTGGTTCTATACTGGATGATGTCATGTTTTGCTTCCTGTCTGATGACATTACATGTGGTTCTGTACTGGATGATGTCATGTCTTGCTTCCTGTCTGATGACATCACATGTGGTTCTGTACTGGATGATGTGATGTCTTGCTTCCTGTCTGATGACATCACGTGTGGTTCTGTACTGAATGATGTCAGGCCTTGCTTCCTGTCTGATGACATAATGTGTGGTTCTGTACTGGTTGATGTCATGTCTTGCTTCCTGTCTGATGATATCACGCGTGGTTCTATACTGGATGATGTCATGTTTTGCTTCCTGTCTGATGACATTACATGTGGTTCTGTACTGGATGATGTCATGTCTTGCTTCCTGTCTGATGACATCACATGTGGTTCTGTACTGGATGATGTGATGTCTTGCTTCCTGTCTGATGACATCACATGTGGTTCTGTACTGGATTATATCATGTCTTGCTTCCTGTCTGATGACATCACGCGTGGTTCTGTACTGGATGATGTTATGTCTTGCTTCCTGTCTGATGACATCACATGTGGTTCTGTACTGGATGATGTCATGTCTTGCTTCCTGTCTGATGACATTACATGTGGTTCTGTACTGGATGATGTCATGTCTTGCTTCCTGTCTGATGACATCACATGTGGTTCTGTACTGGATGATGTGATGTCTTGCTTCCTGTCTGATGACATCACATGTGGTTCTGTACTGGATTATATCATGTCTTTCTTCCTGTCTGATGACATCACGCGTGGTTCTGTACTGGATGATGTCATGTCTTGCTTCCTGTCTGATGACATCACGCGTGGTTCTGTACTGGATGATGTCATGTTTTGCTTCCTGTCTGATGACATTACATGTGGTTCTGTACTGGATGATGTCATGTCTTGCTTCCTGTCTGATGACATCACATGTGGTTCTGTACTGGATGATGTGATGTCTTGCTTCCTGTCTGATGACATCACATGTGGTTCTGTACTGGATTATATCATGTCTTTCTTCCTGTCTGATGACATCACGCGTGGTTCTGTACTGGATGATGTCATGTCTTGCTTCCTGTCTGATGACATCATGTGTGGTTCTGTACTGGATGATGTCATGTCTTGCTTCCTGTCTCATGACATCACGCGTGGTATTGTACTGGATGATGTCATATCTTGCTTCCTGTCTGGTGACATCACGTGTGGTTCTGTACTGGATGATGTCATGTGCTTCCTGTCTGTTGAAATCACGCGTGGTTCTGTACTGGATGATGTCATGTCTTGCTTCCTGTCTGATGACATCACGTGTTGTTCTGCACTGGATGATGTCAGGTCTTGCTTCCTCTCTGATGACATCACGTGTGGTTCTGTACTGGATGATGTCATGTCTTGCTTCCTGTCTGATAACATCACGTGTGGTTCTGTACTGGATGATGTCATGTCTTGCTTCCTGTCTGATGACATCACGTGTGGTTCTGTACTGGATGATGTCATGTCTTGCTTCCTGTCTGATAACATCACGTGTGGTTCTGTACTGGATGATGTCATGTCTTGCTTCCTGTCTGATGATATCACGTGTTGTTCTGCACTGGATGATGTCAGGTCTTGCTTCCTCTCTGATGACATCACGTGTGGTTCTGTACTGGATGATGTCATGTCTTGCTTCCTGTCTGATAACATCACGTGTGGTTCTGTACTGGATGGTGTCAGGTCTTGCTTCCTGTCTGATGACATCACGTCTGGTTCTGCACTGGATGATGTCAGGTCTTGCTTCCTGTCTGATGACATCACGTCTGGTTCTGCACTGGATGATGTCAGGTCTTGCTTCCTGTCTGATGACATCACGCGTGGTACTGTACTAGATGATGTCACATCTTTCTCCTTGTCTGATGACATCACGTGTGGTACTTTACTGGATGATGCCAGGTTTTGCTTCCTGTCTGATGATATCACGTGTGGCTCTGTACTGGATGATGTCATGTCTTGCTTCCTGTCTAATGACATCACGCGTGGTTCTGTACTGGATGACGTCAGGTCTTGTTTCCTGTCTGATGACATCACGTTTGGTTCTGTACTGGATGATGTCATGTCTTGCTACCTGTCTGATGACATTACATGTTGTTCTGTACTGGATGATGTCATGTCTTGCTTCCCGTCTGATGACATCATGTGTGGTTCTGTACTGGATGATGTCATGTCTTGCTTCCCGTCTGATGACATCACGTGTGGTTCTGTACTGGATCATGTCATGCCTTGCTTCCTGTCTGATGACATCACGCGTGGTTCTGTACTGGTTGATGTCATGTCTTGCTTCCCGTCTGATGACATCACGTGTGGTTCTGTACTGGATGATGTTATGTGCTTCTTGTCTGATGACATCACGTGTGGTTCTGTACTGGATGATGTCATGTCTTGCTTCCTGTCTGATGACATCACGTGTGGTTCTTTACTGGATGAAGTCATGTCTTGCTTCCCGTCTGATGACATCACGTGTGGTTCTGTACTGGATGATGTCAGGTCTTGCTTCCTGTCTGATGACATCACGTGTGGTTCTGTACTGGATGATGTCATGTGCTTCCTGTCTGATGACATCACGTGTGGTTCCGCACTGGATGATGTCATGTCTTGCTTCCTGTCTGATGACATCACGCGTGGTTCTGTACTGGGTGATGTCATGTCTTGCTTCCTGTCTGATGACATCACGTGTGGTTCTGTACTGAATGATGTCAGGCCTTGCTTCCTGTCTGATGACATAATGTGTGGTTCTGTACTGGTTGATGTCATGTCTTGCTTCCTGTCTGATGATATCACGCGTGGTTCTATACTGGATGATGTCATGTTTTGCTTCCTGTCTGATGACATTACATGTGGTTCTGTACTGGATGATGTCATGTCTTGCTTCCTGTCTGATGACATCACATGTGGTTCTGTACTGGATGATGTGATGTCTTGCTTCCTGTCTGATGACATCACATGTGGTTCTGTACTGGATTATATCATGTCTTGCTTCCTGTCTGATGACATCACGCGTGGTTCTGTACTGGATGATGTTATGTCTTGCTTCCTGTCTGATGACATCACATGTGGTTCTGTACTGGATGATGTCATGTCTTGCTTCCTGTCTGATGACATTACATGTGGTTCTGTACTGGATGATGTGATGTCTTGCTTCCTGTCTGATGACATCACGTGTGGTTCTGTACTGGATTATATCATGTCTTGCTTCCTGTCTGATGACATCACGCGTGGTTCTGTACTGGATGATGTCATGTCTTGCTTCCTGTCTGATGACATCACGCATGGTTCTATACTGGATGATGTCATGTCTTGCTTCCTGTGTGATGACATCACGTGTGGTTCTGTACTGGATGATGTCAGGTCTTGCTTCCTGTCTGATGACATCACGTGTGGTTCTGTACTGGATGATGTCAGGTCTTGCTTCCTGTCTGATGACATCACGTGTGGTTCTGTACTGGATAATGTCATGTGCTTCCTGTCTGATGACATCACGTGTGGTTCTGTACTGGATGATGTCATGTCTTGTTTCCTGTCTGATGACATCCCTTGTGGTTCTGTACTGGATGATGTCATGTGCTTCCTGTCTGATGACATCACGTGTGGTTCCGTACTGGATAATGTCATGTCTTGCTTCCTGTCTGATGACATCACGTGTGGTTCCGTACTGGATGATGTCATGTCTTTCTTCTTGTCTGATGACATCACGTGTGGTTCTGTACTGGATGATGTCATGTGCTTCCTGTCTGATGACATCACTTGTGGTTCTGTACTGGATGATGTCATGTTCTTCCTGTCCGATGACATCACGTGTGGTTCTGTACTGGATGATGTCATGTCTTGCTTCCTGTTTGATGAGATCACGTGTGGTTCTGTACTCGATGATGTCATGTGCTTCCTGTCTGATGACATTACGTGTGGTTCTCTACTGGATGATGTCATGTCTTGTTTCCTATCTGATGACATCACTTGTGGTTCTGTACTGGATGATGTCATGTGCTTCCTGTCTGATGACATCACGCGTGGTTCTGTACTGGATGATGTCATGTGCTTCCTGTCTGATGACATCACGCATGGTTCTGTACTGGATGATGTCATGTCTTCCTTCCTGTCTGATGACATCATGCGTGGTTCTGTACTGGATGATGTCAGGTCTTGCTTCCCTGTCTGATGACATCACATGTGGTTCTGTACTGGATGACGTCATGTCTTGCTTCCTGTCTGATGACATCACACGTGGTTCTGTACTGGATGATGTCAGGTCTTGCTTTCTGTCTGATGACATCACGTGTGGTTCTGTACTGGATGATGTCAGGTCTTGCTTCTTGTCTGATGACATCACGTGTGATTCTGTACTGGATGATGTCATGTCTTGCTTCCTCTCTGATGACATCACACATGGTTCTGTACTGGATGATGTCAGGTCTTGCTTCTTGTCTGATGACATCACGTGTGGTTCTGTACTGGATGACGTCATGTCTTGCTTCCTGTCTGATGACATCACGCGTGGTTCTGTACTGGATGATGTCATGTCTTGCTTCCTCTCTGATGACATCACGTGTGGTTCTGTACTGGATGATGTCATGTCTTGCTTCCTCTCTGATGACATCATGCTTTCCTCTCCTGCTTAGTTCTATTACTTTCTTCTTACAATTCATTTTCAGATTGAAAATAAAACCCCAAAAAATTTAATTTTCCGCAGACAAAGTTTTATCTGGGGTTTAAGTGCCTGTGACATTTGTTGAAGTTTGTGTAGAGCTCGTGCCGCCGCCGCCGGTCCTATAATGAGATGGAGGAGGCATAAAGAAGAGGAAGATTTAACTAGAAAGAAAGTCATGGAGAAATGATAAATATTAGGAGGGAGCAATCCTAATAAAGAGACAGAAAACCCAAAGTCATCGCTAAATAATCCGCCAGCACGTCCCGTGCACATGTATGGCAGCCGTGACACATCGCTCCCCGCAATCGTCTCAATAAACATATTTCTTCCTCCAGTCTGCACAGCGACAGATGATTTAATTGCTCTGCAGAAGATCAATGGCAGATAGGGGAAGGTAATTAGTCCTCTGTCAGGTCTAACTTGTCGCGGAGGTAAAGTAAAGGCCCCCCGGCTTCCTGCGGCTTCATGTTATCACCGCTCCGGGTCAGACCGTACATGATCAGGATGTGACCTCTCCCCTGACCTCGCGCTGTACCTGTCACCGCCAGCAGACACCTGGAATCATGGTGATGGCTTCCAATAGATATGGGGGCTGCTCTCAGGGGGAATCACCGGCCATGTCTAATATGCATGATTGATCCTAGAATTAGAGGCAAAACGGATACGTAGTAATGGAGTCTGCAGATTATCTAGAGAGTTCAGTGGTATAATAATCTGCAGAAGTGGCGGACACGGGCAGAATAGGGCCCCTCTGCAAGAACACTACACGGACCTCTCTTTTTGTCTGTGACAGGACCTGCTTGCTGATTTGGAGGTGGTAGGTGGCCCCCTTAACTCTAGGGCCCCCTGTGCGGTTGCAGGTGTCGCACCGATATGCCCGCCCTGGGCTGCAGAATCTATTCGAGATGAACGATTCCATTTGTGCTTCCCTGATCCGGCTCTCGGGCTACTCCTCCATGGTGGCCGCTCTTCACCTCTCCGCCTGGCATCCTGGGGACCACTGGCCCGTTCTAGACATGATGCCGGGGGCTATGGAGGACTGGACGTCTGGCCAGGGCGGTGCGTCCCACTCATTTCTGCTTTGCATCTATGTATTTGCTCTTTTCCATTTCTCTCTACCTATCACTGATCATTAGATTAGACGCTCTCGTTATGGCGGAGAAGCTCGCTCTGACTTTTGCGCTGTTTATTAGGATATTTTGCAGTATTCTCTCGGCTCTTCGGGACGCGTTGGCGCTGTGCATACACATTAGCACAATAATCTAAGTGGTGCTTTAGTGCCTGCTGAGTAGCGGGCGGCGGGTACGCTCTGCGGCGGGCGGCAGCTTCGCTCTGTAGCGAGTGGCGGTTACGTGGCGCTTTACACAGACGTGAATTGAAAATTAAAAAAAAAATAAAATAAAAGTAAAAGGCAATTGTTAGCATGAAAAAAAAGAGAAAAATTGGCCGCGTTCTGAATTTCCCGGCGCTCATTATTTTACTGCAATTTCTGCTTTTCATTTGAAAAAAAAAAAAAAAAGCGAAAACACATTGAAACCTGTATAATTAAATAAGAAGTGCTAATTGAAGATCTTTCAGCTTAAAAGCCTTCAGAGGAACGGGGAGACGCTTTCCTCGGCTCCAGCACTTGGCACTTGAAATCCACTTTTGGCAGGAATGAGATAAAAGGTATTTTGTGCCGTCACGACCAGATCCATCCAGGCAATAACCGGGACAATGAGCTGCGAGAGGGGCGGCCGCTCCTGGAGGGCTCTCACCGAATGACCACTGCTTGGGGGAGGACTCTCATCATCCGCTGGTTACATATAAAGCGAAAATCACATCTAATGACTGCGGCTAAAAATGAAATGAATTCCTGCGGCGAAAACTGTTACATTGTATCACTCATATGTAGCAGCCAGAGCCGTCATTACATCGCTGAGCGAGGGGGCACGTGCTCAATCGCGTGCCACTTTAAGAGTTTGTTCTCTTGTATCACATATTTATAGAGTGTCTTTATACAGGTTGTGTTGTGCTTTCCCTTTTCCCTTTTTCTGGAGCCTCGCAGGGATCCTGAGGCACGATTGCTTTCTAGCAGGGCAGGATTGTTACAGGAGGGCAGACACTGGGTGACATGGGCAGAGGGTAACGTCTGAGATTCTGGGGCTGAGTGGGCCTCAGTATCTTCAATGCTGGGAGAAATCAGATCAGTTTGTTGAATTAAAGGGGAATCCTCCATCACTTCCTACAGGTTTATAATAGAAGGCAGGAATTATGGAGAAGGGCGCACATACTATACAGGCCACCAGGGGGCACTGGGCGAGGATCCTAGGTTATTATCACACTGTGATATTGGGTGGATGGAACAATGGATGGAACAATGTAACAACTCGTTCTTTGCATCAATATTGACGACATTCTGTGTCATGTGACTCTAATATACAGAGATAATCACAGAACTGGAGAGAACAGATAGCGTCCACGTTACATTCTCTGCTGCTGCAATACTGGGAGAAAACTGCACTAATGGCCCATGTAGACTGGCCGGCCGGGGCCGCTAAAGGGAGTCCGTCAGCAGAAAACCGCCCGTATAAACTAATCACAATGCCTTGTAGGGGATATCGCCCTATAAGTAGTCGTGCCCTATATGTAGTTGTGATTGCCCTATAAAAGTCGCTGCTTTAGTGATATAATTGCTGCCTTCCTTCTGCAGAAACTGAAGTTTAATCAAAATTGCTAAATAGGCATCTCAGTGCACCCTAGGTGTGGCCAAGATGCTCTGCCCACTGATTTTGTATGCCCCACCTTCCCCACTGGTGATGGACAGCGCTGGCATGCCTTTTCTGTGAAAACAGGCAAGTCAGTACTGTCCATCACCAATGAGGGAGGCAGGCCACTCAAAACCAGGGGTGGAGTGGTGCACTGCGACTTCTGGTCACACCCAGGGTGCACCGAGCAGCCTGATAAGCATATGAAACCATAACATCTCCTCTGGACTTCTGGTGACAGGAGAGGAATCTCATTCTGGTGGATGATGGGAGAGAAGCTGCCTTGTCTATATGGTGCGTGTGGCGCCCAATCAGCACCAGGGACATTGTATCTTCTGGTTTAGGATTGTTGAGGTATCCTAAGGGGGGACCCCATTAACATCAGTGATACATTAATCTTCACACAATGGAGCCAGTACTAGAATTATTCCACTTTTTCAGCTAGTCGGCGCTCCCTCCCCACGTTCGCTGCTGTCTTTGTCTCGTGTTTTTGGGGTTTGCGGCGTGAACCCCAAAAATCTATAAATGAGATTTTTTTTTGTAAGAGCGAGGGAAGTTCTTGCAGTTCCTTGAGGGGTTGTTAGGACTTGGATTAGGCTGGACCACAAGCCGTCCTGACGCACCCCGATTCGCTGCCGCATTCCCGCTGCCCCTGCACGCTCCAGAGCCCTGGGCGGCCTGGATGGTTTCTAAATTTAAAGCAGAGCGTGGACTGATTTCAGATAGGAGACCGAGCAGCGACGACGAGGAATTGGCCACAACTCCGCTCACAGCAATGTCTTCAGCGAGCGCTGCCAAACCGAGCGGAGAGATTCTGGTCTCTGTTACATTTTCGTCCCGGGACCTTGGAAATATGTTATCAACTCTGCATCTCTGAATCGTAGGCGAAGGATTTGGAGCCGGAGGAGAAAATGACCACTGGCCAAACCCAAACTGGGAAATCTGCTCCGCGGCTTCCTGTTCTCCTCTGGTTCTCAGAAGTGGAGAGAAAGAGGAGATGGAAAATTCTGGAGTAAATCTGGAGGTGCCGAATTCAAGGGAAACCGCCAACTCGAGGCGATCAGAGAACGGATGTGCCGCTTAGCTCTACCTGGAAGCTCCCACTCCTTCATGCGTGGAGTTCAGGCTGCATAATGTCCCCAGCCTGCTGCAGCCACAAGCATGTGACTCCCCCGTGATCATTAATAGGGACAGGTGGGCATTTGCCCCCAGTGCTGGCTACTGGTAGTACCGACAAGGCAGAGTCTTTCCTCTGGGGATCGGGGGAGGGCAGCAAACTGAGCAACACTGCTATTACTCCTGTGTCCCCCGCTGTAAAGGGAACCTACCATTTGATACTGCCCAAACCACAGGCAGCACAGATTGGAGTCTGGCCGGGCGGTTTCAGAGTCTGGCCAGGCGGTTTCGGAGTCTGGCCGGGCGGATTCGGAGTCTGGCCGGGCGGGTTCGGAGTCTGGCCGGGCAGGTTCGCAGTCTGGCCGGGCGGGTTCGGAGTCTGGCCAGGCTGGTTCGGAGTCTGGCCGGGCTGGTTCGGAGTCTGGCCGGGCGGGTTCGGAGTCCGGCCGGGCGGGTTCGCAGTCCGGCCGGGCGGGTTCAGAGTCCGGCCGGGCGGGTTCGAGGTCCGGCCAGGCTGGTTCGGAGTCTGGCCGGGCGGGTTCGGAGTCTGGCCGGGCGGGTTCAGAGTCTGGCCGGGCGGGTTCGGAGTCTGGCCGGGCGGGTTCGGAGTCTGGCCGGGCTGGTTCGGAGTCTGGCCGGGCGGGTTCGGAGTCTGGCCGGGCGGGTTAGGAGTCTGGCCGGGTGGGTTCGGAGTCTGGCGACTGTGGCCTGGGATGTTTCCCTTTGTAATGCTGAGATGTTTCAGAGTTGACACAGCTTCTAATCGATTCATCACTGTATTTTGCCTGCTTTTGGTGTGAATACCGATCAGTTTGTGACTCTTTGATTTGTGACATCTTCATTGCAGGATTTGCATTTTTTTTTTATAGTTATCATTTTGTTTAATTTTCTGATTTTTACAGCAATGCAGCTTTTCCAGAGGTTTTGAGTTGATTTATGAAATGCAACTTTGTAACAAGTCACTAACAATTTGGGCTGATGTCCTCTGGATCCCCCGCAGTGATTTCTCTGTAAGATAGAATTTTTTGCAGAATTTAAGACTTTTTGCTCTGAAAAAAAACAAAACAAAGAAAACAGACAAAAATAAAGACCGTTCTTGTAGACCAAAAATTATTGAACCACGTTCGGCATTTGGTGCAAAACATGGTAACAAAGAAGAACGGTGATTAGCAAAAAAACGGAAATGATGAATCAGGACCAAAGTGTGTAAAGCGGCCGGGGACTATGCAGAGACGTGGCGAGTCCAGTGCAGCCACCTGCCGACTTCTCCCCACGCCGCTCCCGGTGATTGGCAGGTCCTGGCTATATACACACATCAGAGTGACCTGTCAGTCATCTGGAGTTGGGCAAGGAGAAGCCGGCCGAGGGTCTCCCCCAGTCACGCAGTGTCTGATTCCTGCTGCCCGGGGTTTGAGCATTGTGTATCTAGTGACAGGTTACATCTGGGTTTGCTCCCTCTGCTTCTGCCGTTGGGCGGTGCTGGACCTTCAGTGCGGTCAATAATGTGGCAGCTCTGTTTCATATTCTGGGACTTGTGGTGCCATCAAGGGAGGGAGCTTGTGGGTTAATTGCTCCCATAGTCTTCCCACGATCTCCCTTCTGTGGCTTTGGAGGCTCAGACTGTGTAAGCCTCAGCTCCCTGCCAGTTATAGGTTACACCTGACCCTGGTTCTGTCCCTGTACCGATGCTCATACATGACTAGGGGAAGTGCCATGTCTGAGACACGTCAGTTTTTACCTTGATGTAATAATTTGAATGTACCTTGATCCTTTTAAGTTGTAATCAATTAGTGAAGTTTTATATCAAATCGGCTGGACACCTTTGTTTGCTTTGTCGGCATCTGGAGCCACGCAGGGGATCTTACTTTCCATGCTGAGGATCTTCACAGCCAATCTACAACTGAAAACATTGTACTTTGTGCTTATCCTGTACCGCTGCTGCCTGATCCTGTGTGTCAGTGCTAATGTGGGATTGTTTGACCCTTTTCTCACTATTCTGCTTTCTCTGGATTTGACACAGTGCATAGAAACCCTGTTCCACCGACCAGCACCCACCCTGCTCCACCGGTCAGCAGCCACTACGCTCCAGCAGCCTCCCCGCTCCACCAGCCATCCCACTCCACTGCCAAGCAGCCACCAGCCAGAAGCCATCCCGCTCCACCGGTCAGCAGCCACTACGCTCCACTGGCCAGCAGCCTCCCCTCTCCACCAGCCAGAAGCCATCCCGGTCCACCGGTCAGCAGCCACTACGCTCCACCAGCCAGCAGCTTTCCCACTCCACCAGCCAGCAGCCACTACGCTCCATCGGCCAGCAGCCACTACGCTACATCGGCCAGCAGCCACTACGCTTTACCGGCCAGCAGCCACTATGCTCCACCAGCCAGCAGCCACTCTATGCACCCAACCCAGGGGCTCCTGTGTAAGTCCAAATCCCTGTACAAGGGTTAGAGAAGAAAGGAAGGCCACTGTGACTTGCTAGCCGGGGTGGCTAGTGCAAAACCTGTCTATAGAAGCCTATTAAGAGCTGACAGGCTATCAAAACAGAACTCTTGTCATTGTTTCCCTGCCATTACTCCTGTCAATCTTCTCATTCATTACTCCTGTCACTGTCCTTCTGTCATTATTCCTGTCATTATCCCTCTGCCATTATTCCTGTCACTGTCCCTCTATCATTACTTCTGTCACTGTCCCTCTGTCATTATTCCTGTCATTATCCCTCTGCCATTATTCCTGTCACTGTCCCTCTATCATTACTCCTGTCATTGTCCCTCTGTCACTGTCTTCCCGCCATCACAACATGCAGTGTAGACCTGTTGAGTGCATGTGTTTTCCAAGTGTTTTTGTGTATTTTTGCATGTTTCCATGTTTCCGTGTGTATTCCGTCTGTTTTTCGTGTGTTTTTTTGTATTTATGTGTTTTTCGTGTATTTTCGTGTTTGTGTTTTCCATGTGTTTGTGTCTTTTATGTGTGTTTCCATGTCTTTTATGTGTGTTTTCGTGTTTTCTGTGTGTTTCCGTGTGTTTTATGTGTGTTTTCTCATGTTTTTGTGTGTTTTCTTGTGTTTTCTGTGAGTTTTCTGTGTGTTTCCGTGTGTTTCCGTGTGTTTCCGTGTGTTTTATGTGTGTTGTCTCGTGTTTTCTCGTGTTTTCGTGTGTTTTCTTGTGTTTTCGTGTGTTTTCGTGTGTGTTTTCTTGTGTTTTATGTGTGTTTTCTTGTGTTTTTGTGTATTTTCTTGTGTTTTATGTGTTTTTTCTGTGTGTTTTCATGTGTTTTCTGTGTGTTTCCGTATGTTTTATGTGTGTTTTCTCGTGTTTTCTTGTGTTTTATGTGTGTTTTCGTGTGGTTTTCTGTGTGTTTTCTTGTGTTTTCCGTGTATTTTCTTGTGTTTTCTGTGTGTTTTCTTGTGTTTTCCGTGTGTTTTCTTGTGTTTTATGTGTGTTTTCGTGTGGTTTTCTGTGTGTTTTCATGTGTTTTCTGTGTGTTTCCGTATGTTTTATGTGTGTTTTCTCGTGTTTTCTTGTGTTTTATGTGTGTTTTCGTGTGGTTTTCTGTGTGTTTTCTTGTGTTTTCCGTGTGTTTTCATGTGTTTTCTGTGTGTTTCCGTATGTTTTATGTGTGTTTTCTCGTGTTTTCTTGTGTTTTATGTGTGTTTTCGTGTGGTTTTCTGTGTGTTTTCTTGTGTTTTCCGTGTGTTTTCTTGTGTTTTCTGTGTGTTTTCGTGTTTTTTCCGTGTGTTTTCTTGTGTTTTCTGTGTGTTTTCTTGTGTTTTCCGTGTGTTTTCTTGTGTTTTATGTGTGTTTTCGTGTGGTTTTCTGTGTGTTTTCTTGTGTTTTCCGTGTGTTTTCGTGTGGTTTTCTGTGTGTTTCCGTATGTTTTATGTGTGTTTTCTTGTGTTTTCTGTGTGTTTTCGTGTTTTTTCCGTGTGTTTTTGTGTGTCCTGCAAATGCTTTGCTCAGTTTGGGAACTTGAATCCTTGCGGGATTTGGCCAGGTACCCATGCTTTCAGCTCCAGCGCCCGATCCTGAGCCGCCGGCTCCGCTGTCCACGGGATCGGGATCAGTTTCATCACATATTTATTGTAGCTGTGAGCAGAAATCTTCCCAGCGAGCGGCGTTATTGGAGGGGAAATAAAAGACGGCATTGATGGCCGTGAAGCGATTACGGGGACGCGCACTCTGGGGCATTGGGTTTCAGGAAGTTGCTGTTTTCCTATGCAGAGCCGCCTGTGTTGCGCTGTTTATCTTCGCGCTCTGCAGCCTCATTCTCTGTCCTACAATAACAGCGTCTGCTCCGCTGGATGGAGCGCTCTGCAGCTCGGGTTTCTCCAGGATGATCGGCCGCGCTCGCTGCTGCCACCAACGCTGCTCAAATACGGATTTTCTGATAACTAGAAACTTTTATGCAGTTTTGGGGGGAAATGTGGGATACAGACAGAGAGGCAGCGTCCTGGGGGCCGGGGATGGGCGAGATTAACCCCTGCGTGACTGCGCTCTGGGGGCATGCACACCTTTCAGCAGGGGAGGGTTACTCCGACTTCTGCATCCTCCTGTAATGTCCGATCCCCAAGGACCATATAATATGGAAATGCAGAAGACCCGAGACGCGGCCGCCGCCGAACGTAATGGATTATTTGGCTTTTAATGTGATTTTTGTGACGAGTTGATGCGAGATGTTTCACTTTGATGACTTTAACCTTATAGACTTTGCACAAATGGTTTCCACTCCGTCCCCGCTCCTCGCAGCATTCATTAGCATGATTAACGGGACAGCACATACATCATTACCAATAGGGGTCATTGATCTGTACGGAGCCCTCAGTGCACGGGACGCCACATCTCCTATTCAACCTCCGTCCAGCATCCATTGTGACTGTCTCCTTCCATAAGAGTCTGGTCCAAATGATGCTGATGCGGCACTCATCATGTGATTATGAGCGGCGTGCATGGCGTAATGTGACGCCAGTGTAAGGACCTGTGTCCTGCTGCAGGATTTTCCAAATGTTACACCCATAAAGGGCCTGCATTTATGTAACAGTGCAAAAGCTGGCCACCAGGAGGGGCTGCACATGCTCCTATCCCTAAATCTGGATTATTAGTTTAAATTTGCCAATTATATTGCACTTCTAGTTTTGGCCAGTAGATGTCAGCACAGCAGACTACAAAGAGCAGCTCGCTGTACTGCTGCTGCAATACGAGCTGTCGTGGGCATCATTATCAGGACAGGGGGATATTAATGGCTGCGAGACTGATCCGGCACCGCTGATCCCTTATTACCCGGGTTAGTAAATGGGAGCTGATACTATCATGGATCCTCGGTGGTATCTATCGTCAGGGTTCACCTGAGCCGACCTGTATGGGGTGCGCCCCTCGCCTCCGCACTCGTGTTTCGCCACTACTCGTATATCCGCTCTATAGACTATTTCACATCCATTTGTCTCCATTGAAGGCACAAAACGTTCCCGCGTTTAATCCACTTCTTCATAATGAAATAAGAACTTGGCGGAGAGAATCTATTCATGGAGATAAAAGGAAGGGGAGCTCGCTGATGGCGGAGATACGCAGGCGACTGATTCATATGGTAATGGCCTCAGCTCGCCGGGATCCTATGGAAGCGTTCCCATGAGGACGGTGGTGCCGTTATTCTGGGAGTGACGACTTACAAGACTTGTCCGCCGCGATGTTCATAGAGATGAGAGACGGATGAGCCGGGACGGGCGGCTCATGTCATCCTCCGCACGCCGGGTAACTTTGGCCCTTACGTCCTTCAGGCGACCTCTTGATGTCATCTCCGTGTCTGGAAAAGCCAAGAGGAAACCAATATGGACGTATCTGCAGGATAAGCATCAAGGGTGTCCACAAAGAGAGGGGGCGCCATTGCAAGTATCTACGCTGCTACGCTGTATGGCGGCGGTGTTCACACCGTGCAGTAACTGAGGCAGTGACCCAAGCAAGTCCAACATAAATAGCTTTATTCAGCAACTAAACAGGACAGTCCTCCGGTTCGCAGCCGGGTTAACACAAGTCTTTAAACAACGGTTGCCGGGGGCAACGGCCGTGCCGGGCCGCTCAGAGCCTGACAGGTACAGAGGCTCCCAGGCATGGGTTCAGCCACCCTCCATCCTGCTGAGCTCCTAGCAGGTTCCAACACTGAACAACACTAATCCTTAGTGCAGGGATTGTAAAGGACCTGTGGCAAGAGCCACTGGAAAACCCGGGTTGGAGGGAGGAGGCCGCCCCACTGCCTCCTGTGACCTCCTCCAAGAAATGAAGGCCCTGCCAGGTTTTACTTAATCTGTCTTAGCCAGATAGCCTGACCAGGTCATTGCTCACCTTCATTCCTGCATTGCAGCAGCAGCTGTGTCTGTGACTGCAATGCACTCCAATGGATTTAATAGGTCTCTGTACACATTCTGGAGGATATATAACATCCCTCGTATACGATCCCGGTCACTGCCTCACATATCCCCCCCCCCTCTGTTCAAACTTGTGGGGTTGAACATTTGCCACCATACAGGGTGCCCGGGACAGGGCGTCCGCGTTTGCTTGCAACCTCCCATGGCGATGTTCTACAGAGAAACTAAAATTTTGCAGTGACAGGAACCACCTGGTGACTCGCGCATTCCTCTCCTTGGCATTTCTCATCCATACCAAGGGTGAGTGGTCCGTCACCAAGCGGAACTGACGCCCGAGTAAATAATAACTTAGCGATTCCAAGGCCCACTTAATAGCCAAACACTCCTTCTCTACCACGCTATAGCTTTTCTCTGCCGGGACAAGTTTCCTACTGAAGTAGGTGACCGGGTGCTCTTCACCATTCACTTTTTGTGACAATACCGCCCCTAGGCCTACGTCCGAGGCATCTGTCTGTACAATGAAGGTTTCCTTGAAGTTGGGGCTGATGAGGACCGGCTGTCCACACAGGGCCAACTTCATGGACTGTAAAGCTTCTTCTGCCTGAGGGTTCCACCGAACCATTACCGATTTTTTCCCTTTCAAGAGATCGGTCAGGGCCGCCGTTCGCCCAGCAAAATTAGGTATAAACCGGCGGTAATACCCAAGGATGCCAAGGAACGCCCTCACCTGCTTTGTACTTGACGGTTTAGGCCAGTTTTTTATGGCCTCAACTTTATTGATTTGGGGCTTGATAACTCCTCGGCCTATCACATACCCCAAATATCGGGCTTCCTCTAGCCCTATCGCACATTTTTTTGGGTTTGCCGTTAACCCCGCGGCTCTGAGAGAATCCAGGACCACTTGTACCTGTGAAAGGTGCGTATGCCAGTCGGTGCTAAAGATGATAATGTGGCGCCCCTGAGGGTTCAGTCGCCACAGAGGTACTGCATCTAACCCAGAGGTGTGGTATTTCCCTCTCAGGTAAGGTAGGAGTACTGCCCGGGACCCTAACACCTGCATCCAACACTACACTACTCCAGACCAGCAGGCGGGGCAAGATGCGCTGCTCCTCTGCTGAGCCCTGTCCCTGGCTGGAGTGGGGGGAACCAAAGTAGAGGAAACCATGTAGTGGGTGTGGGTGGAGGAAGAAGTTCAGGGGAGCTCCGGAAGAAGTGATATAAAAAGAGGGTGGAATATTCTAGAGAGGTTCTTCAGTGAGAGGAAGAGTTGGGAGCAGGACCTCTGCTCAGGGAAGCGCGGGCCTGAGTGAGGAGGCCCAGGAGAAGGAGAGAAGGAAGGAACGGGAGCAGAGAGAAGGCTCCAGGAGTGAAGAAAGGATCCCAGGGGTACGGGCAGTGCTGGAGGCTACCCATACGCCCAAGTCTACCAGGCAGTGGAGGGATCAGGTCGTAGATGGGACCGGCCCCTAACTAGTGAGAATTACAATATTCAACTAGGTAACTGGAGGGTGCAGCATTTCAGGTGCTGCAGCCACAAGCCACATCTATCTCACCAAGAAGGTGGCCATAGAGGACCCAGGGGACAGAGAAGACGTCTCCCGGCAAGGTCCGCGGTCACTGGATTGGGACACTAGGTGTGAGGAGCAGGGAGACGGCCAGAAGGAACACACAGAAGGGGGTACCTTTATGTACTCCGGAGGTACCTGACGCAGCACGACGTGGGAAGTTATGATCTGCAGTTGTAACCAGGAGCAAAGTAAGAACTGTGAGTAAATCCGGAAGACTGCACCCCACTGTCTCTGTCAATTATTACTGCTGCGCCATCACCCCTGCACTACACTGCACCACGAGTGCTACTTCCATAACAGCAACATCGACACTGCCCTGGAGCTAAGCTCTACCTGTGGAGAGCTGAACCAACTCTGCTGCATTAACAACAGCTCCAGAGGATCTGCTCCGCAGCGGCGGCTCCATATAGCCGCATACCACAGGTGGCGTCACGTACTGTATATAAGAAATATAAATCCCCTGTAAATATTCCCCTTTTATTGACCGCCCTGGGTCACGGACCGGGTCACTGCCACTGTGACATCTCCCCTAGCAACGACCGGCCCGGCACCGAGTGCCCCACGGCCCAGGAGGCACGTCAATAATATCATCTAGATACGCGCACGCGTACTCCTGATGAGGCTTGAGCACTATGTCCATCAACCTCTGGAATGTAGCCGGGGCCCCATGTAATCCAAAAGGTAAGACCACATAGTGGTATAGACCCTCCGGTGTTACGAAGGTGGTCTTTTCCTTTGCCGATTCCATGAGAGGTACCTGCCAGTAACCCTTGGTGAGATCGAGCGTGGTAAAGTACTGGGCCGGCCCCAGTCTCTCAATCAGCTCGTCCACCCTGGGCATTGGATAGAGGTCAAACTTTGACACTTCATTCAATTTCCGGAAATCGTTACAGAAGCGTAGCGATCTGTCTGGTTTTGGAATTGATACGATGGGGCTAGCCCACTCACTCCATGATTCCTCTATGACGCCTAACTGAAGCATTTGTTTTACCTCAGCCGTGATGGCTTGCCTCCGGGCTTCGGGTACCCGGTACGGTCTCATTCGCACCTGTACCCCAGGTTTGGTGACAATGTCATATTGGATAACCGTAGTCCTACCCGGTAGCTCTGAGAACACTTCGGTATTCTGCTGCACCAGTGAACGAGCCTCCCGTCGCTGCTGTTTAGTGAGGGCATCACTTATCCTGACCTCCCCCTCGGACGCTTCCCTGGCTGAAGGTAGAGACCACTCTGGTGATACGCCCGGGGTGACGTCTGTAACTAAACACTCTCGATCTTTCCAAGGTTTTAGCAGGTTTACATGGTAAAGCTGCTCAGGTTTCCGCCTTCCAGGCTGATACACCCGGTAATTTACCTCCCCCACCTTTTCTCGAACCTCATATGGCCCTTGCCACTTGGCCATGAGCTTACTCTCGGCTGTGGGTACCAGTACTAACACCCGATCGCCCTTGTTAAAAGACCTGACTCTGGCTCTTTTATTATATGTGCGCCTCTGGGCTGCCTGGGCATCTAACAGATGTTCTTTCACGATGGGCACGACCGCCGCGATCCGGCCCTGCATACTAGCCACGTGTTCAATTATACTCCTATGTGGAGTCGGCTCTTGTTCCCATGTCTCTTTGGCTATGTCCAACAGACCCCTAGGGTGTCTGCCGTACAATAACTCAAAGGGAGAGAACCCCGTGGAAGCCTGGGGTACCTCACGGACGGCCAACATCAAATAGGGTAGCAACATGTCCCAATCCCTTCTGTCCTTAGAAACCACCTTTTTTAACATGGACTTGAGGGTTTTATTGAACCGTTCTACTAGCCCGTCGGTTTGAGGGTGGTACACCGAGGTGCGCAATTGTTTAATTTTTAGCAGTTTGCACAGTTCCCTTGTCACTTTTGACATAGAAGGAGTCCCCTGATCCGTCAGGATCTCCTTAGGTAGTCCAAGGCAACAGAACATAGCAAACCGCTCCCGTGCAATCAGTTTTGCCGAGGTGTGGCGTAGCGGTATAGCCTCCGGGTACCGGGTGGCATAGTCGACGACCACCAGTATATGTTGGTGGCCATGGGCGGATATTACAATGGGCCCTACCAAGTCCTTTGCAATCCGTTCAAAAGGTACCTCTATCACTGGCAGGGGTACCAATGGGCTACAGAAACTTGCGGTGTGTGTGGTCAACTGATATTCGGGGCAGGATTCGCAGTACCTTTGGACCTCCGCGTAAACCCCAGGCCAAAAGAACCGCTGCGAGATACGTTCTTGCGTCTTTTTAACCCCTAAGTGTCCACCCAGCAGGTGTGTGTGTGCCAAATCAAGAACCACCCGACGGTACGACTGAGGTACCACTAACTGTTCCATGACCTCGTCCTGATCTTATCTATCCTATAGAGCAACTCACCGTTGACTACCATGCGTGGAAATACAGTATCTGCACCGGGCTATTGGGCTACACCATTTACCTCTACCACCCTTTTCCGCGCCCGAGTCAGGGTGGGATCCTGTAGCTGAGCCGTCCCAAACGTGCCCTGGGACACTTCCAGCTCGGGGATCGATGGGGTCTCCTTGATCTCTCCTGCCAGCACCTCTAAGGGAAACCTATCGGGGTCACACTCTGTCCCTAAGTTGGACACCCCTACGGCAGGTTCCCCTGACTCGGGTTCGTCGGGTACAGCGCCTGTAATACATTTTACCGGGGGAGAGTGGATTTTGTTTTTCCACAGCGTCCAGAACAGGGGCAAGTCTCTTCCCAACACAGTCCCATAGGGAAGAGTTTTTACCACCCCCACCACATGTTTTATGTCGCCACATGGCGTGGACAAAACTACCTCCGAAGCTGGGTACTCTCGAAGGTCCCCATGGATACACACCACCTCGACTGTCCATCCACTGGGGTTGTCTCCTGCCACCAGCGAAACATGTACCAGAGTCACGAGGCTCCCTGAGTCCAGGAGGGCCTCCGTGGGATACCCATTAACCAGTACCTGGCATAGTTGGAGTTCATTGTCCCAGGGTTCGGGGCTCGCCGTGCAGACGGTCTGGGCATACATTGAGACCCGGCGGTTATACCCGCTGTTCATGGGTTCCGTAGTCAGTAGACATTTAGCAACCACATGTCCCGGCCCCTGACACTGCCAGCACATAATAGTGGAGGTACTGTTAGGTCTTATGACTGTTTGGGAGGGAACCGGTCTCCTGCCACTCTCACTCTGGGGTACCCCTTCAGCACGGGTACGGTGCTGACTGTCCTCAGCAGAGGGACGCGACCCCTTTCCCGATTCCTGGGTTGGCAGGGATTGGCGTGACAGCCGCGAGGGGGCAGAGTCCTGGATAAAGTACTGAGTGGCCGAGTAGCGCTCGATCAGGCTGACCACCTGGTCGAGTGTGCTGGAGTTCCCTTGCCCCACCCAATGTTGGATAGCGGCCGGCAGAGTCCTAACCAGTCGGTCAACCACCACCCTCTCCACCTTCTGGGCTGGAGACAAAGTCTCAGGCTGGAGCCACTTCTTTACCAGCTGCAGGAGGTCATAAGCCTGAGACCGGGCGGGTCGAGTCTCCACATAGGCCCATGAAAATACACGCTGAGCCCTCACGTATGTATTGATCCCCAGTCGGGCAAGGATCTCACCTTTGAGCCTCTGGTAGTCCTGGGCGTCCTCCCGACTGGGGTCGAAGTAGGCCTTTTGGGCATCGCTGACCAGAAACGGAGTCACCACTTCTGCCCACTGGCCGGCCAATAGGTTTTCCCGCTCTGCTGTGCACTCATAAATGATCAGGAAGGCTTCCACGTCGTCCTCCGGTCCAATCTTCCTCAACGCTGAGCGAACCTTGTCCCGGGCCTCACGACGTTCCGGGGCTGGTGCCGTCGGCGTCTCCCGCAGGGCAGCAATCTGTTGCAGCAACCGTTCATTTGTTTTCTGCTGCTGCTGGTACAGTAGCTGCTGCTGCTGATTATGCTGCTGCTGGGAGAGCATCGACTGCTTTAACAGCTCCTCCATTTTGTCCACGGGGTGGAACTGAAAGGTGGCCGGCCGGATTGTGGTCATGCTGCTGCCGGTGGGGTATGCCTCAGTCACAAGCAGTTCTAGAAGTGGGATAGGAGTAAGATTAGGGATCTCGGATCCGGAGGACAAGAGGTTGGGAGGTGGCACGAGACCACTGGTCTTTGGAGCTGGGATGAAATGGAAGCTGCTGCTGGTGGCTTGGAAATGCGTCGGGTGATGAGACAGGGGATTAGGAGAGATGGGGGCACTACCTGATGGAATTCAGAATGTCGAGCAACCCGTCCTGCCCGGTGCCAATGCCACTAGATACAAGGCGGGGTGACATGCTTATGGAGATTCCCAGCTGTGCCGCTGACCCCAGTGAAGTTTTGGCTTGGGTAGCTGGTCCTAGGAGGTGAAGGGGCAGCTATGGCACTCATGTAAGGTTGAAGTCAACCAAGGGTGTAAGCACCATGGGAGGTGGAAGCAGGAGGCCACAGAAGCTGGGACCATGCCCACCTTCTTCATGGACCACTGAGTCCACCTCCATGGTGCAGACTCCTTGCTTCACTCCAACCTTTGAGTTGACTTCTTGCTAATAATTATTGGACACTTGAGTGACAACTAATATGGCGGCCACCACAGTGAGTGGTGAATGTCTCGTTCTGCAGAGACATTGGAGCGGCTTGATGTACTACATCACTCACCTACGTTTTAATGGCGGCCTTGCTGGTTGTCACAGTCCCAGGAATGGATGTGACAGAGACTTGTCTGCACTGGGGTTTACACTGAAAAAATCCATCCATTATTCTATTGATTTGCCGAGCGGCATCAGACGGGTGTTTGATGTGAAGCGATGGCTTCCTTTGCTCTGTGCCACCCCGGGCTCATCCGGTAACATCCGACTCGCACTCTTCTGCTTGCGGAGTCACCTCGTGACCGCGCCTTTGTATCCGCTTCGTTACTTTGCGTCTTTCAAGACACTTTCCGTCTTCAAAAAGTTCTTTAATGTATTAAAAATGTTGAATTACTCAGCGAGGAGACAAACCGAGATGGAGCCGGAGAATTCTGCCTTTGTTATGGGATGAACAAAACGGTTCTGACAGCGGGAGAAGTTCTGAGAAGTCATCGTCGTCTTCTACCATTATCTAATGGGGGAAAGTGATGATCCGGGAGAAGTTGTCAGATCACAGGAGAGGCTCGTTCAGGCCTCACATCCGCACTGCAGATGAAGGGAGGAGAATCCGGAGCAAGACGAACGCAACGCATAATTGTGAAGGACTAAGGATGGAGGGAACGGGCGGGGAGAAATGTGCAAATGCTTCATGCAAGACTCCAGACGCGTCCTTCCCCGGCCTCCTCCTCACAGCAGAGGAAGCACCTGAGGCAGTCGCCCCTAGAGGCAGAACTTCTGCTGCCATCTCCGCATGCTCCGGGCTTTCTCAAACGTGGAGTGGGTGGAACCAAAACAGGTCTGTGCTCATGAGGAGGCAGTCTATTGTATAGTATATGAAACAAGTCTGTGCAGGAGAGAAAACCGTGTCTGTGCACATGAGGAGGCAGTCTATTGTATAGTACAGAAACTGCCTGTGCAGGAGATAAAACAAGTCTGTGCATATGGAGAGGCAGTCTGTTGTATAGTATACAAACCGTGTCTTCGCAGGAGATAAAGCAGGTGTGTGCACATGAGGAGGCAGTCTATTGTATAGTATACAAATCATGTCTGTGCAGGAGATAAAATAAGTCTGTACACATGAGGAGGCAGTCTGTTGTATAGTACATGAACTGTGTTTATGCAGGAGATAAAACAAGTCTGTGCACATGAGGAGGCAGTCTATTGTGTAGTACATTAAACAAGTCTGTGCAGTGTAGAGATGCAGTCTGCTGCTTGGGGAAAGTATCTGTAGTGCAGGATATGAGACCTCCTGTGACAATGTGATGGGTGATTATAGGGGGGTTGAGAGGAGCAGTATTGCACAGCAGCTTGGCTTTGCGGCAGCTGCCTGACATTGAGCCCCAGCCTTCTGACTGCAGCTGTGGAGCCAGTGATGAGGATGTGACGGCGTCTGTCATTTGTAGTCATTGGTTGTTTGCTGTGAGCCATGACGCACCTTCCTCCAGATTGAGAGAAGACACTTCACACACAATCTACACAACAAGCACTTAATGAAATCAAGCAACGAGCGCTCCGCAGCGCTCGCCATCCGCGCCGGAGGCTGTTAACCCAACAACAACAACATTTAATGGCGGCCTCAGCCGGGAGGAAACCTCTTCACTTCACTTACTTATTTTCTGTAAAGTGAATAAAGCTGATTTTTTTTCTTCCTCAAGAGGAATCGCAAATGCAACTGCAGCCGCACAGAAGCCGTTTGCTTCAAATAATACAGCAGATGGCAGCGGAATTTACATATTTCTGAACATGAGTCTCCCAGCATGGGATAGAAAAGCAGAAAATGTTATCTATATCCAAGAGAAAGTGAAAATGGCAGAAAATGTCACCATAAATCTGAGAAAAATCAAGACCTTTCCTGTTTCACATTCTGTATCTCTTTAATAAGAACTAATTAGAGCTCAAGAACTTTACAAACAGAAGGAGAAGAAATAAAAGCCTGAAAAAGTCGCCCGTTCTCCTGGAATAACTTTCAGAAATTCTTCTCAAAGTTCTACAGAAGAAAGAAGAATTCAGACAAGATATTATACCCACGAGAAGAAAAACTCCACAGACGATTCCTCATCTCAAACTGAAAGGACAGAAAATACCAATATCCCCTACGTGCAGGAATATAACTACTATAATACTGCCCCCTATATACAGCACTATAACTACTATAATACTGCTCCTATGTACAAGAATATAACTACTATAATACTGCCCCCTATATACAGCACTATAACTACTATAATACTGCTCCTATGTACAAGAATATAACTACTATAATACTGCTCCTATGTACAAGAATATAACTACTATAATACTGCCCCTATGTACAAGAATATAACTACTATAATACTGCTCCTATGTACAAGAATATAACTACTATAATACTGCCCCTATGTACAAGAATATAACTACTATAATACTGCTCCTATGTACAAGAATATAACTACTATAATACTGTCCCCTATGTACAAGAATATAACTACTATAATACTGCCCCTATGTACAAGAATATAACTACTATAATACTACCCCTATGTACAAGAATATAACTACTATAATACTGCTCCTATGTACAAGAATATAACTACTATAATACTGCCCCTATGTACAAGAATATAACTACTATAATACTGCTCCTATGTACAAGAATATAACTACTATAATACTGCCCTCTATGTACAAGAATATAACTACTATAATACTGCTCCTATGTACAAGAATATAACTACTATAATACTGTCCCCTATGTACAAGAATATAACTACAATAATACTGCTCCTATGTACAAGAATATAACTACTATAATACTGCTCCTATGTACAAGAATATAACTACTATAATACTGCCCTGTATGTACAAGAATATAACTACTATAATACAGCCCCCTATGTACAAGAATATAACTACTATAATACTGCCCTCTATGTACAAGAATATAACGACTATAATACTGCTCCTATGTACAAGAATATAACGACTATAATACTGCTCCTATGTACAAGAATATAACTACTATAATACTGCCCCCTATGTAAAAGAATATAGCTACTATAATACTGCTCCCTATGTACAAGAATATAACTACTATAATACTGCCCCCATGTACAAGAATATAACTACTATAATACTGCCCCCTATGTACAAGAATATAACTACTATAATACTGCCCCCTATGTACAAGAATGTAAGCACTATAATACTGCTCCCTATGTACAAGAATATAACTACTATAATACTGCCCCCATGTACAAGAATATAACTACTATAATACTGCCCCCTATGTACAAGAATATAACTACTATAATACTGCCCCTATGTACAAGAATATAACTACTATAATACTACCCCTATGTACAAGAATATAACTACTATAATACTGCTCCTATGTACAAGAATATAACTACTATAATACTGCCCCTATGTACAAGAATATAACTACTATAATACTGCTCCTATGGACAACAATATAACTACTATAATACTGCTTCTATGGACAAGAATATATCTACTATAATACTGCTCCTATGTACAGGAATATAACTACTATAATACTGTCCCCTATGTACAAGAATATAACTACTATAATACTGCTCCTATGTACAAGAATATAACTACTATAATACTACTCCTATGTACAAGAATATAACTGCTATAAGACTGCTCCTATGTACAAGAATATAACTACTATAATACTGCTCCTATGTACAAGAATATAACTACTATAATACTGCCCTCTATGTACAAGAATATAACTACTATAATACTGCTCCTATGTACAAGAATATAACTACTATAATACTGCTCCTATGTACAAGAATATAACTACTATAATACTGCCCCCTATGTAAAAGAATATAACTACTATAATACTGCTCCCTATGTACAAGAATATAACTACTATAATACTGCCCCCATGTACAAGAATATAACTACTATAATACTGCCCCCTATGTACAAGAATATAACTACTATAATACTACCCCCTATGTACAAGAATATAACTACTATAATACTGCCCCTATGTACAAGAATATAACTACTATAATACTACCCCTATGTACAAGAATATAACTACTATAATACTGCTCCTATGTACAAGAATATAACTACTATAATACTGCCCCTATGTACAAGAATATAACTACTATAATACTGCTCCTATGGACAAGAATATAACTACTATAATACTGTTCCTATGTACAAGAATATATCTACTATAATACTGCTCCTATGTACAGGAATATAACTACTATAATACTGTCCCCTATGTACAAGAATATAACTACTATAATACTGCTCCTATGTACAAGAATATAACTACTATAATACTGCTCCTATGTACAAGAATATAACTACTATAATACTGCTCCTATGTACAAGAATATAACTACTATAATACTGCTCCTATGTACAAGAATATAACTACTATAATACTGCCCCCTATGTACAAGAATATAACTACTATAATACTGCTCCCTATGTACAAGAATATAACTACTATAATACTGCTCCTATGTACAAGAATATAACTACTATAATACTGCCCCTATGTACAAAAATATAACTACTATAATACTGCCCCCTATGTACAAGAATATAACTACTATAATACTGCTCCTATGTACAAGAATATAACTACTATAATACTGCTCCTATGTACAAGAATATATCTACTATAATACTGCTCCTATGTACAGGAATATAACTACTATAATACTGCCCCCTATATACAGCACTATAACTACTATAATACTGCTTCTATGTACAAGAATATAACTACTATAATACTGCTCCTATGTACAAGAATATATCTACTATAATACTGCTCCTATGTACAGGAATATAACTACTATAATACTGTCCCCTATGTACAAGAATATAAATACTATAATACTGCTCCTATGTACAAGAATATAACTACTATAATACTGCTCCCTATGTACAAGAATAGAACTACTATAATACTGCCCCCTATGTACAAGAATAGAACTACTATAATACTGCCCCCTATGTACAAGAATATAACTACTATAATACTGCCCCCTATGTACAAGAATATAACTACTATAATACTGCTCCTATGTACAAGAATATAACTACTATAATACTACCCCTATGTATAAGAATATAACTACTATAATACTGCTCCTATGTACAAGAATATAATTACTATAATACTGTCTCCTATGTACAAGAATATAACTACTATAATACTGCCTCTATGTACAAGAATATAACTACTATAATACTGCCCCTATGTACAAGAATATAACTATTATAATACTACTCCCTATATACAAGGATATAACTACTATAATACTGCTCCTATGTACAAAAATATAACTACTATAATACTGCCCCCTATGTACAAGAATATAACTACTATAATACAGCCCCCTATGTACAAGAATATAACTACTATAATACTGCCCCTATGTACAAAAATATAACAACTATAAAACTGCCCCTATGTACAAGAATATAACTACTATAATACTGTCCCCTATGTACAAGAATATAACTACTATAATACTGCTCCCTATGTACAAGAATATAACTACAATAATACTGCTCCTATGTACAAGAATATAACTACTATAATACTGCCCCCTATGTACAAGAATATAACTACTATAATACTGCCCTCTATGTACAAGAATATAACTACTATAATACTGCTCCCTATGTACAAGAATATAACTACTATAATACAGCCCCCTATGTACAGGAATATAACTACTATAATACTGCCCCTATGTACAAGAATATAACTACTATAATACTGTCCCCTATGTACAAGAATATAACTACAATAATACTGCTCCTATGTACAAGAATATAACTACTATAATACTGCCCCCTATGTACAAGAATATAACTACTATAATACTGCCCTCTATGTACAAGAATATAACGACTATAATACTGCTCCTATGTACAAGAATATAACGACTATAATACTGCTCCTATGTACAAGAATATAACTACTATAATACTGCCCCCTATGTAAAAGAATATAACTACTATAATACTGCTCCCTATGTACAAGAATATAACTACTATAATACTGCCCCCTATGTACAAGAATATAACTACTATAATACTGCCCCCTATGTACAAGAATGTAAGCACTATAATACTGCTCCCTATGTACAAGAATATAACTACTATAATACTGCCCCCATGTACAAGAATATAACTACTATAATACTGCCCCCTATGTACAAGAATATAACTACTATAATACTGCCCCTATGTACAAGAATATAACTACTATAATACTACCCCTATGTACAAGAATATAACTACTATAATACTGCTCCTATGTACAAGAATATAACTACTATAATACTGCCCCTATGTACAAGAATATAACTACTATAATACTGCTCCTATGGACAACAATATAACTACTATAATACTGCTTCTATGGACAAGAATATATCTACTATAATACTGCTCCTATGTACAGGAATATAACTACTATAATACTGTCCCCTATGTACAAGAATATAACTACTATAATACTGCTCCTATGTACAAGAATATAACTACTATAATACTACTCCTATGTACAAGAATATAACTGCTATAAGACTGCTCCTATGTACAAGAATATAACTACTATAATACTGCTCCTATGTACAAGAATATAACTACTATAATACTGCCCTCTATGTACAAGAATATAACTACTATAATACTGCTCCTATGTACAAGAATATAACTACTATAATACTGCTCCTATGTACAAGAATATAACTACTATAATACTGCCCCCTATGTAAAAGAATATAACTACTATAATACTGCTCCCTATGTACAAGAATATAACTACTATAATACTGCCCCTATGTACAAGAATATAACTACTATAATACTGCCCCCTATGTACAAGAATATAACTACTATAATACTACCCCCTATGTACAAGAATATAACTACTATAATACTGCCCCTATGTACAAGAATATAACTACTATAATACTACCCCTATGTACAAGAATATAACTACTATAATACTGCTCCTATGTACAAGAATATAACTACTATAATACTGCCCCTATGTACAAGAATATAACTACTATAATACTGCTCCTATGGACAAGAATATAACTACTATAATACTGTTCCTATGTACAAGAATATATCTACTATAATACTGCTCCTATGTACAGGAATATAACTACTATAATACTGTCCCCTATGTACAAGAATATAACTACTATAATACTGCTCCTATGTACAAGAATATAACTACTATAATACTGCTCCTATGTACAAGAATATAACTACTATAATACTGCTCCTATGTACAAGAATATAACTACTATAATACTGCTCCTATGTACAAGAATATAACTACTATAATACTGCCCCCTATGTACAAGAATATAACTACTATAATACTGCTCCCTATGTACAAGAATATAACTACTATAATACTGCTCCTATGTACAAGAATATAACTACTATAATACTGCCCCTATGTACAAAAATATAACTACTATAATACTGCCCCCTATGTACAAGAATATAACTACTATAATACTGCCCCCTATATACAGCACTATAACTACTATAATACTGCTTCTATGTACAAGAATATAACTACTATAATACTGCTCCTATGTACAAGAATATATCTACTATAATACTGCTCCTATGTACAGGAATATAACTACTATAATACTGTCCCCTATGTACAAGAATATAAATACTATAATACTGCTCCTATGTACAAGAATATAACTACTATAATACTGCTCCCTATGTACAAGAATAGAACTACTATAATACTGCCCCCTATGTACAAGAATAGAACTACTATAATACTGCCCCCTATGTACAAGAATATAACTACTATAATACTGCCCCCTATGTACAAGAATATAACTACTATAATACTGCTCCTATGTACAAGAATATAACTACTATAATACTACCCCTATGTATAAGAACATAACTACTATAATACTGCTCCTATGTACAAGAATATAATTACTATAATACTGTCTCCTATGTACAAGAATATAACTACTATAATACTGCCTCTATGTACAAGAATATAACTACTATAATACTGCCCCTATGTACAAGAATATAACTATTATAATACTACTCCCTATATACAAGGATATAACTACTATAATACTGCTCCTATGTACAAAAATATAACTACTATAATACTGCCCCCTATGTACAAGAATATAACTACTATAATACAGCCCCCTATGTACAAGAATATAACTACTATAATACTGCCCCTATGTACAAAAATATAACAACTATAAAACTGCCCCTATGTACAAGAATATAACTACTATAATACTGTCCCCTATGTACAAGAATATAACTACTATAATACTGCCTCTATGTACAAGAATATAACTACTATAATACTGCCCCTATGTACAAGAATATAACTATTATAATACTGCTCCCTATATACAAGGATATAACTACTATAATACTGCTCCCTATATACAGGAATATAACTAGTATAATACTGCCTCCTACGTACAAAAATATAACTACTATAATACTGCTCCCTATGTACAAAAATATAACTACTATAATACTGCCCCTATGTACAAGAATATAACTACTATAATACTGCCCCTATGTACAAGAATATAACTACTATAATACAGCCCCCTATGTACAGGAATATAACTACTATAATACTGCCCCTATGTACAAGAATATAACTACTATAATATTGTCCCCTATGTACAAGAATATAACTACTATAATACTGCCCCTATGTACAGGAATATAACTACTATAATACTGCTCCTATGTTCAGGAATATAACTACTATAATACTACCCCTATGTACAGGAATATAACTACTATAATACTGTCCACTATGTACAAGAATATAACTACTATAATACTGTCCCCTATGTACAAGAATATAACTACTATAATACTGTCCCCTATGTACAGGAATATAACTACTATAATACTGTCCCCTATGCACAGGAATATAACTACTATAATACTGTCCCCTATGTACAAGAATATAACTACTATAATACTGCTCCTATGTACAAGAATATAACTACTATAAGAGCAGTATTCTAGTAGTTATATTCTTGTACATAGGAGCAGTATTATAGTAGTTATATTCTTGTACATAGGAGCAGTATTATAGTAAACCTTTCCTGTTTCACATTCTGTATCTCTTTAATAAGAACTAATTAGAGCTCAAGAACTTTACAAACAGAAGGAGAAGAAATAAAAGCCTGAAAAAGTCGCCCGTTCTCCTGGAATAACTTTCAGAATTTCTTCTCAAAGTTCTACAGAACAAAGAATTCAGACAAGATATTATACCCACGAGAAGAAAAACTCCACAGACGATTCCTCATCTCAAACTGAAAGGACAGAAAATACCAATATCCCCTACGTGCAAGAATATATCTACTATAATACTGTCCCCTATATACAGCACTATAACTACTATAATACTGCTCCTATGTACAAGAATATAACTACTATAATACTGCTCCTATGTGCAAGAATATATCTACTATATTACTGCTCCTATGTACAGGAATATAACTACTATAATAATGTTCCCTATGTACAAGAATATAACTACTATAATACTGCTCCTATGTTCAAGAATATAACTACTATAATACTGCTCCTATGTACAAGAATATAACTACTATAATACTACTCCTATGTACAAGAATATATCTACTATAATACTGCTCCTATGTACAGGAATATAACTACTATAATACTGTCCCCTATGTACAAGAATATAACTACTATAATACTGTCCCTATGTACAAGAATATAACTACTATAAGACTGCTCCTATGTACAAGAATATAACTACTATAATACTGCTCCTATGTACAAGAATATAACTACTATAATACTACTCCTATGTACAAGAATATAACTACTATAATACTACTCCTATGTACAAGAATATATCTACTATAATACTGCTCCTATGTACAGGAATATAACTACTATAATACTGTCCCCTATGTACAAGAATATAACTACTATAATACTGTCCCCTATGTACAAGAATATAACTACTATAAGACTGCTCCTATGTACAAGAATATAACTACTATAATACTGCTCCTATGTACAAGAATATAACTACTATAATACTGCCCTTTATGTACAAGAATATAACTACTATAATACTGCTCCTATGTACAAGAATATAAGTACTATAATACTGCTCCTATGTACAAGAATATAACTACTATAATACTGCCCCCTATGTAAAAGAATATAGCTACTATAATACTGCTCCCTATGTACAAGAATATAACTACTATAATACTGCCCCCATATACAAGAATATAACTACTATAATACTGCCCCCTATGTACAAGAATATAACTACTATAATACTACCCCCTATGTACAGGAATATAACTACTATAATACTGTCCCCTATGTACAAGAATATAACTACTATAATACTGTCCCTATGTACAAGAATATAACTACTATAAGACTGCTCCTATGTACAAGAATATAACTACTATAATACTGCTCCTATGTACAAGAATATAACTACTATAATACTACTCCTATGTACAAGAATATAACTACTATAATACTACTCCTATGTACAAGAATATATCTACTATAATACTGCTCCTATGTACAAGAATATAACTACTATAATACTGCTCCTATGTACAAGAATATAACTACTATAATACTGTCCCCTATGTACAAGAATATAACTACTATAATACTGTCCCCTATGTACAAGAATATAACTACTATAAGACTGCTCCTATGTACAAGAATATAACTACTATAATACTGCTCCTATGTACAAGAATATAACTACTATAATACTGCCCTTTATGTACAAGAATATAACTACTATAATACTGCTCCTATGTACAAGAATATAACTACTATAATACTGCTCCTATGTACAAGAATATAACTACTATAATACTGCCCCTATGTACAAGAATATAACTACTATAATACTACCCCTATGTACAAGAATATAACTACTATAATACTGCTCCTATGTACAAGAATATAACTACTATAATACTGCCCCTATGTACAAGAATATAACTACTATAATACTGCTCCTATGTACAAGAATATATCTACTATAATACTGCTCCTGTGTACAGGAATATAACTACTATAATACTGTCCCCTATGTACAAGAATATAACTACTATAATACTGCTCCTATGTACAAGAATATAACTACTATAATACTACTCCTATGTACAAGAATATAACTACTATAATACTGCTCCTATGTACAAGAATATAACTACTATAATACTGCCCCTATGTACAAGAATATAACTACTATAATACTACTCCTATGTACAAGAATATAACTGCTATAAGACTGCTCCTATGTACAAGAATATAACTACTATAATACTGCTCCTATGTACAAGAATATAACTACTATAATACTGCCCCCTATGTAAAAGAATATAACTATTATAATACTGCTCCCTATGTACAAGAATATAACTACTATAATACTGCCCCCATGTACAAGAATATAACTACTATAATACTGCCCCCTATGTACAAGAATATAATTACTATAATACTACCCCCTATGTACAAGAATATAACTACTATAATACTGCCCCTATGTACAAGAATATAACTACTATAATACTACCCCTATGTACAAGAATATAACTACTATAATACTGCTCCTATGTACAAGAATATAACTACTATAATACTGCCCCTATGTACAAGAATATAACTACTATAATACTGCTCCTATGGACAAGAATATAACTACTATAATACTGTTCCTATGTACAAGAATATATCTACTATAATACTGCTCCTATGTACAGGAATATAACTACTATAATACTGCCCCCTATGTACAAGAATATAACTACTATAATACTGCTCCTATGTACAAGAATATAACTACTATAATACTACTCCTATGTACAAGAATATAACTACTATAATACTGCTCCTATGTACAAGAATATAACTACTATAATACTGCCCCTATGTACAAGAATATAACTACTATAATACTACTCCTATGTACAAGAATATATCTACTATAATACTGCTCCTATGTACAAGAATATAACTACTCTAATACTGCCCCCTATGTACAAGAATATAACTACTATAATACTGCTCCCTATGTACAAGAATATAACTACTATAATACTGCTCCTATGTACAAGAATATAACTACTATAATACTGCCCCTATGTAAAAAATATAACTACTATAATACTGCCCCCTATGTACAAGAATATAACTACTATAATACTGCCCCCTATATACAGCACTATAACTACTATAATACTGCTTCTATGTACAAGAATATAACTACTATAATACTGCTCCTATGTACAAGAATATATCTACTATAATACTGCTCCTATGTACAGGAATATAACTACTATAATACTGTCCCCTATGTACAAGAATATAAATACTATAATACTGCTCCTATGTACAAGAATATAACTACTATAATACTGCTCCCTATGTACAAGAATAGAACTACTATAATACTGCCCCCTATGTACAAGAATAGAACTACTATAATACTGCCCCCTATGTACAAGAATATAACTACTATAATACTGCCCCCTATGTACAAGAATATAACTACTATAATACTGCTACTATGTACAAGAATATAACTACTATAATACTACCCCTATGTATAAGAATATAACTACTATAATACTGCTCCTATGTACAAGAATATAATTACTATAATACTGTCCCCTATGTACAAGAATATAACTACTATAATACTGCCTCTATGTACAAGAATATAACTACTATAATACTGCCCCTATGTACAAGAATATAACTATTATAATACTACTCCCTATATACAAGGATATAACTACTATAATACTGCTCCTATGTACAAGAATATAACTACTATAATACTGCCCCCTATGTACAAGAATATAACTACTATAATACAGCCCCCTATGTACAAGAATATAACTACTATAATACTGCCCCTATGTACAAAAATATAACAACTATAATACTGCCCCCTATGTACAAGAATATAACTACTATAATACTGTCCCCTATGTACAAGAATATAACTACTATAATACTGCCTCTATGTACAAGAATATAACTACTATAATACTGCCCCTATGTACAAGAATATAACTATTATAATACTGCTCCCTATATACAAGGATATAACTACTATAATACTGCTCCCTATATACAGGAATATAACTAGTATAATACTGCCTCCTACGTACAAAAATATAACTACTATAATACTGCTCCCTATGTACAAAAATATAACTACTATAATACTGCCCCTATGTACAAGAATATAACTACTATAATACTGCCCCTATGTACAAGAATATAACTACTATAATACAGCCCCCTATGTACAGGAATATAACTACTATAATACTGCCCCTATGTACAAGAATATAACTACTATAATACTGTCCCCTATGTACAAGAATATAACTACTATAATACTGCCCCTATGTACAGGAATATAACTACTATAATACTGCTCCTATGTTCAGGAATATAACTACTATAATACTACCCCTATGTACAGGAATATAACTACTATAATACTGTCCACTATGTACAAGAATATAACTACTATAATACTGTCCCCTATGTACAAGAATATAACTACTATAATACTGTCCCCTATGTACAGGAATATAACTACTATAATACTGTCCCCTATTTACAGGAATATAACTACTATAATACTGTCCCCTATGTACAAGAATATAACTACTATAATACTGTCCCCTATGTACAGGAATATAACTACTATAATACTGTCCCCTATGTACAAGAATATAACTACTATAATACTGCCTCCTATGTACAAGAATATAAATACTATAATACTGCTCCTATGTACAAGAATATAACTACTATAATACTGCCCCTATGTACAAGAATATAACTACTATAATACTGCTCCTATGTACAAGAATATAAATACTATAATACTGCCCCCTATGTACAAGAATATAACTACTATAATACTGTCCCCTATGTACAAGAATATAACTACTATAATACTGCCTCTATGTACAAGAATATAACTACTATAATACTGCCCCTATGTACAAGAATATAACTACTATAATACAGCCCCCTATGTACAGGAATATAACTACTATAATACTGCCCCTATGTACAAGAATATAACTATTATAATACTGCTCCCTATATACAAGGATATAACTACTATAATACTGCTCCCTATGTACAGGAATATAACTAGTATAATACTGCCTCCTACGTACAAAAATATAACTACTATAATACTGCTCCCTATGTACAAAAATATAACTACTATAATACTGCCCCTCTGTACAAGAATATAACTACTATAATACTGCCCCTATGTACAAGAATATAACTACTATAATACAGCCCCCTATGTACAGGAATATAACTACTATAATACTGCCCCTATGTACAAGAATATAACTACTATAATACTGCTCCTATGTACAAGAATATAACTACTATAATACTGTCCCCTATGTACAAGAATATAACTACTATAATACTGCTCCTATGTACAAGAATATAACTACTTTAAGAGCAGTATTCTAGTAGTTATATTCTTGTACATAGGGGGCAGTATTATATTAGTTGTATTCTTGTACATAGGAGCAGTATTATAGTAGTTATATTCTTGTACATAGGAGCAGTATTATAGTAAACCTTTCCTGTTTCACATTCTGTATTGTAGTGCCGGCGTCCCTGCCCTCTGCTAGGCAGGGACGCTGCTCCCCTCACCGCTCTGCTCCGTGCCCGGCGTCCCTCTCCCGCTCTGCTGGCAGCGCGCGCTCCTTCCTGGCCAGTGTGCTTAGGGCGCGCGCGCGCGCCCTCCCTCCCTCTTAAAGGGGCCGCGCGCGCCGTCCTAAGGAGTCCCCGGCCAATAGCCGGAGGACTTTACCATTTATAAGGCACCTCCTCCAAAATGGAGGTGCCCGAGCAATGTTGTTGCACCGTTCTACTCTGCTTCAGCCCTCAGGTCCCGTTGCCAGTTACCTGCCAGTTACCTGCCAGATTCCTGCCAGCTTGCTGTCCTAATCCTGCCTGATTTCCTGTTACCTGCCTGCTTGCCTGAGGTCCGACGGTCTGCTTTACAACTCCGGTCAGTCTGTCTATGGACCAGCTTGCCCGCTCACCTGGGAGCGCTTCTCCGCTACCTGCCTGCTTGTGTGACACCCCAGGGGTCTGGTTGTCACAGTGATAGAGATATTACGTCTGAGAGCAGGTGGGAGGTCCTTTGGTCAGGGATCCTGTGCATGCCACACCTCCTGCCCAGCCTTGGGAGGGGAAGAACTTCCCCTGTATAAACCCGGGGCTGAGGCAGGGTGAGTCAGACAAGGAGTGTGGAGAAGAGAAGCAGCATAGGAAACAGCAGAGTTACAAGGAGTCAGGGGCTGGCAGCTACAGAGCTCGCCCTGACTAAGAAGATTCTTTACCGGACCCGGAGTCCGAGGCTGTGGGGACTAACTTCTACCCAGCAGCAGAATCCGTCAGGCAGGGGATTTCAGGTCCCCTGGCCCAGAAGCCCGAAGGCCCGGTCACACGCGTGGGACCAGCACCGCCATCGTGGAGCGGAAGCCATTAGAAGGCCCCGAGTCACCGGCCATACGGGTGAGCACCACACGGTACACTCAGGGACGTGGGCTACTTACATCAGCTTCTAGCAAGGTAGCCAGAAGAGTACAGTCAGCTTGGGAGGCCTACAACTACGCCTGGCCAGGGGAGATCCCATCTGCTCAAGGACTGACCAGGCCCCGTTCGCTAGCAAGTACTCCGGGAGGGTCTATCGTTGTTACCAGTAAAGACCCTGAACGCTACCATACCGTCTCTGAGTGGTTCCTGCTACCCCCATCATCCACGTCGGCTGCCCTGAGGCCATACCCCTCCCGTTGGGGGTTATACTATCACGCTGCACCATCCTTCCACCGGCCTCAGCGGTCTGCCCTGCAGCAGCAGCCCCCTGGCTGCATTCAACGGGTGGCGTAGTCATCAACCATTTTCTACCGCTAACAGACTGCCGTCCAGTTTGACTCCCTGGGCACGGACCGGGTCACCGCCACGAGACTACAACCCTAAACAGATCCGGCTCCAGGTAAGCTCCCGCGTGCGCAACGCAGCGCGACACAGGCCCAGGGGCGCGTCACTTTGGCGTAGTCGGCAGGATCACGTGCCCGCAACCACCGGGTACTGCGTGTCTGAAAAGCAAAGACTGTTCAAACTTACCAGTGGTGAACATTCCCGCCATCGGTGAAGTTTCCCGCCATCCGGCGCCATCTTCAGCCTTCTTCCCGCCATCCGTGGAGTTTTCCCGCCATTGGACGCCATCTTGAGGACGCCGCGCGGGAAGAAGAGGGGCGTGGACTCCGAAAGCGCGCGAGAACTGAAGCCCCGCCTCACGTCCGGACGTTGCGTAAGGTCCTGGAAGGAGCCCAGCAGACGCCGACGTCACAGGAGCGCGACGGAAGGTCCTCAACCCTGACGATCCACTGCGGAGCCGCGGCCTACGGAACAGGATCATCGCAAGGTAGGCCACGGTCCACTAGGGGGGAGGAAGATGTCGGATACGGAGGAGAGCTCCACTGCCTCAACCCCCGCCAGCGCTACCGCTGTTGCAGTTATGCCCTTCACCATGCCCTATATCCCGGGAGCAGCTTGGCTACCCCAGTACTCAGGGGAGTCACATACCCTGCATGACTTTAGAGAAAAGCTGGATAGCCTCTTCCAGGTGTACCCCCTCACAGAAGAGCAAAAAGTGAGCATCCTGGTGGCCCAACTAACTGGGGCAGCCAAAAGGGAAGTAAAATCCTGGCCACCTGGGAGGAAGACTGTCGCAGGGATACTAACCCGGCTGAAGGACACTTTTGATACCCGCACCTCAGCCGAGATTAAACTTAGATTCTACGGGTGCAAGCAGCGAGCGCATGAGAGTATAAGGGACTATGCACTCAACCTACAAGAGGCCCTGAGGGCCATTAAGCAGACCGACCCTAATGGAGTGGGAAACGAGGACAGGCTGTTGACCGAACAATTTATAGAGGGTTTATATTGCAATGCCCACCGCACCCAGTTGCGGGCAATGGCCTTACAGGACCCTCATCTAGAATTTGCACAGTTCAAGGACAGAGCCATCCGGGTGCTCCGAGAACCGGCACCAGGTGGCGTTGTGACCCACAGACGCCCCACTACCACTTACTACCAGGAGGCGGCGCCCTTGTCAGCAGGGCCTGTGGGAGCTGATGCGCAGGCTTTGGACAATGACCCGGCTCCAGACCTACACCATCAGGTCCAAGAGCTAGCTAAAAGCGTTGCTGCGCTAACCCGAACTGTGCAGTCTTTACAGGTTTCCACTCCAGGGAAGATCCAGCTGGCATCCGGACCGGAGGACATCCCGTGGCGTCGACCAAGGAGGACCCCACCGGCCAGAGGAAGACCCAGTGACCGATACAGCGAGGACGGACGACCCATCTGCCGCCGCTGCAATCAACCCGGACATATGGAAAGGTACTGTTCTTTAAACGGGCACAACCTGGGGTAGAGGGCCAACCCCCAGGAAAAAGATCACCAGGCCCATCGAACTGGCGCGACAGATATGTGGGAGGACGTCCAGTCTTGCCTGTGGTACTGGATGGCATTCCCATGAGTGCCCTACTGGACACCGGGTCACAGGTCACCACCATCCCGTACGTGCTCTTCAAGCAGTACTGGAATGACTCGGATATTACCCGCTACCCTGACGACGACTTGAGTATCATCGCCAGCAATGGTCAGCCCGTGCCACAGATCGGATTTAAAGAGGTGACCATCAAAATTGGTAGAGTCTAACTGGCCGCACAGGGACTGATCATTGTAGATATTGACAAACATGAGAGTCACCCAAAAATAACTCTAGGAACTAATGTAATTGAAAATTGTCTTGCAGAGGTGATTTTCCTTTTACAGCAGGTTGCCAAGAATGCCAGCTCCGGCGAGCAGCGGGTGCTCCAGAAAGAGATCCGGGCACTGATGCAACGGCAACAAGTGGAACTCTCCGGCGGTGAGATTGGTAGCGTAAGAATGTGTGACCCTTTTCCTATTGCCATGCCCCCAAAAAGTGAAATGATGATTTGGTGCCGGGCAGCTATTGGTCTGAGAGGTAGAGATTACCAGGCAATGGTAGAACCAGTTTACTCAGACAGTAGGCCCACCATTTTGACAGCACGGGGGGTGGTCAATGTACGCCATGGGAGGGTGCCCGTTCGCATAATAAATATCGGGGAGAGGGAAGTGTACCTGCCCCGGTATGCCACGCTAGCCAAATTATATACCACTAATCAAAATTCTATACAATCTGTGGAACCCTTGCCTCCATCTCACCCGGAGGAAGGTAACGGCTCTAAGAAAGACATGGAGGACTGGTGTCAGCAACTACATCTGGGTACTGACTCCACTCCCTCACACCAGAAACAAGGAGTCTATCGGGTGGTTCAAGAGTATGAGAGAGTGTTTAGTAAACACCCGTTAGACTTCGGGCGAGTCAAGGGGGTAGAACACCGCATCCCCACGGGAGATCATCCTCCCATAAAAGAGAGGTATCGACCCGTACCCCCTGCACATTACCAACACGCCAAGGGGATGCTTAGAGACATGAAGGAGGCTGGGGTAATCCGGGATAGCTGTAGCCCCTGGGCAGCCCCACTAGTTTTAGTCAAAAAGAAAGACAACACCATGAGGATGTGTGTAGATTACCGGAAAATCAACCGTATCACACACAAGGATGCGTACCCCTTACCAAGGATAGAGGAGTCATTGGCTGCTTTAAGATCTGCTAACTTCTTCTCTACCTTGGATCTCACTAGCGGGTACTGGCAGGTTCCTGTAGCAGAGGCGGACCGGGAGAAGACCGCATTCACCACCCCGATGGGACTTAGCGAGTTCACCTGCATGCCGTTCGGACTCTGCAACGCCCCAGGAACCTTCCAACGATTAATGGAGTGCTGTCTGGGCCACAGAAACTTCGAGACGGTCCTGTTGTACCTGGACGATGTCATCGTATACTCCAAAACTTATGAGGACCACCTGAAACACCTGGCGGAGGTGTTCGAAGCTCTGGCGAGTTACGGCCTAAAGGTGAAACCCTCCAAGTGTCACCTCCTGAAACCAAAGGTGCAATACCTGGGACACGTGGTGAGCGCTGACGGAGTGGCTCCCGACCCCGATAAGATCACCGCAATCAAAGGATGGCTAAGCCCTTCCAGCGTAAAAGAAGTGCGGCAGTTCCTAGGGTTGGTAGGCTACTACCGAAGGTTTATTCCCGGTTTCACCAAAAAGGCGGCGCCTATGCAGGACCTCCTGATAGGCCAGTCCCGGAAGGCCAAGAACCAGAAGCCGCCCTTCAAATGGGAAGAGCTAGAGGAAGAGTCCTTCCGCCAGCTGAAGATGGCCCTCACGGGGGATGAAATCTTGGCGTATCCGGACTATAGCCAGCCCTTCATCCTCTACACCGACGCCAGTAACGTCGGGCTAGGAGCCGTACTGTCCCAGATTCAGCAGGGGAAAGAGCGAGTAATCGCCTATGCCAGCCGAAAACTGCGACCCACCGAAAGGAATCCCGAGAATTATAGCTCATTTAAGCTAGAGTTCCTGGCCGTGGTATGGGCAGTCACCGAGCGCTTTAAGCATTACCTCGCTTCTTCCCGGTTCACCGTATACACGGATAACAACCCGCTGACACACCTGGACACGGCAAGACTCGGTGCCCTGGAGCAGAGGTGGATGGCCCGTCTGTCCAACTACGAGTTCACAATTAAATACCGGGCAGGGCGCTCCAATACCAACGCGGACGCCCTGTCCAGGATGCCCAACCTGCCGGACGGAGGAGAAGATCCGGAGGGACTGGAAGAAGTTGAACTCCCTGCGTTCCACCGTCATGGGACTATCCAGTATTCCCACCGGGTAAGGAGTAAGCAGGCTGCTACGTTGAACCCCTTACCTCACTACAACTGGGCGGAAACGCAAGACAGCGACCCTGCCGTCCGACTGGTGAAGGAGATGCTGACTCGCCCGGAGGCTAGCCTGGAATCAGACGCTCCAGAGGAAGCCAAACAACTATGGGCAGAGAAGAGTCGACTGTTCCTTTACAAGGGGAAGTTGTGCCGCAGAATGGTTAACTCCAGGACGCATGAACTACTCTGGCAAGTAGTGGTGCCACGAAGAGACGCAGCCATGGTGATGGAGGCATACCACGACGGAGCTGGACACTTCGGGTGGAAAAAGCTGGAGTTCCTGCTGCGCGAGCGGTTCCACTGGGTAGGCATGAGGGGAACCATCGAGAAGTGGTGCAGAGACTGTGGCCCGTGCAATCTGAGAAGGAAGGACCGGGCCAGCCAGAAGACTCCCCTGCAGTCCATCGTCACCCGGCAACCGTTGGAACTGGTAGCCTTGGATCATGTAAAACTGACCCCCAGCAGAAGTGGCTACGTCTACGCGTTAACCATCGTGGATCATTACTCCCGGTTTCTGGTTGTCGTCCCCGTCAAGGACTTAACGGCTCGAACAGCAGCTAGAGCCTTCCAGCAGCACTTTTGCCGTCCACACGGGTACCCGGACCAAGTGCTGACGGACCAGGGACCTGCCTTTGAAGCGGAGGTCTTCCAGGAATTCTGCAATCTGTATGGCTGCCGGAAGATAAGGACGACACCCTACCATCCGCAAACTAATGGACTTTGTGAGAAAATGAACCAGGTGGTAATGGATCTTCTAAAAACGTTGCCCCTGGAAGAACGCAGTCTGTGGCCTGAGAAGTTGCCCGATCTGGTGGACCTATACAACCACATCCCAGTAGGTTCCACCAACTGTACCCCGGCTTACCTAATGAGGGCAAGACCTGGTAAGTTACCTGTTGACCTGGAAATGGGAGTCCTGACACCCGAGGACACTTCACCAGAAACAGACTGGGACACAGAGAGGCAGCAGCAGTACCGGAAAGTACAGGAGAGCGTGGAGCGAAGTCTCTGTCAGGCTAGGGAAAGACAAGAGAAGACTTACAACCAGTATGCTCCCGCTGTTCCCCTGGTACCCGGAGAGCAGGTCTTGAAGAGGAAGAGACGGCTCCACAAGTTGGACGACCAGTGGGAGAAGGACCCGTACACCGTACTGCCCTCAAGCCACGAGAACCCGAAGGTCTGTACCATCAGTAAAGACGGAGGGGAAACCACAGCCATTGTATCCCGGGACCACCTGAAGAAGTGCCCCGAACAACTGAGGAACCCTGAGGAGGAACAGGAAGACCATCGACCCGTGGAAGAAAGGGAAGATATGGTTAGTACCGTGCTCGGGGACTTCCCTCGGTCTTGGACTCAAGTCAATGGTGCAGTTGTGGTACCCGTACTCACCTTCCTCCAACCATCATCCCAAGAACCTACGGAGCAACGGGTAGAGCTGGAAGAGCAGCCGGTCCAGGAGGCAGAAGACTCCACCCAAGCGGAACAGGAGAATCCACCCTCTGCTTATAGTGAGCCTGCCATACCCCTAGTGAGACAAAGAGCCGGTAGACAGCTGCCCAGTTTACCCTTGACAGCTCCTACACCCTGTAGTTCAGGGCCAGACAGTCAGCTCCGTAGGTCCACTAGGGCCACTAGAGGCCAGTTACCCGCACGTTGGAGGATCTAAATGTTTAAGTTGTTTTACAATGTTTACCTGTTTATTGTTGCTTGTGTGTAATTTTGTGTTTCTAGTTGTTTTTAGGAGTCTTCGGTGGATTTACCGGGAATCCTTTGTATATAGTTGGAGCGTAACCCAGGATGGACTAGAGACTGTTAAGGACTCGGGGTAGGACAGACCCCTACCTGGTTACGTCTCCCTGTGTTGGTGAAATGGACACCTTTGCTTTTCTTCAAAGACTGCACCCGGTTGCGGACATCCGTGACCATCTTATTGTGTTTCCTTATTGTATTTTATTGTTCTTTGATATACCTTGTTATATTTTTCTAAAAAGTGTTTAGTCCCGGAGTACTAAATTTCACTAGGGGGGAGTGTGACACCCCAGGGGTCTGGTTGTCACAGTGATAGAGATATTACGTCTGAGAGCAGGTGGGAGGTCCTTTGGTCAGGGATCCTGTGCATGCCACACCTCCTGCCCAGCCTTGGGAGGGGAAGAACTTCCCCTGTATAAACCCGGGGCTGAGGCAGGGTTAGGGAGTCCAGGAAGAGTAGAGACAAGAGCAGCATAGGAAGCAGCAGAGTCACAAGGAGTCAGGGGCTGGCAGCTAAAGAGCTCGCCCTGACTAAGAAGATTCTTTACCGGACCCGGAGTCCGAGGCTGTGGGGACTAACTTCTACCCAGCAGCAGAATCCGTCAGGCAGGGGATTTCAGGTCCCCTGGCCCAGAAGCCCGAAGGCCCGGTCACACGCGTGGGACCAGCACCGCCATCGTGGAGCGGAAGCCATTAGAAGGCCCCGAGTCACCGGCCATACGGGTGAGCACCACACGGTACACTCAGGGACGTGGGCTACTTACATCAGCTTCTAGCAAGGTAGCCAGAAGAGTACAGTCAGCTTGGGAGGCCTACAACTACGCCTGGCCAGGGGAGATCCCATCTGCTCAAGGACTGACCAGGCCCCGTTCGCTAGCAAGTACTCCGGGAGGGTCTATCGTTGTTACCAGTAAAGACCCTGAACGCTACCATACCGTCTCTGAGTGGTTCCTGCTACCCCCATCATCCACGTCGGCTGCCCTGAGGCCATACCCCTCCCGTTGGGGGTTATACTATCACGCTGCACCATCCTTCCACCGGCCTCAGCGGTCTGCCCTGCAGCAGCAGCCCCCTGGCTGCATTCAACGGGTGGCGTAGTCATCAACCATTTTCTACCGCTAACAGACTGCCGTCCAGTTTGACTCCCTGGGCACGGACCGGGTCACCGCCACGAGACTACAACCCTAAACAGATCCGGCTCCGGGTAAGCTCCCGCGTGCGCAACGCAGCGCGACACAGGCCCAGGGGCGCGTCACTTGCCTGCCCGGAGGCTCCGCTGTCACGTGCTGTGACCACCAGCTATTCCAGACTCTTGCCCGCTCACCTGGGAGCGCTTCTCCGCTACCTGCCTGCTTGCCTACCTGGAGGCTCCGCCGTCACGTGCTGTGACCACCTGCTATTCCAGAGACTCTCGCTTGCTCACCTGGGAGCACACATCCTCCATCTGCCTTGCTAGCCTACCTGGAGGTTCAGCCATCACAGGTCGTACCTACCCTTTACCTAGAGACTGCCCCGGTCACTTGCCGTGACCTCCAGCCCGTTCTTCTAGAGACTGCCCCGGTCACTTGCCGTGACCTCCAGCCCGTTCTTCCAGAGACTGCCCCGGTCACTTGCCGTGACCTCCAGCCCGTTCTTCCAGAGACTGCCCTGATCACTTGCCGTGACCTCCTGCCCGTACACCCAGAGACTGTCCCGGTCACCTGCTGTGACTGCCTGCCTGGTCGCCACCCGCTCCCTTACAAGGACCGCTCCCTTGTATAGTAGCCCAGAGGTTCCGCCTCCCAGACCCGTTACAGTTTGCTCAGGCCATGGAACCCGGTGGCACCCAAGCTCCCTCGCTCTCGGACCTGTGTCATGAACTGTCCCGTCAAAGGTCCCAACAGGAGTCCATCCTGGGTCACCTGCGGAATGTCAATACTCGCCTGGACACTCTGACTGCTCCACCAACAACCTCCGCCAGTGCCATGTCTCGCAATCCGGCAGCTCCGCTGTCCACTAACACCATGATATCCTACTCCGGACCTCGGCTTTCTGCACCTCCTCGCTTCGGAGGCGACTCAGCCCAGGCTCGGGGCTTCATAAATCAGTACACCCTGCACTTTGAACTATTGTCCCACCAGTTTAACTCCGACCGAGCCAAAATTGCATTCATCATGTCCCATCTCACCGGGGAGGCCCTGGCCTGGCTAAATCCTCTATGGGAGAGAGGAGACCCCCTGGTGTCCAACTTGCCTGCTTTTCTCACGGCTTTCCGGAAAGTCTTCGACGAACCCGGACGGAAGACCTCATCCGCATCATCGTTGCTACGCCTCCGTCAGGAAAGTCTCACCGTGGGCCAATATGCCATACGGTTCCGTACCCTTGCCTCGGAGCTGGCCTGGGATAACGACGCTCTGGTTTCCGTCTTCTGGGAGGGTCTGTCCGGCCGTATTAAAGATGAACTTGCCGGTCGGGACATTCCTACCACTCTCGATGACTTAATAACTCTTGCCACCCGGATTGACCTACGGTTCCAGGAGCGTGCCAGAGAGGTCACCCGTGAGAGGAGGTTACCACGTCTAGCTCCTACTTTTCAGAAACCCGTCACTCCTTCTGTCTCTATCCAGGTACACCCTCCTGAGCCTATGCAGGTCGACCAGACCAAGATGGTCAAGACCCGTCAGGACTTACGCCGTGCCGAGGGGACCTGCTTCTACTGTGGCAGTAAGGAGCACCGGATCCGTGCCTGCCCGGAGAGGTCGGGAAACGCCTGTGTCTAGGTTCGCTCAGAGAGGTCCACCTAGACAAGAATAAATCCTCTCCATCCCTGCTGTTGTCAGTTTCAATCGTCTACGGGGAGAACCGTTACTTCGAACTAGCCCAACTGGACTCTGGAGCAGCCGGGAATCTTATTTCACAGTCCCTGGTAGAGAAATACCGCATCCCCACCAAACCTCTGGCTGTACCCTTGTCTGTTGCTGCCGTGGATGGGGGGCTCTTACCACGCCCCATCCAACTCATCACCGAATCCATTACTCTGCAGGTGGGAATGCTGCATTCTGAAAGTATCTCCTTCCATGTTCTGCCTGGACTCTCTCACGCCCTCTTGCTAGGCCTACCTTGGCTCCAGAAACATGCACCCGTTCTTGACTGGCAGACCGGAGAAGTCCTTCGCTGGGGACAGGGCTGCCATAAGACCTGTCTGGTTCCCGTTCATCCCGTCCGTCCTTCTCCTACCCCAGCTAATCTACCTGGACTTCCGATTCCTTATTGGTCTTATGCTGATGTCTTTAATAAAAAGGAGGCAGAGACACTACCCCCTCATAGACCATACGACTGCCCTATCGACCTGTTACCTGGTACTTCTCCTCCCCGTGGGCGTATTTATCCATTATCCGCTGCTGAGACCCGGTCGATGTCCGAATATATTGAGGAGAATCTGGCCAGGGGATTCATCCGGAAATCTACCTCCCCGGCGGGAGCAGGCTTCTTTTTCGTCAAAAAGAAGGACGGCTCTCTCCGTCCCTGTATAGACTATAGAGGCCTTAACCAGATGACGGTGAAGAATAGGTACCCCCTTCCGCTCATTCCGGAGTTATTTGATCGTCTGAGGGGGGCTAGAATCTTCACCAAACTGGACCTCCGTGGGGCGTACAACCTGGTTCGTATCCGTCAGGGGGATGAATGGAAGACGGCATTCAACACCCGGGACGGCCACTATGAATATCTGGTAATGCCCTTTGGCCTCTGTAACGCTCCTGCCGTCTTTCAAGAGTTGGTCAATGACATCTTCCGGGACCTTCTCTACTCCTGCGTAGTGGTGTACCTGGACGACATCTTGGTCTTCTCTCCGGATCTCCAGACTCACCGGAGGGATGTTCGTCAGGTCCTGCTCAGGCTCAGGCAGAACCATCTCTACGCTAAATATGAGAAGTGCCTCTTTGAGCAGACCTCGCTTCCGTTTCTGGGCTACATTATCTCTCAGACCGGCCTACAAATGGATCCTGAGAAACTGTCTGCCATCGAGAAATGGCCCCGACCAGAGGGGTTGAAGGCTATTCAACGGTTCCTGGGCTTCGCCAACTATTACCGCCTCTTCATCCCGCACTTCTCTTCCCGTACTGCCCCAATTTCCGCGCTCACCCGTAAGGGTACTAATCCCAAAGAGTGGCTGCCCGAAGCAGAGGAGGCCTTTCTTTCCCTAAAACAGGCCTTCTTTTCCGCCCCGGTGCTGCATCGCCTGGACGGCAACAAGCAGTTCTTCCTGGAAGTTGACGCCTCCTCCTCTGGAGCCGGAGCGGTACTTACTCAAAAATCATCTTCCGGGAGAATGGTAACTTGTGGCTTCTTCTCCAAACTCTTCTCCTCTTCTGAGCGCAACTATTCCATAGGAGACCGAGAGTTATTGGCCATCAAGCTGGCGTTGGAGGATTGGCGTTACCTACTCGAGGGGGCTCTTCATCCGGTAATAATTTACACTGACCACAAGAACTTGGCTTACCTCCAGCATGCCCAGAGACTTAACCCGCGCCAAGCCCGGTGGTCCTTGTTTTTTGCTCGCTTTGATTTTGTTCTTCATTTTCGCCCGGCAGACAAAAAAGTCAAAGCAGACGCCTTGTCCCGATCCTTTCTGGTGTCCGATCTCGAGGAAGAACCTAAACATATCATCGATCCCGCCAGAGTAATGCAGGTGGCTCCCGTGAGTCTAAATCGTCTCCCTCCCGGTAAGACGTTTGTTTCAGTACCTGATCGGGAGAAGATCCTACACTGGGGCCATTCGTCTAAACTAGCTGGCCACGCCGGTCAGAAAAAGACCCTCCAGCTTATTGCCCGGCACTATTGGTGGCCTACCCTGCACAAGGACATAATAGACTTTGTTTCTGCCTGTGTGTCCTGCGCCCGCAACAAAGTCCCGAGACATCTGCCAGCCGGACGCCTCCTTCCGCTTCCTGTACCTGCTGCCCCCTGGCAGCATATAGCAATGGACTTTATAACTGATCTCCCCGTCTCTGCCGGTTGTACGGTCATTTGGGTGGTCGCTGACCGCTTTTCCAAGATGGCTCACTTTATTCCCCTGCCAGGCCTTCCGTCTGCACCCGAGCTGGCTAAAGACTTTATCCGCCACATCTTCCGTCTTCATGGCCTGCCCCTCCACATCGTGTCGGATCGTGGGGTACAGTTCACCTCACGTTTCTGGAGAGCCACTTGTAAACTACTAGACGTCACCCTGGACTTCTCTTCCGCTTACCACCCACAGTCCAATGGTCAAGTGGAGTGGATCAATCAGAACCTGACCAGTTACCTCCGGCACTTCGTTAATGCCCACCATTCTGACTGGGTGGATCTCCTACCATGGGCCGAGTTCTCTTATAATAATCACGAGAGCGAATCCTCCTCCAAATCCCCGTTTTTTGTAGTCTTTGGTCAGCATCCTCAGATTCCTTTTCCTGTCTCCACCTCTGTGGACAACCCGGCTGCGGAATCTCTCGTTAGCAAATTTTCCTCCATATGGGAGAGTACCCGGTCCGCACTCCTTCTGTCATCCGAGCGTATGAAAAGACACGCTGACAAAAAACGCCTGGATCCTCCACAATTTCATCCAGGAGATAAGGTCTGGCTCTCATCTAAATATGTTCGACTCAAGATACCTCCTTACAAGTTAGGGCCTCGGTTCATCGGTCCTCTGGAGGTCATCAGTCAGATCAACCCAGTGGCCTATAAATTGAAACTCCCGGCCAACTTACGGATCCCTAACTCCTTCCATGTATCTCTCCTCAAACCCGTGGTGCTTAACTCTTTTTCCAAGTCTACAGGTACGCCTCCTGCTCCGGTTTCTGCTGAGGACGAGTTTGAGGTAGAGAACATTCTTGCCACCAAAAGGGTAAGAGGAAAGACCTTTTTTCTGGTAGATTGGAAGGGGTTTGGTCCTGAGGAGAGAACGTGGGAGCCCCGGGAGAACATCCATGCCCCTCTCATCCTAGCTAAATTTCTATCTGGCCTAAAAAAGGGGGGGCCTAAAGGGGGGGGTACTGTAGTGCCGGCGTCCCTGCCCTCTGCTAGGCAGGGACGCTGTTCCCCTCACCGCTCTGCTCCGTGCCCGGCGTCCCTCTCCCGCTCTGCTGGCAGCGCGCGCTCCTTCCTGGCCACTGTGCTTAGGGCGCGCGCGCGCGCCCTCCCTCCCTCTTAAAGGGGCCGCGCGCGCCGTCCTAAGGAGTCCCCGGCCAATGGCCGGAGGACTTTACCATATATAAGGCACCTCCTCCAAAATGGAGGTGCCCGAGCAATGTTGTTGCACCGTTCTACTCTGCTTCAGCCCTCAGGTCCCGTTGCCAGTTACCTGCCAGTTACCTGCCAGATTCCTGCCAGCTTGCTGTCCTAATCCTGCCTGATTTCCTGTTACCTGCCTGCTTGCCTGAGGTCCGACGGTCTGCCTTACAACTCCGGTCAGTCTGTCTATGGACCAGCTTGCCCGCTCACCTGGGAGCGCTTCTCCGCTACCTGCCTGCTTGCCTGCCCGGAGGCTCCGCTGTCACGTGCTGTGACCACCAGCTATTCCAGACTCTTGCCCGCTCACCTGGGAGCGCTTCTCCGCTACCTGCCTGCTTGCCTACCTGGAGGCTCCGCCGTCACGTGCTGTGACCACATGCTATTCCAGAGACTCTCGCTTGCTCACCTGGGAGCACACATCCTCCATCTGCCTTGCTAGCCTACCTGGAGGTTCAGCCATCACAGGTCGTACCTACCCTTTACCTAGAGACTGCCCCGGTCACTTGCCGTGACCTCCAGCCCGTTCTTCCAGAGACTGCCCCGGTCACTTGCCGTGACCTCCAGCCCGTTCTTCCAGAGACTGCCCTGATCACTTGCCGTGACCTCCTGCCCGTACACCCAGAGACTGTCCCGGTCACCTGCTGTGACTGCCTGCCTGGTCGCCACCCGCTCCCTTACAAGGACCGCTCCCTTGTATAGTAGCCCAGAGGTTCCGCCTCCCAGACCCGTTACATGTATCTCTTTAATAAGAACTAATTAGAGCTCAAGAACTTTACAAACAGAAGGAGAAGAAATAAAAGCCTGAAAAAGTCGCCCGTTCTCCTGGAATAACTTTCAGAATTTCTTCTCAAAGTTCTACAGAACAAAGAATTCAGACAAGATATTATACCCACGAGAAGAAAAACTCCACAGACGATTCCTCATCTCAAACTGAAAGGACAGAAAATACCAATATCCCCTACGTGCAAGAATATAACTACTATAATACTGCCCCCTATATACAGCACTATAACTACTATAATACTGCTCCTATGTACAAGAATATAACTACTATAATACTGCTCCTATGTACAAGAATATAACTACTATAATACTGCCCCCTATGTACAAGAATATAACTACTATAATACTGCTCCTATGTACAGGAATATAACTACTATAATACTGTCCCCTATGTACAAGAATATAACTACTATAATACTGCTCCTATGTACAAGAATATAACTACTATAATACTGCCCTTTATGTACAAGAATATAACTACTATAATACTGCTCCTATGTACAAGAATATAACTACTATAATACTGCTCCTATGTACAAGAATATAACTACTATAATACTGCCCCCTATGTAAAATAATATAACTACTATAATACTGCTCCCTATGTACAAGAATATAACTACTATAATACTGCCCCCATGTACAAGAATATAACTACTATAATACTGCCCCCTATGTACAAGAATATAACTACTATAATACTACCCCCTAGGTACAAGAATATAACTACTATAATACTGCCCCTACGTACAAGAATATAACTACTATAATACTACCCCTATGTACAAGAATATAACTACTATAATACTGCTCCTATGTACAAGAATATAACTACTATAATACTGCCCCTATGTACAAGAATATAACTACTATAATACTGCTCCTATGGACAAGAATATAACTACTATAATACTGCTCCTATGTACAAGAATATATCTACTATAATACTGCTCCTATGTACAGGAATATAACTACTATAATACTGTCCCCTATGTACAAGAATATAACTACTATAATACTGCTCCTATGTACAAGAATATAACTACTATAATACTACTCCTATGTACAAGAATATAACTACTATAATACTGCTCCTATGTACAAGAATATAACTACTATAATACTGCCCCTATGTACAAGAATATAACTACTATAATACTACTCCTATGTACAAGAATATATCTACTATAATACTGCTCCTATGTACAAGAATATAACTACTATAATACTGCCCCCTATGTACAAGAATATAACTACTATAATACTGCCCCTATGTACAAGAATATAACTACTATAATACTGCCCCCTATGTATAAGAATATAACTACTATAATACTGCCCCTATGTACAAGAATATAACTACAATAATACTGCTCCTATGTACAAGAATATAACTACTATAATACTGCTCCTATGTACAAGAATATAACTACTATAATACTGCTCCAATGTACAAGAATATAACTACTATAATACTGCTCCTATGTACAAGAATATAACTACTATAATACTGCCCCCTATGTACAAGAATATAACTACTATAATACTGCTCCTATGTACAAGAATATAACTACTATAATACTGCCCCCTATGTACAAGAATATAACTACTATAATACTGCCCCTATGTACAAGAATATAACTACTATAATACTGCCCCCTATGTACAAGAATATATCTACTATAATGCTGCTCCTATGTACAAGAATATAGCTACTATAATACTGCCCCCTATGTACAAGAATATAACTACTATAATACTGCCCCTATGTACAAGAATATTACTACTATAATACTGCCCCTATGTACAAGAATATAACTACTATAATACTGCTCCTATGTACAAGAATAAAACTACAATAATACTGCCCCTATGTATAAGAATATCACTACTATAATACTGCGCCCTATGTACAAGAATATAACTACTATAATACTGCCCCCTATGTACAAGAATATAACTACTATAATACTGCCCCTATGTACAAGAATATAACTACTATAATACTGCCCTCTATGTACAAGAATATAACTACAATAATACTGCCCCTATGTACAAGAATATCACTACTATAATACTGCGCCCCATGTACAAGAATATAACTACTATAATACTGCCCCTATGTACAAGAATATAACTACTATAATACTGCCCCTATGTACAATAATATAACTACTATAATACTGCCCCTATGTACAAGAATATAACTACTATAATACTGCCCCTATGTACAAGAATATAACTACTATAATACTGCTCCTATGTACAAGAATATAACTACAATAATACTGCCCCTATGTACAAGAATATCACTACTATAATACTGCTCCTTTGTACAAGAATATAGCTACTATAATACTGCCCCTATGCACAAGAATATAACTACTATAATACTGCTCCTATGCAAAAGAATATAACTACTATAATACTGCCCCTATGTACACGAATATAGCTACTATAATACTGCCCCTATGTACAAGAATATAACTACTATAATACTGCCCCTATGTACAAGAATATAACTACTATAATACTGCCCCTATGTACAAGAATATAACTACTATAATACTACTCCTATGTACAAGAATATAACTACTATAATATTGCCCCTATGTACAAGAATATAACTACTATAATACTGCCCCTATGTACAAGAATATAACTACTATAATACTGCCCCCTATGTGCAAGAATATAGCTACTATAATACTGCCCCCTATGTACAAGAATATATCTACTATAATACTGCTCCTATGCACAAGAATATAACTACTATAATACTGCTCCTATGTACAAGAATATAACTACTATAATACTGCCCCTATGCACAAGAATATAACTACTATAATACTGCTCCTATGTACAAGAATATAACTACTATAATACTGCCCCCTATGTACAAGAATATAACTACTATAATACTGCCCGCATGTACAAGAATATAACTACTATAATACTGCCCCCTATGCACAAGAATATAACTACTATAATACTGCTCCTATGTACAAGAATATAACTACTATAATACTGCTCCTATGTACAAGAATATAACTACAATAATACTGCTCCTATGTACAAGAATATCACTACAATAATACTGCCCCTATGTACAAGAATATCACTACTATAATACTGCCCCTATGTACAAGAATATAACTACTATAATACTGCTCCTTTGTACAAGAATATAGCTACTATAATACTGCCCCTATGTACAAGAATATAACTACTATAATACTGCCCCCTATGTACAAGAATATATCTACTATAATGCTGCTCCTATGTACAAGAATATAGCTACTATAATACTGCCCCCTATGTACAAGAATATAACTACTATAATACTGCCCCTATGTACAAGAATATAACTACTATAATACTGCCCCCTATGTGCAAGAATATAACTACTCTAATACTGCCCCCTATGTACAAGAATATATCTACTATAATACTGCTCCTATGCACAAGAATATAACTACTATAATACTGTCCCTATGTACAAGAATATAACTACTATAATACTGCCCCTATGTACAAGAATATCACTACTATAATACTGCCCCCTATGTGCAAGAATATAACTACTATAATACTGCCCCCTATGTACAAGAATATATCTACTATAATACTGCTCCTATGCACAAGAATATAACTACTATAATACTGCTCCTATGTACAAGAATATAACTACTATAATACTGCCCATATGTACAAGAATATAACTACTATAATACTGCCCTATGTACAAGAATATAACTACTATAATACTGCCCCCTATGTACAAGAATATAACTACTATAATACTGCCCCTATGTACAAGAATATAACTACTATAATACTGCCCCCTATGTACAAGAATATATCTACTATAATGCTGCTCCTATGTACAAGAATATAGCTACTATAATACTGCCCCCTATGTACAAGAATATAACTACTATAATACTGCCCCTATGTACAAGAATATAACTACTATAATACTGCCCCTATGTACAAGAATATAACTACTATAATACTGCTCCTATGTGCAAGAATATAACTACAATAATACTGCCCCTATGTACAAGAATATCACTACTATAATACTGCGCCCTATGTACAAGAATATAACTACTATAATACTGCCCCCTATGTACAAGAATATAATTACTATAATACTGCCCCTATGTACAAGAATATAACTACTATAATACTGCCCCTATGTACAAGAATATAACTACTATAATACTGCTCCTATGTACAAGAATATAACTACAATAATACTGCCCCTATGTACAAGAATATCACTACTATAATACTGCGCCCTATGTACAAGAATATAACTACTATAATACTGCCCCTATGTACAAGAATATAACTACTATAATACTGCCCCTATGTACAAGAATATAACTACTATAATACTGCCCCCTATGTGCAAGAATATAGCTACTATAATACTGCCCCCTATGTACAAGAATATATCTACTATAATACTGCTCCTATGCACAAGAATATAACTACTATAATACTGCCCCCTATGTACAAGAATATAAATACTATAATACTGCCCCTATGTATAAGAATATAACTACTATGATACTGCCCCCTATGTACAAGAATATAACTACTATAATACTGCCCGTATGTACAAGAATATAACTACTATAATACTGCCCCCTATGCACAAGAATATATCTACTATAATACTGCTCCTATGTACAAGAATATAACTACTATAATACTGCTCCTATGTACAAGAATATAACTACAATAATACTGCCCCTATGTACAAGAATATCACTACTATAATACTGCCCCTATGTACAAGAATATCACTACTATAATACTGCTCCTATGTACAAGAATATAGCTACTATAATACTGCCCCCTATGTACAAGAATATAACTACTATAATACTGCCCCTATGTACAAGAATATAACTACTATAATACTGCCCCCTATGTGCAAGAATATAACTACTCTAATACTGCCACCTATGTACAAGAATATATCTACTATAATACTGCTCCTATGCACAAGAATATAACTACTATAATACTGCCCCTATGTACAAGAATATAACTACTATAATACTGCCCCTATGTACAAGAATATAACTACTATAATACTGCCCCTATGTAGAAGAATATAACTACTATAATACTGCTCCTTTGTACAAGAATATAGCTACTATAATACTGCCCCTATGTACAAGAATATAACTACTATAATACTGCCCCTATGTACAAGAATATAACTACTATAATACTGCCCCCTATGTACAAGAATATAACTACTATAATACTGCTCCTATGTACAAGAATATAACTACTATAATACTGCCCCCTATGTACAAGAATGTAACTACTATAATACTGCCCGTATGTACAATAATATAACTACTATAATACTGCCCCCTATGCACAAGAATATAACTACTATAATACTGCCCCTATGTACAAGAGTATAACTACTATAATACTGCCCCTATGTACAAGAATATAACTACTATAATACTGCTCCTATGTACAAGAATATAACTACAATAATACTGCCCCTATGTACATGAATATCACTACTATAATACTGCGCCCTATGTACAAGAATATAACTACTATAATACTGCCCCTATGTACAAGAATATAACTACTATAATACTGCCCCCTATGTACAATAATATAACTACTATAATACTGCCCCTATGTACAAGAATATAACTACTATAATACTGCTCCTATGTACAAGAATATAACTACAATAATACTGCCCCTATGTACAAGAATATCACTGCTATAATACTGCTCCTTTGTACAAGAATATAGCTACTATAATACTGCCCCTATGTACAAGAATATAACTACTATAATACTGCCCCTATGTACAAGAATATAACTACTATAATACTGCTCCTATGTACAAGAATATAGCTACTATAATACTGCTCCTATGTACAAGAATATAACTACTATAATATTGCCCCTATGTACAAGAATATAACTACTATAATACTGCCCCTATGTACAAGAATATAACTACTATAATACTGCCCCCTATGTGCAAGAATATAGCTACTATAATACTGCCCCCTATGTACAAGAATATATCTACTATAATACTGCTCCTATGCACAAGAATATAACTACTATAATACTGCCCCCTATGTACAAGAATATAACTACTATAATACTGCCCCTATGTATAAGAATATAACTACTATGATACTGCCCCCTATGTACAAGAATATAACTACTATAATACTGCTCCTATGTACAAGAATATAACTACTATAATACTGCCCCCTATGTTCAAGAATATAACTACTATAATACTGCCCGTATGTACAAGAATATAACTACTATAATACTGCCCCCTATGCACAAGAATATATCTACTATAATACTGCTCCTATGTACAAGAATATAACTACTATAATACTGCTCCTATGTACAAGAATATAACTACAATAATACTGCCCCTATGTACAAGAATATCACTACTATAATTCTGCCCCTATGTACAAGAATATCACTACTATAATACTGCTCCTATGTACAAGAATATAGCTACTATAAAACTGCCCCCTATGTACAAGAATATAACTACTATAATACTGCCCCTATGTACAAGAATATAACTACTATAATACTGCCCCCTATGTGCAAGAATATAACTACTCTAATACTGCCACCTATGTACAAGAATATATCTACTATAATACTGCTCCTATGCACAAGAATATAACTACAATAATACTGCCCCTATGTACAAGAATATAACTACTATAATACTGCCCCTATGTACAAGAATATCACTACTATAATACTGCCCCCTATGTGCAAGAATATAACTACTATAATACTGCCCCCTATGTACAAGAATATATCTACTATAATACTGCTCCTATGCACAAGAATATAACTACTATAATACTGCTCCTATGTACAAGAATATAACTACTATAATACTGCCCCTATGTACAAGAATATAACTACTATAATACAGCCCCTATGTACAAGAATATAACTACTATAATACTGCCCCCTATGTACAAGAATATAACTACTATAATACTGCCCCTATGTACAAGAATATAACTACTATAATACTGCCCCCTATGTACAAGAATATAACTACTATAATACTGCTCCTATGTACAAGAATATAACTACTATAATACTGCCCCATATGTACAAGAATATAACTACTATAATACTGACCGTATGTACAATAATATAACTACTATAATACTGCCCCCTATGCACAAGAATATAACTACTATAATACTGCTCCTATGTACAAGAATATAACTACTATAATACTGCTCCTATGTACAAGAATATAACTACAATAATACTGCCCCTATATACAAGAATATCACTACTATAATACTGCCCCTATGTACAAGAATATAACTACTATAATACTGCTCCTTTGTACAAGAATATAGCTACTATAATACTGCCCCTATGTACAAGAATATAACTACTATAATACTGCTCCTATATACAAGAATATAACTACTATAATACTGCTCCTATGTACAAGAATATAACTACTATAATACTGCCCCGATGTACAAGAATATAACTAATATAATACTGCCCCCTATGTACAAGAATCTATCTACTATAATGCTGCTCCTATGTACAAGAATATAGCTACTATAATACTGCCCCCTATGTACAAGAATATAACTACTATAATACTGCCCCTATGTACAAGATAATAACTACTATAATACTGCTCCTTTGTACAAGAATATAGCTACTATAATACTGCCCCTATGTACAAGATAATAACTACTATAATACTGCCCCCTATGTGCAAGAATATAACTACTATAATACTGCCCCCTATGTACAAGAATTTATCTACTATAATACTGCTCCTATCCACAAGAATATAACTACTATAATACTGCCCCTATGTACAAGAATATAACTACTATAATACTGCCCCTATGTACAAGAATATCACTACTATAATACTGCGCCCTATGTAGAAGAATATAACTACTATAATACTGCCCCCTATGTACAAGAATATAACTACTATAATACTGCCCCTATGTACAAGAATATAACTACTATAATACTGCTCCTTTGTACAAGAATATAGCTACTATAATACTGCCCCTATGTAGAAGAATATAACTACTATAATACTGCTCCTTTGTACAAGAATATAGCTACTATAATACTGCCCCTATGTACAAGAATATAACTACTATAATACTGCCCCTATGTACAAGAATATAACTACTATAATACTGCTCCTATGTACAGGAATATAGCTACTATAATACTGCTCCTATGTACAAGAATATAACTACTATAATATTGCCACTATGTACAAGAATATAACTACTATAATACTGCCCCTGTGTACAAGAATATAACTACTATAATACTGCTCCTATGTACAAGAATATAACTACTATAATACTGCTCCTATGTACAAGAATATAACTACTATAATACTGCCCCCTATGTACAAGAATATGACTGCTATAATACTGCCCCTATGTACAAGAATACGACTACTATAATACTGCTCCTATGTACAAGAATATAGCTACTATAATACTGCCCCCTATGTACAAGAATATAACTACTATAATACTGCCCCTATGTACAAGAATATAACTACTATAATACTGCCCCCTATGTGCAAGAATATAACTACTCTAATACTGCCACCTATGTACAAGAATATATCTACTATAATACTGCTCCTATGCACAAGAATATAACTACTATAATACTGCCCCTATGTACAAGAATATAACTACTATAATACTGCCCCTATGTACAAGAATATCACTGCTATAATACTGCCCCCTATGTGCAAGAATATAACTACTATAATACTGCCCCCTATGTACAAGAATATATCTACTATAATACTGCTCCTATGCACAAGAATATAACTACTATAATACTGCTCCTATGTACAAGAATATAACTACTAGAATACTGCCCCTATGTACAAGAATATAACTACTATAATACTGCCCCTATGTGCAAGAATATAACTACTATAATACTGCCCCTATGTACAAGAATATAACTACTATAATACTGCCCCCTATGTACAAGAATATAACTACTATAATACTGCCCCTATGTACAAGAATATAACTACTATAATACTGCCCCCTATGTACAAGAATATAACTACTATAATACTGCTCCTATGTACAAGAATATAACTACTATAATACTGCCCCCTATGTACAAGAATGTAACTACTATAATACTGCCCGTATGTACAATAATATAACTACTATAATACTGCCCCCTATGCACAAGAATATAACTACTATAATACTGCTCCTATGTACAAGAATATAACTACTATAATACTGCTCCTATGTACAAGAATATAACTACAATAATACTGCCCCTATGTACAAGAATATCACTACTATAATACTGCCCCTATGTACAAGAATATAACTACTATAATACTGCTCCTTTGTACAAGAATATAGCTACTATAATACTGCCCCTATGAACAAGAATATAACTACTATAATACTGCCCCCTATGTACAAGAATCTATCTACTATAATGCTGCTCCTATGTGCAAGAATATAGCTACTATAATACTGCCCCCTATGTACAAGAATATAACTACTATAATACTGCCCCTATGTACAAGATAATAACTACTATAATACTGCCCCCTATGTGCAAGATAATACCTACTATAATACTGCCCCCTATGTGCAAGAATATAACTACTATAATACTGCCCCCTATGTACAAGAATATATCTACTATAATACTGCTCCTATCCACAAGAATATAACTACTATAATACTGCCCCTATGTACAAGAATATAACTACTATAATACTGCCCCTATGTACAAGAATATCACTACTATAATACTGCGCCCTATGTACAAGAATATAACTACTATAATACTGCCCCCTATGTACAAGAATATAACTACTATAATACTGCCCCTATGTACAAGAATATAACTACTATAATACTGCTCCTTTGTACAAGAATATAGCTACCATAATACTGCCCCTATGTAGAAGAATATAACTACTATAATACTGCTCCTTTGTACAAGAATATAGCTACTATAATACTGCCCCTATGTACAAGAATATAACTACTATAATACTGCCCCTATGTACAAGAATATAACTACTATAATACTGCTCCTATGTACAGGAATATAGCTGCTATAATACTGCGCCCTATGTACAAGAATATAACTACTATAATACTGCTCCTATGTACAAGAATATAACTACTATAATACTGCCCCTATGTACAAGAGTATCACTACTATAATACTGCGCCCTATGTACAAGAATATAACTACTATAATACTGCTCCTATGTACAAGAATATAACTACTATAATACTGCTCCTATGTACAAGAATATAACTACTATAATACTGCTCCTATGTACAAGAATATAACTACTATAATACTGCTCCTATGTACAAGAATATAACTACTATAATACTGCTCCTATGTACAAGAATATAACTACTATAATACTGCTCCTTTGTACAAGAATATAACTACTATAATACTGCCCCTATGTACAAGAATATAACTACTATAATACTGCCCCTATGTACAAGAATATAACTACTATAATACTGCTCCTTTGTACAAGAATATAGCTACTATAATACTGCCCCTATGTACAAGAATATAACTACTATAATACTGCTCCTTTGTACAAGAATATAGCTACTATAATACTGCCCCTATGTACAAGAATATAACTACTATAATACTGCCCCTATGTACAAGAATATAACTAATATAATACTGCTCCTATGTACAGGAATATAGCTGCTGTAATACTGCGCCCTATGTACAAGAATATAACTACTATAATACTGCTCCTATGTACAAGAATATAACTACTATAATACTGCCCCTATGTACAAGAATATCACTACTATAATACTGCGCCCTATGTACAAGAATATAACTACTATAATACTGCTCCTATGTACAAGAATAAAACTACTATAATACTGCTCCTATGTACAAGAATATAACTACTATAATACTGCCCCTATGTACAAGAATATAACTACTATAATACTGCGCCTATGTACAAGAATATAACTACTATAATACTGCTGCTATGTACAAGAATATAACTACTATAATACTGCTCCTATGTACAAGAATATAACTACTATAATACTGCTCCTTTGTACAAGAATATAACTACTATAATACTGCTCCTTTGTACAAGAATATAACTACTATAATACTGCCCCTATGTACAAGAATATAACTACTATAATACTGCTCCTATGTACAAGAATATAACTACTATAATACTGCCCCTATGTACAAGAATATAACTATTATAATACTGCCCCTATGTACAAGAATATAACTACTATAATACTGCTCCTATGTACAAGAATATAACTACTATAATACTGCTCCTATGTACAAGAATATAACTACTATACTACTGCCCCCTATGTACAAGAATATAACTACTATAATACTGCCCCTATGTACAAGAATATAACTACTATAATACTGCTCCTATGTACAAGAATATAACTTCTATAATACTGCTCCTATGTACAAGAATATAACTACTATAATACTGCTCCTATGTACAAGAATATAACTACTATAATACTGCTCCTATGTACAAGAATATAACTACTATAATACTGCCCCCTATGTACAAGAATATAACTACTATAATACTGCCCCTATGTACAAGAATATAACTACTATAATACTGCCCCTATGTACAAGAATATAACTACTATAATACTGCCCCTATGTACAAGAATATAACTACTATAATACTGCCCCTATGTACAAGAATATAACTACTATAATACTGCTCCTATGTATAAGAATATAACTACTATAATACTGCCTCTTATGTACAAGAATATAACTACTATAATACTGCTCCCTATGTACAGGAATATAACTACTATAATACTGCCCCTATGTACAAGAATATAACTACTATAATACTGCTCCTATGTACAAGAATATAACTATTATAATACTGCTCCCTATGTACAAGAATATAACTACTATAATACTTCCCTTATGTACAAGAATATAACTACTATAATACTGCTCCTATGTACAAGAATATAACTACTATAATACTGTCCTCTATGTACAAGAATATATCTACTGTAATACTGCCCCTATGTACAAGAATATAACTAGTATAATACTGCTCCTATGTACAAGAATATAACTACTATAATACTGCTCCTATGTACAAGAATATAACTACTATAATACTGCCCCTATGTACAAGAATATAACTACTATAATACTGCCCCTATGTACAAGAATATAACTACTATAATACTGCTCCTATGTACAAGAATATAACTACTATACTACTGCTCCTATGTACAAGAATATAACTACTATAATACTGCCCCTATGTACAAGAATATAACTACTATAATACTGCTCCTATGTACAAGAATATAACTACTATAATTCTGCCCCTATGTACAAGAATATAACTACTATAATACTGCCCCCTATGTACAAGAATATAACTACTATAATACTGCTCCTATGTACAGGAATATAACTACTATAATACTGCTCCTATGTACAAGAATATAACTACTATAATACTGCTCCTATGTACAAGAATATAACTAATATAATACTGCCTCTTATGTACAAGAATATAACTACTATAATACTGCTCCCTATGTACAGGAATATAACTACTATAATACTGCTCCTATGTACAAGAATATAACTACTATAATACTGCCCCTATGCACAAGAATATAACTACTATAATACTGCTCCTATGTACAAGAATATAACTACTATAATACTGCCCCTATGTACAAGAATATAACTACTATAATACTGCCCCTATGTACAAGAATATAACTACTATAATACTGCTCCTATGTACAAGAATATAACTACTATAATACTGCTTCTATGTACAAGAATATATCTACTATAATACTGCCCCTATGTACAAGAATATAACTACTATAATACTGCCCCTATGTACAAGAATATAACTACTATAATACTGCCCCCTATGTACAAGAATATAACTACTATAATACTGCCCCTATGTACAAGAATATAACTACTATAATACTACCCCTATGTACAAGAATATAACTAGTATAATACTGCTCCTATGTACAAGAATATAAGATAAGATAAGATAAGATAAGATATACTTTATTTATCCCGTAGGAAATTGCGGTATCACAGCAGCAGAACACAGATCTCGAACATGACACATATGATAACATAACATTTGGAATACTTTAGACATTGCTTTTCAGACATTTGTTAAACACCCCCATAGCTGTTGGAACAAATGATCTCCTGTATTTTTCCTTTTTACACCTTAGTTGTATTAGGCGATTGCTGAATGTGCTCTTCTGTTTCGCAAACAGTTCATAAAGCGGGTGTGTGTTGTTGCCCATTATAGCTCTGCACTTCTTCTTAATCCTTTCCTCTACCACCTCTTCAAAAGTCCCAAGCTGTAGGCCCACCGTCGCGCTAGCCTTCTTTATAAGTTTGTTGAGCTTGTTGGCGTCAGCAACACGCACACTGTTACCCCAGCAAATTATTGCCGCAAAGGTGGCACTAGCCACAATGGATTGGTAGAACACCTCAAGCATTTTGCCACACACATTAAAAGACCTTAACTTCCTTAGGAAGTACAATCTACTCATCCCCTTCTTGTAGACCTTCTCCACGTGGCACTTCCAGTCTAGCTTGCTATCCAGGTAAACCCCCAAATATTTGAAACTGTCCACCATCTCCACATCCTGACCGTCAATGGTAACAGGTAGGCATACCTTCTTGCACCTTCCATAGCTCATCACCAACTCCCTGGTTTTCTTAACATTTAGTTCTAGATGGTTAGCCTGGCACCATACTACAAAGTCCGCAACCACCCTTCTATATTCCTCTTCATCCTGGTCCTTCCCAATACCGCCAACTATCACAGAGTCATGCGAGTACTTCTGGAGGTAACAACGGTCTGATTTATACTGAAAGTCAGCTGTGTACAATGTAAAGAGGAATGGCGACAGCACTGTTCCCTGCGGGGCTCCGACACTGCTCAGTACACTATCTGATGTAGCCGTCCCCCACCTAACAAACTGTGGCCTATCCGACAGGTAGTCAATTATCCAATTCACAAGTCCCTCATCCACCGCCATTTTAATCAACTTTCCACGCAGTAAGAGTGGCTGTAATGTGTTGAACGCATTACATAACTACTATAATACTGCCCCTATGTACAAGAATATAACTACTATAATACTGCCCCTATGTACAAGAATATAACTACTATAATACTGCTCCTATGTACAAGAATATAACTACTATAATACTGCTCCTATGTACAAGAATATAACTACTATAATACTGCCCCTATGTACAAGAATATAACTACTATAATACTGCTCCTATGTACAAGAATATAACTACTATAATACTGCCCCTATGTACAAGAATATAACTACTATAATACTGCCCCCTATGTACAAGAATATAACTACTATAATACTGCTCCTATGTACAGGAATATAACTACTATAATACTGCTCCTATGTACAAGAATATAACTACTATAATACTGCTCCTATGTACAAGAATATAACTAATATAATACTGCCTCTTATGTACAAGAATATAACTACTATAATACTGCTCCCTATGTACAGGAATATAACTACTATAATACTGCTCCTATGTACAAGAATATAACTACTATAATACTGCCCTATGCACAAGAATATAACTACTATAATACTGCTCCTATGTACAAGAATATAACTACTATAATACTGCCCCTATGTACAAGAATATAACTACTATAATACTGCACCCTATGTACAAGAATATAACTACTATAATACTGCCCCTATGTACAAGAATATAACTACTATAATACTGCTCCTTTGTACAAGAATATAGCTACTATAATACTGCCCATATGTAGAAGAATATAACTACTATAATACTGCTCCTTTGTACAAGAATATAGCTACTATAATACTGCCCCTATGTACAAGAATATAACTACTATAATACTGCCCCTATGTACAAGAATATAACTACTATAATACTGCTCCTATGTACAGGAATATAGCTAATATAATACTGCTCCTATGTACAAGAATATAACTACTATAATATTGCCACTATGTACAAGAATATAACTACTATAATACTGCCCCTGTGTACAAGAATATAACTACTATAATACTGCTCCTATCCACAAGAATATAACTACTATAATACTGCCCCTATGTACAAGAATATAACTACTATAATACTGCCCCTATGTACAAGAATATCACTACTATAATACTGCGCCCTATGTACAAGAATATAACTACTATAATACTGCCCCCTATGTACAAGAATATAACTACTATAATACTGCCCCTATGTACAAGAATATAACTACTATAATACTGCTCCTTTGTACAAGAATATAGCTACTATAATACTGCCCCTATGTAGAAGAATATAACTACTATAATACTGCTCCTTTGTACAAGAATATAGCTACTATAATACTGCCCCTATGTACAAGAATATAACTACTATAATACTGCCCCTATGTACAAGAATATAACTACTATAATACTGCTCCTATGTACAGGAATATAGCTACTATAATACTGCTCCTATGTACAAGAATATAACTACTATAAAATTGCCACTATGTACAAGAATATAACTACTATAATACTGCCCCTGTGTACAAGATTATAACTACTATAATACTGCTCCTATGTACAAGAATATAACTACTATAATACTGCCCCCTATGTACAAGAATATGACTGCTATAATACTGCCCCTATGTACAAGAATACGACTACTATAATACTGCTCCTATGTACAAGAATATAGCTACTATAATACTGCCCCCTATGTACAAGAATATAACTACTATAATACTGCCCCTATGTACAAGAATATAACTACTATAATACTGCCCCCTATGTGCAAGAATATAACTACTCTAATACTGCCACCTATGTACAAGAATATATCTACTATAATACTGCTCCTATGCACAAGAATATAACTACTATAATACTGCCCCTATGTACAAGAATATAACTACTATAATACTGCCCCTATGTACAAGAATATCACTACTATAATACTGCCCCCTATGTGCAAGAATATAACTACTATAATACTGCCCCCTATGTACAAGAATATATCTACTATAATACTGCTCCTATGCACAAGAATATAACTACTATAATACTGCTCCTATGTACAAGAATATAACTACTATAATACTGCCCCTATGTACAAGAATATAACTACTATAATACTGCCCCTATGTGCAAGAATATAACTACTATAATACTGCCCCTATGTACAAGAATATAACTACTATAATACTGCCCCCTATGTACAAGAATATAACTACTATAATACTGCCCCTATGTACAAGAATATAACTACTATAATACTGCCCCCTATGTACAAGAATATAACTACTATAATACTGCTCCTATGTACAAGAATATAACTACTATAATACTGCCCCCTATGTACAAGAATGTAACTACTATAATACTGCCCGTATGTACAATAATATAACTACTATAATACTGCCCCCTATGCACAAGAATATAACTACTATAATACTGCTCCTATGTACAAGAATATAACTACTATAATACTGCTCCTATGTACAAGAATATAACTACAATAATACTGCCCCTATGTACAAGAATATCACTACTATAATACTGCCCCTATGTACAAGAATATATCTACTATAATACTGCTCCTTTGTACAAGAATATAGCTGCTATAATACTGCCCCTATGTACAAGAATATAACTACTATAATACTGCCCCCTATGTACAAGAATCTATCTACTATAATGCTGCTCCTATGTACAAGAATATAGCTACTATAATACTGCCCCCTATGTACAAGAATATAACTACTATAATACTGCCCCTATGTACAAGATAATAACTACTATGATACTGCCCCCTATGTGCAAGATAATACCTACTATAATACTGCCCCCTATGTGCAAGAATATAACTACTATAATACTGCCCCCTATGTACAAGAATATATCTACTATAATACTGCTCCTATCCACAAGAATATAACTACTATATTACTGCCCCTATGTACAAGAATATAACTACTATAATACTGCCCCTATGTACAAGAATATCACTACTATAATACTGCGCCCTATGTACAAGAATATAACTACTATAATACTGCCCCCTATGTACAAGAATATAACTACTATAATACTGCCCCTATGTACAAGAATATAACTACTATAATACTGCTCCTTTGTACAAGAATATAGCTACTATAATACTGCCCCTATGTAGAAGAATATAACTACTATAATACTGCTCCTTTGTACAAGAATATAGCTACTATAATACTGCCCCTATGTACAAGAATATAACTACTATAATACTGCCCCTATGTACAAGAATATAACTACTATAATACTGCTCCTATGTACAGGAATATAGCTGCTATAATACTGCGCCCTATGTACAAGAATATAACTACTATAATACTGCTCCTATGTACAAGAATATAACTACTATAATACTGCCCCTATGTACAAGAATATCACTACTATAATACTGCGCCCTATGTACAAGAATATAACTACTATAATACTGCTCCTATGTACAAGAATATAACTACTATAATACTGCTCCTATGTACAAGAATATCACTACTATAATACTGCCCCTATGTACAAGAATATAACTACTATAATACTGCTCCTATGTACAAGAATATAACTACTATAATACTGCTCCTATGTACAAGAATATAACTACTATAATACTGCTCCTTTGTACAAGAATATAACTACTATAATACTGCCCCTATGTACAAGAATATAACTACTATAATACTGCCCCTATGTACAAGAATATAACTACTATAATACTGCTCCTTTGTACAAGAATATAGCTACTATAATACTGCCCCTATGTAGAAGAATATAACTACTATAATACTGCTCCTTTGTACAAGAATATAGCTACTATAATACTGCCCCTATGTACAAGAATATAACTACTATAATACTGCCCCTAGGTACAAGAATATAACTACTATAATACTGCTCCTATCTACAGGAATATAGCTGCTGTAATACTGCGCCCTATGTACAAGAATATAACTACTATAATACTGCTCCTATGTACAAGAATATAACTACTATAATACTGCCCCTATGTACAAGAATATCACTACTATAATACTGCGCCCTATGTACAAGAATATAACTACTATAATACTGCTCCTATGTACAAGAATATAACTACTATAATACTGCTCCTATGTACAAGAATATAACTACTATAATACTGCCCCTATGTACAAGAATATAACTACTATAATACTGCTCCTATGTACAAGAATATAACTACTATAATACTGCTCCTATGTACAAGAATATAACTACTATAATACTGCTCCTTTGTACAAGAATATAACTACTATAATACTGCTCCTTTGTACAAGAATATAACTACTATAATACTGCCCCTATGTACAAGAATATAACTACTATAATACTGCTCCTATGTACAAGAATATAACTACTATAATACTGCCCCTATGTACACGAATATAACTATTATAATACTGCCCCTATGTACAAGAATATAACTACTATAATACTGCTCCTATGTACAAGAATATAACTACTATAATACTGCTCCTATGTACAAGAATATAACTACTATACTACTGCCCCCTATGTACAAGAATATCACTACTATAATACTGCGCCCTATGTACAAGAATATAACTACTATAATACTGCTCCTATGTACAAGAATATAACTACTATAATACTGCTCCTATGTACAAGAATATAACTACTATAATACTGCCACTATGTACAAGAATATAACTACTATAATACTGCTCCTATGTTCAAGAATATAACTACTATAATACTGCTCCTATGTACAAGAATATAACTACTATAATACTGCACCTATGTACAAGAATATAACTACTATAATACTGCTCCTATGTACAAGAATATAACTTCTATAATACTGCTCCTATGTACAAGAATATAACTTCTATAATACTGCTCCTATGTACAAGAATATAACTACTATAATACTGCACCTATGTACAAGAATATAACTACTATAATACTGCACCTATGTACAAGAATATAACTACTATAATACTGCTCCTATGTACAAGAATATAACTTCTATAATACTGCTCCTATGTACAAGAATATAACTACTATAATACTGCCCCTATGTACAAGAATATAACTACTATAATACTGCCCCTATGTACAAGAATATAACTACTATAATACTGCCCCTATGTACAAGAATATAACTACTATAATACTGCCTATTATGTACAAGAATATAACTACTATAATACTGCTCCCTATGTACAGGAATATAACTACTATAATACTCCCCCTATGTACAAGAATATAACTACTATAATACTGCTCCTATGTACAAGAATATAACTATTATAATACTGCTCCCTATGTACAAGAATATAACTACTATAATACTGCCCTTATGTACAAGAATATAACTACTATAATACTGCTCCTATGTACAAGAATATAACTACTATAATACTGTCCTCTATGTACAAGAATATATCTACTATAATACTGCCCCTATGTACAAGAATATAACTAGTATAATACTGTTCCTATGTACAAGAATATAACTACTATAATACTGCTCCTATGTACAAGAATATAACTACTATAATACTGCCCCTATGTACAAGAATATAACTACTATAATACTGCCCCTATGTACAAGAATATAACTACTATAATACTGCTCCTATGTACAAGAATATAACTACTATAATACTGCTCCTATGTACAAGAATATAACTAATATAATACTGTCCCTATGTACAAGAATATAACTACTATAATACTGCTCCTATGTACAAGAATATAACTACTATAATACTGCCCCTATGTACAAGAATATAACTACTATAATACTGCCCCCTATGTACAAGAATATAACTACTATAATACTGCTCCTATGTACAGGAATATAACTACTATAATACTGCTCCTATGTACAAGAATATAACTACTATAATACTGCTCCTATGTACAAGAATATAACTAATATAATACTGCCTCTTATGTACAAGAATATAACTACTATAATACTGCTCCCTATGTACAGGAATATAACTACTATAATACTGCTCCTATGTACAAGAATATAACTACTATAATACTGCCCCTATGCACAAGAATATAACTACTATAATACTGCTCCTATGTACAAGAATATAACTACTATAATACTGCCCCTATGTACAAGAATATAACTACTATAATACTGCCCCTATGTACAAGAATATAACTACTATAATACTGCTCCTATGTACAAGAATATAACTACTATAATACTGTTTCTATGTACAAGAATATATCTACTATAATACTGCCCCTATGTACAAGAATATAACTACTATAATACTGCCCCTATGTACAAGAATATAACTACTATAATACTGCTCCTATGTACAAGAATATAACTACTATAATACTGTCCTCTATGTACAAGAATATATCTACTATAATACTGCCCCTATGTACAAGAATATAACTAGTATAATACTGCTCCTATGTACAAGAATATAACTACTATAATACTGCTCCTATGTACAAGAATATAACTACTATAATACTGCCCCTATGTACAAGAATATAACTACTATAATACTGCTCCTATGTACAAGAATATAACTACTATAATACTGCTCCTATGTACAAGAATATAACTACTATAATACTGCTCCTATGTACAAGAATATAACTACTATAATACTGCTCCTATGTACAAGAATATAACTACTATAATACTGCTCCTTTGTACAAGAATATAACTACTATAATACTGCTCCTTTGTACAAGAATATAACTACTATAATACTGCCCCTATGTACAAGAATATAACTACTATAATACTGCTCCTATGTACAAGAATATAACTACTATAATACTGCCCCTATGTACACGAATATAACTATTATAATACTGCCCCTATGTACAAGAATATAACTACTATAATACTGCTCCTATGTACAAGAATATAACTACTATAATACTGCTCCTATGTACAAGAATATAACTACTATACTACTGCCCCCTATGTACAAGAATATCACTACTATAATACTGCGCCCTATGTACAAGAATATAACTACTATAATACTGCTCCTATGTACAAGAATATAACTACTATAATACTGCTCCTATGTACAAGAATATAACTACTATAATACTGCCCCTATGTACAAGAATATAACTACTATAATACTGCTCCTATGTTCAAGAATATAACTACTATAATACTGCTCCTATGTACAAGAATATAACTACTATAATACTGCACCTATGTACAAGAATATAACTACTATAATACTGCTCCTATGTACAAGAATATAACTTCTATAATACTGCTCCTATGTACAAGAATATAACTACTATAATACTGCTCCTATGTACAAGAATATAACTACTATAATACTGCTCCTATGTACAAGAATATAACTACTATAATACTGCCCCCTATGTACAAGAATATAACTACTATAATACTGCCCCTATGTACAAGAATATAACTACTATAATACTGCCCCTATGTACAAGAATATAACTACTATAATACTGCCCCTATGTACAAGAATATAACTACTATAATACTGCCTATTATGTACAAGAATATAACTACTATAATACTGCTCCCTATGTACAGGAATATAACTACTATAATACTCCCCCTATGTACAAGAATATAACTACTATAATACTGCTCCTATGTACAAGAATATAACTATTATAATACTGCTCCCTATGTACAAGAATATAACTACTATAATACTGCCCTTATGTACAAGAATATAACTACTATAATACTGCTCCTATGTACAAGAATATAACTACTATAATACTGTCCTCTATGTACAAGAATATATCTACTATAATACTGCCCCTATGTACAAGAATATAACTAGTATAATACTGTTCCTATGTACAAGAATATAACTACTATAATACTGCTCCTATGTACAAGAATATAACTACTATAATACTGCCCCTATGTACAAGAATATAACTACTATAATACTGCCCCTATGTACAAGAATATAACTACTATAATATTGCTCCTATGTACAAGAATATAACTACTATAATACTGCTCCTATGTACAAGAATATAACTAATATAATACTGTCCCTATGTACAAGAATATAACTACTATAATACTGCTCCTATGTACAAGAATATAACTACTATAATACTGCCCCTATGTACAAGAATATAACTACTATAATACTGCCCCCTATGTACAAGAATATAACTACTATAATACTGCTCCTATGTACAGGAATATAACTACTATAATACTGCTCCTATGTACAAGAATATAACTACTATAATACTGCTCCTATGTACAAGAATATAACTAATATAATACTGCCTCTTATGTACAAGAATATAACTACTATAATACTGCTCCCTATGTACAGGAATATAACTACTATAATACTGCTCCTATGTACAAGAATATAACTACTATAATACTGCCCCTATGCACAAGAATATAACTACTATAATACTGCTCCTATGTACAAGAATATAACTACTATAATACTGCCCCTATGTACAAGAATATAACTACTATAATACTGCCCCTATGTACAAGAATATAACTACTATAATACTGCTCCTATGTACAAGAATATAACTACTATAATACTGTTTCTATGTACAAGAATATATCTACTATAATACTGCCCCTATGTACAAGAATATAACTACTATAATACTGCCCCTATGTACAAGAATATAACTACTATAATACTGCTCCTATGTACAAGAATATAACTACTATAATACTGTCCTCTATGTACAAGAATATATCTACTATAATACTGCCCCTATGTACAAGAATATAACTAGTATAATACTGCTCCTATGTACAAGAATATAACTACTATAATACTGCTCCTATGTACAAGAATATAACTACTATAATACTGCCCCTATGTACAAGAATATAACTACTATAATACTGCCCCTATGTACAAGAATATAACTACTATAATACTGCTCCTATGTACAAGAATATAACTACTATAATACTGCTCCTATGTACAAGAATATAACTACTATAATACTGCCCCTATGTACAAGAATATAACTACTATAATACTGCCCCTATGTACAAGAATATTACTACTATAATACTGCCCCCTATGTACAAGAATATAACTACTATAATACTGCTCCTATGTACAGGAATATAACTACTATAATACTGCTCCTATGTACAAGAATATAACTACTATAATACTGCCTCTTATGTACAAGAATATAACTACTATAATACTGCTCCTATGTACAAGAATATAACTACTATAATACTGCCCCTATGTACAAGAATATAACTACTATAATACTGCCCCTATGTACAAGAATATAACTACTATAATACTGCCCCCTATGTACAAGAATATAACTACTATAATACTGCTCCTATGTACAGGAATATAACTACTATAATACTGCTCCTATGTACAAGAATATAACTACTATAATACTGCCTCTTATGTACAAGAATATAACTACTATAATACTGCTCCTATGTACAAGAATATAACTACTATAATACTGCCCCTATGTACAAGAATATAACTACTATAATACTGCCCCTATGTACAAGAATATAACTACTATAATACTGCTCCTATGTACAAGAATATAACTACTATAATACTGCTTCTATGTACAAGAATATAACTACTATAATACTGCTCCTATGTACAAGAATATAACTACTATAATACTGCTCCCTATGTACAGGAATATAACTACTATATTACTGCTCCTATGTACAAGAATATAACTACTATAATACTGCCCCTATGTACAAGAATATAACTACTATAATACTGCTCCTATGTACAAGAATATAACTATTATAATACTGATCCTTATGTACAAGAATATAACTACTATAATACTGCCTCTATGTACAAGAATATAACTACTATAATACTGCCCTATCCTTATGTACAAGAATATAGCTACTATAATACTGCCTCTATGTACAAGAATATAACTACTATAATACTGCCCCTATGTACAAGAATATAACTACTATAATACTGCCCCTATGTACAAGAATATAATTACTATAATACTGCTCCTATGTACAAGAATATAACTACTATAATACTGCTCCTATGTACAAGAATATAACTACAATAATACTGCCCCTATGTACAAGAATATCACTACTATAATACTGCGCCCTATGTACAAGAATATAACTACTATAATACTGCCCCCTATGTACAAGAATGTAAGTACTATAATACTGCCCCTATGTACAAGAATATAACTACTATAATACTGCCCCTATGTACAAGAATATAACTACTATAATACTGCTCCTATGTACAAGAATATAACTACAATAATACTGCCCCTATGTACAAGAATATCACTACTATAATACTGCGCCCTATGTACAAGAATATAACTACTATAATACTGCCCCTATGTACAAGAATATAACTACTATAATACTGCCCCTATGTACAATAATATAACTACTATAATACTGCCCCTATGTACAAGAATATAACTACTATAATACTGCCCCTATGTACAAGAATATCACTACTATAATACTGCGCCCTATGTACAAGAATATAACTACTATAATACTGCCCCTATGTACAAGAATATAACTACTATAATACTGCCCCTATGTACAAGAATATAACTACTATAATACTGCCCCTATGTACAAGAATATAACTACTATAATACTGCTCCTATGTACAAGAATATAACTACAATAATACTGCCCCTATGTACAAGAATATCACTGCTATAATACTGCTCCTTTGTACAAGAATATAGCTACTATAATACTGCCCCTATGTACAAGAATATAACTACTATAATACTGCCCCTATGCACAAGAATATAACTACTATAATACTGCTCCTATGTACAAGAATATAGCTACTATAATACTGCTCCTATGTACAAGAATATAACTACTATAATACTGCCCCTATGTACAAGAATATAACTACTATAATACTGCCCCCTATGTGCAAGAATATAGCTACTATAATACTGCCCCCTATGTACAAGAATATAGCTACTATAATACTGCCCCCTATGTACAAGAATATAACTACTATAATACTGCTCCTATGCACAAGAATATAACTACTATAATACTGCCCCTATGTACAAGAATATTACTACTATAATACTGCCCCCTATGTACAAGAATATAACTACTATAATACTGCTCCTATGTACAGGAATATAACTACTATAATACTGCTCCTATGTACAAGAATATAACTACTATAATACTGCCTCTTATGTACAAGAATATAACTACTATAATACTGCTCCTATGTACAAGAAAATAACTACTATAATACTGCCCCTATGTACAAGAATATAACTACTATAATACTGCCCCTATGTACAAGAATATAACTACTATAATACTGCCCCCTATGTACAAGAATATAACTACTATAATACTGCTCCTATGTACAGGAATATAACTACTATAATACTGCTCCTATGTACAAGAATATAACTACTATAATACTGCCTCTTATGTACAAGAATATAACTACTATAATACTGCTCCTATGTACAAGAATATAACTACTATAATACTGCCCCTATGTACAAGAATATAACTACTATAATACTGCCCCTATGTACAAGAATATAACTACTATAATACTGCTCCTATGTACAAGAATATAACTACTATAATACTGCTCCTATGTACAAGAATATAACTACTGTACTACTGCCCCCTATGTACAGGAATATAACTACTATAATACTGCTCCTATGTACAAGAATATAACTACTATAATACTGCTCCTATGTACAAGAATATAACTACTATAATACTGCCCCTATGTACAAGAATATAACTACTATAATACTGCTCCTATGTACAAGAATATAACTACTATAATACTGCTTCTATGTACAAGAATATAACTACTGTACTACTGCCCCCTATGTACAGGAATATAACTACTATAATACTGCTCCTATGTACAAGAATATAACTACTATAATACTGCTCCTATGTACAAGAATATAACTACTATAATACTGCTCCCCATGTACAGGAATATAACTACTATATTACTGCTCCTATGTACAAGAATATAACTACTATAATACTGCCCCTATGTACAAGAATATAACTACTATAATACTGCTCCTATGTACAAGAATATAACTATTATAATACTGATCCTTATGTACAAGAATATAACTACTATAATACTGCCTCTATGTACAAGAATATAACTACTATAATACTGCCCCTATGTACAAGAATATAACTACTATAATACTGCCCCTATGTACAAGAATATAATTACTATAATACTGCTCCTATGTACAAGAATATAACTACTATAATACTGCTCCTATGTACAAGAATATAACTACAATAATACTGCCCCTATGTACAAGAATATCACTACTATAATACTGCGCCCTATGTACAAGAATATAACTACTATAATACTGCCCCCTATGTACAAGAATGTAAGTACTATAATACTGCCCCTATGTACAAGAATATAACTACTATAATACTGCCCCTATGTACAAGAATATAACTACTATAATACTGCTCCTATGTACAAGAATATAACTACAATAATACTGCCCCTATGTACAAGAATATCACTACTATAATACTGCGCCCTATGTACAAGAATATAACTACTATAATACTGCCCCTATGTACAAGAATATAACTACTATAATACTGCCCCCTATGTACAAGAATATAACTACTATAATACTGCTCCTATGTACAGGAATATAACTACTATAATACTGCTCCTATGTACAAGAATATAACTACTATAATACTGCCTCTTATGTACAAGAATATAACTACTATAATACTGCTCCTATGTACAAGAATATAACTACTATAATACTGCCCCTATGTACAAGAATATAACTACTATAATACTGCCCCTATGTACAAGAATATAACTACTATAATACTGCTCCTATGTACAAGAATATAACTACTATAATACTGCTCCTATGTACAAGAATATAACTACTGTACTACTGCCCCCTATGTACAGGAATATAACTACTATAATACTGCTCCTATGTACAAGAATATAACTACTATAATACTGCTCCTATGTACAAGAATATAACTACTATAATACTGCCCCTATGTACAAGAATATAACTACTATAATACTGCTCCTATGTACAAGAATATAACTACTATAATACTGCTTCTATGTACAAGAATATAACTACTGTACTACTGCCCCCTATGTACAGGAATATAACTACTATAATACTGCTCCTATGTACAAGAATATAACTACTATAATACTGCTCCTATGTACAAGAATATAACTACTATAATACTGCTCCCCATGTACAGGAATATAACTACTATAATACTGCTCCTATGTACAAGAATATAACTATTATAATACTGATCCTTATGTACAAGAATATAACTACTATAATACTGCCTCTATGTACAAGAATATAACTACTATAATACTGCCCCTATGTACAAGAATATAACTACTATAATACTGCTCCTATGTACAAGAATATAATTACTATAATACTGCTCCTATGTACAAGAATATAACTACTATAATACTGCTCCTATGTACAAGAATATAACTACAATAATACTGCCCCTATGTACAAGAATATCACTACTATAATACTGCGCCCTATGTACAAGAATATAACTACTATAATACTGCCCCCTATGTACAAGAATGTAAGTACTATAATACTGCCCCTATGTACAAGAATATAACTACTATAATACTGCCCCTATGTACAAGAATATAACTACTATAATACTGCTCCTATGTACAAGAATATAACTACAATAATACTGCCCCTATGTACAAGAATATCACTACTATAATACTGCGCCCTATGTACAAGAATATAACTACTATAATACTGCCCCTATGTACAAGAATATAACTACTATAATACTGCCCCTATGTACAATAATATAACTACTATAATACTGCCCCTATGTACAAGAATATAACTACTATAATACTGCCCCTATGTACAAGAATATCACTACTATAATACTGCGCCCTATGTACAAGAATATAACTACTATAATACTGCCCCTATGTAGAAGAATATAACTACTATAATCCTGCCCCTATGTACAAGAATATAACTACTATAATACGGCCCCTATGTACAAGAATATAACTACTATAATACTGCTCCTATGTACAAGAATATAACTACAATAATACTGCCCCTATGTACAAGAATATCACTGCTATAATACTGACCCCTATGTACAAGAATATAACTACTATAATACTGCTCCTATGTACAAGAATATAACTACTATAATACTGCCCCTATGTACAAGAATATCACTACTATAATACTGCGCCCTATGTACAAGAATATAACTACTATAATACTGCCCCTATGTACAAGAATATAACTACTATAATACTGCCCCTATGTACAAGAATATAACTACTATAATACTGCCCCTATGTACAAGAATATAACTACTATAATACTGCCCCTATGTACAAGAATATAACTACTATAATACTGCTCCTATGTACAAGAATATAACTACTATAATACTGCCCCTATGTACAAGAATATAGCTACTATAATACTGCCCCTATGTACAAGAATATAACTACTATAATACTGCCCCTATGCACAAGAATATAACTACTATAATACTGCTCCTATGCACAAGAATATAGCTACTATAATACTGCTCCTATGTACAAGAATATAACTACTATAATACTGCCCCTATGTACAAGAATATAACTACTATAATACTGCCCCCTATGTGCAAGAATATAGCTACTATAATACTGCCCCCTATGTACAAGAATATAGCTACTATAATACTGCCCCCTATGTACAAGAATATAACTACTATAATACTGCTCCTATGCACAAGAATATAACTACTATAATACTGCCCCCTATGTACAAGAATATAACTACTATAATACTGCCCCTATGTACAAGAATATAACTACTATGATACTGCCCCCTATGTACAAGAATATAACTACTATAATACTGCTCCTATGTACAAGAATATAACTACTATACTACTGCCCCCTATGTACAAGAATATAACTACTATAATACTGCCCCTATGTACAAGAATATAACTACTATAAGACTGCTCCTATGTACAAGAATATAACTACTATAACACTGCTCCTATGTACAGGAATATAACTTCTATAATACTGCTCCTATGTACAAGAATATAACTACTATAATACTGCTCCTATGTACAAGAATATAACTACTATAATACTGCCCCCTATGTACAAGAATATAACTACTATAATACTGCCCCTATGTACAAGAATATAACTACTATAATACTGCCCCTATGTACAAGAATATAACTACTATAATACTGCCCCTATGTACAAGAATATAACTACTATAATACTGCTCCTATGTACAAGAATATAACTACTATAATACTGCTCCTATGTACAAGAATATAACTACTATACTACTGCCCCCTATGTACAAGAATATAACTACTATAATACTGCCCCTATGTACAAGAATATAACTACTATAATACTGCTCCTATGTACAAGAATATAACTACTATAATACTGCTCCTATGTACAGGAATATAACTTCTATAATACTGCTCCTATGTACAAGAATATAACTACTATAATACTGCTCCTATGTACAAGAATATAACTACTATAATACTGCTCCTATGTACAAGAATATAACTATTATAATACTGCTCCTATGTACAAGAATATAACTATTATAATACTGCCCCTATGTACAAGAATATAACTACTATAATACTGCCGCTATGTACAAGAATATAACTACTATAATACTGCTCCTATGTACATGAATATAACTACTATAATACTGTCCTCTATGTACAAGAATATATCTACTATAATACTGCCCCTATGTACAAGAATATAACTAGTATAATACTGCTCCTATGTACAAGAATATAACTAGTATAATACTGCTCCTATGTACAAGAATATAACTACTATAATACTGCCCCTATGTACAAGAATATAACTACTATAATACTGCCCCTATGTACAAAAATATAACTACTATAATACTGCTCCTATGTACAAGAATATAACTACTATAATACTGCTCCTATGTACAAGAATATAACTACTATAATACTGCCCCTATGTACAAGAATATAACTACTATAATACTGCTCCTATGTACAAGAATATAACTACTATAATACTGCCCCTATGTACAAGAATATAACTACTATAATACTGCTCCTATGTACAAGAATATAACTACTATAATACTGCCCCTATGTACAAGAAAATAACTGCTATAATACTGCTCCTATGTACAGGAATATAACTACTATAATACTGCTCCTATGTACAAGAATATAACTACTATAATACTGCCCCTATGTACAAGAATATAACTACTATAATACTGCTCCTATGTACAAGAATATAACTACTATAATACTGCCCCTATGTACAAGAATATAACTACTATAATACTGCCCCTATGTACAAAAATATAACTACTATAATACTGCTCCTATGTACAAGAATATAACTACTATAATACTGCTCCTATGTACAAGAATATAACTACTATAATACTGCCCCTATGTACAAGAATATAACTACTATAATACTGCTCCTATGTACAAGAATATAACTACTATAATACTGCCCCTATGTACAAGAATATAACTACTATAATACTGCTCCTATGTACAAGAATATAACTACTATAATACTGCCCCTATGTACAAGAATATAACTACTATAATACTGCTCCTATGTACAAGAATATAACTACTATAATACTGCCCCTATGTACAAGAATATAACTACTATAATACTGCTCCTATGTACAAGAATATAACTACTATAATACTGCTCCTATGTACAAGAATATAACTACTATAATACTGCCCCTATGTACAAGAATATAACTACTATAATACTGCTCCTATGTACAAGAATATAACTACTATAATACTGCCCCTATGTACAAGAATATAACTACTATAATACTGCCCCTATGTACAAAAATATAACTACTATAATACTGCTCCTATGTACAAGAATATAACTACTATAATACTGCTCCTATGTACAAGAATATAACTACTATAATACTGCCCCTATGTACAAGAATATAACTACTATAATACTGCTCCTATGTACAAGAATATAACTACTATAATACTGCCCCTATGTACAAGAATATAACTACTATAATACTGCTCCTATGTACAAGAATATAACTACTATAATACTGCCCCTATGTACAAGAATATAACTACTATAATACTGCTCCTATGTACAAGAATATAACTACTATAATACTGCTCCTATGTACAAGAATATAACTACTATAATACTGCTCCTATGTACAAGAATATAACTACTATAATACTGCTCCTATGTACAAGAATATAACTACTATAATACTGCTCCTATGTACAAGAATATAACTACTATAATACTGCTCCTATGTACAAGAATATAACTACTATAATACTGCCCCCTATGTACAAGAATATAACTACTATAATACTGCTCCTATGTACAGGAATATAACTACTATAATACTGCTCCTATGTACAGGAATATAACTACTATAATACTGCTCCTATGTACAAGAATATAACTACTATAATACTGCTCCTATGTACAAGAATATAACTACTATAATACTGCCTCTTATGTACAAGAATATAACTACTATAATACTGCCCCTATGTACAAGAATATAACTACTATAATACTGCCCCTATGTACAAGAATATAACTACTATAATACTGCTCCTATGTACAAGAATATAACTACTATAATACTGCTCCTATGTACAAGAATATAACTACTATAATACTGCTCCTATGTACAAGAATATAACTACTATAATACTGCCCCTATGTACAAGAATATAACTACTATAATACTGCCCCTATGTACAAGAATATAACTACTATAATACTGCTCCTATGTACAATAATATAACTACTATAATACTGCCCCTATGTACAAGAATATAACTACTATAATACTGCCCCTATGTACAAGAATATAACTACTATAATACTGCTCCTATGTACAAGAATATAACTACTATAATACTGCTCCTATGTACAAGAATATAACTACTATAATACTGCTCCTATGTACAAGAATATAACTACTATAATACTGCCCCTATGTACAAGAATATAACTACTATAATACTGCTCCTATGTACAAGAATATAACTACTATAATACTGCCCCTATGTACAAGAATATAACTACTATAATACTGTCCCCTATGTACAAGAATATAACTACTATAATACTGCTCCCTATGTACAAGAATATAACTACTATAATACTGCTCCCTATGTACAAGAATATAATTACTATAATACTGCCCCTATGTACAAGAATATAACTACTATAATACTGCCCCTATGTACAAGAATATAACTACTATAATACTGCCCCTATGTACAAGAATATAACTACTATAATACTGCTCCTATGTACAAGAATATAACTACTATAATACTGCTCCTATGTACAAGAATATAACTACTATAATACTGCCCCTATGTACAAGAATATAACTACTATAATACTGTCCCCTATGTACAAGAATATAACTACTATAATACTGCTCCCTATGTACAAGAATATAACTACTATAATACTGCTCCCTATGTACAAGAATATAATTACTATAATACTGCCCCTATGTACAAGAATATAACTACTATAATACTGCTCCCTATGTACAAGAATATAACTACTATAATACTGCTCCCTATGTACAAGAATATAATTACTATAATACTGCCCCTATGTACAAGAATATAACTACTATAATACTGCCCCTATGTACAAGAATATAACTACTATAATACTGCTCCTATGTACAAGAATATAACTACTATAATACTGCCCCTATGTACAAGAATATAACTACTATAATACTGCTCCTATGTACAAGAATATAACTACTATAATACTGCCCCTATGTACAAGAATATAACTACTATAATACTGCTCCTATGTACAGGAATATAACTACTATAATACTGCTCCTATGTACAAGAATATAACTACTATAATACTGCTCCTATGTACAAGAATATAACTACTATAATACTGCTCCTATGTACAAGAAAATAACTACTATAATACTGCGCCTATGTACAAGAATATAACCATTATAATACTGCTTGTAGCATCGGCGTCTCTGCCCCGTTCTAGGCAGAGACGCCGTCCCTCTCACCTCCCCGCTCCTGGCGCGGCGTCCTCCAGCGCTGCTCTCCCCGCTGCTTCCGGCACGCGCTCCTTCCCCGGCAGTGTGCTTAGGGCGCGCGCGCTCCCCCTCTCTTAAAGGGACCTCCGCGCGCGCCGTCCTAAGGAGTCCCCGGCCAATTGCCGGAGGACCTCCCATATAAAAGGCACCTCCTCCAAAATGGAGGTGCCCGAGCAATGTTGTAGCACTGTTCACTACTCTGCTTCAGCCCTCAGGTCCCGTTGCCAGTTTCCTGCCAGATACCTGACAGTCTGCTGTCTAATTCCTGCCTGATATCCTGCTACCTGCCTGCTAGCCTGAGGTCCGACGGTCTGCCTTCCAACTTCTGTCAGTCTGTCTAAGGACCAACTTGCCCGCTCACCTGGGAGCGCACATCTTCTACCTGCCTGCTTGCCTACCAGGAGGCTCTGCCGTCACGTGCTGTGACCACCCGCCTGTCCAGAGATTCCTGCCCGCTCACCTGGGAGCGCTCATCTGCTACCTGTCTGTTGGTCTTCCTGGAGGCTCCGCCGTCACATGCTGTGACCACCCGATTATCCAGAGACTCTCGCCTGCTCACCTGGGAGCTCACGTCTATCATCTGCCGCCACAGGTCGTACCAATCCTTTACCCAGAGACTGCCCCGGTCACTTGCCGTGACCTCCTGCCCGTTCATCCAGAGACTGTCCCGGTCACTTGCCGTGACCTCCTGCCCGTTTACCCAGAGACTGCCCCGGTCACTTGTCGTGACCTCCTGCCCGTTTACCCAGAGACTGCCCCGGTCACTTGCCGTGACCTCCTGCCCGTTTACCCACAGACTGTCCCGGTCACTTGCCGTGACCTCCTGCCCGTTTACCCAGAGACTGCCCCAGTCACTTGCCGTGACCTCCTGCCCGTTCATCCAGAGACTGCCCCGGTCACTTGCCGTGACCTCCTGCCCGTTCATCCAGAGACTGCCCCGGTCACTTGCCGTGACCTCCTGTCCGTTCATTCAGAGACTGTCCCAGTCACCTGCTGTGACTGCCTGCCCGTCCACCCTGGTCGCCACCCGCTCCCTTACAAGGACCGCCCCCTTGTATAGTAGCTCAGAGGTTCCGCCTCCCTGACCCGTTACAGTTTGCTCGGGCCATGGAACCCGGTGGCACCCAAGCTCCCTCGCTCTCAGACCTGTGTCATGAACTGTCCCATCAGAGGTCCCAACAGGAGTCCATCCTGGGTCACCTGCGGAATGTCAATTCTCGCCTGGACACTCTGACTGCTCTGCCTGCAACCACCGCCAGTGCCATGACTCGCAATCCGGCAGCTCCACTGCCCACTAATAACATGGTATCCTACCCCGGACCCCGGCTTTCTGCACCTCCTCGTTTCGGAGGCGACTCCGCCCAGGCTCGGGGCTTCATAAATCAGTGCACCCTGCACTTTGAACTCCTGTCTCACCAGTTTAAGTCTGACCGGGCCAAAATTGCCTTCATCATGTCCCATCTCACCGGAGAGGCCCTGGCCTGGCTAAATCCTCTATGGGAGAGAGGAGACCCCCTGGTGTCCGACTTGCCTGCCTTTCTCACGGCTTTCCGGAAAGTCTTCGACGAACCCGGACGGAAGACCTCATCCGCATCATCTCTGCTACGTCTCCGTCAGGGAAGTCTCACCGTGGGCCAACATGCCATACGGTTCCGTACCCTTGCCTCGGAGCTGGCCTGGTATAATGACGCTCTGGTTTCCGTCTTCTGGGAGGGTCTGTCCGGCCGTATTAAAGATGAACTTGCCGGTCGGGACATTCCTACCACTCTCGATGACCTAATAACTCTTGCCACCCGGATTGACCTGCGGTTCCAGGAGCGTGCCAAAGAGGTCACCCGTGAGAGGAGGTTTCCACGTCTAGCTCCTACTTTTCAGAAACCCGTCACTCCCTCCGTCTCTCCTGAGCCTATGCAGGTCGACCAGACCAAGATGGTCGGTTCTCGCCAAGAATCTCGCCGAGCCGAGGGAAGCTGTTTCTATTGTGGCAGTATGAAGCACTTCATCCGTTCCTGCCCGGAAAAGCCGGGAAACGCCAGTGTCTAGGACCACTCGGAGAGGTCGTCCTAGACAAAAGTAAGCCCTCTCCGTCTCTGACCTTACCGGTCTCTATTGCTTGGGGAGAAAACCGTCTCTTTGAACTCGCCCATCTGGATTCTGGAGCTGCTGGAAACCTCATCTCCCAGTCTCTGGTAGAGAGATACCATATTCCCACCAAGTCCCTGGCTGAACCATTGTCAGTCGCCTCCGTGGATGGAAGACTTCTCTCGGAGACCATCCTGCTCGTCACCGAACCCATAACCCTGCAGGTGGGAATGCTGCACTCTGAGGAGATCTCATTCCATGTGCTGTCCGGACTTTCTTACTCCCTGTTGCTAGGTCTACCTTGGCTCCAGACACATGAACCCGTATTGAACTGGCGGTCCGGTGAAGTACTCCGATGGGGTCCTGACTGCCATAGGACCTGCCTGGTCCCGGTCCGTCCACTTCGCCCTCAGCCTACTCCAGCTAACTTACCTGGTCTCCCGGCTCCCTACTGGCCCTATGCGGACGTCTTCGGTAAGAAGGAAGCTGAGACGTTGCCACCCCATAGGCCATACGATTGCCCGATCGACCTGGTACCTGGCACCACTCCTCCCCGTGGGCGTATCTACCCGTTGTCTGCAGCCGAGACCCGAGCCATGTCTGAGTACATTGAAGAGAATCTGGCTAGGGGATTTATCCGAAAATCTACCTCCCCGGCTGGAGCCGGATGCTTCTTTGTCAAAAAGAAAGACGGCTCGCTACGTCCCTGAATTGAATACAGAGGACTCAATCTCATCACGGTAAAAAACAAATATCCCCTGCCACTCATCTCCGAATTGTTTGACCGTCTCAAGGGCGCCAGGATCTTCTCCAAGCTGGATCTACGAGGAGCGTATAATCTGGTCCGTATCCGTCAAGGAGACGAGTGGAAGACGGCATTTAATACCTGGGACGGTCACTACGAGTACCTTGTGATGCCCTTCGGTCTCTGTAATGCTCCCGCGGTCTTTCAGGAACTAGTCAACGACATCTTCCGTGACCTCCTGTACTCCTGCGTAGTGGTATACCTGGACGATATCTTGGTCTTCTCTCCGGATCTCCCCACACACCGGAGGGATGTTCGTCAGGTCCTGCTTAGGCTTCGGCAGAACCACCTTTACGCCAAATACGAGAAGTGCCTCTTCGATCAGACCTCCCTTCCGTTCTTGGGCTATGTCATCTCCCAAACAGGTCTGCAAATGGATCCCGAGAAGCTCTCTTCCGTTCTAAAATGGCCTCGTCCTGAAGGTTTGAAGGCGATACAGCGATTCCTGGGCTTCGCTAATTATTACCGTCTTTTCATCCCACATTTCTCGTCTCAGACTGCTCCCATATCTGCACTTACCCGTAAGGGGGCTAACCCCAGGACATGGTCGCCTGAAGCCGAGGAGGCCTTCCTTTCCCTAAAGAAAGCCTTCGCCTCTGCTCCCGTCCTGCACCGTCCGGACTGTAATAAACAATTCTACCTGGAGGTGGATGCCTCCTCCTCCGGAGCCGGAGCGGTGCTCACCCAGAAGTCTTCTACCGGGAGAATGGTAACGTGCGGCTTCTTCTCCAAAATCTTCTCCTCGTCGGAGCGCAACTACTCCATTGGAGACCGGGAATTGCTAGCCATCAAATTGGCACTGGGAGAGTGGCGCTATCTGCTTGAAGGGGCTCTCTACCCGGTAATTATCTACACGGATCACAAAAACCTGGCATATCTCCAAAATGCCCAGAGACTCAATCCTCGCCAGGCCCGGTGGTCGTTGTTTTTTGCCCGCTTCGACTTCGTTCTTCATTTCCGTCCGGCGGACAAGAACGTCAAAGCTGATGACTTGTCCCAGTCCTTCCTGTCATCCAATCAAGAGGAGGAACCTACGCACATCATCGACTCCTCCAAGGTGATGAATGTGGCCCCCTTGGATCTGACTCGTCTTCCACCCGGTAAGACGTTCATAGCTGTGCCAGATCGGGAGAGGGTTCTTCGCTGGGGACATTCTTCTAAACTAGCTGGCCATGCTGGCCAAAAGAAGACCTTCCAACTTATTACCCGGCATTACTGGTGGCCTACCCTGCGTAAGGACGTGGTAGACTTCGTCGCGGCCTGTTCATCCTGTGCCCGTAACAAAGTTCCCCGACATCTACCTGCCGGCCATCTCCTGCCCCTTCCCGTACCTGCTGCTCCTTGGCAACACATCGCTATGGACTTTATCACCGACCTTCCAGTTTCTGCCGGTTGTACTGTCATTTGGGTTGTCGCTGACCGTTTTTCTAAGATGGCCCACTTCATTCCCCTGCCTGGTCTTCCGTCTGCACCCGAGCTGGCTAAAGACTTTATCCGCCACATCTTCCGTCTCCATGGTCTGCCCCTCCACATCGTGTCGGATCGTGGGGTTCAGTTCACCTCTCGCTTCTGGAGAGCCACATGTAAGCTGCTGGACATTACCCTGGATTTCTCCTCCGCTTACCACCCTCAGTCCAATGGTCAAGTGGAGCGGATCAATCAGATCTTGTCCAGCTACCTCCGGCACTTCGTTGATGCTCACCACTCGGACTGGGTGGATCTCCTACCATGGGCCGAGTTCTCTTATAACAACCATGAGAGCGAGTCCTCTTCCAAATCCCCGTTCTTTATAGTCGGTGGCCAACATCCCCGGATTCCACTTCCTGTCTCCGTTTCTGTGGACAACCCTGGTGCGGAGTCTCTTGTCAGTGAATTTTCTACTATTTGGGAGAGTACCAGGTCCGCTCTTCTTCTCTCCTCTGAGCGGATGAAGAGATATGCTGATAAGAGACGTCTGGATCCGCCCCAATTTCGTCCGGGAGACAAGGTTTGGCTCTCATCCAAACATGTGCGGCTCAAAGTACCCTCCTACAAGTTGGGTCCTCGATTCATCGGCCCCTTCGAAGTCCTCAGGCAAATTAACCCTGTGGCCTACAAATTAAAACTCCCGGCCACCCTACGGATCCCCAACTCCTTCCACGTATCTCTCCTCAAACCCGTTGTCTTTAACTTTTTTTCCAAAAATCCAGGTGCCCCTCCTGCTCCGGTTTCCGCTGATGACATCTTTGAGGTAGAGAGTATTCTGGCCTCCAAGAGGGTAAGAGGAAAAACCTTTTTTCTGGTAGATTGGAAGGGGTTTGGTCCTGAGGAGAGAACTTGGGAACCCAGGGAGAACATCAATGCCCCGCTTCTCCTTGAGAAATTTCTTTCTGGCCAAAAAAAGAGGGGGCCTAAAGGGGGGGGTACTGTAGCATCGGCGTCTCTGCCCCGTTCTAGGCAGAGACGCCGTCCCTCTCACCTCCCCGCTCCTGGCGCGGCGTCCTCCAGCGCTGCTCTCCCCGCTGCTTCCGGCACGCGCTCCTTCCCCGGCAGTGTGCTTAGGGCGCGCGCGCGCTCCCCCTCTCTTAAAGGGACCGCGCGCGCGCCGTCCTAAGGAGTCCCCGGCCAATTGCCGGAGGACCTCCCATATAAAAGGCACCTCCTCCAAAATGGAGGTGCCCGAGCAATGTTGTAGCACTGTTCACTACTCTGCTTCAGCCCTCAGGTCCCGTTGCCAGTTTCCTGCCAGATACCTGCCAGTCTGCTGTCTAATTCCTGCCTGATATCCTGCTACCTGCCTGCTAGCCTGAGGTCCGACGGTCTGCCTTCCAACTTCTGTCAGTCTGTCTAAGGACCAGCTTGCCCGCTCACCTGGGAGCGCACATCTTCTACCTGCCTGCTAGCCTACCAGGAGGCTCTGCCGTCACGTGCTGTGACCACCCGCCTGTCCAGAGATTCCTGCCCGCTCACCTGGGAGCGCTCATCTGCTACCTGTCTGTTGGTCTTCCTGGAGGCTCCGCCGTCACATGCTGTGACCACCCGATTATCCAGAGACTCTCGCCTGCTCACCTGGGAGCTCACGTCTATCATCAGCCGCCACAGGTCGTACCAACCCTTTACCCAGAGACTGCCCCGGTCACTTGCCGTGACCTCCTGCCCGTTCATCCAGAGACTGCCCCGGTCACTTGCCGTGACCTCCTGCCCGTTCATCCAGAGACTGCCCCGGTCACTTGCCGTGACCTCCTGCCCGTTCATCCAGAGACTGCCCCGGTCACTTGCCGTGACCTCCTGTCCGTTCATTCAGAGACTGTCCCAGTCACCTGCTGTGACTGCCTGCCCGTCCACCCTGGTCGCCACCCGCTCCCTTACAAGGACCGCCCCCTTGTATAGTAGCTCAGAGGTTCCGCCTCCCTGACCCGTTACACTGCTCCTTATGTACAAGAATATAACTACTATAATACTGCCCCTATGTACAAGAATATAACTACTATAATACTGCCCCTATGTACAAGAATATAACTACTATAATACTGCTCCTATGTACAAGAATATAACTACTATAATACTGCTCCTATGTACAAGAATATAACTACTATAATACTGCTCCTATGTACAAGAATATAACTACTATAATACTGCTCCTATGTACAAGAATATAACTACTATAATACTGCTCCTATGTACAAGAATATAACTACTATAATACTGCTCCTATGTACAAGAATATAACTACTATAATACTGCTCCTATGTACAAGAATATAACTACTATAATACTGCTCCTATGTACAAGAATATAACTACTATAATACTGCTCCTATGTACAAGAATATAACTTCTATAATACTGCTCCTATGTACAAGAATATAACTACTATAATACTGCTTCTATGTACAGGAATATAACTTCTATAATACTGATCCTATGTACAAGAATATAACTACTATAATACTGCCCCTATGTACAAGAATATAACTACTATAATACTACCCCTATGTACAAGAATATAACTACTATAATACTGCCCCCTATGTACAAGAATATAACTACTATAACACTGCCCCTATGTACAAGAATATAACTACTATAATACTGCCCCCTATGTACAAGAATATAACTACTATAATACTGCTCCTATGTACAAGAATATAACTACTATAATACTGCCCCCTATGTACAAGAATATAACTACTATAATACTGCTCCTATGTACAAGAATATAACTACTATAATACTGCCCCCTATGTACAAGAATATAACTACTATAATACTGCCCCCTATGTACAAGAATATAACTACTATAATACTGCTCCCTATGTACAAGAATATAACTACTATAATACTGCTCCCTATGTACAAGAATATAACTACTATAATACTGCCCCTATGTACAAGAATATAACTACTATAATACTGCTCCTATGTACAAGAATATAACTACTATAATACTGCCCCCTATGTACAAGAATATAACTACTATAATACTGCCCCCTATGTACAAGAATATAACTACTATAATACTGCCCCCTATGTACAAGAATATAACTACTATAATACTGCCCCCTATGTACAAGAATATAACTACTATAATACTGCTCCTATGTACAAGAATATAACTACTATAATACTGCTCCTATGTACAAGAATATAACTACTATAATACTGCTCCTAGTTACATTCTTGTATGTACTATTATTTTGTCCTCATATTACACCATTGTGTACATTATACATATTCTTATAATCGTCTCTTACAATATTTCTTGGGTAATCTGCTGTTTTCTTTAGACATAAAATGAATAATATTCTGAATTATAATTAATGGAAAATATGTTTCTGTCTCTGACAGAATGTGATCAGCGTGGTGCCAGTTATTCACATTTTCTATCTTATCCTTTAGTTACTTTCTTCATGATGTTGGGAAAGGAGCACAAGTCCGTCAGGTTCACACGATGGGACCTTCTTGCTGTGTTGATTCAGAGGAAACAAAACCAGAACCATGTGAGTTATCGGCTATTTTATCCTCTCAGGAGGGAACCTTCATCCTTCTCCTCATAGTCAGCAGTTAGATGGATATCGGTCACCCGAAAAAATGACATCCTATACCAATAACTAAAAAGCAAGATTATTGCCAGAAAAGAGACCAAACCCATTCATTCTGATGCCATTGATATTCTGTTACACCGCCATTCAGAGCTGAAACATTATTGCCATAAAGTGTTTAAAAAACAGTGCAGGATTCAGATTGCTTTACTATGTCCTAGTGATGCTGCACAAATTACTCAGATAAAAAAAACACTGCCATATAGTGCCAACATAACTCTACCTTGAATAATGGTACCATATCGTGCTCTTTTTTTATTGAGCCAAAGAATTTGTGTAATACCGCTCTGAATATAATGTGTTGTACTCCGGTAATAATGATGAATAATAATGTGTTAAAATAGGCCATATAGTATCCATATCTCAGTGCTATAAAGTACCTGTATAATACCGCCACGGTATGTAGAAAAATCAGCACTATACGTTGTCCAAATAAGCAGTTAATTAACACTTTATTCCTTTTGTCACTGATTAGCGAAGTCCAGAAAATGGATGAAAAGGGTCAAGGCCCATTGGTGCTTCTAATGATTGTGCATTCTGGCCATGAAGTGCTGACGTGTGGGACTATATCTGGTCCTGGAAAGGAAGGTTCTAAAACTATTTTTAAAAAAATCCTTCATCAGTCCCAATTTTGCTTCTTTTTCCCAATAAATGGCCTTGACGGGGGCATGCAATTAAACTTCCAAATGGGCAACTTTTTATGGTTTTGCGAGTGATTTTGGAAAGAATGCTGCCCAGGATACAATGTATCTCCCAGAGATTATACATTGTAGGTTCTGCGATGGGTCCTGAGCACTATTTTGGAATGTCTTAGGGTCTCAGCTCTTGGACCCCATCCAGTGTTTCCACTCAATGTCAGAGCAGAAGTTTTACTCTAAAAATGACTTCGGAAAAGTTTTATCTGATCAGAATTAACACGTTTTCTTCAGCGTAGTTTATACATTTACCAGAAGAATCTATCGTCACAAAAGTCCAAATTTGTCAGTCAAACAACAGATAAATCTCCCTCGTCTCCACCAGGAGAGGCAATCTGAATTCTGCCTGACAAATGATGTTTATAGTAAGAGCCTGGTAGTCCGTCACATCCCCATCCCGGCTCCCCCCTGTTCCTGCCCTTGAAATTAGTGAGCGCAGCCCCAGCCACAGATTAAATGTGCATCAGTAATAATTTGCAGCTGAATTATTATATCCACTTCCCTCAGGAAATATAATTAATGATTTACTAAACATTGATTTCAGACGACTTCCTCTCTCTATGACAAATGGACCCTCTTGTAATTTTATTTCGGAAGACAAACTTTTCTTTTTTTTTTCTGCAGAACAAATCAAATGAAGCATCTGATTAATGGAGAGGAGGTCTGCAATAAACATCTCCGTCCTGGTTATTATGTATCTGACATCTCCAAGAAGCAAATCTGGATTGTGGAGAAGAGAGCCGTGGATCATGCAGCAGGATCATTAGTCAAGTGGCATCTTCTGGGTAAGTTGTCGCATGGGTCGTGCAATGCACCAGATGCTATCAGCCAGACAGGATCTGATGTGTTTCTTGCAGGCATTACGGGTAACAGATGGGAGTTCGGTGCAGCGTGTGCTGATGTGTAATTGATTATGTGTTACATCTGTCCTGGACTCTTTACACAATGTTGTTTGGTTTGTGGAGATGTCCATTTCTTAGATGAATTATCCCAGTTATGGTTAGAATCAATGTGTAAGAAACATAGTTCTCTAGACCAAGTGGGGGATAGAGGGCAGAGACCCCCTTATCAAGGACAGATTATGGGCCCCTCAGCTCTCCACTAGCTCATCGTAAAATGTCTTCATATCTGTCCCATTGCAAAATTAATGGTAAGCTACTAAATTAATTACCACTTAAAATGAACAGTGAGAACTTGTTTTAGGGTAGCAATGGCCCTTTTCTACTGGGCCGCTGTGTTGGGGGCGCATATTGTATATTCTCTCCTTTTCTGAAAAATCCCTAGAACTTCTGTTGATACACTCTAATACAGTATTTACAGGGTTATGTTACATATGGTAATGGGGGGCGCTGTTGGTCCCCATTACTGTTCCAAAAATCTCTTTTAGTGTTAAAATCTGCACATTTTGCTCTATAGCAGGAGTTATGGCGTTAGTTATTCATAATCTAGAAGATTAATAATTAAAACTTCTTGGCCACAGATCCTCTAAGGGGATAGAGGGGAACGATTTTCTTCACCTGGATTGTCACTCACCGCAGTGCTGTTCTCAATATATACTGTAATCCAGAGTTTTTTTAAACTTTTGAAAACACATTATTAACCTGAGTTATGTAACCTTCTGTGCTGATATATTACAGGAATAATGGTAAATGCATCCTCTCCCTTCATCTGAACGTTCATGGGATTGGGGGAGCTGCAGTGGCCCATGGCGGTTCCCATCAGAGTGCAGAGAATCTGAACTCTTTATAATAACCATACATGAATAAACCATGGCGCTCATCCCCGGATTGTATATGGTTAATAGCAGATTTACCTCCCTCAAATGAAAGCTCTCACACAATTGCTTCCAACCGTTTCCATGTCATTAAGCAGGGAGTCACTATTTAGTTAGGAGCGGAGCTCAGAATCTGTAAGTCTAATGAATAAATTAAGGTTAAAAAAGGTCAATCAGACGCCATGTTTATCAAACATTATGCAAATGAGGCTAATATGGGTCTGATGGTAAATGGAAGCTAATGGGGACGATATGATACAGAAGAATTAAGTGACTTTCCTGATTTTGCTGGTGATGTGCAGGGCTATCGCCTCCTGCTCTGTACAGAACAATACTCGCATTCTCTGCATGTTCTTTCCGGTATCTGGAGATTTTACTAAGCAATGGTCATCGTTTGCTTTTCACCTATTTGCTCGCCTCATTAATTGTTTTACTGCGGATAAGAGGAGTTTGTGATGGATCAATGGTCCTAATCTTCCCCGGATTACCTCCATCACAGTGACGGCACCTCTACACGTCTTCTGGGATCTGAGGAGTCAGGAGTTACTCTATTATGTCAAACAGTTAGAAAATTAAGAGATTTCACAGGAACACAATATTTGAGGCTTTTCTAGTTCTTACAGTTGTGAAAAAAATAGTTCTTTACTCTTCATCATTATTGAGCGGTTGTCACTATTTAATTGTTGCAAATTTCATCCATTTCTGGGTCTGGTCCAGAATCAAGTCCAGCACAAGTTAGTGGTACAAAATTAACGTTAGCGGCCCCGTGGAGCATTGGGTGCAGACCCTGGACACCGACCCATGGACCAGTCAGGAAAATAGACTCCAAAAGAAAGTGCAAAATAGTGGGGGAACTTTATTAACTCCTCTCAATGCAACATTCTGGCTCAAGAAAGCGCTGAAACATTGCAGTGAGATGGGTCTATAAAGTAACCCCACTTTTTGTACTTTTTTTGGAGCGCTGCCTACATTTTATCCATTATAATTGTCAGTAGTAGAAACAGGGTCTATCTAATCCCTGGCGGTCAGTGTTATATACAGGGTCTATCTAGTCCCTGGCGGTCAGTGTTATATACAGGGTCTATCTAGTCCCTGGCGGTCAGTGTTATATACAGGGTCTATCTAGTCCCTGGCGGTCAGTGTTATATACAGGGTCTATCTAATCCCTGGCGGTCAGTGTTATATACAAGGTCTATCTAGTCACTGGCGGTCAGTGTTATATACAGGGTCTATCTAGTCCCTGTTGATCAGTGTTATATACAGGGTCTATTTGGTGCCTGATGGTCAGTGGTATATACAGGGTCTAGTTAGTCCCTGGTGGTCAGTGGTATATACATGGTCTAGTTAGTCCCTGGTGGTCAGTGGTATATACAAGGTCTTATTAGTCTCTGGTGGTCAGTGGTATATACAAGGTCTAGTTAGTCCCTGGTGGTCAGTGGTATATACAAGGTCTAGTTAGTCCCTGGTGGTCAGTGGTATATACAAGGTCTAGTTAGTCCCTGGTGGTCAGTGGTATATACAAGGTCTAGTTAGTCCCTGGTAGTCAGTGGTATATACAGGGTCTAGTTAGTCCTTGATGGTCAGTGGTATATACAGGGTCTATCTAGTCCTTGGTGGTCAGTGGTATATACAGGGTCTAGCTAGTCCTTGGTGGTCAGTGGTATATACAGGGTCTAGTTAGTCCTTGATGGTCAGTGGTATATACACGGTCTAGCTAGTCCCTGGTGGTCAGTGGTATATACAGGGTCTAGCTAGTCCTTGATGGTCAGTTGTATATATAGGGTCTATCTAGTCCTTGGTGGTCAGTGGTATATACAGGGTCTAGCTACTCCCTGGTGGTCAGTGGTATATACAGGGTCTAGCTAGTCCTTGATGGTCAGTGGTATATACAGGGTCTGTCTAGTCCTTGGTGGTCAGTGGTATATACAGGGTCTAGCTAGTCCTTGGTGATCAGTGGTATATACAGGGTCTATCTAGTCCCTGGTGGTTCAGAGGTATATACAGGGTCTAGCTAGTCCTTGATGGTCAGTGGTATATACAGGGTCTATCTAGTCCTTGGTGGTCAGTGGTATATACAGGGTCTAGCTAGTCCTTGGTGGTCAGTGGTATATACAGGGTCTATCTAGTCCTTGGTGGTCAGTGGTATATACAGGGTCTAGCTACTCCCTGGTGGTTCAGAGGTATATACAGGGTCTATCTAGTCCTTGGTGGTCAGTGGTATATACAGGGTCTAGCCAGTCCCTGGTGGTTCAGAGGTATATACAGGGTCTAGCTAGTCCTTGATGGTCAGTTGCATATATAGGGTCTATCTAGTCCTTGGTGGTCAGTGGTATATACAAGGTCTAGCTAGTCCCTGGTGGTCAGTGGTATACACAGGGTCTAGCTAGTCCCTGGTGGTTCAGAGATATATACAAGGTCTAGCTAGTCCTTGATGGTCAGTGGTATATACAGGGTCTATCTAGTCCTTGATGGTCAGTGTTATATACAGGGTCTAGCTAGTCCTTGATGGTCAGTGGTATATATAGGGTCTATCTAGTCCTTGGTGGTCAGTGGTATATACAGGGTCTAGCTAGTCCCTGGTGGTCAGTGGTATATACAGGGTCTAGTTAGTCCTTGATGGTCAGTTGTATATATAGGGTCTATTTAGTCCTTGGTGGTCAGTGGTATATACAGGGTCTAGCTAGGTTGGTGGTCAGTGGTATATACAGGGTCTATCTAGTCCCTGGTGGTCAGTGGTATATACAGGGTCTAGCTAGTCCTTGATCGTCAGTTGTATATATAGGGTCTATCTAGTTCTTGGTGGTCAATGGTATATACAGGGTCTAGCTAGTCCTTGGTGGTTCAGAGGTATATACAGGGTCTAGCTAGTCCTTGATGGTCAGTGGTATATACAGGGTCTAGCTAGTCCTTGATGGTCAGTGGTATATATAGGGTCTATCTAGTCCTTGGTGGTCAGTGGTATATACAGGGTCTAGCTAGTCCCTGGTGGTCAGTGGTATATACAGGGTCGAGCTAGTCCTTGGTGGTCAGTGGTATATACAGGGTCTAGTTAGTCCCTGGTAGTCAGTGGTATATACAGGGTCTAGTTAGTCCTTGATGGTCAGGGGTATATACAGGGTATATCTAGTCCTTGGTGGTCAGTGGTATATACAGGGTCTAGTTAGTCCTTGATGGTCAGTGGTATATACACGGTCTAGCTAGTCCCTGGTGGTCAGTGGTATATACAGGGTCTAGCTAGTCCTTGATGGTCAGTTGTATATATAGGGTCTATCTAGTCCTTGGTGGTCAGTGGTATATACAGGGTCTAGCTACTCCCTGGTGGTCAGTGGTATATACAGGGTCTAGCTAGTCCTTGATGGTCAGTGGTATATACAGGGTCTATCTAGTCCTTGGTGGTCAGTGGTATATACAGGGTCTAGCTAGTCCTTGGTGATCAGTGGTATATACAGGGTCTATCTAGTCCCTGGTGGTTCAGAGGTATATACAGGGTCTATCTAGTCCTTGATGGTCAGTGGTATATACAGGGTCTATCTAGTCCTTGGTGGTCAGTGGTATATACAGGGTCTAGCTAGTCCTTGGTGGTCAGTGGTATATACAGGGTCTAGCTAGTCCCTGGTGGTCAGTGGTATACACAGGGTCTAGCTAGTCCCTGGTGGTTCAGAGATATATACAAGGTCTAGCTAGTCCTTGATGGTCAGTGGTATATACAGGGTCTATCTAGTCCTTGATGGTCAGTGTTATACACAGGGTCTAGCTAGTCCTTGATGGTCAGTGGTATATATAGGGTCTATCTAGTCCTTGGTGGTCAGTGGTATATACAGGGTCTAGCTAGTCCCTGGTGGTCAGTGGTATATACAGGGTCTAGTTAGTCCTTGATGGTCAGTTGTATATATAGGGTCTATCTAGTCCTTGGTGGTCAGTGGTATATACAGGGTCTAGCTAGTCCTTGGTGGTCAGTGGTATATACAGGGTCTAGCTAGTCCTTGGTGGTCAGTGGTATATACAGGGTCTATCTAGTCCCTGGTGGTCAGTGGTATATACAGGGTCTAGCTAGTCCTTGATGGTCAGTTGTATATATAGGGTCTATCTAGTTCTTGGTGGTCAGTGGTATATACAGGGTCTAGCTAGTCCTTGGTGGTTCAGAGGTATATACAGGGTCTAGCTAGTCCTTGATGGTCAGTGGTATATACAGGGTCTAGCTAGTCCTTGATGGTCAGTGGTATATACAGGGTCTATCTAGTTCTTGGTGGTCAGTGGTATATACATGGTCTATCTAGTCCTTGGTGGTCAGTGGTATATACAGGGTCTAGCTAGTCCCTGGTGGTCAGTGGTATATACAGGGTCTAGCTAGTCCTTGGTGGTCAGTGGTATATACAGGGTCTAGCTAGACCTTGGTGGTCAGTGGTATATACAGGGTCTAGCTAGTCCTTGATGGTCAGTGCTATATACAGGGTCTAGCTTGTCCCTGGTGGTTCAGAGGTACATACAGGGTCTAGCTAGTCCCTGGTGGTCAGTGGTATATATAGGGTCTATCTAGACTTGGTGGTCAGTGGTATATACAGGGTCTAGCTAGTCCTTGGTGGTCAGTGGTATATACAGGGTCTAGTTAGTCCTTGATGGTCAGTGGTATATACACGGTCTAGCTAGTCCCTGGTGGTCAGTGGTATATACAGGGTCTAGCTAGTCCTTGATGGTCAGTTGTATATATAGGGTCTATCTAGTCCTTGGTGGTCAGTGGTATATACAGGGTCTAGCTACTCCCTGGTGGTCAGTGGTATATACAGGGTCTAGCTAGTCCTTGATGGTCAGTGGTATATACAGGGTCTATCTAGTCCTTGGTGGTCAGTGGTATATACAGGGTCTAGCTAGTCCTTGGTGATCAGTGGTATATACAGGGTCTATCTAGTCCCTGGTGGTTCAGAGGTATATACAGGGTCTAGCTAGTCCTTGATGGTCAGTGGTATATACAGGGTCTATCTAGTCCTTGGTGGTCAGTGGTATATACAGGGTCTAGCTAGTCCTTGGTGGTCAGTGGTATATACAGGGTCTATCTAGTCCTTGGTGGTCAGTGGCATATACAGGGTCTAGCTAGTCCCTGGTGGTTCAGAGGTATATACAGGGTCTAGCTAGTCCTTGATGGTCAGTTGCATATATAGGGTCTATCTAGTCCTTGGTGGTCAGTGGTATATACAGGGTCTAGCTATTCCCTGGTGGTCAGTGGTATACACAGGGTCTAGCTAGTCCCTGGTGGTTCAGAGATATATACAAGGTCTAGCTAGTCCTTGATGGTCAGTGGTATATACAGGGTCTATCTAGTCCTTGATGGTCAGTGTTATATACAGGGTCTAGCTAGTCCTTGATGGTCAGTGGTATATATAGGGTCTATCTAGTCCTTGGTGGTCAGTGGTATATACAGGGTCTAGCTAGTCCCTGGTGGTCAGTGGTATATACAGGGTCTAGTTAGTCCTTGATGGTCAGTTGTATATATAGGGTCTATCTAGTCCTTGGTGGTCAGTGCTATATACAGGGTCTAGCTTGTCCCTGGTGGTTCAGAGGTACATACAGGGTCTAGCTAGTCCCTGGTGGTCAGTGGTATATACAGGGTCTATCTAGACTTGGTGGTCAGTGGTATATACAGGGTCTAGCTAGTCCTTGATGGTCAGTGCTATATACAGGGTCTAGCTAGTCCCTGGTGGTTCAGTGGTATATACAGGGTCTAGCTAGTCCTTGATGGTCAGTGGTATATACAGGGTCTAGCTAGTCCTTGATGGTCAGTGGTATATATAGGGTCTATCTAGTCCTTGGTGGTCAGTGGTATATACAGGGTCTAGCTAGTCCCTGGTGGTCAGTGGTATATACAGGGTCGAGCTAGTCCTTGGTGGTCAGTGGTATATACAGGGTCTATCTAGTCCCTGGTGGTTCAGAGGTATATACAGGGTCTAGCTAGTCCCTGGTGGTCAGTGGTATATACAGGGTCTAGTTAGTCCTTGGTGGTCAGTGGTATACACAGGGTCTAGCTAGTCCTTGGTGGTCAGTGGTATATACAGGGTCTAGCTAGTCCTTGATGGTCAGTGCTATATACAGGGTCTAGCTTGTCCCTGGTGGTTCAGAGGTACATACAGGGTCTAGCTAGTCCCTGGTGGTCTGTGGTATATACAGGGTCTATCTAGACTTGGTGGTCAGTGGTATATACAGGGTCTAGCTAGTCCTTGATGGTCAGTGCTATATACAGGGTCTAGCTAGTCCCTGGTGGTCAGTGGTATATACAGGGTCTAGCTAGTCCCTGGTGGTCAGTGGTATATACAGGGTCTAGCTAGTCTCTGGTGGTTCAGAGGTATCTACAGGGTCTAGCTAGTCCCTGGTGGTCAGTGGTACATACAGGGTCTAGCTAGTCCCTGGTGGTCAGTGGTATATACAGGGTCTAGCTAGTCCCTGGTGGTCAGTGGTATATACAGGGTCTATCTAGTCCCTTGTGGTCAGTGGTATATACAGGGTCTAGCTAGTCCCTGGTGGTCAGTGGTATATACAAGGTCTAGCTAGTCTCTGGTGGTTCAGAGGTATATACAGGGTCTAGCTAGTCTCTGGTGGTTCAGAGGTATATACAGGGTCTAGCTAGTCCCTGGTGGTCAGTGGTATATACAAGGTCTAGCTAGTCTCTGGTGGTTCAGAGGTATATACAGGGTCTAGCTAGTCTCTGGTGGTTCAGAGGTATATACAGGGTCTAGCTAGTCCCTGGTGGTCAGTGGTATATACAGGGTCTATCTAGTCCCTTGTGGTCAGTGGTATATACAGGGTCTAGCTAGTCCCTGGTGGTCAGTGGTATATACAAGGTCTAGCTAGTCTCTGGTGGTTCAGAGGTATATACAGGGTCTAGCTAGTCCCTGGTGGTTCAGAGGTATATACAAGGTCTAGCTAGTCTCTGGTGGTTCAGAGGTATATACAGGGTCTAGCTAGTCCCTGGTGGTCAGTGGTATATACAGGGTCTATCTAGTCCCTTGTGGTCAGTGGTATATACAGGGTCTAGCTAGTCCCTGGTGGTCAGTGGTATATACAAGGTCTAGCTAGTCTCTGGTGGTTCAGAGGTATATACAGGGTCTAGCTAGTCCCTGGTGGTTCAGAGGTATATACAAGGTCTAGCCAGTCTCTGGTGGTTCAGAGGTATATACTGTAGCTCACAATGAATATACGCTGTGATATTGGGCTTTATTCCCCCCCCCATCACCTGTGTTTAGGGGTCTATGGAAGGTTTGCATGTGCAGTCACTTCTTTTGCATTGATTGTGTGTTTTCCATATTTTTGCACAATGACAGGAGCCGATACAACGCGGATGAGGCGATGTGGAGATCCGAGTCTCCAGGAGACGTCAGAGCTCAGACCCCTCCTCAGTAAACTGCGAAATCTACCTGGGATTGGGGTGAGGGGTCGGCACTGGATGTGTGAGCGGGAATTGATCCCATTGATCAAATTATGTCATTTATTGCTGCTGCTGGGGAGATATTGACGGATGGTCCCCGCCGCGCTCCGTGCATTCAGAGGAGGGATGTGAGGGACTCGGGGAGGACACGGCTGCTTTGTATTGCCGGCTAATCACACCGGCCTCTCTGTGCATTAATGTCGGGGACGGATTTGCATTATCAAAGCTTTGGCAGAAAGAAATGACCTGAAATGCAGGAAGGAGAAGGATATTTTGGGAGGCGCGGAGGATCTGGTGCTGCATGTGCTCATCATGTGGAATATATGTATGAATCACATTACTTCTGCCCATTTGTAGCTGTGAATTTCCAGCATTCGAGCCGCATTCTGCTATGCAAACCGCCAAACCGTGCACGATACAAAGGAAAAGCATAGATACGTGACACTAATACAAGGTTCAGCATCCCAGGGGAGATGATAGGGATAGACATGGGGTCATGAGACGTGATCTCATAGGGATACACATGGGGTCATGCACCCACTGGAGATAGACATGGGGTCATGCACCCACCGGGGATAGACATGGGGTCATGCACCCACTGGAGATAGACATGGGGTCATGAGACGTGATGTCATAGGGATACACATGGGGTCATGCACCCACTGGGGATAGACATGGGGTCATGCACCCACTGGAGATAGACATGGGGTCATGCACCCACTGGGGATAGACATGGGGTCATGCACCCACTGGGGATAGACATGGGGTCATGCACCCACTGGGGATAGACATGGGGTCATGCACCCACTGGGGATAGACATGGGGTCATGCACCCACTGGAGATAGACATGGGGTCATTCACTCACTGGGGATAGACATGGGGTCATGCACCCACCGGGGATAGACATGGGGTCATGCACCCACCGGGGATAGACATGGGGTCATGCACCCACTGGGGATAGACATGGGGTCATGCACCCACTGGGGATAGACATGGGGTCATGCACCCACTGGGGATAGACATGGGGTCATGCACCCACTGGGGATAGACATGGGGTCATGCACCCACTGGAGATAGACATGGGGTCATGCACCCACTGGGGATAGACATGGGGTCATGCACCCACTGGGGATAGACATGGGGTCATGCACCCACTGGGGATAGACATGGGGTCATGCACCCACTGGGGATAGACATGGGGTCATGCACCCACTGGGGATAGACATGGGGTCATGCACCCACTGGAGATAGACATGGGGTCATTCACTCACTGGGGATAGACATGGGGTCATGCACCCACCGGGGATAGACATGGGGTCATGCACCCACTAGGGATAGACATGGGGCCATTCACTCACTGGGGATAGACATGGGGTCATGCACCCACCGGGGATAGACATAGGGTCATGCACCCACTAGGGATAGACATGGGGCCATTCACTCACTGGGGATAGACATGGGGTCATGCACCCAGGGGTGAAAAATATGAGGTTGTGATCTCACAGGGATAGACATGGGGTCATGCCCCCACTGGGGATAGACATGGGGTCGTGCACCCACGGGGGATAGACATGGGGTCGTGCACCCCCCGGGGATAGACATGGGGTCATGCACCCACTGGGGATAGACATGGGGTCATGCACCCACTGTGGATAGACATGGGGTTATGCACCCACTGGGGATAGACATGAGGTCATGCACCCACCGGGGATAGACATGTGGTCGTGCACCCACTGGGGATAGACATGGGGTCATGCACCCACCGGGGATAGACATGGGGCCATTCACTCACTGGGGATAGACATGGGGTCATGCACCCAGGGGTGAAAAATATGAGGTTGTGATCTCACAGGGATAGACATGGGGTCATGCCCCCACTGGGGATAGACATGGGGTCATGCACCCACTGGGAATAGGCATGGAGTCATGCACCCATGGCGGATAGACATGGGGTCATGCACCCCCTGGGGATAGACATGGGGCCATTCACCCACTGGGAATAGGCATGGAGTCATGCACCCATGGCGGATAGACATAGGGTCGTGCACCCACGGGGGATAGACATGGGGTTGTGCACCCACTGGGGATAGACATGGGGTCATGCACCCCCCGGGGATAGACATGGGGTCATGCACCCACTGGGAATAGGCATGGAGTCATGCACCCATGGGGGATAGACATGGGGTCATGCACCCATGGGGGATAGACATGAGGCCATGCACCCCCTGGGGATAGACATGGGGCCATGCACCCACTGGGATCACTCGTAGCCAAGGCTGTGAGACATAAAAAGGCCCCGCAGGTCCAGCAGAAGACGATCACTCTGCACACAGGGCAGAGACATAACAAGAACCCCTGTTCGGCATTTCTTAGGCTTCTTCTTGCTGACGGTTCTTATCCAGTGGCCCTGTGACCCTATAGCCTTATTTCGGCTCTGCTTTACCTGTGGAGTGTTCTTTGGTGTCTCGCCTGTGTCTTATAGTGCTTTGTGTAGAGAAAACTTTTCCTTATGTCTTGGTCCCCAGATAATGATGAAGCAGAGCACCGAGCGCCCCCATTGCACAGGACGGTGTAATCTATCGGATAATAAAGCGCCGCTATGATCGCTGCGTGGCTCCATCATGAAATGTCACATCCAAACACGATGAGCGAGGGAACAAATAAAGCGATCGCTATCATTAAAGTTCAGGGGATTAACATTTACATGGAGAATTGAAAGAAAGTAATTAAATAATAGTTTTCCTTTAAATGTTACCATCGTGCGGCTGCATCATCTGGAGCCCCCCGGCCCGAAATGTCACTTCTATAAATCAGAGGCGTCTGTTCACCAAAAATATCAACTAATAACCGAGGAGCCTGAGGTGCGATCCTGAGCCCCCCAGAGAACGAGAGCTGGGCCGCAGGGAAGGATCTGCCCCACTGGAACCGAGGGCCCCTGCCCATGGGAACCGAGGGCCCCAGCCCAAAGGAACCGAGGACCCCAGCCCATGGGAACCGAGGGCCAATCCCATGGGAACCGAGGGCCTCAGCCCAAAGGAACCGAGGTCCCCAGCCCATGGGAACAGAAGGCCCATCCCATGGTAACAGAGGACTCATCCCATGGGAATCGAGGGCCCCAGCCCACGGGAACCAAGGGTCCCAGCCAATGGGAACTAAGCGCCAATCCCATGAGAACCGAGGACCCCAGCCCATGGGAACCGAGGGCCAATCCCATGGGAACCGAGGGCAACCAGCCCAAAGGAACCGAGGACCCCAGCCCATGGGAACAGAAGGCCCATCCCATGGTAACAGAGGACTCATCCCATGGGAATCGAGGGCCCCAGCCCACGGGAACCAAGGGTCCCAGCCAATGGGAACTAAGCGCCAATCCCATGAGAACCGAGGACCCCAGCCCATGGGAACCGAGGGCCAATCCCATGGGAACCGAGGTCCCCAGCCCATGGGAACCGAGGACCCCAGCCAATGGGAACCAAGCGCCAATCCCATGGGAACCGAGGATCCCAGCCCATGGGAACCGAGGGCCAATCCCATGGGAACCGAGGACCCCAGCCCACGGGAACCGAGGGCCCCAGCCAATGGGAACCAAGTGCCAGTCCCATGGGAACCGAGGGCCCCAACCTATGGGAACCAAGGGCCCCATCCTATGGGAACCGAGGGCCCCTGAGACAGATACACGGACTCCTGTATTGTGGGAGAAACGACCTCCGAAACATGCAGAGAAGAGGCAGACTTGGTGGTTGGTCAGACTTGTACCTGGGACCCAAGCACTGTGATTTATCAAGACAACCGCTGAAGATGGACGGACGGATATGATGGATGATGGACGGATATGATGGATGGACGGATATGCAGGATATGATAGACGGATATGATGGATGGATGGATAAATAGATAATGATATGTGACATGTTCTGGTCGGGCTCCACTGAGCTCTCTTTTCTCTGTCTCGGGGCAGATAGATGGGTGGACGGACGTATAAATAGATTGGATGGATGGATGTTATGGAGTGACGGACGGATATGATGGATGGATATGATGGACTGATATGATGGACAGACGGATGGATATGATGGACAGATATGATGGATGGACAGATATGATAGATGGAAGGATATGATGGACAGATATGATGGATGGACGGATATGATGGACAGATATGATGGATGGACGGATATGATGGACAGATATGATGGATGGACAGAAATGATGGACAGATATGATGGATGGACGGATATGATGGACAGCTGTATAGATAATGATATGTCATGTGTCCTGGTCGGGCTCCTCTGAGCTCTCGTTTCTCTGTCTCGGGGCAGATATATGGGTGGACGCTTGCTGACCTCCTCTGGGTTATCGGGGTGTGAATATTACCAGCATTTCCCGGCATTACATGTGTCGTGCGACTGGAGAAAGCAATCACAGCTCCATTATCTATGTGCTATTATCAGGCGGCAGCCGCTGTGGTTCATCCTTCCGCTCCGGCTGAGCCGCCACCTCGCTGTCGCTGACTGTTTCGTGCCTGGGAATAAATTCACTGATGAGAATGAAAAGTCCAAAACGACGATAAGAAGAACTGGGAGAGAAAAAACTATATCTGTGTCCTGTCATCAGTCCTATCATCAGAGCTCTACCTGATCCCTGACGGGACAGAAGACATTCACAGAAACTTCTATGTAGAGAAAGAACAGAACAAGGGGCAGAGACAGGGAAACCATCAGCATGCCTGCAGCACCTTCCTATGTCTAAATATCCCGGTGAAATGTGTAACTTAGATTCTATTCGGTGATATTTCTGCTCATTCTGGGTTTGAGAGTCCAGTGGGCGGTCCTATTCAGTGATGGACCTCCCACTGGACTCCTACATAAAGAATGAGCAGAAATTAAAATGAATCTTCTCCCATGAATCTAAATATCCGCCCACTCTGCTCTTCCTGCTCGTATCTGCTCTTCCTGCTCGTATCTGCTCTGTCCTGCTCGTATCCGCTCTTCCTGCTCATATCTGCTCTTCCTGCTCTGTCCTGCTCGTATCTGCTCTTCCTGCTCTGTCCTGCTCGTATCTGCTCTTCCTGCTCTGTCCTGCTCGTATTCGCTCTTCCTACTCTGTCCTGCTCATATCTGCTCTTCCTGCTCGTATCTGCTCTTCCTGCTCAATTCTGTTCGGATCTGCTCTTCCTACTCGTATCTGCTCTTCCTGCTCGTATCTGCTCTTCCTGCTCGTATCTGCTCTGTCCTGCTCGTATCCGCTCTTCCTGCTCATATCTGCTCTTCCTGCTCTGTCCTGCTCGTATCTGCTCTTCCTGCTCGTATCTGCTCTGTCCTGCTCGTATCCGCTCTTCCTGCTCATATCTGCTCTTCCTGCTCTGTCCTGCTCGTATCTGCTCTTCCTGCTCTGTCCTGCTCATATCTGCTCTTCCTGCTCGTATCTGCTCTTCCTGCTCAATTCTGTTCGGATCTGCTCTTAATGCTCTTTCTTACTTGTATCTGCTCTTCCTGCTCGTATACGCTTTTCCTGCTCTTATTGACTCTGCACAATGATTTCCTCTTATCTCTTCCTTTCATTACATCTTTATGTGTGACCATCCAGACGCCAAAGAGTTAACCGGGATCTGCTGCTGCCGCCACACTCGTGACCTTTCCATAAAATATGTAGTGAGCACGGAATAAATGGACTGATGAGATTCCATAGGAGTCAAGATGACGGATCGAATCCCCCAAGAAATCTCCAGCCTTAACCCAATTCTGCTGCGGCCGCTGCTTCCAGCCGGGGTTATAGATGCTGCTGTGATTCTCCGGCCTCCGAGCTGCCGGTGGCTCGTACAGAGCACTCAGCGTAAAAAAAACAACCAGCGGCACCGAGCGCGGATTACATTATAGTTCAGAAGGTGTCAGGACGGCGTCCAGGGAGTGATCCGTCACCCGAGGAAATGCCGACAGCTCCAAGAGCGACACAGAACCATCCGGGGTCACAGGGTCATCAGTAATATCCCCAAAATGACGTCCTCATACCCCGAACATTCATCAGTTACTATATACTGCCTGTGCACTACATAGGGAAAGGTATGTGCCCCCCACATCCACCTCCAGGAGCTTCTCTGTCCTCATCTACATCCATAGACATTAATGTGGAGAAAGTATGTGCCCCCCACATCCACCTCCAGGAGCTTCTCTGTCCTCATCTACATCCATAGACATTAATATGGAGAAAAGTATGTGCCCCCCACATCCACCTCCAGGAGCTTCTCTGTCATCTACATCCATAGACATTAATATGGAGAAAGTATGTGCCCCCCACATCCACCTCCGGGGGCATCTCTGTCCTCATCTACATCCATAGACATTAATATGGAGAAAAGTATGTGCCCCCCACATCCACCTCCAGGGGCTTCTCTGTCCTCATCTACATCCATAGACATTAATATGGAGAAAAGTATGTGCCCCCACATCCACCTCCAGGGGCTTCTCTGTCATCTACATCCATAGACATTAATATGGGGAAAAGTATGTGCCCCCCACATCCACCTCCAGGGGCTGCTCTGTCCTCATCTACATCCATAGACATTAATATGGAGAAAAGTATGTGCCCCCCACATCCACCTCCGGGGGCTTCTCTGTCCTCATCTACATCCATAGACATTAATATGGAGAAAAGTATGTGCCCCCCACATCCACCTCCAGGGGCTTCTCTGTCCTCATCTACATCCATAGACATTAATATGGAGAAAAGTATGTGCCCCCCACATCCACCTCCGGGGGCTTCACTGTCCTCATCTACATCCATAGACATTAATATGGAGAAAGTATGTGCCCCCCAAATCCACCTCCGGGGGCTTCTCTGTCCTCATCTACATCCATAGACATTAATATGGAGAAAAGTATGTGCCCCCCACATCCACCTCCGGGGGCTTCACTGTCCTCATCTACATCCATAGACATTAATATGGAGAAAGTATGTGCCCCCCACATCCACCTCCGGGGGCTTCTCTGTCCTCATCTACATCCATAGACATTAATATGGAGAAAGTATGTGCCCCCCACATCCACCTCCAGGAGCTTCTCTGTCCTCATCTACATCGATAGACATTAATATGGAGAAAGTATGTGCCCCCCACATCCACCTCCAGGGGCTTCTCTGTCTTCATCTACATCCATAGACATTAATATGGAGAAAAGTATGTGCCCCCCACATCCACCTCCAGGGGCTTCTCTGTCCTCATCTACATCCATAGACATTAATATGGAGAAAAGTATGTGCCCCCCACATCCACCTCCGGGGGCTTCACTGTCCTCATCTACATCCATAGACATTAATATGGAGAAAGTATGTGCCCCCCAAATCCACCTCCGGGGGCTTCTCTGTCCTCATCTACATCCATAGACATTAATATGGAGAAAGTATGTGCCCCCCACATCCACCTCCGGGGGCTTCTCTGTCCTCATCTACATCCATAGACATTAATATGGAGAAAGTATGTGCCCCCCACATCCACCTCCAGGAGCTTCTCTGTCCTCATCTACATCGATAGACATTAATATGGAGAAAGTATGTGCCCCCCACATCCACCTCCGGGGGCTTCTCTGTCCCTATCTACATCCATAGACATTAATATGGAGAAAGTATGTGCCCCCCACATCCACCTCCGGGGGCTTCACTGTCCTCATCTACATCTATAGACATTAATATGGAGAAAGTATGTGCCCCCTGTAACGGGTCTGGGAGGCGGAACCTCTGGGCTACTATACAAGGGAGCGGTCCTTGTAAGGGAGCGGGTGGCGACCAGGCAGGCAGTCACAGCAGGTGACCGGGACAGTCTCTGGGTGTACGGGCAGGAGGTCACGGCAAGTGATCAGGGCAGTCTCTAGGTAAGGGGTAGGTACGACCTGTGATGGCTGAACCTCCAGGTAGGCTAGCAAGGCAGATGGAGGATGTGTGCTCCCAGGTGAGCAAGCGAGAGTCTCTGGAATAGCAGGTGGTCACAGCACGTGACGGCGGAGCCTCCAGGTAGGCAAGCAGGCAGGTAGCGGAGAAGCGCTCCCAGGTGAGCGGGCAAGAGTCTGGAATAGCAGGTGGTCACAGCACGTGACAGCGGAGCCTCCGGGCAGGCAAGCAGGCAGGTAGCGGAGAAGCGCTCCCAGGTGAGCGGGCAAGCTGGTCCTTAGACAGACTGACCGGAGTTGTAAGGCAGACCGTCGGACCTCAGGCAGGCAGGCAGGTAACAGGAAATCAGGCAGGATTAGGACAGCAAGCTGGCAGGAATCTGGCAGGTAACTGGCAGGTAACTGGCAACGGGACCTGAGGGCTGAAGCAGAGTAGAACGGTGCAACAACATTGCTCGGGCACCTCCATTTTGGAGGAGGTGCCTTATATATGGTAAAGTCCTCCGGTCATTGGCCGGGGACTCCTTAGGACGGCGCGCGCGGCCCCTTTAAGAGGGAGGGAGGGCGCGCGCGCGCGCCCTAAGCACAGTGTCCGGGAAGGAGCGCGCGCTGCCAGCAGAGCGGGAGAGGGACGCCGGGCACGGAGCAGAGCGGTGAGGGGAACAGCGTCCCTGCCTAGCAGAGGGCAGGGACGCCGGCACTACAGTACCCCCCCCTTTAGGCCCCCCGTTTTTTAGGCCAGATAGAAATTTAGCTAGGATGAGAGGGGCATGGATGTTCTCCCGGGGCTCCCACGTTCTCTCCTCAGGACCAAACCCCTTCCAATCTACCAGAAAAAAGGTCTTTCCTCTTACTCTTTTGGTGGCAAGAATGTTCTCTACCTCAAACTCGTCCTCAGCAGAAACCGGAGCAGGAGGCGTACCTGTAGACTTGGAAAAAGAGTTAAGCACCACGGGTTTGAGGAGAGATACATGGAAGGAGTTAGGGATCCGTAAGTTGGCCGGGAGTTTCAATTTATAGGCCACCGGGTTGATCTGACTGATGACCTCCAGAGGACCGATGAACCGAGGCCCTAACTTGTAAGAAGGTATCTTGAGTCGAACATATTTAGATGAGAGCCAGACTTTATCTCCTGGACGAAATTGTGGAGGATCCAGGCGTTTTTTGTCAGCGTGTCTTTTCATACGCTCGGATGATAGAAGGAGTGCGGACCGGGTACTCTCCCATATGGAGGAAAATTTGCTAACGAGAGATTCCGCAGCCGGGTTGTCCACAGAGGTGGAGACAGGAAAAGGAATCCGAGGATGCTGACCAAAGACTACAAAAAACGGGGATTTGGAGGAGGATTCGCTCTCGTGATTATTATAAGAGAACTCGGCCCATGGTAGGAGATCCACCCAGTCAGAATGGTGGGCATTAACGAAGTGCCGGAGGTAACTGGTCAGGTTCTGATTGATCCGCTCCACTTGACCATTGGACTGTGGGTGGTAAGCGGAAGAGAAGTCCAGGGTGACGTCTAGTAGTTTACAAGTGGCTCTCCAGAAACGTGAGGTGAACTGTACCCCACGATCCGACACGATGTGGAGGGGCAGGCCATGAAGACGGAAGATGTGGCGGATAAAGTCTTTAGCCAGCTCGGGTGCAGACGGAAGGCCTGGCAGGGGAATAAAGTGAGCCATCTTGGAAAAGCGGTCAGCGACCACCCAAATGACCGTACAACCGGCGGAGACGGGGAGATCAGTTATGAAGTCCATTGCTATATGCTGCCAGGGGGCAGCAGGTACAGGAAGCGGAAGGAGGCGTCCGGCTGGCAGATGTCTCGGGACTTTGTTGCGGGCGCAGGACACACAGGCAGAAACAAAGTCTATTATGTCCTTGTGCAGGGTAGGCCACCAATAGTGCCGGGCAATAAGCTGGAGGGTCTTTTTCTGACCGGCGTGGCCAGCTAGTTTAGACGAATGGCCCCAGTGTAGGATCTTCTCCCGATCAGGTACTGAAACAAACGTCTTACCGGGAGGGAGACGATTTAGACTCACGGGAGCCACCTGCATTACTCTGGCGGGATCGATGATATGTTTAGGTTCTTCCTCGAGATCGGACACCAGAAAGGATCGGGACAAGGCGTCTGCTTTGACGTTTTTGTCAGCCGGGCGAAAATGAAGAACAAAATCAAAGCGAGCAAAAAACAAGGACCACCGGGCTTGGCGCGGGTTAAGTCTCTGGGCATGCTGGAGGTAAGCCAAGTTCTTGTGGTCAGTGTAAATTATTACCGGATGAAGAGCCCCCTCGAGTAGGTAACGCCACTCCTCCAACGCCAGCTTGATGGCCAATAACTCTCGGTCTCCTATGGAATAGTTGCGCTCAGAAGAGGAGAAGAGTTTGGAGAAGAAGCCACAAGTTACCATTCTCCCGGAAGATGATTTTTGAGTAAGTACCGCTCCGGCTCCAGAGGAGGAGGCGTCAACTTCCAGGAAGAACTGCTTGTTGCCGTCCGGGCGATGCAGCACCGGGGCGGAAGAGAAGGCCTGTTTTAGGGAAAGAAAGGCCTCCTCTGCTTCGGGCGGCCACTCTTTGGGATTAGTACCCTTACGGGTGAGCGCGGAAATTGGGGCAGTCCGGGAAGAGAAGTGCGGGATGAAGAGGCGGTAATAGTTGGCGAAGCCCAGGAACCGTTGAATAGCCTTCAACCCCTCTGGTCGGGGCCATTTCTCGATGGCAGACAGTTTCTCAGGATCCATTTGTAGGCCGGTCTGAGAGATAATGTAGCCCAGAAACGGAAGCGAGGTCTGCTCAAAGAGGCACTTCTCATATTTAGCGTAGAGATGGTTCTGCCTGAGCCTGAGCAGGACCTGACGAACATCCCTCCGGTGAGTCTGGAGATCCGGAGAGAAGACCAAGATGTCGTCCAGGTACACCACTACGCAGGAGTAGAGAAGGTCCCGGAAGATGTCATTGACCAACTCTTGAAAGACGGCAGGAGCGTTGCAGAGGCCAAAGGGCATTACCAGATATTCATAGTGGCCGTCCCGGGTGTTGAATGCCGTCTTCCATTCATCCCCCTGACGGATACGAACCAGGTTGTACGCCCCACGGAGGTCCAGTTTGGTGAAGATTCTAGCCCCCCTCAGACGATCAAATAACTCCGGAATGAGCGGAAGGGGGTACTTATTCTTCACCGTGATCTGGTTAAGGCCTCTATAGTCTATACAGGGACGGAGAGAGCCGTCCTTCTTTTTGACGAAAAAGAAGCCTGCTCCCGCCGGGGAGATAGATTTCCGGATGAATCCCCTGGCCACATTCTCCTCAATATATTCGGACATCGACCGGGTCTCAGCAGCGGATAATGGATAAATACGCCCACGGGGAGAAGTACCAGGTAACAGGTCGATAGGGCAGTCGTATGGTCTATGAGGGGGTAGTGTCTCTGCCTCCTTTTTATTAAAGACATCAGCATAAGACCAATAAGGAATCGGAAGTCCAGGTAGATTAGCTGGGGTAGGAGAAGGACGTACGGGATGAACGGGAACCAGACAGGTCTTATGGCAGCCCTGTCCCCAGCGAAGGACTTCTCCGGTCTGCCAGTCAAGAACGGGTGCATGTTTCTGGAGCCAAGGTAGGCCTAGCAAGAGGGCGTGAGAGAGTCCAGGCAGAACATGGAAGGAGATACTTTCAGAATGCAGCATTCCCACCTGCAGAGTAATGGATTCGGTGATGAGTTGGATGGGGCGTGGTAAGAGCCCCCCATCCACGGCAGCAACAGACAAGGGTACAGCCAGAGGTTTGGTGGGGATGCGGTATTTCTCTACCAGGGACTGTGAAATAAGATTCCCGGCTGCTCCAGAGTCCAGTTGGGCTAGTTCGAAATAACGGTTCTCCCCGTAGACGATTGAAACTGACAACAGCAGGGATGGAGAGGATTTATTCTTGTCTAGGTGGACCTCTCTGAGCGAACCTAGACACAGGCGTTTCCCGACCTCTCCGGGCAGGCACGGATCCGGTGCTCCTTACTGCCACAGTAGAAGCAGGTCCCCTCGGCACGGCGTAAGTCCTGACTGGTCTTGACCATCTTGGTCTGGTCGACCTGCATAGGCTCAGGAGGGTGTACCTGGTTAGAGACAGAAGGAGTGACGGGTTTCTGAAAAGTAGGAGCTAGACGTGGTAACCTCCTCTCACGGGTGACCTCTCTGGCACGCTCCTGGAACCGTAGGTCAATCCGGGTGGCAAGAGTTATTAAGTCATCGAGAGTGGTAGGAATGTCCCGACCGGCAAGTTCATCTTTAATACGGCCGGACAGACCCTCCCAGAAGACGGAAACCAGAGCGTCGTTATCCCAGGCCAGCTCCGAGGCAAGGGTACGGAACCGTATGGCATATTGGCCCACGGTGAGACTTCCCTGACGGAGGCGTAGCAACGATGATGCGGATGAGGTCTTCCGTCCGGGTTCGTCAAAGACTTTCCGGAAAGCCGTGAGAAAAGCAGGCAAGTAGGACACCAGGGGGTCTCCTCTCTCCCATAGAGGATTTAGCCAGGCCAGGGCCTCCCCGGTGAGATGGGACATGATGAATGCAATTTTGGCTCGGTCGGAGTTAAACTGGTGGGACAATAGTTCAAAGTGCAGGGTGCACTGATTTATGAAGCCCCGAGCCTGGGCTGAGTCGCCTCCGAAGCGAGGAGGTGCAGAAAGCCGAGGTCCGGGGTAGGATATCATGGTGTTAGTGGACAGCGGAGCTGCCGGATTGCGAGACATGGCACTGGCGGAGGTTGTTGGTGGAACAGTCAGAGTGTCCAGGCGAGTATTGACATTCCGCAGGTGACCCAGGATAGACTCCTGTTGGGACCTTTGACGGGACAGTTCATGACACAGGTCCGAGAGCGAGGGAGCTTGGGTGCCACCGGGTTCCATGGCCCGAGCAAACTGTAACGGGTCTGGGAGGCGGAACCTCTGAGCTACTATACAAGGGGGCGGTCCTTGTAAGGGAGCGGGTGGCGACCAGGCAGGCAGTCACAGCAGGTGACCGGGACAGTCTCTGGGTGTACGGGCAGGAGGTCACGGCAAATGATCAGGGCAGTCTCTGGAAGAACGGGCTGGAGGTCACGGCAAGTGACCGGGGCAGTCTCTAGGTAAAGGGTAGGTACGACCTGTGATGGCTGAACCTCCAGGTAGGCTAGCAAGGCAGATGGAGGATGTGTGCTCCCAGGTGAGCAAGCGAGAGTCTCTGGAATAGCAGGTGGTCACAGCACGTGACGGCGGAGCCTCCAGGTAGGCAAGCAGGCAGGTAGCGGAGAAGCGCTCCCAGGTGAGCGGGCAAGAGTCTGGAATAGCTGGTGGTCACAGCACGTGACAGCGGAGCCTCCGGGCAGGCAAGCAGGCAGGTAGCGGAGAAGCGCTCCCAGGTGAGCGGGCAAGTTGGTCCTTAGACAGACTGACCGGAGTTGTAAGGCAGACCGTCGGACCTCAGGCAGGCAGGCAGGTAACAGGAAATCAGGCAGGATTAGGACAGCAAGCTGGCAGGAATCTGGCAGGTAACTGGCAACGGGACCTGAGGGCTGAAGCAGAGTAGAACGGTGCAACAACATTGCTCGGGCACCTCCATTATGGAGGAGGTGCCTTATATATGGTAAAGTCCTCCGGCCATTGGCCGGGGACTCCTTAGGACGGCGCGCGCGGCCCCTTTAAGAGGGAGGGCGCGCGCGCGCGCCCTAAGCACAATGGCCGGGAAGGAGCGCGCGCTGCCAGCAGAGCGGGAGAGGGACGCAGGGCACGGAGCAGAGAGGTGAGGGGAACAGCGTCCCTGCCTAGCAGAGGGCAGGGACGCCAGCACTACACCCCCCACATCCACCTCCAGGGGCTTCTCTGTCCTCATCTACATCCATAGACATTAATATGGAGAAAAGTATGTGCCCCCCACATCCATCTCCAGGGGCTTCTCTGTCCTCATCTACATCCATAGACATTAATATGGAGAAAGTATGTGCCCCCCACATCCACCTCCGGGGGCTTCTCTGTCCTCATCTACATCCATAGACATTAATATGGAGAAAAGTATGTGCCCCCCACATCCACCTCCAGGGGCTTCTCTATCCTCATCTACATCCATAGACATTAATATGGAGAAAGTATGTGCCCCCACATCCACCTCCAGGGGCTTCTCTATCCTCATCTACATCCATAGACATTAATATGGAGAAAAGTATGTGCCCCCCACATCCATCTCCAGGGGCTTCTCTGTCCTCATCTACATCCATAGACATTAATATGGAGAAAGTATGTGCCCCCCACATCCACCTCCGGGGGCTTCTCTGTCCTCATCTACATCCATAGACATTAATATGGAGAAAAGTATGTGCCCCCCACATCCACCTCCAGGGGCTTCTCTGTCCTCATCTACATCCATAGACATTAATATGGAGAAAGTATGTGCCCCCCACATCCACCTCCGGGGGCTTCTCTGTCCTCATCTACATCCATAGACATTAATATGGAGAAAAGTATGTGCCCCCCACATCCACCTCCAGGGGCTTCTCTGTCCTCATCTACATCCATAGACATTAATATGGAGAAAAGTATGTGCCCCCCACATCCACCTCCAGGGGCTTCTCTGTCCTCATCTACATCCATAGACATTAATATGGAGAAAAGTATGTGCCCCCCACATCCACCTCCAGGAGCTTCTCTGTCCTCATCTACATCCATAGACATTAATATGGAGGAAAGTATGTGCCCCCCACATCCACCTCCAGGAGCTTCTCTGTCCTCATCTACATCCATAGACATTAATATGGAGAAAAGTATGTGCCCCCCACATCCACCTCTGGGGGCTTCTCTGTCCTCATCTACATCCATAGACATTAACATGGAGTCAGATGGAGTTGGAGTTGGGGTCGGCTTTGCGGGCACAATGCAGTCGGGGGGTAACGTCCTCCTGGAATCACCAAACCCAGCCTCCTCCATCAGACGCAGACAGAGAAGTGCGATCCGTCACCGCACAGAACACATCTCCTCCAGAGTCCAGTGATGGCAGCTTTACACCACTCCATCCTACGCTCGGCATTGTGCTTGGTGATGTACGGCTGCATGCAGCTGCTCGGTCATGAAGCTCCCAGCGAGGTTGCAGTGTTTTTTGTGCTGATACACGAGGAGGTCTGGACTCTGCAGTTATGGGGTCAGCAGAGCGGTGGTGACTCTTCTGCTCCTCAGCACTCGGCCCCCTGCTCTGTAACGTTACGGGGTCTCCACTTGGTGGCTGCGTCGCCTCCTCGTGTAGGTGCCATTGACAGTTCATGATATTGTATCTGCGCTGATTCTCGCAGCTTTACATTATAATTACCCACAATATGGAGACCAGGAGGAGGCAGGCGGAATCCTGCACATTAATGGCTGCAGATCTGTTTAGCGGAAGGAGTTGTAAATCCGGGACGAGCTGTAATCGCCTTTGTTGGATCAGTCGTTTCATGTGAGATAACGATGTGGGGAGGAAGCTGTGACAGGTGTCTGCACCCCCATCATCCTCATCTTCAAAAGGCTCCAAAGTAAACTCGTTACATTGTCTCCATCTGCATAATATGTATCCACCTGAAGGACAAACAGCAGCCGCTTCCTCTGATGTCCCCATGTATGAGCGCAGCGGGGCTGAGCAGAGGAGGTGGGCCCTACAGCCCCTCATCCAGGGGCCCACACAGTACCTCATCCAGGGGCCCCAGAGCAACTCATCCAGGGGCCCCCACATTCCCTCATCCCCCCCACAGATCCTCATCCAGGACCCCCAGGCATAGATGCAATAATTGCTGTCAGTTGCGGCCTCGTTCAGTCTTCTGACCAGCGAGGTTAAGTGATACCTGAGAACCTGCCTTGTCTTCAGGCTCATGGGGTGTCTGTATATGCAGCATTATGGGCTGTCTGTATATGCAGCATTATGGGATGTCTGTATATGCAGCATTATGGGGTGTCTGTATATGCAGCATTATGGGATGTCTGTATATGCAGCATTATGGGGTGTCTGTATATGCAGCATTATGGGGTGTCTGTATATGCAGCATTATGGGGTGTCTGTATATGCAGCATTATGGGATGTCTGTATATGCAGCATTATGGGGTGTCTGTATATGCAGCATTATGGGCTGTCTGTATATGCAGCATTATGGGGTGTCTGTATATGCAGCATTATGGGGTGTCTGTATATGCAGCATTATGGGGTGTCTGTATATGCAGCATTATGGGGTGTCTGTATATGCAGCATTATGGGGTGTCTGTATATGCAGCATTATGGGGTGTCTGTATATGCAGCATTATGGGATGTCTGTATATGCAGCATTATGGGGTGTCTGTATATGCAGCATTATGGGATGTCTGTATATGCAGCATTATGGGGTGTCTGTATATGCAGCATTATGGGGTGTCTGTATATGCAGCATTATGGGGTGTCTGTATATGCAGCATTATGGGATGTCTGTATATGCAGCATTATGGGGTGTCTGTATATGCAGCATTATGGGCTGTCTGTATATGCAGCATTATGGGGTGTCTGTATATGCAGCATTATGGGGTGTCTGTATATGCAGCATTATGGGGTGTCTGTATATGCAGCATTATGGGGTGTCTGTATATGCAGCATTATGGGGTGTCTGTATATGCAGCATTATGGGGTGTCTGTATATGCAGCATTATGGGATGTCTGTATATGCAGCATTATGGGGTGTCTGTATATGCAGCATTATGGGGTGTCTGTATATGCAGCATTATGGGGTGTCTGTATATGCAGCATTATGGGGTGTCTGTATATGCAGCATTATGGGGTGTCTGTATATGCAGCATTATGGGGTGTCTGTATATGCAGCATTATGGAGTATCTGTATATGCAGCATTATGGGCTGTCTGTATATGCAGCATTATGGAGTATCTGTATATGCAGCATTATGGGGTGTCTGTATATGCAGCATTATGGGGTGTCTGTATATGCAGCATTATGGGCTGTCTGTATATGCAGCATTATGGGGTGTCTGTATATGCAGCATTATGGGGTGTCTGTATATGCAGCATTATGGGGTGTCTGTATATGCAGCATTATGGGGTTTCTATATATGCAGCATTATGGGGTATTTGTATATGCAGCATTATGGGATGTCCGTATATGCAGCATTATGGGGTTTCTATATATGCAGCATTATGGGGTATCTGTATATGCAGCATTATGGGGTGTCTGTATATGCAGCATTATGGGGTGTCTGTATATGCAGCATTATGGGATGTCTGTATATGCAGCATTATGGGGTGTCTGTATATGCAGCATTATGGGGTGTCTGTATATGCAGCATTATGGGGTGTCTGTATATGCAGCATTATGGGGTGTCTGTATATGCAGCATTATGGGATGTCTGTATATGCAGCATTATGGGCTGTCTGTATATGCAGCATTATGGGCTGTCTGTATATGCAGCATTATGGGGTGTCTGTATATGCTGCATTATGGGGTGTCTGTATATGCAGCATTATGGGGTGTCTGTATATGCAGCATTATGGGATGTCTGTATATGCAGCATTATGGGCTGTCTGTATATGCAGCATTATGGGGTGTCTGTATATGCAGCATTATGGGGTGTCTGTATATGCAGCATTATGGGGTGTCTGTATATGCAGCATTATGGGGTGTCTGTATATGCAGCATTATGGGGTGTCTGTATATGCAGCATTATGGGATGCCTACAGACGCTGCACAGGAATCTCTTCATTGCGGAGCACTGATCGCCTCGCTCATCATCTGGGGAAGTCACACGACATTAATCTCTGTTTAAAAAGGAGAAAGAACATGAAAGCCACCGGCGATGAAACGAGAAGCGAGTGTTAATTATTGGCCCGGTAACGCGTGAGTATATGGCGGCAGCGTATAGGGGATAGATGGCGGTGAACAGATGTGGACCAGTCTGGAGAACACATTTTAATTAGTCCAATTTTGGGAAAGCGGCTTCCCGATCCTGTAATGGTGGGGGCCGCGTCTAATTTCTGCATCGCCGCCATCAGCAGATTGTCCATTAATCTATTATTTGTATCAAAATCAAAGTAAATGTTACCAGATGTGACCCGCAGCGACATCTACAGGGGAAGAGAAGCAGGGGTCCTGCTGTTAGCACAACCATCTGGGGCTCCTAGGTACAACCAGGGGCCACATCAGAATTAGGTTTCTTTCTCTTTTCTTGGGCCCCTGGGACTTTCACATTCCAAAAACTAATAGGTTAATGACCTTCCTATGACCAGAGCCCTGATAGGTGGAGGAGATTTACTCTAATGTACAGCATGGGCAGAACCACCACGATTGGCTGCAGCACAAGCCCCGCCCCCGAGGAACCCGCTGATAGCTCTGTCCATGTCCTCTAGATAAGAGCGTATTCGTGGCCCTACATGACCCTGTGGGGCCCCGTGATGACCGCCCCACCCCGTACAGCAACTCGCATCTACAGTACAATGTTCCTAAAAATCATCAGCCCCATAGACGCCTCTTTCCCATCAAACCTCAGCTCTCCCTCACTCTGCTGAGAAGAAGCGTCCACCGGGTGCTCTGCACAGAGGAGGAGGAGGAGGAGGAGGAGGAGGAGAAGGTCACCTGCCCACAGCCTGTGACATATTGGAAAAAGAAGCTTCAGGTGAATATAGAAAGTCTCATCAGACTGCGAGCCCAGAATGAGAGAATTCATCTATCACCGGTGAAAAGGCAGCGGCGAGCGCGGGGCCTCGAAGGCTGAGCGCAGACACTGCTGACCCCGCCGCAAACCACCATAATCCTTCACGACTCGAGGCTGCGTGACAGGTGCAGCTCCGGGCTGTCACATGAATGCACAATCAGCGGACATTACCTGCAGCCATCGCTCCGTCCACGACACACAGGGGACCACAGCAACCATGGAAGCGAGACCCCCAGGAATACACCGGCTGCACAAGCCATGAAAGTGCACACCGACCGCACCAGCAGAAGAGTGAGCGCAGCTCTGGAGTATAACACAGGATGTAACTCAGGATCAGTAATGTAATGTATGTACACAGTAACTGCACCAGCAGAATAGTGAGTGCAGCTCTGGAGGATAATACAGGATGTAACTCAGGATCAGTAATTTAATGTATATACACAGTAACTGCACCAGCAGAATAGTGAGTGCAGCTCTGGAGGATAATACAGGATGTAACTCAGGATCAGTAATGTAATGTATGTACACAGGGACTGCACCAGCAGAATAGTGAGTGCAGCTCTGGAGTATAATACAGGAGGTAACTCAGGATCAGTAATGTAATGTATGTACACAGTGACTCCACCAGCAGAATAGTGAGTGCAGCTCCGGAGTATAATACAGGATGTAACTCAGGATCAGTAATGTAATGTATGTACACAGTGACTGCACCAGCAGAATAGTGAGTGCAGCTCTGGAGTATAATACAGGATGTAACTCAGGATCAGTAATGTATGTACACAGTAACTGCACCAGCAGAATAGTGAGTGCAGCTCTGGAGTATAATACAGGAGGTAACTCAGGATCAGTAATGTAATGTATGTACACAGTGACTGCACCAGCAGAATAGTGAGTGCAGCTCTGGAGTATAATACAGGATGTAACTCAGGATCAGTAATGTAATGCATGTACATAGTGACTGCACCAGCAGAATAGTGAGTGCAGCTCTGGAGTATAATACAGGATGTAACTCAGGAGCAGTAATGTAATGTATGTACACAGTGACTGCACCAGCAGAATAGTGAGTGCAGCTCTGGAGTATACTACAGGATGTAACTCAGGAGCAGTAATGTAATGTATGTACACAGTGACTGCTCCAGCAGAAGAGTGAGCGCAGCTCTGGAGTATAATACAGGATGTAACTCAGGATCAGTAATGTAATGCATGTACATAGTGACTGCACCAGCAGAATAGTGAGTGCAGCTCTGGAGTATACTACAGGATGTAACTCAGGAGCAGTAATGTAATGTATGTACACAGTGACTGCTCCAGCAGAAGAGTGAGCGCAGCTCTGGAGTATAATACAGGATGTAACTCAGGATCAGTAATGTAATGTATGTACACAGTGACTGCACCAGCAGAAGAGTGAGCGCAGCTCTGGAGTATAATACAGGATGTAACTCAGGATCAGTAATGTAATGTATGTACACAGTGACTGCACCAGCAGAATAGTGAGTGCAGCTCTGGAGTATACTACAGGATGTAACTCAGGATCAGTAATGTCTGTACACAGTGACTGCACCAGCATAATAGTGAGTGCAGCTCTGAAGTATAATACAGGATGTAACTCAGGATCAGTAATGTAATGTATGTGCACAGTGACTGCACCAGCAGAATAGTGAGTGCAGCTCTGGAGTATAATACAGGATGTAACTCAGGATCAGTAATGTAATGTATGTACACAGTGACTGCACCAGCATAATAGTGAGTGCAGCTCTGGAGTATAATACAGGATGTAACTCAGGATCAGTAATGTAATGTATGTACACAGTGACTGCACCAGCAGAATAGTGAGTGCAGCTCTGGAGTATAATACAGGATGTAACTCAGGATCAGTAATGTAATGTATGTACACAGTGACCGCACCAGCAGAAGAGTGAGCGCAGCTCTGGAGTGTAATACAGGATGTAACTCAGGATCAGTAATGTAATGTATGTACATAGTGACTGCACCAGCAGAATAGTGAGTGCAGCTCTGGAATATAATACAGGAGGTAACTCAGGATCAGTAATGTAATGTATGTACACAGTGACTGCACCAGCAGAATAGTGAGTGCAGCTCTGGGGTATAATACAGGATGTAACTCAGGGTCAGGAATGTAATGTATGTACACAGTAACTGCACCAGCAGAATAGTGAGTGCAGCTCTGGAGTATAATACAGGATGTAACCCAGGATCAGTAATATAATGTATGTACACAGTGACTGCACCAGCAGAATAGTGAGTGCAGCTCTGCAGTATAATACAGGATGTAACTCAGGATCAGTAATGTATGTACACAGTGACTGCACCAGCAGAATAGTGAGTGCAGCTCTGCAGTATAATACAGGATGTAACTCAGGATCAGTAATGTAATGTATGTACACAGTGACTGCACCAGCAGAATTGTGAGTGCAGCTCTGGGGTATAATACAGGATGTAACTCAGGATCAGTAATGTAATGTATGTACACAGTGACTGCACCAGCAGAATAGTGAGTGCAGCTCTGGAGTGTAATACAGGATGTATCTCAGGATCAGTAATGTAATGTATGTACACAGTGACTGCACCAGCAGAATAGTGAGTGCAGCTCTGGAGTATAATACAGGATATAACTCAGGGTCAGGAATGTAATGTATGTACACAGTGACTGCACCAGCAGAATAGTGAGTGCAGCTCTGGAGTATAATACAGGAGGTAACTCAGGATCAGTAATGTAATGTATGTACACAGTGACTGCACCAGCAGAATAGTGAGTGCAGCTCTGGAGTATAATACAGGATGAAACTCAGGATCAGTAATGTAATGTATGTACACAGTGACTGCACCTGCAGAATAGTGAGTGCAGCTCTGGAGGATAATACAGGATGTAACTCAGGATCAGTAATGTAATGTATGTACACAGTGACTGCACCAGCAGAATAGTGAGTGCAGCTCTGGAGTATAATACAGGATGTAACTCAGGATCAGTAATGTAATGTATGTACACAGTGACTGCTCCAGCAGAATAGTGAGTGCAGCTCTGGAGTATAATACAGGATGTAACTCAGGATCAGTAATGTAACGTATGTACACAGTGACTGCACCAGCAGAATAGTGAGTGCAGCTCTGGAGGATAATACAGGATGTAACTCAGGATCAGTAATGTAATGTATGTACACAGTGACTGCACCAGCAGAATAGTGAGTGCAGCTCTGGAGTATAATACAGGAGGTAACTCAGGATCAGTAATGTAATGTATGTACACAGTGACTGCACAAGCAGAATAGTGAGTGCAGCTCTGGAGTATAATACAGGATATAACTCAGGGTCAGGAATGTAATGTATGTACACAGTGACTGCACCAGCAGAATAGTGAGTGCAGCTCAGGAGTATAATACAGGATGTAACTCAGGATCAGTAATGTAATGTATGCACACAGTAACTGCACCAGCAGAATAGTGAGTGCAGCTGAGGAGTATAATACAGGATATAGCTCAGGATCAGTAATGTGATGTATGTACACAGTGACTGCACCTGCAGAATAGTGAGTGCAGCTCTGGAGTATAATACAGGAGGTAACTCAGGATCAGTAATATAATGTATGTACACAGTGACTGCACCAGCAGAATAGTGAGTGCAGCTCTGGAGTATAATACAGGATGTAACTCAGGATCAGTAATGTAATGTATGTACACAGTGACTGCACCAGCAGAATAGTGAGTGCAGCTCTGGGGTATAATACAGGAGGTAACTCAGGATCAGTAATGTAATGTATGTACACAGTGACTGCACCAGCAGAATAGTGAGTGCAGCTCTGGAGTATAATACAGGATGTAACTCAGGATCAGTAATGTAATGTATGTACACAGTGACTGCACCAGCAGAATAGTGAGCACAGCTCTGGAGTATAATACAGGATGTAACTCAGGATCAGTAATGTAATGTATGTACACAGTGACTGCACCAGCAGAATAGTGAGTGCAGCTCTGGAGTATAATACAGGATGTAACTCAGGATCAGTAATGTAATGTATGTACATAGTGACTGCACCAGCAGAATAGTGAGTGCAGCTCTGGAGTATAATACAGGATGTAACTCAGGATCAGTAATGTAATGTATGTACACAGTGACTTCACCAGCAGAATAGTGAGTTCAGCTCTGGAGTATAATACAGGATGTATCTCAGGATCAGTAATGTAATATATACACAGTGACTGCACCAGCAGAATAGTGAGTGCAGCTCTGGAGTATAATACAGGATGTAACTCAGGATCAGTAATGTAATGTATGTACACAGTGACTGCACCAGCAGAATAGTGAGTGCAGCTCTGGAGTGTAATACAGGATGTAACTCAGGATCAGTAATGTAATGTATTTACACAGTGACTGCACCAGCAGAATAGTGAGTGCAGCTCTGGAGTATAATACAGGATATAGCTCAGGATCAGTAATGTGATGTATGTACACAGTGACTGCACCTGCAGAATAGTGAGTGCAGCTCTGGAGTATAATACAGGAGGTAACTCAGGATCAGTAATATAATGTATGTACACAGTGACTGCACCAGCAGAATAGTGAGTGCTGCTCTGGGGTATAATACAGGATGTAACTCAGAATCAGTAATGTAATGTATGTACACTGTGACTGCACCAGGAGAATAGTGAGTGCAGCTCTGGGGTATAATACAGGATATAACTCAGGATCAGTAATGTAATGTATGTACACAGTGACTGCACCAGCAGAATAGTGAGTGCAGCTCTGGGGTATAATACAGGAGGTAACTCAGGATCAGTAATGTAATGTATGTACACAGTGACTGCACCAGCAGAACAGTGAGTGCAGCTCTGGAGTATAATACAGGATGTAACTCAGGATCAGTAATGTAATGTATGTACACAGTGACTGCACCAGCAGAATAGTGAGTGCAGCTCTGGAGTATAATACAAGATGTAACTCAGGATCAGTAATGTAATGTATGTACACAGTGACTGCACCAGCAGAATAGTGAGCACAGCTCTGGAGTATAATACAGGATGTAACTCAGGATCAGTAATGTAATGTATGTACACAGTGACTGCACCAGCAAAATAGTGAGTGCAGCTCTGGAGTATAATACAGGATGTAACTCAGGATCAGTAATGTAATGTATGTACATAGTGACTGCACCAGCAGAATAGTGAGTGCAGCTCTGGAGTATAATACAGGATGTAACGCAGGATCAGTAATGTAATGTATGTACACAGTGACTGCACCAGCAGAATAGTGAGTGCAGCTCTGGGGTATAATACAGGAGGTAACTCAGGATCAGTAATGTAATGTATGTACACAGTGACTGCACCAGCAGAATAGTGAGTGCAGCTCTGGAGTATAATACAGGAGGTAACTCAGGATCAGTAATGTAATGTATGTACATAGTGACTGCACCAGCAGAATAGTGAGTGCAGCTCTGGGGTATAATACAGGATGTAACGCAGGATCAGTAATGTAATGTATGTACACAGTGACTGCACCAGCAGAATAGTGAGTGCAGCTCTGGGGTATAATACAGGAGGTAACTCAGGATCAGTAATGTAATGTATGTACACAGTGACTGCACCAGCAGAATAGTGAGTGCAGCTCTGGGGTATAATACAGGAGGTAACTCAGGATCAGTAATGTAATGTATGTACACAGTGACTGCACCAGCAGAATAGTGAGTGCAGCTCTGGGGTATAATACAGGAGGTAACTCAGGATCAGTAATGTAATGTATGTACATAGTGACTGCACCAGCAGAATAGTGAGTGCAGCTCTGGGGTATAATACAGGATGTAACGCAGGATCAGTAATGTAATGTATGTACACAGTGACTGCACCAGCAGAATAGTGAGTGCAGCTCTGGAGTATAATACAGGAGGTAACTCAGGATCAGTAATGTAATGTATGTACACAGTGACTGCACCAGCAGAATAGTGAGTGCAGCTCTGGGGTATAATACAGGAGGTAACTCAGGATCAGTAATGTAATGTATGTACACAGTGACTGCACCAGCAGAACAGTGAGTGCAGCTCTGGAGTATAATACAGGATGTAACTCAGGATCAGTAATGTAATGTATATACACAGTGACTGCACCAGCAGAATAGTGAGTGCAGCTCTGGAGGATAATACAGGATGTAACTCAGGATCAGTAATGTAATGTATGTACACAGTGACTACACCAGCAGAATAGTGAGTGCAGCTCTGGAGTATAATACAGGAGGTAACTCAGGATCAGTAATGTAATGTATGTACACAGTGACTGCACAAGCAGAATAGTGAGTGCAGCTCTGGAGTATAATACAGGATATAACTCAGGGTCAGGAATGTAATGTATGTACACAGTGACTGCACCAGCAGAATAGTGAGTGCAGCTCTGGAGTATAATACAGGATATAACTCAGGGTCAGGAATGTAATGTATGTACACAGTGACTGCACCAGCAGAATAGTGAGTGCAGCTCAGGAGTATAATACAGGATGTAACTCAGGATCAGTAATGTAATGTATGCACACAGTAACTGCACCAGCAGAATAGTGAGTGCAGCTGAGGAGTATAATACAGGATATAGCTCAGGATCAGTAATGTGATGTATGTACACAGTGACTGCACCTGCAGAATAGTGAGTGCAGCTCTGGAGGATAATACAGGATGTAACTCAGGATCAGTAATGTAATGTATGTACACAGTGACTACACCAGCAGAATAGTGAGTGCAGCTCTGGAGTATAATACAGGATGTAACTCAGGATCAGTAATGTAATGTATGTACACAGTGACTGCACCAGCAGAATAGTGAGTGCAGCTCTGGGGTATAATACAGGAGGTAACTCAGGATCAGTAATGTAATGTATGTACACAGTGACTGCACCAGCAGAACAGTGAGTGCAGCTCTGGAGTATAATACAGGATGTAACTCAGGATCAGTAATGTAATGTATGTACACAGTGACTGCACCAGCAGAATAGTGAGTGCAGCTCTGGAGTATAATACAGGATGTAACTCAGGATCAGTAATGTAATGTATGTACACAGTGACTGCACCAGCAGAATAGTGAGCACAGCTCTGGAGTATAATACAGGATGTAACTCAGGATCAGTAATGTAATGTATGTACACAGTGACTGCACCAGCAGAATAGTGAGTGCAGCTCTGGAGTATAATACAGGATGTAACTCAGGATCAGTAATGTAATGTATGTACATAGTGACTGCACCAGCAGAATAGTGAGTGCAGCTCTGGAGTATAATACAGGATGTAACTCAGGATCAGTAATGTAATGTATGTACACAGTGACTTCACCAGCAGAATAGTGAGTTCAGCTCTGGAGTATAATACAGGATGTATCTCAGGATCAGTAATGTAATATATACACAGTGACTGCACCAGCAGAATAGTGAGTGCAGCTCTGGAGTATAATACAGGATGTAACTCAGGATCAGTAATGTAATGTATGTACACAGTGACTGCACCAGCAGAATAGTGAGTGCAGCTCTGGAGTGTAATACAGGATGTAACTCAGGATCAGTAATGTAATGTATTTACACAGTGACTGCACCAGCAGAATAGTGAGTGCAGCTCTGGAGTATAATACAGGATATAGCTCAGGATCAGTAATGTGATGTATGTACACAGTGACTGCACCTGCAGAATAGTGAGTGCAGCTCTGGAGTATAATACAGGAGGTAACTCAGGATCAGTAATATAATGTATGTACACAGTGACTGCACCAGCAGAATAGTGAGTGCTGCTCTGGGGTATAATACAGGATGTAACTCAGAATCAGTAATGTAATGTATGTACACTGTGACTGCACCAGGAGAATAGTGAGTGCAGCTCTGGGGTATAATACAGGATATAACTCAGGATCAGTAATGTAATGTATGTACACAGTGACTGCACCAGCAGAATAGTGAGTGCAGCTCTGGGGTATAATACAGGAGGTAACTCAGGATCAGTAATGTAATGTATGTACACAGTGACTGCACCAGCAGAACAGTGAGTGCAGCTCTGGAGTATAATACAGGATGTAACTCAGGATCAGTAATGTAATGTATGTACACAGTGACTGCACCAGCAAAATAGTGAGTGCAGCTCTGGAGTATAATACAGGATGTAACTCAGGATCAGTAATGTAATGTATGTACATAGTGACTGCACCAGCAGAATAGTGAGTGCAGCTCTGGAGTATAATACAGGATGTAACGCAGGATCAGTAATGTAATGTATGTACACAGTGACTGCACCAGCAGAATAGTGAGTGCAGCTCTGGAGTATAATACAGGATATAACTCAGGGTCAGGAATGTAATGTATGTACACAGTGACTGCACCAGCAGAATAGTGAGTGCAGCTCAGGAGTATAATACAGGATGTAACTCAGGATCAGTAATGTAATGTATGTACACAGTGACTGCACCAGCAGAATAGTGAGTGCAGCTCTGGAGTATAATACAGGAGGTAACTCAGGATCAGTAATGTAATGTATGTACACAGTGACTGCACAAGCATTATAGTGAGTGCAGCTCTGGAGTATAATACAGGATGTAACGCAGGATCAGTAATGTAATGTATGTACACAGTGACTGCACCAGCAGAATAGTCAGTGCAGCTCTGGAGTATAATACAGGATATAACTCAGGGTCAGGAATGTAATGTATGTACACAGTGACTGCACCAGCAGAATAGTGAGTGCAGCTCAGGAGTATAATACAGGATGTAACTCAGGATCAGTAATGTAATGTATGTACACAGTGACTGCACCAGCAGAATAGTGAGTGCAGCTCTGGAGTATAATACAGGATGTAACTCAGGGTCAGGAATGTAATGTATGTACACAGTGACTGCACCAGCAGAATAGTGAGTGCAGCTCTGGAGTAAAATACAGGATGTAATGTATGTACACAGTGACTGCACCAGCAGAATAGTGAGTGCAGCTCAGGAGTATAATACAGGATGTAACTCAGGATCAGTAATGTAATGTATGCACACAGTGACTGCACCAGCAGAATAGTGAGTGCAGCTCTGGAGTATAATACAGGAGGTAACTCAGGATCAGTAAGGTAATGTATGTACACAGTGACTGCACCAGCAGAATAGTGAGTGCAGCTCTGGAGCATAATACAGGATGTAACTCAGGATCAGCAATGTAATGTATGTACACAGTGACTGCACCAGCAGAATAGTGAGTGCAGCTCTGGAGTATAATACAGGACGTAACTCAGGATCTGTAATGTAATGTATGTACAAAGTGACTGCACCAGCAGAATAGTGAGTGCAGCTCTGGAGTGTAATACAGGATGTAACTCAGGATCAGTAATGTAATGTATTTACACAGTGACTGCACCTGCAGAATAGTGAGTGCAGCTCTGGAGTATAATACAGGATATAGCTCAGGATCAGTAATGTAATGTATGTACACAGTGACTGCACCTGCAGAATAGTGAGTGCAGCTCTGGAGTATAATACAGGAGGTAACTCAGGATCAGTAATATAATGTATGTACACAGTGACTGCACCAGCAGAATAGTGAGTGCTGCTCTGGGGTATAATACAGGATGTAACTCAGAATCAGTAATGTAATGTATGTACACAGTGACTGCACCAGCAGAACAGTGAGTGCAGCTCTGGAGTATAATACAGGATGTAACTCAGGATCAGTAATGTAATGTATGTACACAGTGACTGCACCAGCAGAATAGTGAGTGCAGCTCTGGAGTATAACACAGGATGTAACTCAGGATCAGTAATGTAATGTATGTACACAGTGACTGCACCAGCAGAATAGTGAGCGCAGCTCTGGAGTATAATACAGGATGTAACTCAGGATCAGTAATGTAATGTATGTACACAGTGACTGCACCAGCAGAATAGTGAGTGCAGCTCTGGAGTGTAATACAGGATGTAACTCAGGATCAGTAATGTAATGTATTTACACAGTGACTGCACCAGCAGAATAGTGAGTGCAGCTCTGGAGTATAATACAGGAGGTAACTCAGGATCAGTAATATAATGTATGTACACAGTGACTGCCCCAGCAGAATAGTGAGTGCTGCTCTGGGGTATAATACAGGATGTAACTCAGAATCAGTAATGTAATGTATGTACACAGTGACTGCACCAGCAGAACAGTGAGTGCAGCTCTGGAGTATAATACAGGATGTAACTCAGGATCAGTAATGTAATGTATGTACACAGTGACTGCACCAGCAGAATAGTGAGTGCAGCTCTGGAGTATAATACAGGATGTAACTCAGGATCAGTAATGTAATTTATGTACACAGTGACTGCACCAGCAGAATAGTGAGTGCAGCTCTGGAGTATAATACAGGATATAACTCAGGATCAGTAATGTATGTACACAGTGACTGCACCAGCAGAATAGTGAGTGCAGATCTGGAGTATAATACAGGATGTAACTCAGGATCAGTAATGTAATGTATGTACACAGTGACTGCACAAGCAGAATAGTGAGTGCAGCTCTGGAGTATAATACAGGATGTAACGCAGGATCAGTAATGTAATGTATGTACACAGTGACTGCACCAGCAGAATAGTGAGTGCAGCTCTGGAGTATAATACAGGATATAACTCAGGGTCAGGAATGTAATGTATGTACACAGTGACTGCACCAGCAGAATAGTGAGTGCAGCTCTGGAGTATAATACAGGATGTAACTCAGGATCAGTAATGTAATGTATGTACACAGTGACTGCACCAGCAGAATAGTGAGTGCAGCTCAGGAGTATAATACAGGATGTAACTCAGGATCAGTAATGTAATGTATGCACACAGTGACTGCACCAGCAGAATAGTGAGTGCAGCTCTGGAGTGTAATACAGAATGTAACTCAGGATCAGTAATGTAATGTATTTACACAGTGACTGCACCAGCAGAATAGTGAGTGCAGCTCTGGAGTATAATACAGGATATAGCTCAGGATCAGTAATGTGATGTATGTACACAGTGACTGCACCTGCAGAATAGTGAGTGCAGCTCTGGAGTATAATACAGGAGGTAACTTAGGATCAGTAATATAATGTATGTACACAGTGACTGCACCAGCAGAATAGTGAGTGCTGCTCTGGGGTATAATACAGGATGTAACTCAGAATCAGTAATGTAATGTATGTACACAGTGACTGCACCAGGAGAATAGTGAGTGCAGCTCTGGGGTATAATACAGGATATAACTCAGGATCAGTAATGTAATGTATGTACACAGTGACTGCACCAGCAGAATAGTGAGTGCAGCTCTGGGGTATAATACAGGAGGTAACTCAGGATCAGTAATGTAATGTATGTACACAGTGACTGCACCAGCAGAACAGTGAGTGCAGCTCTGGAGTATAATACAGGATGTAACTCAGGATCAGTAATGTAATGTATGTACACAGTGACTGCACCAGCAGAATAGTGAGTGCAGCTCTGGAGTATAATACAAGATGTAACTCCGGATCAGTAATGTAATGTATGTACACAGTGACTGCACCAGCAGAATAGTGAGCACAGCTCTGGAGTATAATACAGGATGTAACTCAGGATCAGTAATGTAATGTATGTACACAGTGACTGCACCAGCAGAATAGTGAGTGCAGCTCTGGAGTATAATACAGGATGTAACTCAGGATCAGTAATGTAATGTATGTACATAGTGACTGCACCAGCAGAATAGTGAGTGCAGCTCAGGAGTATAATACAGGATGTAACTCAGGATCAGTAATGTAATGTATGTACACAGTGACTGCACCAGCAGAATAGTGAGTGCAGCTCTGGAGTATAATACAGGATGTAACTCAGGGTCAGGAATGTAATGTATGTACACAGTGACTGCACCAGCAGAATAGTGAGTGCAGCTCTGGAGTATAATACAGGATGTAACTCAGGATCAGTAATGTAATGTATGTACACAGTGACTGCACCAGCAGAATAGTGAGTGCAGCTCTGGAGTATAATACAGGAGGTAACTCAGGATCAGTAATGTAATGTATGTACACAGTGACTGCACAAGCAGAATAGTGAGTGCAGCTCTGGAGTATAATACAGGATATAACTCAGGGTCAGGAATGTAATGTATGTACACAGTGACTGCACCAGCAGAATAGTGAGTGCAGCTCTGGAGTATAATACAGGATGTAACGCAGGATCAGTAATGTAATGTATGTACACAGTGACTGCACCAGCAGAATAGGGAGTGCAGCTCTGGAGTATAATACAGGATATAACTCAGGGTCAGGAATGTAATGTATGTACACAGTGACTGCACCAGCAGAATAGTGAGTGCAGCTCTGGAGTATAATACAGGATGTAACTCAGGGTCAGGAATGTAATGTATGTACACAGTGACTGCACCAGCAGAATAGTGAGTGCAGCTCTGGAGTATAATACAGGATGTAACTCAGGATCAGTAATGTAATGTATGTACACAGTGACTGCACCAGCAGAATAGTGAGTGCAGCTCAGGAGTATAATACAGGATGTAACTCAGGATCAGTAATGTAATGTATGTACACAGTGACTGCACCAGCAGAATAGTGAGTGCAGCTCTGGAGTATAATACAGGATATAACTCAGGGTCAGGAATGTAATGTATGTACACAGTGACTGCACCAGCAGAATAGTGAGTGCAGCTCTGGAGTATAATACAGGATGTAACTCAGGATCAGTAATGTAATGTATGTACACAGTGACTGCACCAGCAGAATAGTGAGTGCAGCTCTGGAGTATAATACAGGAGGTAACTCAGGATCAGTAAGGTAATGTTTGTACACAGTGACTGCACCAGCAGAATAGTGAGTGCAGCTCTGAAGCATAATACAGGATGTAACTCAGGATCAGTAATGTAATGTATGTACACAGTGACTCCACCTGCAGAATAGTGAGTGCAGCTCTGGAGTATAATACAGGACGTAACTCAGGATCTGTAATGTAATGTATGTACAAAGTGACTGCACCAGCAGAATAGTGAGTGCAGCTCTGGAGTGTAATACAGGATGTAACTCAGGATCAGTAATGTAATGTATTTACACAGTGACTGCACCAGCAGAATAGTGAGTGCAGCTCTGGAGTATAATACAGGATATAGCTCAGGATCAGTAATGTAATGTATGTACACAGTGACTGCACCAGCAGAATAGTGAGTGCAGCTCTGGAGTATAATACAGGAGGTAACTCAGGATCAGTAATATAATGTATGTACACAGTGACTGCACCAGCAGAATAGTGAGTGCTGCTCTGGGGTATAATACAGGATGTTACTCAGGATCAGTAATGTAATGTATGTACACAGTGACTGCACCAGCAGAACAGTGAGTGCAGCTCTGGAGTATAATACAGGAGGTAACTCAGGATCAGTAATGTAATGTATGTACACAGTGACTGCACCAGCAGAATAGTGAGTGCAGCTCTGGAGTATAATACAGGATGTAACTCAGGATCAGTAATGTAATGTATGTACACAGTGACTGCACCAGCAGAATAGTGAGTGCAGCTCTGGAGTATAATACAGGATGTAACTCAGGATCAGTAATGTAATGTATGTACACAGTGACTGCACCAGCAGAATAGTGAGTGCAGCTCTGGAGTATAATACAGGATGTAACTCAGGATCAGTAATGTAATGTATGTACACAGTGACTGCACCAGCAGAATAGTGAGTGCAGCTCTGGAGTATAATACAGGATGTAACTCAGGATCAGTAATGTAATGTATGTACACAGTGACTGCACCAGCAGAATAGTGAGTTCAGCTCTGGAGTATAATACAGGATGTAACTCAGGATCAGTAATGTAATGTATGTACATAGTGACTGCACCAGCAGAATAGTGAGTGCAGCTCTGGAGTATAATACAGGATGTAACTCAGGATTAGTAATGTAATGTATGTACACAGTGACTTCACCAGCAGAATAGTGAGTTCAGCTCTGGAGTATAATACAGGATGTAACTCACGATCAGTAATGTAATGTATGTACACAGTGACTGCACCAGCAGAATAGTGAGCGCAGCTCTGGAGTATAATACAGGATGTAACTCAGGATCAGTAATGTAATGTATGTACATAGTGACTGCACCAGCAGAATAGTGAGTGCAGCTCTGGAGTATAATACAGGATGTAACTCAGGATCAGTAATGTAATGTATGTACACAGTGACTTCACCAGCAGAATAGTGAGTGCAGCTCTGGAGTATAATACAGGATGTAACTCACGATCAGTAATGTAATGTATGTACACAGTGACTGCACAAGCAGAATAGTGAGCGCAGCTCTGGAGTATAATACAGGATGTAACTCAGGATCAGTAATGTAATGTATGTACACAGTGACTGCACCAGCAGAATAGTGAGTGCAGTTCTGGAGTATAATACAGGATATAACTCAGGATCAGTAATGTATGTACACAGTGACTGCACCAGCAGAATAGTGAGTGCAGCTCTGGAGTATAATACAGGACGTAACTCAGGATCTGTAATGTAATGTATGTACACAGTGACTGCACCAGCAGAATAGTGAGTGCAGCTCTGGAGTGTAATACAGGATGTAACTCAGGATCAGTAATGTAATGTATGTACACAGTGACTGCACCAGCAGAATAGTGAGTGCAGCTCTGGAGCATAATACAGGAGGTAACTCAGGATCAGTAATGTAATGTATGTACACAGTGACTGCACCAGCAGAATAGTGAGTGCAGCTCTGGAGTATAATACAGGACGTAACTCAGGATCTGTAATGTAATGTATGTACACAGTGACTGCACCAGCAGAATAGTGAGTGCAGCTCTGGAGTGTAATACAGGATGTAACTCAGGATCAGTAATGTAATGTATGTACACAGTGACTGCACCAGCAGAATAGTGAGTGTAGCTCTGGAGTATAATACATGATGTAACTCAGGATCAGTAATGTAATATATGTACACAGTGACTGCACCAGCAGAATAGTGAGTGCAGCTCTGGAGTATAATACAGGATATAGCTCAGGATCAGTAATGTAATGTATGTACACAGTGACTGCATCAGCAGAATAGTTAGTGCAGCTCTGGAGTATAATACAGGATATAGCTCAGGATCAGTAATGTAATGTATGTACACAGTGACTGCACCAGCAGAATAGTGAGTGCAGCTCTGGAGTATAATACAGGATATAACTCAGGGTCAGGAATGTAATGTATGTACACAGTGACTGCACCAGCAGAATAGTGAGTGCAGCTCTGGAGTATAATACAGGATGTAACTCAGGGTCAGGAATGTAATGTATGTACACAGTGACTGCACCAGCAGAATAGTGAGTGCAGTACTGGAGTATAATACAGGATGTAACTCAGGATCAGTAATGTAATGTATGTACACAGTGACTGCACCAGCAGAATAGTGAGTGCAGCTCTGGAGTATAATACAGGATGTAACTCAGGATCAGTAATGTAATGTATGTACATAGTGACTGCACCAGCAGAATAGTGAGTGCAGCTCTGGAGTATAATACAGGATGTAACTCAGGATCAGTAATGTAATGTATGTACACAGTGACTGCACCAGCAGAATAGTGAGCACAGCTCTGGGGTATAATACAGGATGTAACTCAGGATCAGTAATGTAATGTATAGTGGGTACCGAAAGTTTTCAGACCACTTTAAATTTTTCACTCTTTGTTTCATTGCAGCCATTTGGTAAATTCTAAAAGATTCATTTTATTTCTCATTTAAGTACACTCTGTCCCCATCTTGACTGAAGAAAACAGAAATGTAGAGATTTTTGCAAATTTATTAAAAAAGAAAAACTGAAATCTCACATGGTCATAAGTATTCAGACCCTTTGCTCAGACACTCATATTTAAGTCACATGCTGTCCATTTCCTTGTGATCCTCCTTGAGATGGTTCTACTCCTTCATTGGAGTCCAGCTGTGATTAATTAAACTGATAGGACTTGATTTGGGAAGGCGCACACCTGTCTATATAAGACCTCATAGCTCACAGTGCATGTCAGACCAAAGGAGAATCATGAGCTCAAAGGAACTGCCCAAGGAGCTCAGAGACAGAATTGTGACAAGCCACAGATCTGGACAAGGTTATATAAGAATTTCTGCATTACTCAAGGTTCCTAAGAGCACAGTGGTCTACATAATCCTTAAATGGAAGAAGTTTGGGACCACCAGAAGTCTTCCTAGACCTGGCCGTCCAGCAAAACTGAGCAATTGTGGGAGAAGAGTCTTGGTGTGAGAGGTAAAGAAGAACCCCAAGATCACTGTGGCTGAGCTCCAGAGATGCAGTAGGGAGATGGGAGAAAGTTACACAAAGTCAACTATCACTGCAGCCCTCCACCTGTCGGGCCTTTATGGCAGAGTGGCCCGACGGAAGCCTCTACTCAGTGCAAGACATATGAAAGCCTGTATAGAGTTTGCTCAAAAACACATGAAGGACTCCCAGACTATGAGAAATAAGATTCTCTGGTCTGATGAGACGAAGATAGAACTTTTTGGAGATAATTCTAAGCGGTATGTGTGGAGAAAACCAGGCACTGCTCATCACCTGCCCAATACAATCCCAACAGTGAAACATGGTGGTGGCAACATCATGCTATGGGGGTGTTTTTCAGCTGCAGCGACACGACGACTGGTGAAGGAAACATGAATGCGGCCAAGTACAGAGATATCCTGGATGAAGACCTCTTCCATAGTGCTCTGGATTTCAGACTTGGCCGAAGGTTCACCTTCCAACAAGACAATGACCCTAAGCACACAGCTAAAATAACAAAGGAGTGGCTTCAGAACAACTCTGTGACCATTCTTGATTGGCCCAGCCAGAGCCCTGACCTAAACCCAATTGAGCATCTCTGGAGAGACCTGAAAATGGCCGTCCACCAACGTTCACCATCCAACCTGACGGAACTGGAGAGGATCTGCCAGGAAGAATGGCAGAGGATCCCCAAATCCAGGTGTGAAAAACTTGTTACATCATTCCCAAGAAGACTCATGGCTGTACTAGCTCAAAAGGGGGCTTCTACTCAATACTGAGCAAAGGGTCTGAATACTTATGACCATGTGATATTTCAGTTTTTCTTTAATAAATTTGCAAAAATTTCTACATTTCTGTTTTTTTTCAGTTCGGATGGGAAGAGTGGACTGTAAGGAGAAAAAAATGAACTTTCTAGAATTTACCAAATGACTGCAATGAAACAAAGAGTGAAAAAATTAAAGGGGTCTGAATACTTTCTGTACCCACTGTATGAACACAGTGATTGCACCTGCAGAATAGTGAGTGCAGCTCCGGATCAGTAATGTAAGGTATGTAGACAGTGATTGCACCAGCAGAATAGTGAGTGCAGCTCTGGAGTATAATACAGGCGGTAACTCAGGATCAGTAATGTAATGTAATGTATGTACACAGTGACTGCACCAGCAGAATAGAGAGTGCAGCTCTGGAGTATAATACAGGATGTAACTCAGGATCAGTAATGTAATGTAATGTATGTACACAGTGACTGCACCAGCAGAATAGTGAGTGCAGCTCTGGAGTATAATACAGGATGTAACTCAGGATCAGTAATGTAATGTATGTACACAGTGACTGCACCAGCAGAATAGTGAGTGCTGCTCTGGAGTATAATACAGGATGTAACTCAGGATCAGTAATGTAATGTATGTACACAGTGACTGCACCAGCAGAATAGTGAGTGCAGCTCTGGAGTGTAATACAGGATGTAACTCAGGATCAGTAATGTAATGTATGTACACAGTGACTGCACCAGCAGAATAGTGAGTGCTGCTCTGGAGTATAATACAGGATGTAACTCTGGATCAGTAATGTAATGTATGTACACAGTGACTGCACCAGCAGAATAGGGAGCACAGCTCTGGAGTATAATACAGGAGGTAACTCAGGATCAGTAATGTAATGTATGTACACAGTGACTGCACCAGCAGAATAGTGAGTGCAGCTCTGGAGTATAATACAGGATGTAACTCAGGATCAGTAATGTAATGTATGTACACAGTGACTGCACCAGCAGAATAGTGAGTGCAGCTCTGGAGTATAATACAGGATGTAACTCAGGATCAGTAATGTAATGTATGTACACAGTGACTGCACCAGCAGAATAGTGAGTGCAGCTCTGGAGTATAATACAGGATGTAACTCAGGATCAGTAATGTAATGTATGTACACAGTGACTGCACCAGCAGAATAGTGAGTGCAGCTCTGGAGTATAATACAGGATGTAACTCAGGATCAGTAATGTAATGTATGTACACAGTGACTGCACCAGCAGAATAGTGAGTGCAGCTCCGGATCAGTAATGTAAGGTATGTAGACAGTGATGCAGTTTCCTCTGGGTAACATTGTATTGGGGGTGATTATATTGTTACTTGGCTCCTCACAGTATCTTCCACCATGTAATGAGTCAGTGTCTGGTAGGATCGCGTTTCCTTCTCCCCGGGTTGTGATGCCGCTTGGGCCATGTGTGCTGGTGTCTGCGGCGGTCACTTCAGTGTCCTCCTCACTACGGATATTCCTTATAATGTACAGATGAGGTTTGTGTCGCACTTTGATGCTGTCTCCCTGACTGGTGAATGGCAGTAATTGTCTCTGCGGGTTATAAAGAAGCTGATTCTCGTTTTGCTGAGTGCGGAAAGTTTTCGGGAAGTTTTGTCGCTGTTTTAAGGTCAGTCCATTTATTTCTGTGCCGCGCACGTTCCCGCATTGTTACACTGGAAGCTCATTGCTTTCATCCATCAAGCAGCGGCCTTCATGTTATTGTCCGGGCTCCATGGAGGCTTCTCAGCTCCGCAGCGGCAGTAATGAATCACTGTGAACCTGCTGCACCCATCACACGGGGAACTCAGGGAGCAACTTCTGCAAAGTAACCAAGGAAAAAGTTTCTTCTCATTACATATATACCTGATACCTGCGTCTAGGAAAGACACCAGAGGACTGGATGTCTCCTGTCTCCTCCTCACATTCCGCTCCTTAAATACTCTGCGCTGCTGGGGACCCGGCTGCTTCCACTGTATAACTTTTTGTCTGCCGTACAAAATCAGGACACAGTTTCCTGAAATACTTTGTGCCGCTGGAGGGCTCCTCTACTACCAGGATGCAACACATAGTGCTGCAAAAACACTCTGTGCTGCTGGAGGATGCTGATCCTTCCATTATGTACCAACACTCCTTTGCAGAAATACTCTGTGCTGCTGGGGACCAGCTACTTCTACTGTATGACTTTCATTTTATCCTACATTGGCACACTTCTCTCCTGAAATACTCTGCACCGCTGGAGACCTTGCTCCTTTATACTTTCTCACTTTCAGCTGGTCAGAGCCTCCAAGCTAAGGCAATTTTCCTGAAATACTCTGTGCTACTGTTGCTCCCTGTTACTTCTAGTTGGGAAGTTTTTAATTTTTGCTGCACAGAAGATCAGCACAGGACGCCACAGTTATTATTAGAAATCCTCGTCCATGTTTGTTGCTCATTCTTGTTGGTCCCGGTCGGATGCGCTGTGTCCGCTCCTGTCGTGTATAATGAGCAGGAGGCTTGGGGTCCGCGCTGCAGACGGGGGGGTCACTGCAGGGGTCCTGCTCCGCAGACAGCTTGTCAGGAGTCTTCTCATCACAACTGTAATTGCTAATTTCCTTAATAGGATTTGATGGGCCGTTTCAGGTACGCAGGTCTCTGCTCTCCACCGACATTAACTGATAACTGAAATTTACTTCTGATTTCCCAGGTAACAATTATCTGCAGCCGAGTCCAGAAGCCAAAGGAGAAAGCACTTTATTAACCCGAAGAACTGACAAAGCTCCAACAAGAACTAAATCCGGAGAATGAGGAACTTCTTACCCAACAGGAGGCAAAACATCTCCACAAAAGGAAGAACTAGGGGATTCACATACTTATTGTGTGGATATCAATGTAAAGAATGATGAACATAAATACATCATATTATCTATCATCTACTGATTATTATCCTAGAAGACACTCCAGATTACATTACTGATCCTGAGTTACATCCTGTATTATACCCCAGAGCTGCACTCACTATTCTGCTGGTGCAGTCACTGTGTACATACATTACATTACTGATCCTGAGCTACATCCTGTATTATACTCCAGAGCTGCACTCACTATTCTGCTGGTGCAGTCACTGTGTACATACATTACATTACTGATCCTGAGTTACATCCTGTATTATACTCCAGAGCTGCACTCACTATTCTGCTGGTGCGGTCACTGTGTACATACATTACATTACTGATCCGGAGTTACATCCTGTATTATACTCCAGAGCTGCACTCACTATTCTGGTGCAGTCACTGTGTACATACATTACATTACTGATCCTGAGTTACATCCTGTATTATCCTCCAGAGCTGCACTCACTATTCTGCTGGTGCAGTCACTGTGTACATACATTACATTACTGATTCTGAGTTACCTCCTGTATTATCCTCCAGAGCTGCACTCACTATTCTGCTGGTGCAGTCACTGTGTACATACATTACATTACTGATCCTGAGTTACATCCTGTATTATACTCCAGAGCTGCACTCACTATTCTGGTGCAGTCACTGTGTATATACATTACATTACTGATCCTGAGTTACATCCTGTATTATACCCCAGAGCTGCACTCACTATTCTGCTGGTGCAGTCACTGTGTACATACATTACATTACTGATCCTGAGTTACATCCTGTATTATACCCCAGAGCTGCACTCACTATTCTGCTGGTGCAGTCACTGTGTACATACATTACATTACTGATCCTGAGTTACATCCTGTATTATACCCCAGAGCTGCACTCACTATTCTGCTGGTGCAGTCACTGTGTACATACATTACATTACTGATCCTGAGTTACATCCTGTATTATACTCCAGAGCTGCACTCACTATTCTGCTGGTGCAGTCACTGTGTACATACATTACATTACTGATCCTGAGTTACATCCTGTATTATACCCCAGAGCTGCACTCACTATTCTGCTGGTGCAGTCACTGTGTACATACATTACATTACTGATCCTGAGTTACATCCTGTATTATACTCCAGAGCTGCACTCACTATTCTGCTGGTGCAGTCACTGTGTACATACATTACATTACTGATCCTGAGTTACATCCTGTATTATACCCCAGAGCTGCACTCACTATTCTGCTGGTGCAGTCACTGTGTACATACATTACATTACTGATCCTGAGTTACATCCTGTATTATACCCCAGAGCTGCACTCACTATTCTGCTGGTGCAGTCACTGTGTACATACATTACATTACTGATCCTGAGTTACATCCTGTATTATACTCCAGAGCTGCACTCACTATTCTGCTGGTCCAGCCGCTCCCTCTCTCCTCACACACATATTATACATATATACACAATAATAACTACCTACACCATGACATCTGGTCCGGTTACCAAACAAATAATAACAATATAATAAACAATAACCGACAAATTATATACAAACTAATATATATATTCTTTTTTCTTTTTTTTTTTTTTAATTATTTTTTTTTATTTTTTTATTTTTTATTATAAATAAAATAAATACTAACTATACAAATATATACAAGACAAAACAAAACCCCCCACACTCGAGCCCACCAGTCCCTCCCCGGCACTGACCTGAGAGCTGGTCCTGCGTCTCATGCCTCAGTCCATGTCCAACGTCCATAGGCCAGATCAGGCAGTGCCAGTTTTTCACCCAAATAACCAGTGTCCCACAAGATGAACCCACCTCCCCCCTTTTCCCTCCACCCAACCTAACACCTCCACCCAAACCCATATATACAATATATACAGAAACAAACAATACAATAACCACAACTGACAAAGCCCAAGTTCGGCGCCTGCAGCCCTACATCACTGTCTACTGATCAATAAAACAAAAATCTATGGTGTCAGCAGCAGCCCACCACCAGGAGAGGAGACGACCAGACTAGGGCACACTAAAAGAAAAGCCCCTCCAGAGGAGAGCGGCCCTCCGTGTACCCAGTCTCTCATACTCCAGAGAACGCACCTTCACCAGGTCACCGAGTATGGTCCTAAACACATCGTCCACTGGGAGGATTTTCCGCTGCGTCGATACTAAGCACCGTGCGTTCCACGTGTGATACCTAACCACTGTGCTAACTAGAAATAAGGTGCAGCGGTCCCGACCACCCAGGTCCCCGAATGCTCCATAGGCCCATTCCACATAAGAGAGACCGGCCAGCCGGGGCCAGCCAATGGAGGCGCCCACCCTGTTGTACACCTCTGTGTTAAAGGGACAATGAAGCAAGAAGTGGTCCATGCTTTCAAGCATGGTACCACAATGCTCCCGAGGACAGTTCCTGTCCTCAGAGCTCCTACACTTCAGATTGTCCCTCACACATAGTTTCCCATGGAAGCAGCGCCAAGCCAAGTCCCAAACCTTCGAGGGGATCCTGATAGAATTCAAAAGATACAGACCCACCCCAAGATCCCGACTTGGGCAATCCCTGAGCGCCAGAGGCCTCTGAAAATGGGTCAACAGAACCCTTTTGTCAAGGAGCTTCCTTGGCAGAGTCCTGACCTCCCACATTCCCAGACCCCACCGGCGAATTACCTTCAGAACCACGGTAGCGTAAGCCGGGAGATGTCCATGCGGTGTGCGGAGATCCTTCACTTGCCCTCCTGTCTCCCATTCCTGGAAGAAAGGCTGAAACCATCCCTTACAGGAGAATACCCACGGAGGAGCCCTCTCTTTCCAGAGGTTTGCAATATTGATCTTAATGAAGGTATTCACAAGGAATACCACAGGGTTGACCATACCCAACCCTCCTAGTCTCCTCGTATGGTAAGTAACCTCCCTCTTGACCAGGTTCAGTCTATTCCCCCATAACAGTTGAAAGAACAAACTGTAGACCCGAGTCCAGAGAGGCTCTGGCAAGATGCACACACTGCCCAGATAGATCAGCAAAGGGAGCAGGTAAGTTTTGATCAGGTTTACCCTTTCCCTTAGGGTCAAAGACCAACCCTTCCATTGGTTCACCTTCTGAGTGGCGATCTCTAGCCTGCTGTCCCAATTTTGTTTGGGGTAATCCCCCTGGCCAAATTCGATGCCAAGAACTTTTGCAGAGACTTTGGGTCCTGGAAGGGTGTCCGGGAGATCAAAACCAGGATCTCCTCCTCCCAGCCAGAGACTCTCACACTTATCCCGGTTGATCTTAGACCCGGATGCCTCCGAGTAGCGATTTACCTCTGACATCAGCCATTCTGCCTCCCCATCAGAGGAAACAAAAACGGTGACGTCATCGGCATACGCCACCACTCTCAGAGTGGCTTACGGTGCTGCCCGGTCCATCCTGATCCCAGCCAACGGTCCACGCTCCACCCTCCTAAGAAGTGGGTCAATCGCAAACACGTACAGTAGCAGGCTCAAGGGACAACCCTGGCGAACACCACACCCAACCTCAAAAGAGCTGCCAATCCAACTGTTCACAAGCGGGAAACTCTCTGCCCCAGCGTACAAGGTCTTAAGCCAATCAACAAACCCACCCGGCAGGCCATACCTCAGAAGGACAGACCAGAGGTACTCATGATTGACCCGATCAAACGCTTTGGCCTGGTCCAATGACAGCATGTACCCCTTCCAGTGACCAGCCCTACCCTGCTCCACCGCCTCTCAGACACAGAGTACAGCACTAATTGTACTGCGGCCCGGAACAGAGCAATGCTGGGCCCCCGAAAGGAGCTGGGGTGCAAATTTCACCAGCCAATTAAACAGCACCTTTGCCAAAACCTTCCTGTCTGCATTGAGAAGCGCTATGGGACGCCAATTCTCAATGCAAGATGGGTCCTTACCCTTTGACAAGATGATCCGGGCAGACCTCCTCATTGACTTTGGCAGAGTGCCCGAGGAAAGACACTCATTGAATACCTCAGTCAAGAGGGGAACCAAGGCGTCCTTAAAGGTCTTTAGGGCAAGCCCTTCAATCACCAGCTTAACTTCCTCTTCCCTGATCATCTCTGTCAAAACGCCAAGAGAGGGGTCTACCCCTGGTTCGGGGACGGCTTCTGCCAGAAAAGCCGACATCTCATCCCAATCCAGATACCTCTTCCCCAAGAGGTGCGAGTAGAAGGATCTGACAACCTCCAGGATCCCTGATCTGGATCTTTTCAGGGACCCCGCAGTGTCAACCAGTCCTGTAACAACTTTACTATTCACTGACATCTTGCAGTTTCTGTAAGGGTCGGGCGAGCGGTACTTCCCGTAATCCCTCTCAAAAACCAAAGATGCGTGTCTATCATACTGACACCTCATTAGCAAAGATTTTCACTCTGGAGATCTCCTCGCGGCTACCTCCAGTTGAGACAAGATGCTCGAGTTTCCTCCTCAGGCCCTGATACAGGCGGTACCTGTCCAGGCTCCTGAGGCTCGATAGCTGGCGGAAGAATCTCGCCACCCTTTTCTTAAACATCTCCCACCACTCTGACTTACTACTACAAAGATCCAGTAAGGGTACCTGGCTCTGAAGAAAATCCTCAAAGGACTGTCTTATCTCCGCTTCTTCCAAGAGAGACGAATTGAGCCTCCAAAAGCCTCTTCCCATCCGGGGGGTCTCTGTAACATTCAGGGAAAACAAAATCATACAGTGATCGGAGAACTCCACCTCAACAACAGATACTGCTGAAGAGACGGCTTCCTCCTTTAAATAAAACCTGTCTATCCTGGACCTACAGTTACCTCTATGATAGGTGAACCCCTCGTGGCCTGCGGTGTGCCGGATGTGGACATCCACCAGGCTAGCCTCACTAGCTATACTATTAAGGGCGACGCTATCATAAGTCAGCTTGTCTCTGGAATCTCCTCTATCCCGGGGCCTCGTGACAGTGTTGAAGTCCCCTCCAAAGACGACCTGCTGACTCGTAAAAAGGTAGGGCTTGATCCTCGTAAAGAGACACTTCCGGTCCCACTTAGATTGGGGACCATAGATGTTAATGAGCCGAAGCTCCTGTCCCTTCATGAGGACATCTAATATCAGGCACCTCCCCATTTCTAACTCAATAACCCGTCGGCATTCTACCGGTGCGGTAAAAAGGACCGCCACTCCGCTATACGGCTCGGCCGCAAGAGACCAATAGGAGGGCCCGAGTCTCCACTCCCTCTTAGCTATAAACACCTCTGCCATATTTGGCAGCCTGGTCTCTTGCAAAAAGAAAATGTCAGCTTCAACCCGGCTGAGAAAATCAAAGGCCGCAAATCTAGCCATATTTGACTTAATGCTGGCAACATTAATGGACGCCAGTGTCAACGGAGTGGGTACCGCCATCATTGGTGATTAAGTTAGACGGCTTTCCTCTTCCCACTCCCCTTATCCTCTGCCTCAGAGGAGGAATCCTTCCCCCTCTTTAATTACACAGAGGTGTCCATTCCAGCATTTTCCCTTCTTTTCTCGTCCTCGTCTCCGGACTCTGGGCCAGTCCCTCCCCCCAAGGACCTTGCATCCCCAGGAGAAGGAGACTCGGCGCCCCCTGTAAGCTCCGCTGAAGCCGGAACCTCACCCTCAGCCTCCTCCTCAGAGGAAGAGATGTTATCAAGGGCTTGGAACCGGTTAGAAAGACCAACCAGAGGGGAGTCAGTTTTACCTTCCTTAGGTACCTTGGTCAGAGCGGGAGAAGATGTTTTATCTCCCTTCTTTTTCTTCTTTTTGGTGCCGAGCTTACGCTTGTTCTCTAGCCACCGCTTATTATCCTCATCCATACTTTCATAATGGGAGGATTCTGAAGCAGAGGCGGTTTCCTCCCTGTGGATCCTCCTGACCTCCTCATCCAACTCATCATCCCTCGGGGCCTCAGCAGCAACACTGGTATCCAGGACAGGGGCTGCCCCGGTAGTCTGGGGCTCGCCCCGCTCCCTCTCCTGTCTGCGCTTGTCTAGACGCCTCAGCTGGGCAGGCGTCTTTTTATTGCTTTTCTTCCCTGGCCCCTCAGCTCCCCCACCCCTGCTAGTCCCCTCCCCAGCAGAATCGGCCTCATGGCTTACTCCCACCGGGGTCTCGACTGCATTAGCGAAGGAGCGAGGACAACGGCTGAATGGGTGACCTAACTCACCACACAGGTGGCACCTAATCTCCACACAAGAGGCGGCAAGATGGCCGACACCCCCACACAACGCGCATTTCTGCACGGTGCAGTTTGCACTGAAGTGTGTGGGGTCGCCGCACCTGTGACTGAGCTTCGGTTGCCCCTGGTAGAAGACCAGGATACGATCCCTACCCAGGAAGGCAGACGATGGAATGTGGGCAACCGTACCACCTGAACGCTTAAGTTTTACCATAAACGTCCAGGCCCCTGACCAGATACCAAACTCGTCGCGGTTTTCCTTTGGCATCTCCACCACCTCTCCATACCGACCAAGCCACGTCATGATGTCATAACAAGAAAGCGACTCGTTATGAGTCATCACGGTCACTTTCTTGATTTGGTTTTGGCGAGACACTGCCTGAACGGCAAAGTCTCGCCAGCCGGGCTCATTTTTTGCCAACTCATAATTCGCCCAGAAGAGCTCAAGCCCCTCCGGCCGAACAAAGCTGACATCAAACTCAGGCGTGGAATAGGGATGTATCAAGGTGTAGATGTCAATCGCCTTGAAGCCCATCCTCAGCAGGAGCTCCACAACTTTAGACCTTGGGGGACATGCATCACTGCCCCTCCACCGAAGACGGACCACATTCCTACGCACACTGCCTGGCCCGGCTGTTGGGAGGGACCACACTGTATCTCCCCCTTTTTGCTCTCGGAAGGCCCTGAGGTCATGCCTCTCTATCCAGAAGGATAGATCAACCTCTCGACCCTCTACCATTAGTGATCTCTCCCCCTTCTTTAGAGCCTCCAGAAGGCGCCGTTGCAACATGCCGTCCCCAAAGCCCGGAGATGAGAAGGATGCCCTATTTGCCCCGGAGGTGACACTGGCATAACTCTGGACAGGTGTTGCCACTCCCTTGGGGGCAACCAGACCAGTGACCACATCAGCCCCAACAGTATCACCATTACCCACCTCCATCTCACCCTCCACCATACCAGCAACCACACCACTAGACAATGAATTAGCCTCATTCACCCCCACCACCACATTCATTCCTGCTGGACCAGTAACAATGGTGGATGACCTTTTGCCCTCCGCATCAGGCACAAGGGGCTCAGTCACCTCCATAGAACTGGAGGCAACCTCACCCCCGGTCTTATGTGTGCCCTCCACATCATCGGTCGGCATTTGGTATAATGTGCCGCTGATCTTTAGCTGCTGTTAGGCGCCGCTGATCTTTAGCATCAGGATCTTCCGGACCAGCGACGCCAACACAAAATAGCACTTTCGTGGGAGGACCGGAACGCTCAGCCCCAACAGCCCCCTCACACTGCCGGCGCTTCTCAACTAAGTGATCAGCGGCAACAGCATTCAGAGGCGCCGAGGCTACCGGAGCAGCCCCCGACACCGGGCTGCTCCCCCCTCCCACTGAGGAGTGCACCACAGCATCGTGGCCTGATGGAACGCCCGCCGCCGGGCCGCCCTCACTGTCCAGCCTCTCGGCTGATGCACCTCCTGCTGCGTCCCCGCTACTACAAGCAGAGACGGAGCTCTGCGCCTCACTACTGCGCTCTGTAATCTCCCCGCGCCTTTGCACCGGATCCACAGCAGAACCCGGGCTGGGCTGGGCAAAGGGGCTTATACAGCGAGCTGAGCCTGCCGCCGGCTCAGGGGGTACAGGGAGGGGGGCATATACGTATCTTACCGCCTCCTGCAGCTTTGGCTTGGTCTTCTTTGCCTTTTTGTGGCCCCCAGGTGCCTCTTCTGGTAGATCGTCACCAAGATGGAAGTTTTGGAGGCACACTGGGGACTCCAGGAGCTTAATCTCCGCCATTAGCGCCCCTCCCTGGCCGCTGCCGTCACTGTCCTCCCCAGAGCCGGCAGAACTGCGACCGGATGTCACTGTCGCCTGTCCTGCAGGGAGCTCGCTGCACGTGGCCTGCGGGTGACTTAGCAGGCTGCCAGGTGGGGCTTCCTGCTGGTCATCATCACTCTCATCATCCACCTGGCTCTCAGGCTGCAGCCCCATCTGCCTTTGCTCTCTGGTATCAGCCATTTCTCTAAAGCGGTCTTCATTTATGAGTTTTTCTTTGAAAGGACCAATCTGCTCCCTGATGTCAGCTTTCCTCAGTTCCAGCAGGTGAATCTCGCTGGTCAGTCGCTTTACCTCGGCCTGGAGCTTGGCCTTCCTTGGTTTGGAGGCTCCTGCAGCTTTGGCGCTTGTGCAGCGCAGCTCCTCCCGGAGCCTCCTGATGAGCTTACTGGCATCTTCATACTCACGGAGGCGGATCATGACCCAGGAGGCATAGGTGGACACAGACTCCCGGGGTCCCTGCAGCGCCCAACCCCCCTCACGGAGGTCGGCTTCACCTCCGTGAGCACTCAGCTTTCCTCCGGAAGGAGCGCCATCTTGCACGCCGCTGTCAGGCTTTTCGTCCATGCTGGAAGCCTTGCGGCTTCTCTGGGTCTCCACAAACCCAGGGGGAGTAGGAGCCACATTGCTGCGACTCCTGATGAAGCGTCTCACCCCCGAGTCCTCTGATGTACAGGCCGGTTGCTGGTTTCTTCTGCCCCCCGCCGGCCTGGTTCGGGAAGCAGAAGCCTGGGGCTTGGCTCCCTCACTCATCCCAGAAACCCGCTCCCTCCCTGGGAAAGAGAGAGAGCAGGTCCCCAGGTGGAGAGGTGTTGGTTTCTCAGAGATCAGGAGCTCACAGCAGGATCTGCAGCCACCACACCCGTAATCACCACACTGACTAGCAGCTAATCAGAGCTGCACCCAGTATGCTGCTGGTGCAGTCACTGTGTACATACATTACATTACTGATCCTGAGTTACCTCCTGTATTATACCCCAGAGCTGCACTCACTATTCTGCTGGTGCAGTCACTATGTACATACATTACATTACTGATCCTGAGTTACCTCCTGTATTATACTCTAGAGCTGCACTCACTATTCTGCTGGTGCAGTCACTGTGTACATACATTACATTACTGATCCTGAGTTACATCCTGTATTATACTCCAGAGCTGCACTCACTATTCTGCTGGTGCAGTCACTGTGTACATACATTACATTACTGATCCTGAGTTACATCCTGTATTATACTCCAGAGCTGCACTCACTATTCTGCTGGTTCAGTCACTGTGTACATACGTTACATTACTAATCCAGAGTTACATCCTGTATTATACTCCAGAGCTGCACTCACTGTTCTGCTGGTGCAGTCACTATGTACATACATTACATTACTGATCCTGAGTTACATCCTGTATTATACTCCAGAGCTGCACTCACTATTCTGCTGGTGCAGTCACTGTGTACATACATTACATTACTGATCCTGAGTTACATCCTGTATTATACTCCAGAGCTGCACCCACTATTCTGCTGGTGCAGTCTCTGTGTACATACATTACATTACTGATCCTGAGTTACATCCTGTATTATACTCCAGAGCTGCACTCACTATTCTGCTGGTGCAGTCACTGTGTACATACATTACATTACTGATCCTGAGTTACATCCTGTATTATACTCCAGAACTGCACTCACTGTTCTGCTGGTGCAGTCACTGTGTACATACATTACATTACTGATCCTGAGTTACATCCTGTATTATACTCCAGAGCTGCACTCTCTATTCTGCTGGTGCAGTCACTGTGTACATACATTACATTACTGATCCTGAGTTACCTCCTGTATTATACTCCAGAGCTGCACTCTCTATTCTGCTGGTGTAGTCACTGTGTACATACATTACATTACTGATCCTGAGTTACCTCCTGTATTATACTCCAGAGCTGCACTCACTATTCTGCTGGTGCAGTCACTGTATACATACATTATATTACTGATCCTGAGTTACATCCTGTATTATACCCCAGAGCTGCACTCACTATTCTGCTGGTGGAGTCACTGTGTACATACATTACTGATCCTGAGTTACATCCTGTATTATACTCCAGAGCTGCACTCACTATTCTGCTGGTGCAGTCACTGTGTACATACATTACATTACTGATCCTGAGTTACATCCTGTATTATACTCCAGAGCTGCACCCACTATTCTGCTGGTGCAGTCACTGTGTACATACATTACATTACTGATCCTGAGTTACCTCCTGTATTATACTCTAGAGCTGCACTCACTATTCTGCTGGTGCAGTCACTGTGTACATACATTACATTACTGATCCTGAGTTACATCCTGTATTATACTCCAGAGCAGCACTCGCTATTCTGCTGGTGCAGTCACTGTGTACATACATTACATTACTGATCCTGAGTTACATCCTGTATTATACTCCAGAGCTGCACTCACTATTCTGCTGGTGCTGTCACTGTGTACATACATTACATTACTGATCCTGAGTTACCTCCTGTATTATACCCCAGAACTGCACTCACTATTCTGCTGGTGCAGTCACTGTGTACATACATTACATTCCTGACCCTGAGTTACATCCTGTATTATATCCCAGAGCTGCACTCACTGTTCTGCTGGTGCAGTCACTGTGTACATACATTACATTCCTGACCCTGAGTTACATCCTGTATTATATCCCAGAGCTGCACTCACTATTCTGCTGGTGCAGTCACTGTGTACAAACATTACATTACTGATCCTGAGTTACCTCCTGTATTATACTCCAGAGCTGCACTCACTATTCTGCTGGTGCAGTCACTGTGTACATACATTATATTACTGATCCTGAGTTACATCCTGTATTATACCCCAGAGCTGCACTCACTATTCTGCTGGTGGAGTCACTGTGTACATACATTACTGATCCTGAGTTACATCCTGTATTATACTCCAGAGCTGCACTCACTATTCTGCTGTTGCAGTCACTGTGTACATACATTACATTACTGATCCTGAGTTATATCCTGTATTATACTCCAGAGCTGCACTCACTATTCTGCTGGTGCAGTCACTGTGTACATACATTACATTACTGATCCTGAGTTACATCCTGTATTATACTCCAGAGCTGCACTCACTATTCTGCTGGTGCAGTCACTGTGTACATACATTACATTGCTGATCCTGAGTTACATTATGTATTATACTCCAGAGCTACACTCACTATTCTGCTGGTGCAGTCACTGTGTACATACATTACATTACTGATCCTGAGTTACATTCTGTATTATACTTCAGAGCTGCACTCACTATTCTGCTGGTGCAGTCACTGTGTACATACATTACATTACTGATCCTGAGTTACATCCTGTATTATACTCTAGAGCTGCACTCACTATTCTGCTGGTGCAGTCATTGTGTACATACATTACATTACTGATCCTGAGTTACATCCTGTATTATACTCCAGAGCTGCACTCACTATTCTGCTAGTGCAGTCACTGTGTACAGACATTACATTACTGATCCTGAGTTACCTCCTGTATTATACTCCAGAGCTGCACTCACTATTCTGCTGGTGCAGTCACTGTGTACATACATTACATTACTGATCCTGAGTTACATCCTGTATTATACTCCAGAGCTGCACTCACTATTCTGCTGGTGCAGTCACTGTGTAAATACATTACATTACTGATCCTGAGTTACATCCTGTATTATATTCCAGAGCTGCGCTCACTATTCTGCTGGTGCAGTCACTGTGTACATACATTACATTACTGATCCTGAGTTACATCCTGTATTATACTACAGAGCTGCACTCACTATTCTGCTGGTGCAGTCATTGTGTACATACATTACATTACTGATCCTGAGATACATCCTGTATTATCCTCCAGAGCTGCACTCACTATTCAGCTGGTGCAGTCACTGTGTACATACATTACATTACTGATCCTGAGTTACATCCTGTATTATACTCCAGAGCTGCACTCACTAATCTGCTGGTGCAGTCACTGTGTACATACATTACATTACTGATCCTGAGTTACATCCTGTATTATACTCCAGAGCTGCACTCACTATTCTGCTGGTGCAGTCACTGTGTACATACATTACATTACTGATCCTGAGTTACATCCTGTATTATACTCCAGAGCTGCACTCACTAATCTGCTGGTGCAGTCACTGTGTATATACATTACTGATCCTGAGTTACATCCTGTATTATACTCCAGAGCTGCACTCACTATTCTGCTGGTGCAGTCACGGTGTACATACATTACATTACTGATCCTGAGTTACCTCCTGTATTATACTCCAGAGCTGTACTCACTATTCTGCTGGTGCAGTCACTGTGTACATACATTACATTACTGATCCTGAGTTACATCCTGTATTATACTCCAGAGCTGCACTCACTATTCTGCTGGTGCAGTCACTGTGTACATACATTACATTACTGATCCTGAGTTACATCCTGTATTATACTCCGGAGCTGCACTCACTATTCTGCTGGTGCAGTCACTGTGTACATACATTACATTACTGATCCTGAGTTACCTCCTGTATTATACTCCAGGGCTGCACTCACTATTCTGCTGGTGCAGTCACTGTGTACATACATTACATTACTGATCCTGAGTTACATCCTGTATTATACCCCAGAGCTGCACTCACTATTCTGCTGGTGCAGTCACTGTGTACATACATTACATTACTGATCCTGAGTTACATCCTGTATTATACTCCGGAGCTGCACTCACTATTCTGCTGGTGTAGTCACTGTGTACATACATTACATTACTGACCCTGAGTTACCTCCTGTATTATACTCCAGAGCTGCACTCACTATTCTGCTGGTGCAGTCACTGTGTACATACATTACATTACTGATCCTGAGTTACATCCTGTATTATACTCCAGAGCTGCACTCACTATTCTGCTAGTGCAGTCACTGTGTACATACATTACTGATCCTGAGTTACATCCTGTATTATACTCCGGAGCTGCACTCACTATTCTGCTGGTGGAGTCACTGTGTACATACATTACATTACTGATCCTGAGTCACCTCCTGTATTATACCCCAGAGCTGCACTCACTATTCTGATGGTGCAGTCACTGTGTACATACATTATATTACTGATCCTGAGTTACCTCCTGTATTATACTCCAGGGCTGCACTCACTATTCTGCTGGTGCAGTCACTGTGTACATACATTACATTACTGATCCCGAGTTACATCCTGTATTATACTCCAGAGCTGCACTCACTATTCTGCTGGTGCAGTCACTGTGTACATACATTACATTACTGATCCTGAGTTACATCCTGTATTATACTCCAGAGCTGCACTCACTATTCTGCTGGTGCAGTCACTGTGTACATACATTACATTACTGATCCTGAGTTACATCCTGTATTATACTCCAGAGCTGCACTCACTATTCTGATGGTGCAGTCACTGTGTACATACATTACATTACTGATCCTGAGTTACATCCTGTATTATACTCCAGAGCTGCACTCTCTATTCTGCTGGTGCAGTCACTGTGTACATACATTACATTACTGATCCTGAGTTACATCCTGTATTATACTCCAGAGCTGCACTCTCTATTCTGCTGGTGCAGTCACTGTGTACATACATTACATTACTGATCCTGAGTTACATCCTGTATTATACTCCAGAGCTGCGCTCACTGTTCTGCTGGTGCGGTCACTGTGTACATTACTGATATATACATACACTGTATGATATAATGTCGCTGTTCACATCTCCATGTTACAGATGCGGCGCCCCCTGCTGGTCAGGGCTTTCCCTTTACCTTAGTATAAGCTCCCGCGGTGTCTGATACGGGGCAGTCAGTATTATTAATGACTTTGGTGCTTGCAGTTGGGGTTCCCCATTCCTTCACTGCATTATACTTCGGGGGGCGCTGGATCTCCCCCTCCTCCGCCCCATACTTGTGTATATATAGGTTTCCAGGATGTAACAGATGGGATTGATGTCTGCCGGGGGGTTCTGTATATTTTCCCTTCCTTTGGTTAATGTCTTTGTGTTTACATTATTACATTTTTGGGCGCTGACTTTTGCTCTGGAAATGAAGCTCATTCATCGGGGCTCGTTCACACACAGAGATCTCTTTATTCCCGGGATGGCACCTTCCTCGCTGAATGCAGGTGGGAACTTTTATTGGAAACTATCGAGTTTGTAGCATCTTTAGAGAAACTTTTCAAAGCCGAGCTGCTAGTTGCTTCCAGATGGGCCGCTCGGGCCGCGCCTGAAATCGGAGCTTTTCTCTTTAAGGAAAAAAACTTTTACGATCCTTGGGAGGGACGCGCTGGAGAGGCGAGCGCTGCGCTCACGCGGTAACGCTAGACGGTGCGCACTGCGGGGTAAGGTTACACGTAGGAAATATGGCAGCCGCTCCTTCCTCCTTGGGACCGCCGCGCTCCAGATTTTCTGATGATTTGCACATTTTGGCCACGTTCACACGCTCAGTATTTGGTCAGTATTTTACATCAGTATTTATAAGCCAAACCCAGAAGCGGAACAACCACTTCTGCATTATCACCACTGCCGGTTTTGGCTTATAAATACTGATGTAAAATACTGACCAAATACTGAACGTGTGAACAGGGCCAAATTTGGGAAAGTTACTGGTGGAAAAGACAAGAAAGGCGAAGCATCTGCTCTGCCCCCGGTGTGATGTCATGTCCTGTGTGCAACTCTGACATCATCATCATCGTGGCAATGAATGCGGTCAGACATGACTGTGCACACACCTGTGCAGAGGTCTTGTTTCTGGTGATAATCCCCCGCGCAGGATGGTGGTGGCTCCAGTCACTCTTTAGCGGCACGGTTTGGTGACCTGAGAGATTGCAGAGCCCCCGTCATTGGGTGAAGACCAGTGCTGCCTATTCATGTCCACTGCCTCCCCCCCATCCCAATCTCCTGCATTACCTTCTTACCATGCCCCTATTGCTTCATCCACACCTCACCCCGATCTCCGGTGCCACCTGCCACTCCTGAGAAAAAATACTGACCAAACACTGATAGTGGGGCCGTGGCCTAAGGCTGAGTTCACACCAGGGGCGGACATATTATAGGTGCAAGCTGTCGGACCTGGAGGTCAGGGGGCCACATCCTGCTCCAGAGCAGGTGGGATTGTGCACTATGATGGGTTATTGGGCTGCAGAGGGCCCCTATATTGTTCTTGCACAGGGGCCGCACTGTCTGGGTTCCCCCGTGTGCACACATTTGCTGCAACTGCAAGCATAGCCAAAAGCAAAATGCATCTTTTGGCCACGACAAAGTCATAGTGGATCTCCAGCGATCACAAGCTGGGGTCACGCCGCTGCCCTGAAGACACTCGTCTCACCTGACTGCTCTGGTTTTACCGTTTGTCCTGTGAGATGAGACCTTTTTGTCTGTGTCGGAGCAGGATGGATGATCCGGATTGTGAGCTCCTGGAGGCTCCTCTGTGCCAGCGGCATCTGCTCCTCTGCTTGGGAGATGCGGGGCTCTATGGGGGCAGCGCTGCATGTACAGGGCTGCGGATCTGCAGGGCGGGAACAGAAGGTGAACAAGCAGGACACAGATTCAGATAGTGCTGCAGAGTCATTACCCAGAAGATTAATGTACTGCAGCATTACAGAGAGCCGGCCAGTGATGGGGGATCTGCTGCCGGGACTTTGTGCAAACACTGAAGTTCCTGAACGTTTACATGGAAAACTTTATAATGGATGATGATGATGACGAAGGGAGCGATAAACCGCAGGGAAGCAGGTGTAAAACCGCCACAAGCCTCTAATCCTGAGATTTGTGATCCATGGTCAGAGCTGCCGTGTCCTTAGTGTAGTCGGCCCTTCTGCTTGCTGTCAGTGAATGGGATTGTTCTATTAAACACCCAGAAGTTAAAAAACCCCTATAAACTGAACACTTCCCACAGCTGAGGGTTTGTGACAGTGCTCTGTGAGCGGCTACAATGTGTCCACGGCCTCTGAAGGATGGGACACATTGCAGCCATCTTACGTTTTGCTCGTTTCCTTGTGGTTTCTTTGGGCCGATCCTTCGCTGATTCTTACAGATTTATTCTTGGAGAGAATCAGTAATTATCACCCGGCTGTGGAGGATTTACTATTATTAATATTTTACTGTCCTCCTGGCCCCGCGGCCGCCCCAGCGATTCGTAGTTTATGGCTGTTCGGTGGAGTCCCCGGTCCGTCCACAATATTTACTGCTCTGATTCTTTATTATTCTGTTATTGTTACTTTGTATCTGTCTTAGAATTATTACATTATCATTATAGGATGGAAGTTCACATCCGATTCCTTACTATTAGGGCTGCTCAGTGGTTAAAAGCATGGTGGCTCACTGGTTAGCACTGTATTATAGAAAGGGCAGCATGTTAGATCAGTGGTTAGCACTGTACTACAGATAGGGCAGCATGGTGGCTCAGTGGTTAGCACTGTACTACAGATAGGGCAGCATGGTAGCTCAGTGGTTAGCACTGTACTATATATATATATATATATATATATATATATATATATATATATATATCGCAGCACGGTGGCTCAGTGGTTAGCACTGTACTATATAGGGCAGCACGGTGGCTCAGTGGTTAGCACTGTATTATAGAAAGAGCAGCATGTTAGCTCAGTGGTTAGCACTGTACTACAGATTGGGCAGCATGGTGGCTCAGTGGTTAGCACTCTACTATATATATATATATATATATATATATATATATATATATATATATAGGGCAGCACGGTGGCTCACTGGTTAGCACTGTACTATATAGGGCAGCACGGTGGCTCAGTGGTTAACACTGTATTATAGATAGGACAGCATGGTGGCTCAGTGGTTAGCACTGTACTATACATAGAGCAGCACGGTGGCTCAATTATTAGCACTTTACTATACATAGGGCAGCATGACGACTCAGTGCTTAGCATTGCGCTATTGTGACATGCAGAAGTAGTGCTTTTGCAGAGTGTGACATGCAGAAGTAGTGCTGGTGCTTTAAAAGCATCCAGCAACTAGAGAGGTTAACACAGTCACAGGAGAAGGGGAGTGTTTTAGCAGAGCCCCAGGGGGATTGTGGGGAAGTTGTTTACTGTCTGGCTGGAGCCGAAGAGAAAGGTGGTGTGTGTGTTCTGCATCTCACAGAAGCTCCCCTGCAAGTGAAAAGGATTCAAGTCAGGAGTGAAGCTAAGCACCGGTCAGGTAGAGTTCCTGAACTAGCAGTGCAGAGTATTGTCAGGCAGAAAGATAAGGACTGGAAGAAATGGTGTCTCCCTCAGCAAGCCCCCCCCCTCCTCCATCTCACTGTGCTGTAAAGAATGCTGTGTTCATTAATGTGCCTTTGCATTAGAGCTGTGCTGTCCTGTACTACTGGGAAGACTGTGAACTGCTGTGCTGCTAAGGAAACTGTACTGTTTGTCACTGGAGCCTGTTGCTCATAAGACTTAACTTGCACTCGCTGTGCGGCTTCTTATTAAATGCTACTGTTGTACCGTTTATGAGGACTCTTGTCAAGTGTGTCTGGTCAGCAAGTGAAACAACCTACGTGTCTGTGCCTGAGGGTCAGTACCCCTGTGTGCCTGAGAGAAGCTGCAGCACATGGTCTATGGTCACCCTGAGTAATGGTTCCCCCAGGATTCCAAAGAATTCATGTAACCTGTCTCGCCCCTATCTGAACCTAGTGGCGTGCGTGTAACATTGGTGGCCCATATGGGAAATTCTGAGCGGGAATTAGCGTGTAGAGGAAGAAGAGGAAAAGTGTCTAGAAAAACACAGCAGCACAGCACCTCAACTCAACTCAGCTACACCAGTTAAAGGGGACCAGCCCTAAGAAAAACTCACTAGCAGCAATGGATGTGGAAATACAAATGGACAGAATTAGTGAGCTGCTTCAGTCAACCTGTGAAGAATTGAGAACAGTAGCAGAACATGTAAAGATGTCAGAAGAACAGATTTCTAAAGCACGCACCCGCAGGCAACTGTTAGCTGCCATTAATGCAAAAATGGATGAGCTGGGGGAGAAAGAAGCTGAAGATGTCATGGGGACGTTCCTCCAGGAAATAACACAGTTTCTAGCCAGGTTGAAGTTGGAGGATGGAGGGGCAACACCAATTACCAAAAGCGGGAATCTCCATCCACAGACTGGACTACAGGAATTGAAAGAACAATTCAAAACCCTAACAACAGCCCTGCAGGAATCGACCAAAGCCTCTGAACGGGTGATAGACTCAGACAAGACCTTTAACCTGCTCGGGTTAGATAAATCAGGGAGACAGTCCTCTCTAACACCACAAATCACCATAAGGAAAGAATTCAAGATCCTGGGACAGATTAGAGAGTGTGAACAGAAGGAGATACTGTCTTATATGAACTTGTTGCACCAGATGGATGCAGGCTTGCAGAAAGGCTACCACCAGATGAGATCGTTGAGGGGGTGGTGAAAGCGATCAGCCCAGGACTGAACCTCCGTAATATGCTAGAAATGAAGAGTCAGTTGACCTTGCCACAGCTGAAGATGATTTTAAAAGGCACTATAAAGAAGAGAGTACTTCAGAATTGTTCCACCGACTCATTAACCTCTCACAGAAAAATAATGAATCACCCCAAAGTTTCTTGTTCAGAGCAATTGAACTGAAGAATAGACTGTTATTTGCATCCAGAGATGTAGAAGCGGAGGAGAAGTTTGATGCTGGACTAGTCCAGAAGAAGTTCTTAAGATCATTGGGAATGGGATTAGTCAGCAAAGATATCAAGTTGCTGCTGAAACAGTACCTAGAAGATCCTGGCATTCTGGATGAAGTCCTAATTGAAAAAATAAATGAGGCCGCTAGTTTGGAATCAGAGAGCGAACAGAAGTTAAAGAAAGGCTCTGCTCCTAAAATCACCAAAATGAGTCAGCTGAAGTTGGAGACCCCCGGTGGCCAGTCCGAAGATCATCATAGAGACCATCCAGTGCCATCACCGAGAGTGAACCTTAAATCACCAACAAAAGAGAGGACCGCCAGCGCTGACTGGGAGGAAGTAATAGGAGAACTGCGAGCCGAGTTGATTAAGGTGAAAAAGTTCGTTCCAGGCCACAACCTGTATCCCTCAGACCCAGGAGTGGGTTCCAGAACAGAAGATACCCGGCTTGTGAAGCGTGCCGTTCATCAAATCAGAGTACGGTGTGTGTCCACTGTCTAAGATGTGGTGAGGAAGGACATTATACCGAGGAATGACAATGGTCACGGTCGTTTGGGTTAAAAGACAGGAGGTTGCCAGTGCGGGGTGACTGGTAACCACGACATGGAGGAGGCCCCAGAAGCAAATCCAAATCTCACCAAACCCCAGAACGGCGCATGAGGTAAAACGGCTGCGTCACTACTATCCCCAAGTGTGTTCCAGTCTACAACAGCTGCAAGAAAGACAGGGGCATCAGTTACTTAATGCCCAGTGCGGAGGTGAAACGATGTACTCCTGGGAGGAGGATTCCTCGGTCAGTAAAGATAGCCTCATCAGCCTAATCGGTGAAAGGTGCTTTATACAGTGCCAGCTGGATGGACTCCTGGTAAAAGCACTGTGGGACACAGGAGCCCAAGCAAGTCTTTTAAATAAAGAATGGAGAAGGCGCTACCTGCCACATACCTGCCTTCGGTCGCTAAAAGAACTCTTAGGACCAGTGTAACTCCACGGCAAAGCCGTCAACCAGACCGGAATCCCTTTCATAGGCTGGGTGGAAGTGAGTTTCCAACTCAGGGCCACGAAGAACAGCAGCACCATTGAGCTTTTGGTACCTTTTATCGTGACCAGTGATCAGAACATGGCAGAGGATCCTATCCTGGGTTATAATGTAATCATTGAGGTCATCACGAAACACAAGTCAGGGACGCTGGTGGTGGATGCAATTGCCACATCGCTTGCCATACCCAATGCCGTGGCGGAAAATGTGATTCATAGAGTAAAGAAAGCACATAATACAATGGACCAAAAAGAAGTCAAGGTAGGCTGGCGCCCAACCATCATCCCTGCAAACCTAATGATGGGGGTTAGGTGTGGAGTACGGGTAGAACCGGGCAGAAAAGTCCAGAAAAGACTGTTCATGCCAAAAGACTCCTCAGAACTTCCGGAAGGCCTAGTTCTAGGTGACACTGTGCTTACGATTCCTACTGGTGGGTTTGCTCAAGTGACAGTACCGGTGATGAATACTACAAAACACGAAATTAGACTGGATCCAAAGACTGTGTTAGGTCACATCGAAACTGTTAACACGTTATATCCAGCCAGTGTGAGACCTGCCCAGGGGTCTACCGTGAATTCAGTCTCCCCACCAAGGAACAGGAGTTACCCAGGGGAAGAAATTGCACGACCCACCTCGGGGTCCTGGTATCCCCCAGTACCCATGGAACACTTATGTGCTGAAGATCTAGCGATAGCAAAACATGAGATGCTGAGAGAAGAGTGTCATTCCTTCTCTAAAGATGACTCTGATATAGGCTGTATCCCGTCGTTGCAGTTGAAAATCAATTTGAAAGACACGACCCCAGTAACCAGAAGTTACATTTCTGTGCCAAAACCATTACACCGTGAAGTGAAAGAATATTTACAAGATCTCATCAACAAAGGTTGGGTGCAAACGTCGAAGTCGTCTTATTCCTCTCCTATTGTCTGTGTTAGGAAGAAGGACGGTACGTTGAGACTCTGCTGCGATTACCGGGAACTAATCCGAAAGTCAGTACCTGATCGACACAAAATACCAAAGATCCAAGATATGTTGGATAGCCTATCAGGAAGCACCTTGTTCTCTGCCCTCGATCAGGGTAAGGCATACCATGAAGGGTTTGTTGAAGAGGCCAGTAGACCCTTGACAGCATTCATCACACCGTGGGGGTTATATGAGTGGATCCGCATACTGTTTGGGCTCAGTTCAGCTCCAGCAGCATTCCAGAGGAGCATGGAGACATATTTAGAAGGATTGAGGGACTATATCTGCCAGCCATACTTGGATGACAATGTGGTACACAGCAAAACCTTCCGGGAACATGTTGAACATATGAGGACCGTATTACAATGGTATCAACAACAATGGGTTACGTTGACCCCAAAGAAGTGTGAACTGTTCAAAAGACAAGTCCGATTTCTAGGGAAAATTGTGTCCAGAGAAGGATATACCATGGACGCAGCAGAAATCGCTCCGGTACTGGCCTTAAAAGACAAGCGGCCCTCTACAGTTGGGGAGTTGAGGCAGATATTAGGATTCCTCTCCTACTATCGTACTTACGTTCAGAACTTCTCCAGGATTAGAGAATATACCTCCTTTTGGGGGGGGGGGCGACAGAGACAGCAACACCCACGGAGAAAAATAATAACGCGGGTAGGACTTCGCTTAAAAGAAACAACGCCGTTTGGTCCCAACAGCCCATTCTCAGGACAGCAGACCACCAGGAGGTATTGGAAGAACTAGTAGACTATCTGGTAAAACCACCCATCTTGGGATATCTTGATTTCAAATTTACCATTTGTTCTTCATTGTGACGCTTCTCAAGTTGGACTGGGAGCTGCCCTGCATCAGCATCAAGATGGAAAAATCAGAGTCATCGGTTATGGTTCTATATTGTTGACAGACACCAAGAAGAATTACCATCTACATTCCGGAAAATTGGAGTTCCTGGCATTGAAATGGGCTATCTGTGAACGTTTTAGAGATTATCTCTACTACAGCAAAGAGTTTGAGGTATACACTGACAACAACTCTTTGACCTATGTCCTCACTACAGCCAAACTGAATGCAACGGGTCAGAGATGGGTCGCTGAACTAGCTGACTTCCTTTTCAGCATTAAGTACAGGCCAGGAAAATGCAATGCGGATGCTGACGGATTGTCAAGAATGCCAATAGAGCCTGAGGAGTTCATGCAAGAATGCTCGGAGGAAGTCAGTCTGGAAGCAATTGAGAGCACTACTCAAGCAGTACAATAATATCAAGAGGAAGACACACCATTGTGGTGTCCGTTGATGGTGGAAACCACCATGAAAGCGAGAGAACAAGATCACCCCCGGTCTATTCAACAACTACCAGAAGGGAAAATCTGTAGAGCACAATGGGAAGATCAGATAATTGGTAGAATACTACTTTATGTGGACCAAAATCGGTTTCCAAGTAAACGGGAGAGAGATAATGAGTCACCAGCAGCATCTGTTTTAACTAAAGAATGGACAAAGCCCTACCTCAGTGAAGACGGTATCCTGTATCGTAAAGGAGGACAAAACCGGCAGTTGGTACTACCCAGAGTATTCCATAGGCTGGTCTTCAAATAAATCCATGAAAACATGGGACACCTGGGAGTGGAAAGGACAGCTAACTTGATCTGTGAACGTTTCGTCTGGCCGTACATGCAAAGAGATATTGAGAGGTGTTTTACCAGGGAGTGTGGGTGTCTGAAAGATAAACATCCCAACACATCAACCCGGGCACGTATGGGCAACATCCAAACTATGTATCCGTTTGAGATGGTCTCAATAGACTTTCTACATCTCGAGATGTGCAAGAGTGGTTACGAATACATCTTGGTGGTGATGGGCCATTTTACTCGATTTGCTCAAGCATATGCCACCACCAATAAAGCGGGTTGAACAGAAGCAGAGAAGATCTTCAATGATTTTGCTTTGAGGTTTGTGTACCCTACGAGATTACACCACGACCAAGGAAGAGAATTTGAGAACCAGCTCTTTGCCAAGCTAGGAAAGTATTGTAGAATTCAGAGATCCCACACAACGCCTTATCACCCAGAGGGTAATGGACAAGTGGAACGTTTTAACCGGACATTATTTTCGATGTTGTGCACTTTAACAGCTGACGAGAAGAAAGACTGGAAGAGTTCTCTGTCAAAAGTGGTACATGCCTATAACTGTACAAAGAGCGATGCAACAGGTTACTCACCCTTTTTCCTATTGTATGGACGATCACCAAGACTGCCAATCGACATCATGCTCGATACTCCGGTGTCAGAGACTTACAGAGTGTATCCAGAGTACGTTCGGAAATGGAAGGAAAGGATGACAGAGGCATACAACGCAGTGTCCAAAGTGGTTACGCAAGGACAGAGCAAGAGTAAGGAGTACTATGATCGAAAATGTTATGGAGCAGAATTGGCACCGGGAAGCCGGGTGCTCGTCAAGAACGTACTTGAGAAAGGCGGTCCAGGAAAACTTCGTTCGTACTGGGAAGACAAGGTGTATGTGGTTGTAAGGAGGAAAGCTGATGACAGCCCAGTGTATGAAATCCGATTGGAAACGGGAGACAAGAAAACCAGAATAGTCCATGGGAATTTACTACTACCCTGGATTATCTCCCACCACAACAAGACTTCCCAGAAGTAGACCGACATCGTCCACGATCGACTAAGGGACCACCACAGACTGAAGTTCTGGAGATGGATAGTGAATAGTGATGAGCGAGCACTAAAATGCTCATGTACTCGTTGCTCGGGTCGAGCAAATTGGAATACTCAGGTGCTGGACCCGAGCAACGAGCCCAGTGTAAGTCTATGGGAAACTCGAGCATTTTTCAGGCGGCTCCCCCCGGCGGTCTGCAGAGGGCCTAAAAATTGCCCAAATCGATGGGAACAGTGCTCAAATGACATGGGGACAGCATGGGGAAGACCCCTGGAAGCATTTCTGACTCCCAGGTCACTGCTGTTAACAACGTTGTCAGAGTATTACGCCACTTTTACGGACTCACAATAAAACATACAAAAATGAAACCAAAATGGATTTTCCTGGGAAATATGTTAAGGACAGTGGCGTACCGCCAATGGCGGCAGACCACGCAACTGCTATGGGGCCCGTGAGCCGGGGGGGCCCATAGCACTCCAGGGGTGGACATTACGCCGCCGTTGCAGCTGCGTCGGGTCCCCACCATACAGCTGCACCAAGGGGCCCGCAAGATGCAGCTGCTCCCTGCACGCGGCGGTCAGTGAGCGATCCCTGCAGCTCCGCTGCTGTCAGGAGGAGAATAGCAGCAGAGCTGGAGGGTTCGTCCTCTGCTTCCTCCCTGACCCAGGCGCGCGCAGCTTGATGATGTCATCATGCAGCGTGCGCCTGGGTCAGGAAGAAAGCTCCTGGCAACCAGGAGGATGCTGCTGCAGGGGAGCGAGCTGAGGTAAGTTGTTGTTTTTTGGGTTTTTTTTTTTTACTGAAATGCTGGGGAGGGGAGGTGGGGGGAGAGCAATGGTGGGATGGTGGGGCTGGGGAGAGGAATGATGGGGCTGGTAAAAGCAATAATGGGGCTGATGGGACTGGGGAGAGAAATATTGGGACAGGGGAGAGGGCTGATGGGGCTGGGGAGAGCAATAATGGGGTTGATGGGGCTGGGGAGAGAAATAATGGGGTTGATGGGGTTGGGGAGAGGAATAATGGGGTTGATGGGGCTGGGGAGAGCAATAATGGGGCTGGGGAGAGGAGTGATGGGGCTTGGGATAGGAATAATGGGACTAATGGGGCTGGGAAGAGCAATAATGGGGCTCGGGAGAGGAATAATGGGGTTTATTGGGCTGAAGAGAGGAATAATGGGATAGTGGGGCTAGGGAGAGCAATGATGGGGCTGGGGAGAGGAATGATGGGGCTGGGGAGAGCAATGATGGGGATGATGGGGCTGGGGAGAGCAATGATGGGATGGTGGGGCTGGGTTGAGCAATAATGGGGCTGATGGGGCTGGGGAGGGGAATAATGGAGTTGATGGGGCTGGGGAGAGGAATGATGGGGCTGGGGAGAGCAATGATGGGGCTGGGGAGAGGAATGATGGGGCTGGGGAGAGCAATAATGGGGCTGATTGGGCTGGGAAGAGCAATAATAGGGCTGGGGAGAGGAATGATGGGGATGGGAAGAACAATAATGGGGCTGATAGGGCTGGGGAGAGCAATGATGGGGATGGTGGGGAAGGGGAGAGCAATGATGTGTTGCTGGGAGAGAGCAATGATGGGGGTGCTGGGAGCGAGCAATGATGGGGGTGCTGGGACAATCAATTGTGGGGGGCTGGGAGAGAGCAATTATGTGGGGCTGGGAGAGAGCAATGATGGAGGTGCTGGGACAGAGTAATGATGGGGGTGCTGAGAGGAAATGATAGAGGTGCAGGGAGAGCGCAATGATGGGGGTGCTGGGAGAGAGCAATGATGGGAGTGCTGGGAGAAGCAATGATGGAGGTGCTGGGACAGAGCAATGATGGGGGTGCTGGGACAGAGCAATGATGGGGGTGCTGGGACAGAGCAATGATGGGGGTGCTGGGACAGAGCAATGATGGGGGCTGGGAGAGAGCAATGATGGGGGTGGTGGGACAGAGCAATGATGCGGGTGCTGGGAGAGAGCAATGATGGGGGTGCTGGAAGAGAGCAACGATGAGAGTGCTGGGACAGAGCAATGACTGGGGGTGCTGGGACAGAGCAATGACGGGGGTGCTGGGAGAGAGCAATGATGGAGGTGGTGGGAGAGAGCAATGACGGGGGTGCTGAGAGAGAGCAATGATGGGGGTGCTGAGAGAGAGCAATGATGGGGGTGCTGGGAGAGAGCAATGACGGGGGTGCTGGGAGAGAGCAATGATGGGGATGCTGGGAGAGAGCAATGATGGGGGTGCTGAGAGAGAGCAATGATGGAGGTGGTGGGAGAGAGCAATGATGGGGGTGCTGGGAGAGAGCAATGACGGGGGTGCTGGGAGAGAGCAATTATGGGGGTTTCACTTTGCTTGTACTGTGAAGCCTTGTATGGTTTCCGTGTGCACATAGCCTTACAGTTAATTGGGGAGAGTCACAGAGACTGAATAATTTATATTATTGGCCGGTGCAGATTATAGTTAATGGGGGGCACAGTGCTGCTTATCACTTTATATTTTGATTACTAAGTGGCTAATAGTATATTAATGGGGGGGTACATATCTGTATTCGAGGACGCAGAGCGGGGGAGACACATGTATACATACAATATGTGACCTTGTTATTTTCTAGGCTGGAGATCATCGTGACAAGACGAGTCGTGGCTGGGAGATGTGGACATGAAGGTCTGACCAGATGGAGAAGAAGCAGCAGAAACCGACTCTGATCAGATGAGACGTCAGCGGTAAGTGCCTGGATGTAGATATTATTCTGTATCTGCGCTGTGTGACTTGGAGTGCTGTTATCTGTAAAATCCCTTAGGCCACATTCTCACATTTGTGTGAAATGTCCGTGTGCTGCCAAATCTTTTTATTGGATGGTCCACGGACTCGTAGAGTTTTATAGATCCATTCACACATCCATGAAAATCACGTATCTGAGAATGAGATCTAAGAGGGTCAGAGAATGTCCTGTTCTGATCCGATATTGAGGATTAGAATAGGACATGCTCAATGCAGGGCAGCACACCGACACTGCACACAGATGCAGGAATGTAGCCTTATTATGTATAGCACAGTCCCTTAGTATATAGTGTACTCACTTATTATGTATAGCGCCATCCTTAGTTATATAGTTTCCTCCCTTATTATGTACCATCCTCTCTAGCGACTCACAGTTGGGAGATCATACTGTGTTGGGGTCAGCATACTTTACCCTGGGAGTTGAGGTGGGGTACAGTAGGGTCATTATACTGTGCATGTGGAGGAATTCACCATGGGGGTTTCTTACTGTGTTTGGGGGTCCCTTTTATTGGCATCACACTTTATGGGGCAATGAAAGAGAGATCTAGGACGCCAGCAGGAGGAAAATTACTATGTAAAGGATGGAAAGTTGTGAGATCTGACCTTTGGTGACCCCGACAATTATAAAAAAAAAAATTTGGGGGGGGGGCCCAATTAGAGCTTCTGCTACGGGGCCCCATGATTCCTATGTACGCCCCTGGTTAAGGAACATTCTTTCCAGGGTAATGACTTGTATAGAAGGCAAAATAAATAACCAAAACCAAAAATACTCCTCTACACCTTGGGCTATGTTCACACGTTGCGTTTTTGATGCGTTTTTGCACTTTTGCATTGCTTTCAACCAAGACAAATGCATTCACCGGGAAATGTCATTTTAACATTATCTGGCCATGTGGTGTGTGACACATCATCAGACACATGCATACAGTGCTGAAAAGACATGGGAACAGCATGGGAAAGACCTCTGGAAGCATCTCTCACTTCCAGGTCACTGCCTAAAAGTGTGCCCATCATAAGTGATCCTTGGCGCATGCGAAGATGCCTCCCGCCATGCACCTGTCGTTGCAGACTTGCAACAATCACCATCCACGTCCTTGTCCCACTGCAGTGTTCAGTTGTCCCTACCCCATTCCTTGGAATGCAAGCGCAAGTATGCAGCCAGCCACCCACCCACCCACAGGCTGCAATACTATACTGTCAATTTTTTGACACCTGCTTGCATTTGAAATGTGGCCTTTTAGGCTCGTGGAGGCGGAAGCTTTAAACAACCTCATGCCGGCGGCGACCGGGTGTCCATACTCGGTCCCCAGCGCCACTATATTTCCCGGTTTCGCCTCTGCCTTCCACAAGCACGGGTCCCACAACATTACCCGTGTCCTCCCCAGTGCACTTACTGGGAAGGACCGCCTAACCACAAACACGTGGACAGGTGAATGTGGCCAGGGACGGTACGGAGCCAGTCCACAACTTTTTTTGCTGACAGTTGTATTTAGCTCGGTGAAAGGACTGGCATAGAGGGAAACCGTATCTACCCTGGGTGTCATTTCTCCCAGGAAGTCCTGTAAAGCTGCTTGCACTTAAAATGTGGCCTTTTAGGCTCGTGGAGGCGGAAGCTTTTCACAACCACATGCCTCATGCCTCATGTCCATACTCGGTCCCCAGCCGTCACTATTTCTCCCCGTGTTGTCGCAGTCTTCTACAAGCGCGGGTCCCTGAACATTACTGCTGGTACTTTTCTGTGGGAATTTGCTTGCCTAATACCAGCCTGGAATATTTCCTGTAAACTATGGTACAACGCCATGGTATTAGCACTGCCCCCAGTACCAATAGCGAAGCCAACCCCAATTTCCTTCTCAGGAATTTTATTTGGTAGACTGAGTGGCTGCCCAAATACATTAGTTTCTCACAAAGGAGCTGAAGATAGAGTGGCAGTAGGTGCAAGTTTCTCCAGCCTGTTAGATATCAGAGGGTGAACGGCAGCACATGGGATCAGTGGTTAGCACTGAAGCCATGCAGCGCTGGGATCCTGGGCTCAAATCCCAGCAAGGACAACATCTGCAAGGACTTTGTATGTTCTCCCCGTGTTTGCGTTTGTTTCCACCTCAGTAAAAAAGTAGCCATAGAGTGTCCGGGAACCTTCCCACACACTTTTCTTAGCCAGTACTGCTTCTCGGCAGGGTTGGACGGTCCCACCAGAGAATTCTCTGGTGTGCCTTGGCTTCTTCCTCAGGAGAGTTCATGATAGCGCTAACTTTGCAGCTGCTATGGGGCTCTTGAGCGGGTGAGAAAGGTAGGCCCTCAGAATCAAATCCTCTGGTGGGCCCAATGTTTTTCAATCTGAAACAGCTTCTCAGTGGGAGTTGTATTTCACCACAGCCATATTCTTTAGCTCGGTGAAAGGACTGGCATAGAGGGAAACTGTATCTACTCCGGCTGTCATTTCTCCGTCACCAGGTTCCGCCCATTGTCACACACGACCATGCCTGGCTGTATGTTCAGCGGTGAGAGCCACAGATCAGGCGGCTGTGTTACAGCTTTCAACAACTCTGCAGCGCTGGGTGGTTTGTCAATTAAGCATGTTATCTTCAGCACAGCCTGTTGCCGCTTTGCCAAGGCAGTGCTGCAGTGCTGTCAGCTTGTGACTGATGTGGTCATTTCGGAGATGGAGGAGGTGCAGAAGCTGAACAATGTGATTACATTGAAGTTAAATTGGTGAAGCTGTTTTTTATACTAAAGAAACAATATTTTACAACCTTATCTGGCAATGTGGTGTATGACACATCAGCAGACACATCCTGTTTTATTTATGATGGAGGGACTCTGAAAGTCATAAAGCCTATTTTTATAGGGACATCAAACGGCCCTTACTATTCTTAAAAGGCCAGCAGTCGGCCCTAGCTATTGTTAGAGAGCCATCCGCCGGCTATGCTTTGTTGTTCCTATTATTAACAAGTGGGTCTCCTATACTGTTATTGCGCATCCAGTGACTGCAAGGGCTGCCAAAAATTTGGACGCAACCCAATACCCCTTTGAAGAGACATAGAGGAGGGTCTCAGTAAAAACAAATGTTCCCATTATAAAGGAGCGGGTCTCCTATAGTGGTAATGCCCATGCTGTGACTGCAAGGGCTGCCAAAATTTTGGAAAAACCCCACTGAGAATTTAAAGACACACAGAGCAGGGCCACAGTAACGAGTACGACATGTTCCCATTAGAAGGGAGAGGGTCTGCTATACAGTTATAGGGTATGCAGTGAGTCCAACGGCTGACCAATTTTAGGAAAAACCCCACTAAGAATTTAAAGACACACAGAGCAGGGCCACAGTAATGACAAATTCCCATTAGAAAGGAGAGAGTCTCCCATAGTGTTGGCCTATGCAGTGAATGCAAGGGCTGGCAAAAATTTGGAGGCACTTCAATGCCCCTTGGAAGAGACGTGGAGGAGGGCCTCATAAAAAAATGTTCCCATTAGAAAGGAGCGGGCCTCCTATACTTGTAATGCCCATGCACTAAGTGTATGGGCTGACAAACATTTGCCCCTGGGAGGTATACATGAACATACTGTATCAAAAAAATTTTTTATGGGCATCATAAACACCCTTTAAAAAATGATATGGGTGTTGCATCACGGACCACGGTCACCCTGGTGATATGGTGTTGGAGGATGAGGAGACGGAGGAGGACAAGAGCAAATAGCCAAAATCAGGAAGTGTATACCCATGTGTGGGTGTGAAGAGGTGCATGGGAATACACCTCCCAAGAAAAGACACTGGATTGGAGTTTATGTTACGCTGCTATCATTCGGTGGTGTTGAGAAGTTTGGCCCAATCCAGCCCTTGTTCATTTTTATAAGAGTCAGCCTGTCAGCATTTTCAGTTGACAGGCGGATGCGCTTATCCGTTATAATTCCACCAGCGTTACTAAAAACCCGCTCTGATAAAACGCTGGCAGCAGGGCAGGCCAGGACCTCCAAAGCATAGAGAGCCAGTTCATTCCACGTATCCAGCTTGGATACCCAATAATTATAAGGCAGAGCGGAATCACGGAGGACGTTGGTACGGTCGGCAAGGTACTCCCTCTTTCCAAACTTTGCACTCCTTGTGAGAGTACCCCGCGCCTCAGGGCCTGTGCGATGAGAGGGTCTGAGAAAACTCTCCCAGAACTTTGACAGTGTTCCCCTGCCTCTGCTGGATTGAAGTTGTGTCTCCCTCGCCTGTACTCCTTGGTTGTCCAACGAACTGTGACCTCTGCCGCCAGCGTTTTCAGATGAGAATTTTTTTAATAGTTCCGCAACAAGGGCCTTCTGGTACTGCCCCATTTTTGTAGACCTGTCCGCCTCAGGAATAAGAGATATAAAGTTCTCCTTGTAGCGTGGGTCTAGAAGTGTCACCAACCAGTAATGGCTGTCACCCAAAATTTTGAGAACGCGAGGATCATGGGAAAGGCAGCGTAACATAAACTCAGCCATGCGTGCCAGACTACTAACAGGCAAGACTTCCATGTCCTCACCAAGAGGATGACTGACCATGCTCTCCTCCTCCTCCTCTCTGTCCTCTGGCCATCCACGCTGAACAGACAGTATGACAGCTGTGCAGGTAGTATCGTCTATAGTGCATGAAACTAGCTCCTGTCCTTCCTCCTCCTCCTCTTCCTCATTGTCACCCAATCCACGTTGGGATGAGATGAGATGAGGCTTGGCTGTATGTAATCACCCTGTATGGTTCCTTGCTCCATCTCATCGTGCTCTGCCTGCAATGCATCCTCTTTGTTTGTGAGCAGAGAGCGTTTCAGAAGACAGAGAAGCGGGATGGTGACGCTAATTATGGCGTCTTCGCCGCTCACCATCTTGGTGGAGTCCTCAAAGTTTTGGAGGATGGTACATATGTCTGACATCCATGTCCACTCCTGAGGTGTTACGTGTGGAATCTGAATTGAATACCGATGGCCTTGTTGATGCTGGTACTCAACAACTGCCCTCTTCTGCTCACAAATCCTTCCCAACATCTGCAGTGTAGAGTTCCAATGCGTGGGGACATCACACACCAATCTGTGAGCCGGAAGCTGCAAATGCTGCTGAAGCATGGCAAGGGCTGAAGCTGTAGCTGACTTTTTAAATGGGCACACAGGCGGCGTACTCTAACAAACAGATCCAGCAGCTCCGGGTAGGATTTGAGAAACCGCTGAACCATGAGGTTAAGCACATGGGCCAGGCATGGTACGTGTGTGAGCTCGCCTCGCCTCAGAGCTGCCACCAGGTTCCAGCCATTGTCACACACGACCATGCCTGGCTGTAGGTTCAGCGGTGTGAGACACAGATCTGCCTGCTCTTTCAGTGCTGTCCACAACTCTTCATCATTGTGCGGTTTTTCACCTAAGCATATTAGCTTCAGCACAGCCTGTTGCCGCTTGGCCGAGGCAGTGCTGCAGTGCTTCCAGCTTGTGACTGATGTGGTCATTTCGGAGATGGAGGCTGAAGAGGAGGAGGAGGCTGAGGAGGATGAGGTGCAGAAGCTGTAGACCGTGGGGACAACCCTGATTGACCTAGGGCCCGCAATCGTTGGCGTCGGGAGGACGTGTTCCATCCCAAGGTCCGACTGGGTCCCGGCTTCCACTATGTTAACCCAGTGTGCCGACAGTGAGATTTACCGTCCCTGCCCACAGGCACTTGTCCACGTGTCCGTGGTTAGGTGGACTTTACCGGTAACTGCGTTGTTGAGAGCACGGCTAATGTTTTGGGACACGTGCTTGTGTAATGCGGTGACGGCACACCGGAATAAATAGTGGCGGCTGGGGACCAAGTACCAAGGGACGGCTGCCGCCATCAGGTTGCGGAATGCTTCCGTCTCCACAAGCCTAAAAGGCAACATTTCGAGTGCAAGCAGTTGTGAAATGTGAGAATTTAGTAGTGTGGCCTGTGGGGCATTGGCTGCATATTTGCACTCGCATTCCAAGGACTGGGGTATGGACAACTGAACGCTGCGCTGGGACAAGGACATGGACATGCTTCCTGATGCTGCTACTTGAGAGTGTGCAACGACAGGTGCAGGGCAGGAGGCATCTTCGCATGCACCATGGACAGGGGATTGGCTTGCATGCACAACAGCGGAAGAAGCAATGGTGCCACCCGCAGACACTGTTCCTGGACCCTGGGGTTCGGCCCACAAAGTCAGGTGCTTTGCTGCCATGTGCCTGATCATGCTGGTGGTGGTCAGGCTGGTCGTTTTGCCACCCCTGCTGATAATGGCCTGGCAGGTGGTGCAAATGGCCTTTAAAAAACAACCAGACTCGGGAAGACCTAACCGTTGTACTGGCAACTTCCTTCGTGTTGGTGTTACGGGGAACGGTTACCTGCCTTCTGCCTGCGGCCACCACACTGCTTCTTCCTGCCTGTTGGGGTGCTCTGCCTCCCTCCCCCTGTGTGCTGCTGGCCTCGCTCTGCATGTCCTCCTGCCAGGTTCGGTCAGTTACTATATCGTCCACCACCTCATCTTCCACTTCCGCACCCTGGGTCCTCCTCCTGACTTTCTGGCAATTGTGTCTCATCACCGTCTACCACTTGTGACACTTTCCCACCGTCGCCTTCGTGTGACCGTGGCTGCTCAAATATTTGGGCATCGCTACATGTGATCTCCTCTTGCCCCGCTTCAACTGTACTGGGCGAGAGGCCCGGATCTATAAATGGAAAAGTGAACAGCTCTTCAGAGTGTCCAAGTGTGGGATCAGTTGTCTCCGGGCACTCGGCATGGTGGGAGGAAGGAGGATCAGGGTGAGGAATATGCGGTCCAGACTCACGGCTACTGAGACTTGACCGTGTAGAAGACAGGGTGGTGGTGGTGGCTAAGTGACTGGAAGCATTATCCGCTATCCAACCAACAACCTTTTGACACTGCTCTGGGTTCAATAGTGGTGTGCTACGGTCCCTAGAAATTGGGACAAGAAGGTCAGGCGAGAAGATGCGGGTGTTTGTTATGGCACAATTTCGGCTTGCCCACGGCCTTGTCCTCGGCATCTGCATGCACCATCACCATCACGTCCAGTTCCCCGTCCCTTGCCACGTGCCTTGCCCATTTTAAATGGAGGACAGTATCTTCCACGCTCACTACAAATGACTGAGTTTGGAGCGAACTTATATGTGATCCGTGTGACGGAGAAAACAGAGTTTTAAATACCTGGCCTGTAGGTAAGTAGTGTGAACAGCAAACTGCTGTGAATTGCTTCACTGACACACTGAAATTTTTTTTTAATGGAGGCCAGAAATGGCAGTATTTTCTGAAAACATATATGTGATCCGTGTGACGGAGAAAACAGAGTTTTAAATAGCTGGATTTCTAGCGCTGTAATATGGAAATGACCTGGCTGTATTCTGCAGTGCCAACAAGCAAAAATACTCACCGAGCTTGTCGAGCACCATGATGCTCGGGCGAGCACCGAGTAGTGGCGAGCGCATTCGCTCATCACTAATAGTGACCTTGAAAGTTTCGATAAAGAAGAGCACACCATCCTATTTCACGGGCCGGCAAGGAGAGGGATGTACCATCCTCAGGAGAGTGAACTAAGTCCCGAGGCTCCAGAGTTTGTACCAAGGAGTACAGATGAAGTCAAATTCAGATCTGATGATCGAACACCAGTCACTGGAGAGACCAATCGACACTCAGGAGGAGCGGAAATACCAGACCGTGCAGAAACAAGTGACTCAGGAGAAGTACAGGAACTTACAGAGGCAGCTCCAAGAGCATCTGAGGAAGCACGGGAAATGAGTGATGTGGAAGAAACTTCTGTGACTGAAGAACCCGTGGGCTCTAAGGAACAACCCACCAGGAGGATGTCGATTCGAGAAGTAAGGAGGCCTGTGATGGTGACGTATGAGACACTTGGTGAGCAGAGTCAAGTGCCAAGGAATGTCGACTGGAAACAAGTATCTCCGCCTTCGGACCAGGTAAGTCCACTTGAGTGATATTCACCACCGAGAGGCAGTATGGAAGATGTTTCCTACTGGAAAGTCTTGTTTTCATGCTTTGATTTTCCTTAAAAGACTTTGAAGAAACAAAGAACTGTTAAAGCATAGAGTGAGAGAGAGCTGGTTGAAGACGTACGAAAAGCTCCAGCTGAAGAGATGCTGATTGTTTTAATTGTGCTGTTTATTTCTTACAGGCATCCTGCAAGAAAAAGGTCATAAGATTAGGTTGTTATCAATGTTTATGAACGTTATAACAATTTCACAATGCCAATTTGTCTAAAAAGTTATCCATTTTTCACCACTGTCTCAGAATTGGTCAGATTGACCAATTAAGACAAATGTCGAGGACGACATTCAAAAACAAGGGAAGAGTGTGACATGCAGAAGTAGTGCTGTTGCAGAGTGTGACATGCAGAAGTAGCGCTGGTGTTTTAAAAGCATCCAGCAACTAGAGAGGTTAACACAGTCACAGGAGAAGGGGAGTGTTGTAGCAGAGCCCCAGGGTGATTGTGGGGAAGTTGTCGGCTGGAGCCGAAGAGAAAGGTGGTGTGTGTGTTCTGTATCTCACAGAAGCGCCCCTGCAAGTGAAAAGGATTCAAGTCAGGAGTGAAGCTAAGCACAGGTCAGGTAGAGTTCCTGAACTAACAGTGCAGAGTATTGTCAGGCATAAAGATAAGGACTGGAAGAAATGGTGTCACAGGGATCATCTCCCTCAGCAAACCCTTCCCCCTCCTCCATCTCACTGTGCTGTAAAGAATGCTGTGTTCATTAATGTGCCTTTGCATTAGAACTGTGCTGTCCTGTACTACTGGGAAGACTGTGAACTGCTGTGCTGCTAAGGAAACTGTACTGTTTGTCACTGGAGCCTGTTGCTCATAAGACTTAACTTGCACTGGCTGTGCGGCTTCTTATTAAATGCTACTGTTCTACCGTTTATGAGGACTCTTGCCAAGTGTGTCTGGTCAGCAAGTGAAACAACCTACGTGTCTGTGCCTGAGGGTCAATACCCCTGTGTGCCTGAGAGATGTAATGAGGAGGGGTGTTGACTAATGACATCAACACCCTATATAAGGTGTGCTTAATTATTAGGCAACTTCCTTTCCTTTGGCAAAATGGGTCAGAAGAGAGATTTGACGGGCTCTGAAAAGTCCAAAATGTGTGAGATGTCTTGCAGAGGGATGCAGCAGTCTTGAAATTTCCAAACTTTTGAAGCGTGATCACCAAACAATCAAGCGTTTCATGGCAAATAGCCAACAGGGTCGCAAGAAGCGTGTTGGCCCAAAAAGGCGCAAAATAACTGCCCATGAATTGAGGAAAATCAAGCATGAAGCTGCCAAGATGCCATTCGCCACCAGTTTTGCCATATTTCAGAGCTGCAACGTTACTGGAGTATCAAAAAGCACAAGGTGTGCGATACTCAGGGACATGGCCAAGGTAAGGAAGGCTGAAAAACCACCACCTATGAACAAGAAACATAAGATAAAACGTCAAGAATGGGTCAAGAAATATCTTAAGACTGATTTTTCAAAGGTTTTATGGACTGATGAAATGAGAGTGACTCTTGATGGGCCAGATGGATGGGCCAGAGGCTGGATCAGTAAAGGGCAGAGAGCTCCACTCCGACTCAGACGCCAGCAAGGTGGAGGTGGGGTACTGGTATGGGCTGGTATCATCAAAGGTGAACTTGTGGGACCTTTTCGGGTTGAGGATGGAGTGAAGCTCAACTCCCAGACCTACTGCCAGTTTCTGGAAGACAACTTCTTCAAGCAGTGGTACAGGAAGAAGTCGGTATCGTTCAAGAAAAACATGATTTTCATGCAGGACAATGCTCCATCACATGCATCCAACTACACCACAGCGTGGCTGGCCAGTAAAGGTCTAAAAGAAGAAAAAATAATGACATGGCCCCCTTGTTCACCTGATCTGAACCCCATAGAGAACCTGTGGTCCATCATAAAATGTGAGATCTACAGGGAGGGAAAACAGTACACCTCTGGGAGCAGTGTCTGGGAGGCTGTAGTGAGATCTACAGGGAGGGAAAACAGTACACCTCTCGGAACAGTGTCTGGGAGGCTGTGGTGGCTGCTGCACACAATATTGATGGAAAACAGATCAAGCAACTGACAGAATCTATGGATGGAGGCTGCTGAGTGTCATCATAAAGAAAGGGGGCTATAGTGATCACTAATTTTTTGGGTTTTGCATGTCAGAAATGTTTATTTCTAAATTTTGTGCACGGATATTGGTTTACCTGGTGAAAATAAACAAGTGAGATGGGATTATATTTGTTTTTTATTAAGTTGCCTAATAATTCGGGACAGTAATAGTTACCTGCACAAACAGATATCCTCCTAAGATAGCCAAATCTAAAAAAAAAAACACTCCAACTTCCAAAAATATTAAGCTTGGATATTTATGAGTCTTTTGGGTTGATTGAGAACATAGTTGTTGATCAATAATAAAAATAATCCTCTAAAATACAACTTGCCTAATAATTCTGCACACAGTGTATATAGAGTAGCACGGTGGCTCAGTGGTTAGCACTGTATTACAGATAGGGCAGCATAGTGGCCCAGTGGTTAGCACTGTGCTATATATATATATAGGGCAGCATAGTGGCTCAGTGGTTAGCACTATTGCTTTGTAGCACTGGAGTCCTGAGTTCAAATCCCAAGAAGAACCCCATCTGCAAGGAGTTTGTATGTTCTCTCCTATTAACATGGGTTTCCTCCCAAAGACATACTGATAGGGAATTTATACTGTGTAGATAATGATAATGTCTATAAACCGCTGCAGTATTGTTGGCACTATATAAAGGAGCAAAATGAATATTCTCTATAGTTACTTTGTATCTTGTATTGTTTTGGGGTTCAGCTTTCTGATATCTGTAGTTACTTTGTATATCTCATCACTTTAGTACAGGAGTTCATGTGTTCCCTTATCTGTAGTCATTGTCTATCGTATAGTATTGGGGTTCACATGTTTACTGTTAGTTTCTTTGTATCTGTCGTATCATTTTAGTATTAGGGAATGTGCACACAGTCAGGAGCCGTGTTATGCAGCGTTAAACCCGCAGCGCCGAATGTGACAGCAGTGGATGGATTTGTAGAAATCCCATGTCCTCTATGCGTCTGCAGATCACCCGCAGAAACTGACATGCGGCGCATCTTTCCAGACCGCAGCGTGTCAATTTCTCCCGCAGGTCCGAATGCCGGCTTTCCCCGTAGACCTAACCTCTATGAGGATAGTCCGCAGGTGAAAAAAAAAATGGCGCCACTCATTTGCATAAAATGAGCAGAAGCCGCCGGCGGCGCCTATTCCACTGTGTTGGGGCTGCAGGCAGTGAGCACATACCCTTGGGGTTCACCTCCTTTTGGGCACATTGTGTAATTTTCTGGATGTAAGAACACCCATTGTGGATATCATGGAGACCCCATCACTTCCCTGAGTCTTACGGCACGTCCTTACATTACTTTGTATCCCCCCATAAATGATCTGAGTTTTATAGTGGCTCTGGAGCCCACAGCATGGTGCAATGATCAGATGTATATGTTGTGGTCGGTGAAGACTTATTATCATGATTGACACCGGATACTTCCATCGTCATGAATGCCACCAGGATCATCGGGGATCGGGGTAACAACTCTATAACTTTCAGAGTTTCCGCTCATGTGGATTTTCTTTACAATAATTGAATGATAAAACCTGAACAACGTTACATGAAGTTCCAGTGAGAAGTTTTCCACCCGACCACTAGAGGGAGTCAGTGAGTCCTTTAGTGGGAGGACAGTGACTTTCTCTGCTCCGGTGACCCCTGACCCCTACACCAGGGATTACAGTGACAGATTCAGGTGGAAACTTCCATGGCATTTTCCATGTGTAAAGTTATAAAAAAAAATGTAGAAAAATCCTCAGTGAGTCAGAACTGCACAAATAAACAGTTCATGATGTGCCAGACGGAACCACATCCTGCAGCCGCCGCAACGTCTCCGTGTTTTCACAAGTGTTTTTTGTCTTGAAGTGTAAACACAGCAAATATGTATCCGGAGAGCGCGAGCGCATACACGTGGCGTAGAGGAGACGCTGCGGCCACAGATCCTGCGGTGACATCCAATGTATCACTACTCCCATCATCCCTGACCCCGGAGATCACAATCTAATCTATCACCCAATGTATCACTACTCCCATCATCCCCGACCCGAGGAGCTCACAATCTAATCTATCACCCAATGTATCACTACTCCCATCATCCCTGACCCCGGAGCTCACAATCCAATCTATCACCCAATGTATCACTACTCCCATCATCCCTGACCCGAGGAGCTCACAATCCATTCTCCTAACACACAGTGTATCACTACTCCCATCATCCCTGACCCAAGGAGCTCACAATCCATTCTCCTATCACACAGTGTATCACTACTCCCATCATCCCTGACCCGAGGAGCTCACAATCCAATCTCCTATCACCCAATGTATCACTACTCCCATCATCCCTGACCCCGGAGCTCACAATCTAATCTATCACCCAATGTATCACTACTCCCATCATCCCCGACCCGAGGAGCTCACAATCCATTCTCCTATCACACAGTATATCAATACTCCCATCATCCCTGACCCGAGGAGCTCACAATCCAATCTCCTATATCCCAATGTATCACTACTCCCATCATCCCTGACCCGAGGAGCTCACAATCCATTCTCCTAACACACAGTGTATCACTACTCCCATCATCCCTGACCCAAGGAGCTCACAATCCATTCTCCTATCACACAGTGTATCACTACTCCCATCATCCCTGACCCGAGGAGCTCACAATCCAATCTCCTATCACCCAATGTATCACTACTCCCATCATCCCTGACCCCGGAGCTCACAATCTAATCTATCACCCAATGTATCACTACTCCCATCATCCCCGACCCGAGGAGCTCACAATCCATTCTCCTATCACACAGTATATCAATACTCCCATCATCCCTGACCCGAGGAGCTCACAATCCAATCTCCTATATCCCAATGTATCACTACTCCTATAATCCTCGACCCCGGAGCTCACAATCTAATCTCCTATCACACAGTGTATCACTACTCCCATCATCCCTGACCCCAGAGCTCACAATCCATTCTCCTATCACACAGTGTATCACTACTCCCATCATCCCTGACCCCAAAGCTCACAATCTAATCTCCTATCACCCAATGTATCACTACTCCCATCATCCCTGACCCCGGAGCTCACAATCTAATCTCCTATCACCCAATGTATCACTACTCCCATCATCCCCGTCCCGAGGAGCTCACAATCCATTCTCCTATCACCCAATGTATCACTACTCCCATCATCCCTGACCCGAGGAGCTCACAATCCATGCCCCTATCACACAGTGTATCACTACTCCCATCATCCCTGACCCGAGGAGCTCACAATCCTTGCCCCTATCACACAGTGTATTACTACTCCCATCATCCCTGACCCCGGAGCTCACAATCTAATCTGTCACCCAATGTATCACTACTCCTATAATCCCCGACCCGAGGAGCTCACAATCCATTCTCCTAACACACAGTGTATCACTACTCCCATCATCCCTGACCCAAGGAGCTCACAATCCATTCTCCTATCACACAGTGTATCACTACTCCCATCATCCCTGACCCGAGGAGCTCACAATCCATTCTCCTATCACACAGTGTATCACTACTCCCATCATCCCCGACCCGAGGAGCTCACAATCCATTCTCCTAACACACAGTGTATCACTACTCCCATCATCCCTGACCCCGGAGCTCACAATCCATTCTCCTATCACACAGTGTATCACTACTCCCATCATCCCTGACCCGAGGAGCTCACAATCCAATCTCCTATCACCCAATGTATCACTACTCACATCATCCCCGACCTCCGGAGCTCACGCTCTAGTTATCACACCTGACATCACCCCCAACCCTGGGAGCTCACAATCTAATCTCCTGTCACTACTCCCGTCATCCCTGACATCTCGGTCTCCCTCATAGCTATGCCTCAGCCTGTACTTCTCTCTTGGAGGTGGTCTCTCTGCTCTCCCCGAGTCCTGCAGTCATCCACCTGGGCCATTTATTTCAAATTAATAGGATCTGACTGCAGTACCACACACGACCAGTAGATAAGGGGGCGCTAGTTTTGGAAGAAAGCAGTCATATCCCACCAAGGACAACATCTGCAAGGAATGTGTATGTTCTCGTGGGTTTCCTCCAGGTTTTCCGGTTTCCTCCCACACTCCAAGGACATACTGATAGGGAATCTAGATTGTGAGCCCCAATGGGGACAGCGATGATAATGTCTGTAAAGTGCTGAGGAATTAATGGCGCTATATAAGTGAGTAAAATAAATAAATATTTCTCTAGTCCTGGATACCCTAAGGTTCACGTCCAAACATTTTGCATCTAAAAGCCCAATGAATTGAATTGTCCATGGAGGCAGAGTTTTAACTGTTTGTTTATCCGCTACCACCGGAACCTGCTCATATAATCACTGAAAAGTGACCTGACAAATCCATGTGTGGCAGCGGCTGCGGCCTCGTCTGTTGGGGTCTTACACTGAGGCCTCGTCCTTTGGGGGTCTCTCGCTGAGGTCTCGTCTGTTGGGGTCTCACGCTGCAGCCTCGTCGATGTGTGCTCACAAAAAATCCTCTGTGCTGCTGGGGTTCTGCTCTTCTCTCTGTATGTAACTCAGTCTGAGAGATCCCACAGGATCAAACACTCCTTACCTTAAATACTCAGTCACTCCCCAGCACTACAATGTACCTTGTAGGCAGAACAATATTGTTGGCACCCTCCTTTGGTTGTACACCCTTTGGAATAAATAACTGCAAACATCTTTGAACCTCCACCATATCTGACTGTAGGTAATGTGTTCTTTTCTTTGTAACAAAGAAAATGACGGCACTTCCACTACAAAAACTAGGTGTGAACAGGTGCTTACTAAGAGCAGCTACCTCCATATATAATGAACAAATAAAGTAGCACACTGTAACACTGAGTATATAGATATGAAATATGAAATATGAATAGCATAACTGCTGTAAAAAATAGAAATAAATGAAAATTTTTTTGAAAATTTTTTTTAGCGCATGAAATATGAAGTATGGAAAATGAATAGCATTACTGCTGTAAATAAATGAGAAATCTTAGTGCATAAATTTGAAAAATTTTTCATTTATTTCTATTTTTTACAGCAGTTATGCTATTCATATTTCATATTTCATATCTATATACTCAGTGTTACAGTGTGCTACTTTATTTGTTCATTATATATGGAGGTAGCTGCTCTTAGTAAGCACCTGTTCACACCTAGTTTTTGTAGTGGAAGTGCCGTCATTTTCTTTGTTACTAGATTTAGCGTTGACTGAGCACTCCACCCCCACCCCCATGCCGCAGGTGGTTTTAAATGCATCAGGATCTGTCTTTCCCACACATAAGCAGACGGAGGTCTCTTAGAGAGGTATTCACATTGGTAGGTCCTGACATCGAGAAACGCCTTACCGCGGCTGTCAGGTACACATGAATTGGCCAATTTATGCGCTAAGATTTCTCATTTATTTACAGCAGTAATGCTATTCATTTTCCATACTTCATATTTCATGCGCTAAAAAAAATTTTCAAAAAAAATTGTTCATTTATTTCTATTTTTTACAGCAGTTATGTTATTCATATTTCATATTTCATATCTATATACTCAGTGTTACAGTGTGCTACTTTATTTGTTCATTCTTTTCTTTGTAGACCTCATTCCATTTTCGGTAAACAGTAGAATGATGTGCTTTACCAAAAAGCTCTATCTTGGTCTCATCTATCCACAAGACGCTTTCCCAAAAGGATTTTGGCTACTCATGTACATTTTGGCAAACTGCAGTCTAGCTTTTTAATGTCTGTGTCAGCAGTGGGGTCGTCCTGGGTCTCCTGCCATAGCGTTTCATTTCATTCACGTGTGGACGTAGTTCTCCCTGACACTGATGCACCCTGAGCCTGCAGGACAGCTTGGATTTCTTTGGAAGTTGATTGGGGCTTATCCACTATCCCGACTATCCTGCGTTGCAACCTTTCATCAATGTTTCTCTGCCTTCCACGTCCAGGGAGATTAGCTGCAGTGCCATGGGTTGTAAATTTCTTGATTATGATGCGTACCGTGGACAAAGGAACATCAAGATCTCTGGAGATGGACTTGTAACCTTGAGATTGTTGATATTGTTCAACAATTTCGGTTCTTAAGCCCTCAGACAGTTCTCTTCTCCTCTTTCTGTTCTCCATGCTTAGTGTGGCACACACAGACACACAATGCAAAGATTGAGGCAACCTCTCCCCTTTTTATCTGGGTTCGGGTGTGATTTCCATATTGCCCGCGTCTGTTACTTGCCACAGGTGAGTGTGAACGAGCATCACATGCTGGAAACAAAGTTCTATTCCCACAATTTTGGAAAGGTGCCAACAATTTTGTCCGGCCAATTTTTGGTGTTTTGTGTGAAATTACGTTTAAGTTGCCTTTTTTCTGTCTCTTTGTGTTGTTCCAATACACACAAAGGAAATAAACCTGTGTATAACAAAACATGTGTAAGTGCAATAATTTTCTGGGAGAAATACTTAATTCTGTGGAACAATTTCAAGGGTGCCAACACTTTCAGCCATGACTGTAACTCTCTATGACTTGCCACAAGATCTAGGCACTCTTCTCCTGAAATACTCTGCGCTGCTCCGTGTAGCATATAACTCTCTGTGACCTCCCACAAGATCAGCGCACTCCTCTCCTTGAACACTCTTCCCCCGGTGCGGCCATTGTGAGAGCGCCGCTGCTCGCTGTCTTGTGTTGTAGCAGCATTTGCCAGTGATCGCCACGTGCAGACTGACAGTCGCACATCTACACCGCGGTAATGATTAGCGGTTTTCTATAATTCCGCAGCCATCAGTAGCTGAAAACACGTGCGGCCGGAGATGAAAGCCATAATCTTACCTCCTCCTAATAGAAACACGAGCGCAAGAGCCAAAATAAGTGTTTTCTCCTCCGTCGCCGCGTAAAGCGCAATTTCTGCAGTCAGCTCCGTACAGCAGATTGGTAGGAGACGGGCGGCCGGGATTCGGCTTTTAACCCGATCACAATAGAGTAAAGTGCTGCTATCACAAAGGGAGAGAAGAAAGCGCCGCTCCGCGTACGGCCATTGTTACGTGTTTGTGTGCGGAGGGAACGCGGACAAAAGGCGGCAGGCGGAGCCGCTGTTCTGCGCCGCCGAAAACACCATTTATGTAATCATAGGTAATCTGCTGCTGGAGGACGGGGGCAGAAATCATCCCCCGCTGCAAAGAAAAGCCAAAATCAGATCCCGAGACGCCTCCGATAACGACCGCGCCACTTCTCAGCATCACACAATTGTCACACGGCCAGAGCCGAAATCAGCAGCATCTTACTACATGACTTTGTGCTGCCATTCCCCAACATTATCACGATGCTTGCTGTCAGTGAATGAGGACATCCTGAAACCAAGTGACTGTCTCACAGCTGAGGGTCTGTTACATTGTTACACAGTCTAGACAGTGAGCAGTATGTGTTGGGTAGTAGGTTGAGCGTGAAGGACTTCTGGAAGCAGAAATCCTGTCCTGATAGTTTATTATTATCATCATCATCATTTATTTTAGAGAAACATTGATTCCCAGCTGCTGCACATGAAAAAAGAAGTTTACATACAAAACTCAGATTTACATTACAATGTATCAGCGCAGGTCCTGATAGGTTGTTACAATGTATCAGCACAGATCCTGATAGTTCGGTACAATGTATCAGCGCAGGTCCTGATAGTTTGGTACAATGTATCAGCGCAGGTCCTGATAGTTTGGTACAATGTATCAGCGCAGGTCCTGATAGTTTGGTACAATGTATCAGCGCAGGTCCTGATAGTTTGGTACAATGTATCAGCGCAGGTCCTGATAGTTTGGTACAATGTATCAGCGCAGGTCCTGATAGTTTGGTACAATGTATCAGCGCAGGTCCTGATAGTTTGGTACAATGTATCAGCGCAGGTCCTGATAGTTTGGTACAATGTATCAGCGCAGGTCCTGATAGTTTGGTACAATGTATCAGCGCAGGTCCTGATAGTTTGGTACAATGTATCAGCGCAGGTCCTGATAGTTTGGTACAATGTATCAGCGCAGGTCCTGATAGTTTGGTACAATGTATCAGCGCAGGTCCTGATAGTTTGGTACAATGTATCAGCGCAGGTCCTGATAGTTTGGTACAATGTATCAGCGCAGGTCCTGATAGTTTGGTACAATGTATCAGCGCAGGTCCTGGTAATTTGGTACAATGTATCAGTGCAGGTATTAATCTGGAGTCCATGCTCATAGAGGATTCTCTAGACTGGATACAATTGTAACAAAACTTCAGATGTGAGCAGTTTTAGAAGTGTAGAGGTGACTTCTTGCTTTTCCTTAGTCTCTAAAGTTAAAGCGCACCTGTCAACAGGATTGTGCTCAGTAAACCACACACACTGTCAGGTGGGCGACATTACACTGATTAATATGATACCTTGGTTGATGAAATCCGTCCTGTGGTTCTTGTGTAATCTTTACGTTCAGTTTGGAGATAATGATATGCTCGTGCTCCGGCGCGGCCTGTGTCTGTATCTAGTGCTCTGGGGCAGCCTGCGGGGGGCACTCTATCTGGTGCTCTGCTTTCTTATTCATCTGAATGCTGTTGTGACAGCTCCCTGATCCTTCACTCACCTGCCTCCTTTGTTACCTAGCTCCGCACTACTAGATGTATTATGTAACATAGGAGGCAGGTCAGTGACCGATTAGTGAGCTGTCATAAGAGCATACAGATGAATATGTAAGCAGAGCACCAGATAGAGCGCCCCCCACAGGCCGCCCCGAAGCATGAGCATATCATTATCTCCAAACTGAAAGTAAAGATTACACAAGAACCACAGGACGGATTTCATCAACCAAGGTATCATATTAATCAGTGCAATGTCGCCCACCTGACAGTGTATGTGGTTGCTGAGCACAATCCTGCTGACAGGTGTGCTTTAAGCTGCAGTGTAAAGCAGGGTGGACAAAGCATTTGTTTGAGCCTTTGATTAGACTTATGAAAGGCAGTGAAGGGACGGCTCCGCACCCTTGAGATGTCGCCATATCTGTGTCCTCTTTGTGGATTTTAAAGCACTAGGATGAAATAAAGAACAGACCTTCAGCCGGAGTGCGGTTTCATTTCAAGACTCCAAATCACCTGCAGCGGGAGTCACTGGTCAGAGCCACGTCCTGCTGTCCTGAGGCTGCAGTATAAAGCATGGAGGAGGATTGTCCCTTTTATTCTTTTATCCATTATGGATGATCCAGCGTCATCCGGGGTGGAGGGGTTTATTGTGTGTAAATCTGCCCCACTCCCTTACCCCCGTCACCCACGTGACTTCTGCCTATGGTTTCCCATAATTCCCCTGGGCTGGTGCTGTTGTCAGATCCTACACATCCCTCGGTTCTTGCTCGGTCTGGATCCGCTCTGCTACTTTCCAGGGTATTTTCGGAAACTCCGCAGGAGAAAGTAACATTGCTGAGGCGGCAAATGCAGGAGCTCGTTAGACGCGGCCGCCGTCTCTGCAATCAGGTGACGTCGTTAGTGAGTGATTGATACCTGGCCGCGTTACTCACAATTAACCTTCACGTTCATTAGCCGCTCTCCGCCATGCGCGCGTTTAATCTTCATATCTTTACTGAAATGAGTTTCCAGGAGCCGCGATCACCTCAAGAAAAGCGGCGGAAAAGCCAAGACAAAGAAAGAAACGCTCTGCACGTGAGCTGCATACTGGAAACGGCGCCCCTCCCCCATCGTCACCGCCATTATATATTGCTGCAGTCCTGTTCTATTAATCAGAAATAAGGTCAGAATAACATCTGACACCCCAGACCCCCGACCACACGTGACGTCAGCGCAAAGCAAACCCCCCACTGCGAAGCACCACAAAGCCCCTTCCCTAACCTCGGCCCGTGCTGCGCAACACAGAAATATACTCTAGTGCGCCCCTTAGTGTTCCCACAAAGGACAAGACCACTACCATGGCCCCCACAGTCCCCCATACTGTATGAACATCCTATAGTGGCCCCCACAGTCCCCTATACTGTATGAACATCCTATAGTGGCCCCCACAGTCCCCTATACTGTATGAACATCCTATAGTGGCCCCCACAGTCCCCTATACTGTATGAACATCCTATAGTGGCCCCCACAGTCCCCCCCATACTGTATGAACATCCTATAGTGGCCCCCACAGTCCCCTATACTGTATGAACATCCTATAGTGGCCCCCACAGTCCCCCCCCATACTGCATGAACATCCTATAGTGGTCCCCACAGTCCCCCATACTGTATGAACATCCTATAGTGGCCCCGACAGTCCCCCCCCCCCCATACTGCATGAACATCCTATAGTGGCCCCCACAGTCCCCCATACTATATGAACATCCTATAGTGGCCCCCACAGCCCCCCCCATACTGTATGAACATTCTATAGTGACCCCCACAGTCCCCCCCCCATACTGTATGAACATTCTATAGTGGCTTCCACAGTCCCCCCCCATACTGTATGAACATACTATAGTGGCCCTCACAGTCCCCCATATTGAATGCTTGCCCAATAGCGGCCCCCACAGCACAGTCCCCCATACTGTATGACTGCCCCATAGTGGCCTCCACAGTCCCCCCATACTGTATAACTGCGCCATAGTGGCCCCCACAGTCCCCCCATACTATATGACTACCCCATAGTGGCCTCCACAGTCCCCCCATGCTATATGACTGCCCCATAGTGACATCCACAGTCCCCTAATACTGCATGACTGCCCCATAGTGACCTCAACAGTCCCCCAGTAGTGTATGACTGACCCATAGTGACCTCCACAGTCCCCCAATACTGTATGACTGCCCCATAGTGACCTCCACAGTCCCCCAATACTGTATGACTGCCCCATAGTGGCCTCCACAGTCCCCCAATACTGTATGACTGCCTCATAGTGACCTCCACAGTCCCCCAGTACTGTATGACTGCCCCATAGTGACCTCCACAGTCCCCCCCCCTACTGCATGACTGCCCCATAGTGGCCACCACAGTCCCCCCATATTGTATGACTGCCCCATAGTGGCCACCATAGTCCCCCCCGTACTATATGAATGCCCCATAGTGGCCTCCACAGTCACCCCATAATGTATGACTGCCCCATAGTGGCCCCCACAGTCTCCCCCGTACTATATGAATGCCCCATAGTGGCCCCCACAGTCGCCCCATACTGTATGACTGCCCCATAGTAGCCCCCACATTCCCCCCCTGTACTGCATAACTACCCCATAGTGGCCCCAACAGTCCGCCCGTCCCCACGTAGTGTATGACTGCCTCATAGTCATAATTGGCCCCACAGTCCCCCCCCCTTACTGTATGACTGCTCTATAATGGCCCCCACAGTCCCCCCATACTGTATGACTGCTCCATACTGGCCCTCACAGTCCCCCCATACTGTGTGACTGCTTCATAGTGGCCCCCAGGATGGCAGGACCACTGCCCAAAGTATGTGATTGCCTCACTGGATACAGCTGCTCGGATGCTGTACAGCAGTATTACTCCTGGTACAGGTGCTCGGATGCTGTATAGCGGTATTACTGCTGGTACAGGTGCTTGGATACTGTATAGCAGTATTACTCCTGGTACAGGTGCTCGGATGCTGTATAGCAGTATTACTCCTGGTACAGGTGCTCGGATGCTGTATAGCGGTATTACTGCTGGTACAGGTGCTCGGATGCTGTATAGCAGTATTACTCCTGGTACAGGTGCTCGGATGCTGTATAGCAGTATTACTCCTGGTACAGGTGCTCGGATGCTGTATAGCAGTATTACTCCTGGTACAGGTGCTCGGATGCTGTATAGCAGTATTAATCCTGGTACAGGTGCTCGGATGCTGTATAGCAGTATTACTGCTGGTACAGGTGCTCGGATGCAGTATAGCGGTATTATTCCTGGTACAGGTGCTCGGATGCTGTATAGCAGTATTACTCCTGGTACAGGTGCTCGGATGCTGTATAGCAGTATTACTCCTGGTACAGGTGCTCGGATGCTGTATAGCAGTATTAATCCTGGTACAGGTGCTCGGATGCTGTATAGCAGTATTACTCCTGGTACAGGTGCTCGGATGCTGTATAGCAGTATTACACCTGGTACAGGTGCTCGGATGCTGTATAGCAGTATTACTCCTGGTACAGGTGCTCGGATGCTGTATAGCAGTATTACACCTGGTACAGGTGCTCGGATGCTGTATAGCAGTATTACTCCTGGTACAGCTGCTCGGATGCTGTATAGCAGTATTACTCCTGGTACAGGTGCTCGGATGCTGTATAGCGGTATTACTCCTGGTACAGGTGCTCGGATGCTGTATAGCAGTATTACTCCTGGTACAGGGGCTTGGATGCTGTATAGCAGTATTACTCCTGGTACAGCTGCTCGGATGCTGTATAGCAGTATCACTCCTGGTACAGGTGCTCGGATGCTATATAGCAGTATTACTCCTGGTACAGGTGCTTGGATGCTGTATAGCAGTATCATTCCTGGTACAGGTGCTCGGATGCTGTATAGCGGTATCACTTCTGGTACAGGTGCTCGGATGCTGTATAGTGGTATCACTTCTGGTACAGGTGCTCGGATGCTGTATAGCGGTATCACTCCTGGTACAGGTGCTCGGATGCTGTATAGCGGTATCACTCCTGGTACAGGTGCTCGGATGCTGTATAGCGGTATCACTCCTGGTACAGGTGCTCGGATGCTGTATAGCGGTATCACTCCTGGTACAGGTGCTCGGATGCTGTATAGCGGTATTATTCCTGGTACAGGTGCTCGGATGCTGTATAGCAGTATCACTCCTGGTACAGGTGCTCGGATGCTGTATAGCAGTATCATTCCTGGTACAGGTGCTCGGATGCTGTATAGCAGTATTACTCCTGGTACAGGTGCTCGGATGCTGTATAGCAGTATTACTCCTGGTACAGGTGCTCGGATGCTGTATAGCAGTATTACTCCTGGTACAGGTGCTCGGATGCTGTATAGCAGTATTACTCCTGGTACAGGTGCTCGGATGCTGTATAGCAGTATTACTCCTGGTACAGGTGCTCGGATGCTGTATAGCAGTATTACTGCTGGTACAGGTGCTCGGATGCTGTATAGCGGTATTACTCCTGGTAAAGTCGCTCTGATGCTGTATAGCGGTATTACTCCTGGTACAGGTGCTCGGATGCTGTATAGCGGTATTACTCCTGGTAAAGTCGCTCGGATGCTGTATATCGGTATTACTCCTGGTACTGGCGCTCAGGTGCTGTATAGCAGTATAACTCCTGGTACAGGTGCTCAGGTGCTGTATAGCGGTATTACTCCTGGTACAGGTGCTCAGGTGCTGTATAGCGGTATTACTCCTGGTACAGGTGCTCACTCGGATGCTGTATAGCGGTATTACTCCTGGTACAGGTGCTCGGATGCTGTATAGCGGTATTACTCCTGGTACAGGTGCTCGGATGCTGTATAGCGGTATTACTCCTGGTACAGGTGCTCAGGTGCTGTATAGCGGTATTACTCCTGGTACAGGTGCTCGGATGCTGTATAGCAGTATTACTCCTGGTACAGGTGCTCGGATGCTGTATAGCGGTATTACTCCTGGTACAGGTGCTCGGATGCTGAACAGCAGTATTACTCCTGGTACAGGTGCTCGGATGCTGTATAGCGGTATTACTCCTGGTACAGGTGTTCGGATGCTGTATAGCGGTATTACTCCTGGTACAGGTGCTCGGATGCTGTATAGCAGTATTACTCCTGGTACAGGTGCTCAGGTGCTGTATAGCGGTATGACTCCTGGTACAGGTGCTCGGATGCTGTATAGCAGTATTACTCCTGGTACAGGTGCTCAGGTGCTGTATAGCAGTATTACTCCTGGTACAGGTGCTCAGATGCTATATAGCGGTATCACTCCTGGTACAGGTGCTCGGATGCTGTATAGCGGTATTACTCCTGGTACAGATGCTCGGATGCTGTATAGCGGTATTACTCCTGGTACAGGTGCTCGCTCGGATACTGTATAGCGGTATCACTCCTGGTACAGGTGCTCGCTCGGATGCTGTATAGCGGTATTACTCCTGGTAGAGGTGCTCGGATGCTGTATAGCGGTATCACTCCTGGTAAAGTCGCTCGGATGCTGTATAGCGGTATTACTCCTGGTACAGGTGCTCGGATGCTGTATAGCGGTATTACTCCTGGTACAGGTGCTCGGATGCTGTATAGCGGTATTACTCCTGGTACAGGTGCTCGGATGCTGTATAGCAGTATTACTCCTGGTACAGGTGCTCGGATGCTGTATAGCGGTTTTACTCCTGGTACAGGTGCTCGCTTGGATGCTGTATAGCGGTATTACACCTGGTACAGGTGCTCGCTCGGATGCTGTATAGCGGTATTACAAATGTATTATTGATTTGCACCAACACAAATCTCCCGTTCGCCTCACTATTGTTGTCCGCTGGTTTTTAGGTACAAAATAGTAATCTAAAGTAAAATAACTCTGACATGGTGAAAGTCAGGGACGGCGCCCCCCAGGGGATCACTTTGTTCTTTGTGACTATGCCCCTTTTCCTGTATGTGAGGCTACCACCCGGGTGTGTGGTCGGGAGATGTCGGGGGAGTGAGAAACGTTGTATGGTTGCGATATCCAGACTTGCTGGGAATGATTTCTCTGCAGATGTCCCCCACCTGCACAGAGCAGCGAGCCCCCAACAAGCCCCGTCCCTCCACCATTAGCCCGAGCCACTGTGGACTCATTTTATCCAGCTCATTACTGCATAACGTGTCGCACATAACACGGCTCCGGTGAAAGGTTTCTCCATTGTCACATAATTGCCATTTGTGTATAATATAAAGCCGCCCCCCCTTCCTCGCTGAATATCTGCACATACCTCCGTACCTGCCAGGTCGGCTTTTCTTTTTCCAGGCCAGTCCTGAAAATAACATTATTTCTCGTCCGTGTTGTTCCCGACTCCTCTTAATAGCGGCACATAATTGCCCTGTAACTAAGGCGCCTTTGTGCGCAGCGATCGGTGAGAGGCGGACGCACCGCGATTTTCTATAGCCATTTTGTTCTTGAGGTTTGACAAGTGCTCAGAAGTTAAAAAGTCCATTTCCAAGGCCTGGAGCACCCAGCAGCGTCCGGTCCTGTACGACCCGCTCCCACTCCTCCGCCCTGACCTAGCACCCAGCAGCGTCCGGTCCTGTACGACCCGCTCCCACTCCTCCGCCCTGACCTAGCACCCAGCAGCGTCCGGTCCTGTACGACCCGCTCCCACTCCTCCGCCCTGACCTAGCACCCAGCAGCGTCCGGTCCTGTACGACCCGCTCCCACTCCTCCGCCCTGACCTAGCACCCAGCAGCGTCCGGTCCTGTACGACCCGCTCCCACTCCTCCGCCCTGACCTAGCACCCAGCAGCGTCCGGTCCTGTACGACCCGCTCCCACTCCTCCGCCCTGACCTAGCACCCAGCAGCGTCCGGTCCTGTACGACCCGCTCCCACTCCTCCGCCCTGACCTAGCACCTAGCAGCGTCCGGTCCTGTACGACCCGCTCCCACTCCTTCGCCCTGACCTAGCACCCAGCAGCGTCCGGTCCTGTACGACCCGCTCCCACTTCTTTGCCCTTACCTAGCACCCAGCAGCGTCCGGTCCTGTACGACCCGCTCCCACTCTTTCGCCCTGACGTAGCACCCAGCAGCGTCCGGTCCTGTACGACCCGCTCCCACTTCTTTGCCCTTACCTAGCACCCAGCAGCGTCCGGTCCTGTACGACCCGCTCCCACTCTTTCGCCCTGACGTAGCACCCAGCAGCGTCCGGTCCTGTACGACCCACTCCCACTCCTCCGCCCTGACCTAGCACCCAGCAGCGTCCGGTCCTGTACGACCCGCTCCCACTCCTCTACCCTGACCTTACATTGTGTCCACCGGCCGATCTGATGAAGAATAACTCAGAGGAAACGTGCTGATCAAATGTATGGAGAGGGAGAAACCGCAGGATGGACGGGTCCTGAGAAGTCTGGCAGCTGGCGCTGGAGTGTCCGGGACTGATAGGACTTGTTCACATTTAGAATTTTTGATGCTTTTTTATTCATGTGGAAAGAACACAAAATAAATCAGACTTCTAAAATCTCATTCATTTGGTGCATTTTTTCGTGGCATTTTTTGACTCATTATATGTCTTCTAATACTCGCAGTGGATCAGTTTTTACTGCAGTTTTTCTCCTTTGGGATCAGAATGGCTTAGAAACAGCAGCAAAAAAACACATGAAAATTGTCAGATGCAGTTTATTGGCCATGGAAAAAACTGTATCAGATAAGCTCAGTGTGAACAGCCCCACACTCCACCATCGGGAGCGCTGCTGGGATTGATGGGTCGAGTCCATTGGTGAGTGCGCACCCGAACAGGGGCAGACAGATCATTGGTGCGGCCACACAGGGGCCCGGGAGGTCAGGGGCCACATCTACCTCCAAAGCAGCTGGAATTGTGCATTGTGAGGACTGCAGGGCCCAGTACTTAGTGTCAGGAATAAGAATGCTATTGCATCAGAAACGCGTTGATACAATGTTTTTCATTTTATTCTTTCATTGGATTAATTATACCTTGTACATTCCATTCTTCCACTGAATAAACTATTTTGCACCTTCGTGGAGCTGAACATTTCTCCGTTTCCTCTCCGGCTACGTCCCGGCACAGACGGCTTTCTTGCCCCGAATCATTTATGCGGATGAGTTGGACTTTCTTTTTTCTATCGCCCGTGTATTGTACTTGCACAGGGGCTTATCCTTGCTATGTCCGCTCTGGCTCCAGACATTTGGAAGATTCCGCCTGCTATTGCTCCCTGGTATCTGCACCTTGCAGAAAACTCCTTTGCTTTCTGTAAGGGTGAAGACGTTGTCTGGCAATCAGTGACATCTCGGGAGATGTCTGCTGTTCTGGAAGGAGACGGGGTGCATCCGTCGCCCGTGCGATCCAGCGCAGCAGATTGCGGCTTTTCTGGATAATTAATCGCACCCCTCCTGAAGCCGGCGCTGCCATATTTCCTGCTCTCTTCGGGCCTGTTGTTTTTGGAGCAGAATGTGAGTGCGGAGAAGCTTCTTCATCTTTCTTGTCAAAACACAGACTTAGAAAAACACGATGGAAACATCTGTTCTCCTCTTCTGTCGCGAACAGAACTCGGAAGAGAAGGAAAAAAAGAAGAGAATTTAATTAAGAAACAGAGCGACGGAACAAGGATCTGACACGAGCCGCGCGCTCTCCATTACACTCGCTGTCACCGGGAAGGAGAAATTCAGCTGGAAAGAGGAAGGATCGGGCGTCCTCACACTTAGAAATGGTCTTCACGCTGGGAACGTCTCACTTCTCTCCCGGCTCCATTATCTCCGCACTAGAACAAGTGCGCTCATTATCCTCTTATGTCTTCATGTAAAGTTCCAGCGGAACGTTCCGGAATGTTCTGTACTAATAAGAGCAAAGTAGGTCGTACAAAAAATCAGCGGAATAGCGAGATCAGGACTTGTAGAGATATAGGACCCAGAGAGGTCAGGGCTGAAGACTGCTGTATAATGATCGCTGCGTCTGCCTATAGTAAGTGTTTTATCTCACCTCACTCATGAATTCACATTTATACTGCTCAGTATTCCTGTATCAAGGCCTTCATGATGATGCTGCTTCTAGTAAGTGTCTATACAGTGGGGAAAATAAGTATTTGATACACTGCTGATTTTGCAAGCTTTCCCACCTACAGAGAATGGAGAGGTCTGTAATTTTTATCGTAGGTCACTTCACCTGTGAGAGACAGAATCTAACAATAAAATGCAGAAAATCACTTTGTATTGTATTTTTACATGATTAATTTGCATTTTATTGTATGAAATAAGTATTTGATACAATGGAAAAACAGAACTTAATATTTGGTACAGAAACCTTTGTTACAATTACAGAGGTCAGACGTTTCCTGTAGCTCTTGACCCGGTTTGCACACACTGCGGCAGGGATTTTGGCCCCCTCCTCCATACTGATCTTCTCCAGATCTTTCAGGTTTCGGGGCTGTCGCTGGGCAACATTGAGTTTCAGCTCCCTCCAAAGATTTTCTATTTGGGTCAGGTCTGGAGACTGACTAGGCCACTCCAGGACCTTGAGATGCTTCTTGGGAGCCACTCCTTAGTTGCCCTGTCTGTGTGTTTTGGGTCATTGTCATGCTGGAAGGCCCAGCCATGACCCATCTTCAATGCTCTTACTGAGGGAAGGAGGTTGTTGGCCAAAATCTGGCGATATATGACCCCATCCATCCTCCCTTCAATACGGTGCAGTAGTCCTGTCCCCTTTGCAGAAAATCACCCCCAAATTATGATGTTTCTGCCACCATGCTTTACAGTTGGGACAGTGTTCTCGGGGCTGTACTCATCCCTCTTCTTCCTCCATTCACGGTGAGTGGAGTTGATACCTAAAGGTTCTATTTTGGTCTCATCTGACCATATGACCTTCTCCCATGCCTCCTCTGAATCATTCAGATCGTCATTGGCGAACTTCAAACTGGCCTGGATTTGTTCTGGCGTGATCAGGGGGACCTTGCGTGCCCTGCACTATTTTGTTCCATGACGGCGTAGTGTGTGCTTGCTCACGCCCGGACTGACTGGAGTGAGCGTGGTTAGTGGTCGCGCTAAGCCACGATCCAAGGAGTGCCTGGAGGGGCGTGACTAGGGACCTCGCCAGATCCGACCATGAACACACAGCGGCTTTATCGATTCCGTGGTCCGTTGAGGGAAGTGGGAGGTGGCCCAGGTGCTACTCCAGGTCAGACCCCGGTCACAGCTGTTGACCCACACTGGGAATGCAGGAACGGGCAGGTTTGGCTGGTATGCAGACAGGTGGGTACTGGAAGGCACGGCTGGTATGCAGACAGGTGGGTACTGGCAGTGCCAGTTGGTATACAGAGGGACCAGTACTGGCAGGTAGGAAAACAGGCTAGATAGGGACCAGTACAGACTGGGATACAGGAACAGAGCCGCAGGTGCGGAGGACAATCAGAGCAGAGCAGAACCACAGGTGCGGAGGACAAGCAGAGCAGAACCACAAGTGCGGAGAACAAGCGGAGCAGAGCAGAGCAGAACCGCAGGTGCGGAGGACAAGCGGAGCAGAGCAGAACTGCAGGTGCGGAGGACAAGCGGAGCAGAGCAGAACCACAGGTGCGGAGGCTAAGCGGAGCAGAGCAGAACCGCAGGTGCGGAGGACAAGCAGAGCAGAGCAGGGCAGAACCGCAGGTGCGGAGGACAAGCGGAGCAGGGCAGAGCAGAGCAAAGCTGCAGGTGCGGAGGGCAAGCGGAGCAGAGCAGAGCCGCAGGTGCAGGCAGACAGGACAGGGCTCTGTTCAGATGGAACAGACTGGGAAACACAGGAAGGTAGCTAGAACACAGGAGGTAGAAATGGAAGCAGGGAAACGGGACAAGCAGAACCAGATACACACAAGGTACTTGCAATGAAGTAGCGAGTGGACACAAAACTCACAAACAGAAGTACAGAGACAATGAGTTGGAGTTAGGTACTGGTTCAGACACAGCAGGAAAAGGGAAGGATCGGACATAGAGACAAACAGGTAACGGGCTAGGACACAGTTCAGACAGGAACTGACACTGGAACGAGATACAGGAACGAGCCTGGGTACGCAGCCCCCAGGGAGGTGGAAACAGACTAGAAGTCACAGATACAGGAACAAGCCTCTGTACTCAGCCCCCAGGGTGGCAGGAATAGACTAGAAGTCACAGATACAGGTAACGGGCCTGCGTACTCAGCCCCCAGGGTGGTGGAAACAGACAAGATACAGGACAGGACCTGGTAATTCAGTTGCACAGAACACACTGAAAGAAAGTGTTGCTCAGGCACCTCCCACAGGGTGGGGGAGGATTAAGTATCCAGTGACTCACAGTAATAGGCTGGGGACGCATTAGGACTGCGCACACTGTAACTTTAAGAATCAGGAAGTACCAGCACCGCCGCCCTAAGCCAGCAGACAAGAGACATGCACACAGCAAGTAAAGGAGTATAGCGCACAGCCTGGACTGATGGGTAAGTTGGCGGTCTTGCATGGTGGGAGATGGTAAGCCATGCCAGCACGCCGTCAGGGATGTTACAGTGTGTTACTAACGGTAATGTTTGAGACTGTGGTCCCAGCTCTCTTCAGGTCATTGACCAGGTCCTCCCGTGTAGTTCTGGGCTGATTCCTGTCCTTTCTCAGAATCAGCCTTACCCCACGAGGCGAGATCTTACATGGAGCTCCAGACCGAGGAAGATTGACAGTCATCTTGTGTTTCTTACATTTTCTAATAACAGTTGTTGCCTTCTCACCAAGCCGCTTGCCTATTGGCCAGTAGCTCATCTCAGCCTTGTGTTGGGATGGTACAATTTTGTCCCTGGTGTCCTTAGACAGCTCTTTGGTCTTGGCCATGGTGGAGAGGTTGGAGTGTGATTGAGTGTGTGGACAGGTGTCTTTTATACAGGTAATGAGTTAAAACAGGTGCAATTAATAAAAGTAATGAGTGCAGAGTAGGAGGCTTCTTAAAGAAAAACTAACATGTCTGTGAGCTCCAGAATTCTTGCTGGTTGGTTGATGATCAAATACTTATTTCATGCAATAAAATGGAAATTAATTATGTAAAAATCATACAATGTGATTTTCTGGATTTTTTTTAGATTCTGTCTCTCACAGGTGAAGTGACCTACGATAAAAATTTCAGACCTGTCCATTCTTTGTAGGTGGGAAAACTCGCAAAATCAGCAATGTATCAAATACTTATTACCCCCACTGTGTGTGTGTGTTTGTATATATATATATATATATATATATATATATATATATATATATATATATATATACAGTGCCTACAAGTAGTATTCAACCCCCTGCAGATTTAGCTGGTTGACACATGCGGAATTAACTTGGCATTGTGACATTTGTGCTGTAGATCAGCCTGGAAGTGGGAAATGCACTGCAGCAAATTTTGGTTTTGTTTTTTTTTTTTTAAAATGTTAAAAGTTAATTCAGAGTGTCATTTATTATTCAACCCCTCAAACCACAAGAATTCTGTTTGGTCCCCCTAAAGTATTAAGAAGTAGTTCAGGCACCAAGAATAATGAGCTTCACATGTGTGGATTAAAGATCTCTTTTGCCAGCCTTTTCTGACTATTTAAGACCCTCCCCAAACTTGTGAACAGCACTCAGATATGGTCAACATGGGAAAGACAAAGGAGCATTCCAAGGCCATCAGAGACAAGATCGTGGAGGGTCACAAGGCTGGCAAGGGGTACAAAACCCTTTCCAAGGAGTTGGGCCTACCTGTCTCCACTGTTGGGAGCATCATCCGTAAGTGGAAGGCTTATGGAACTACTGTTAGCCTTCCACGGCCTGGACAGCCTTTGAAAGTGTCCTCCCGTGCCGAGGCCAGGCTTGTCCGAAGAGTCAAGGCTAACCCAAGGACAACAAGGAAGGAGCTCCGGGAAGATCTCATGGCAGTGGGGACATTGGTTTCAGTCAATACCATAAGTAACGTACTCCACCGCAATGGTCTCCGTTCCAGACGAGCCCGTAAGGTACCTTTACTTTCAAAGCGTCATGTCAAGGCTCGTCTACAGTTTGCTCATGATCACTTGGAGGACTCTGAGACAGACTGGTTCAAGGTTCTATGGTCTGATGAGACCAAGATCGAGATCTTTGGTGCCAACCACACACGTGACGTTTGGAGACTGGATGGCACTGCATACGACCCCAAGAATACCATCCCTACAGTCAAGCATGGTGGTGGCAGCATCATGCTGTGGGGCTGTTTCTCTGCCAAGGGGCCTGGCCATCTGGTCCTCATCCATGGGAAGATGGATAGCACGGCCTACCTGGAGATTTTGGCCAAGAACCTCCGCTCCTCCATCAAGGATCTTAAGATGGGTCGTAATTTCATCTTCCAACAAGACAACGACCCAAAGCACACAGCCAAGAAAACCAAGGCCTGGTTCAAGAGGGAAAAAGTCAAGGTGTTGGAGTGGCCTAGTCAGTCTCCTGACCTTAACCCAATTGAAAACTTGTGGAAGGAGCTCAAGAATAAAGTCCACATGAGACACCCAAAGAACCTAGATAACTTGGAGAAGATCTGCATGGAGGAGTGGGCCAAGATAACTCCACAGACCTGTGCCGGCCTGATCAGGTCTTATAAAAGACGATTATTAGCTGTAATTGCAAACAAGGGTTATTCCACAAAATATTAAACATAGAGGTTGTATAATAATTGACCCACACTTTTATGTTTAAAATTTAATAAAATTCAACTGAGCAACATAACTTTTTGGTTTGTAAGATTTATGCTTCTGTTCATAAAACCTACTCTCGTTTGCAGTTTGAAGGCTCTAACTTATTTGCATCTTATCAATCCAGCTAAATCTGCAGGGGGTTGAATACTACTTGTAGGCACTGTATATACATCTAAATGTGCATATATCAATGTGTGTCTGTGGTTGGTTCATGTAGATATAACGAGATATTTTGGGGCTGATTCTGTTGAAGGACATTTGGTTCCTTCGGTATATGCAAATGCGGAGCGACGCCCGGTCAGCGCTGCACTTTATATTGTCAGCTGACAGACGCTCGCTCTGGGTTTGGCGCAGTGGGGTCACCATGTCGTGGCAGTGGGGTCACCATGTCGTGGCAGTGCACGCACTGAGGTCTTATTGCTGCCCTCATTTCCATGCTTTTATCCCGCACACTCCAGTGAAGCTTCTCTATGTGCGGAGCTACAAGGAGGCGTCAGATGCTGCTGCGTGCACAGAACAACAGCGATGAATTACTGATCACACCGGGCGCAGAGATTTATATCGCATGCACAACATAAAGGGCCTCGGTGGCCGCACACGGAAGATTCACATCTCGGCTTCTCCTTATATTCACAACATCAGACTTTTCTTCAGTTTGTCTCCGGGGCCTCCACTGCACCGATGCCTTCAGCGGTGACTGTGACAAAACTAGGAAAGATTGCGCTGCCCGAGAAAACATCTGTAAGAAGTAGCGGCTGAGCCTTGTAGCTGTCAGGGATCTTTTGGACACCTGTCTATTCATTCTTCAGGTCCTCCTGATGGTGGGGAGGTCTGTGTCTGACGCGCCTGATGTCCCGTCCATCAATCTGACTTGTCTGAGTTACTCCGCACTTGTGTTCACCTTGATCTGATCTTTCCTCATTCATTCTAAATGTACATGAATAAACTGACAATTGGGTGTTACTATTCCCCATGTCCAAGGGGGCTTGTCCCTGCAGCGTCAGCACTGATTGGAGAATGTCAGACTGTATAGAGACACACCCACAGCTGGTAACACAACTTTGTAATATATATTATCTGAGAAATCTGCTTCTTTCTCCACTTACGAGCCTCTTCTTCCCCTCCCCCTGCCTCCTGAACTCAGTATTCACTGTGAAATACTGCTGAAATCCATCCAGCTCATCACAAGTAAGACTGTCACAAACACAAACACAATCAACGCCAGCTGGATTCACAGCTCCACTGCTCAGTACTGCTGTATAATGATCGCTGCGTCTGCCTCTAGTAAGTGTTTTATCTCACCTGACTCATGAATTCACATTTATACTGCTCAGTATTCCTGTATTAAGGCCTTCATGTTGCTGCTGCTTCTAGTAAGTGTCTTACCGTGCGGAAAATAAGTATTTGATACTCTGCTGATTTTGGAAGTTTTCCCACCTACAAGGAATGGAGAGGTCTGTCATTTTTATCACAGGTCACTTCACCTGTGAGAGACAGAATCTAAAAATAAAAAAAAAACAGAAAATCACATTGTAGGATTTTTACATAATTAAATTGCATTTTATTGCATGAAATAAGAATTTTATCACCGACCAACCAGCAAGTATTCTGGCTCTCACAGACCTGTTAGTGTTTCTTTAAGAAGCCTCCTACTCTGCATTCATTACCAGCATTAATTGCACCTGTTTGAACTCGTTACCTGTAAAAAAGACACCTGTCCACACACTGAATGACACTCCAACCTCTCCACCATGGCCAAGACCAAAGAGCTGTCTAAGGACACCAGGGACAAAATTGTAGACCTGCACAAGGCTGGGATGGGGTACAGGACAATAGACAAGCAGCTTGGTGAGAAGGCAACAACTGTTGGTGCAATTATTAGAAAATGGAAGAAACACAAGATGACTGTCAATCTTCCTCGGTCTGGGTCTCCATGCAAAATCTCGCCTTGTAGGGTAAGGATGATTCTGAGAAAGGTGAGGAATCAGCCCAGAACTACACGGGAGGACCTGATCAATGACCTGAAGAGAGCTGGGACCACAGTCTCAAACATCACCGTTAGTAACACACTACACCGTCATGGATTAAAATCCTGCAGGGCACACAAGGTCCCTCTGCTCACACCAGCACATGTCCGGGCCTGTTTGAAGTTCGCCAATGACCATCCGGATGATCCAGAGGAGGCATGGGAAAAGGTCATATGGTCAGATGAGACCAAAATAGAACTTTTTGATATCAACTCCACTCGCCATGTTTGGAGTAAGAAGAAGGATGAGTACAAACCCAAAAACACCGTCCCAACCGTGAAGCATGGTGGAGGAAACATCATAATTTGATGGTGCTTTTCTGCAAAGGGGACAGGACGACTGCACCGTATTGAAGGGAGGATGGATGGGGATATGTATCGTGATATTTTGGCCAACAACCTCCTTCCCTCAGTAAGAGCATTGAAGATGGGTCATGGCTCGGTCTTCCAGCAAGACAATGACCTGAAACACACAGCCAGGGCAACCAAGGAGTGACTCCGTAAGAAGCATTTCAAGGTCCTGGAGTAACCTAGCCAGTCTCCAGACCTGAGCCCAATAGAAAATCTTTGGAGGGAGCTGAAACTCAATGTTGCCCAGCGACAGCCCCGAAACCTGAAAGATCTGGAGAAGATCAGTATGGAGGAGGGGGCCAAAATCCCTGCTGCAGTGCGTGCAAACCTGGTCAAGAACCACAGCAAACATCTGACCTCTGTAATTGTAACAAAGGTTTCCAAACCAAATATTAAGGTATTAAGGTCTGTTTTTCTATTGTATCAAATACTTATTTCATGCAATAAAATGCAAATTAATTATGTAAAAATCATACAATGGGATTTTCTGTTTTTTAGTTTTAGATTCTGTCTCTCACAGGTGAAGTGACCTATGATAATAATTACAGATCTCTCCATTCTGTGTAGGTGGAAAACTTGCAAAATTGACAGTGGATCAAATGCTTTTTTTCCGCACTGTATCTCACTCCAGTGTTGGATTCACATCTACACTGCTCAGTCCTGCTGTGCAATGTTCTTCATGTTGCTGCTTCTGATCATATGCTACATAGAGACAGAAAAGCTGGATTCCCTCATCTCTGTGCGCTGTGTATGGAGATCATGGCAGCTCATCTCCTCTCACCAGCTCAGAGACAACTGAGAATTAGAGAGAGGCTGAAGAGCAAAATACGGGTAAAAAATGTGAGGATTCACGCCATATTATTAGAAATATCCCTCATGTGGACACAGGTCAAATTATTCTGAACAGTGATTGGAAACGACAGGTGGGCTTCAGTATATTCCATCCATTTCTCAGAGGAATAATAGAGGAACAAGGCGTGCTGTATACTCTCCCCTGTAAGGTGAGCTATATACTGTATTCCACCGGTCCATTATATATCTGCCGTATACCTCGCTCCTCCGGTCCGGTATATGAGCCGTATACTGCGCTCCTCTGGTCCGGTATATGGGCCATATACCTGCTCCTCTGCTCTAGTATATGTTCCGTGTTCCACACTCCTCTGGTCTGGTATATGGTCCGTGTACTGCGCTCCTCTGGTCCGGTATATGGTCCATGTACTGCGCTCCTCTGGTCTGGTATATGGTCCATGTACCGCGCTCCTCTGGTCTGGTATATGGTCCGTGTACTGCGCTCCTCTGGTCCGGTATATGGTCCATGTACTGCGCTCCTCTGGTCTGGTATATGGTCCATGTACCGCGCTCCTCTGGTCTGGTATATGGTCCGTGTACTGCGCTCCTCTGGTCCGGTATATGGTCCATGTACTGCGCTCCTCTGGTCCGGTATATGGTCCGTGTACTGCGCTCCTCTGGTCCGGTATATGGTCCATGTACTGCGCTCCTCTGGTCTGGTATATGGTCCGTGTACCGCGCTCCTCTGGTCTGGTATATGGTCCGTGTACTGCGCTGCTCTGGTCCGGTATATGGTCCATGTACTGCGCTCCTCTGGTCTGGTATATGGTCCATGTACCGCGCTCCTCTGGTTTAGTATATGGGCCGTATACTGCGCTCCTCTGGTCCGGTATATGGGCCGTATACCTCGCTCCTCTGGTCTGGTATATGGTCCGTGTACTGCGCTCCTCTGGTCTGGTATATGGTCCGTGTACCGCGCTCCTCTGGTTTAGTATATGGGCCGTATACTGCGCTCCTCTGGTCTGGTATATGGTCCGTGTACTGCGCTCCTCTGGTCTGGTATATGATCCGTGTACCGCTCTCCTCTGGTCTGGTATATGGGCCGTGTACCGCGCTCCTCTGGTCTGGTATATGGTCCATGTACCGCGCTCCTCTGGTTTGGTATATGGTCCGTGTACCGCGCTCCTCTGGTCTGGTATATGGTCCGTGTACCGCGCTCCTCTGGTCTGGTATATGGGCCGTATACCTCGCTCCTCTGGTCTGGTATATGGTCCGTGTACCGCGCTCCTCTGGTTTGGTATATGGTCCGTGTACCGCGCTCCTCTGGTCTGGTATATGGTCCGTGTACCGCGCTCCTCTGGTCTGGTATATGGTCCGTGTACCGCGCTCCTCTGGTTTACTATATGGGCTGTATTCTGCGCTCCTCTGGTCCGGTATATGGGCCGTATACCTCGCTCCTCTGGTCTGGCATATGGTCTGTGTACCGCGCTCCTCTGGTCCGGTATATGGTCCGTGTACCGCGCTCCTCTGGTCTGGTATATGGTACATGTACCGCGCTCCTCTGGTTTAGTATATGGACCGTATACCTCGCTCCTCTGGTCTGGTATATGGTCCGTGTACTGCGCTCCTCTGGTCTGGTATATGGTCCGTGTACCGCGCTCCTCTGGTCTGGTATATGGTCCGTGTACCGCGCTCCTCTGGTCTGGTATATGGTCCATGTACCGCGCTCCTCTGGTCTGGTATATGGTCCGTGTACCGCGCTCCTCTGGTCTGGTATATGGTCCGTGTACCGCGCTCCTCTGGTCTGGTATATGGTCCGTGTACTGCGCTGCTCTGGTCCGGTATATGGTCCATGTACTGCGCTCCTCTGGTCTGGTATATGGTCCATGTACCGCGCTCCTCTGGTTTAGTATATGGGCCGTATACTGCGCTCCTCTGGTCCGGTATATGGGCCGTATACCTCGCTCCTCTGGTCTGGTATATGGTCCGTGTACTGCGCTCCTCTGGTCTGGTATATGGTCCGTGTACCGCGCTCCTCTGGTTTAGTATATGGGCCGTATACTGCGCTCCTCTGGTCTGGTATATGGTCCATGTACTGCGCTCCTCTGGTCTGGTATATGATCCGTGTACCGCTCTCCTCTGGTCTGGTATATGGGCCGTGTACCGCGCTCCTCTGGTCTGGTATATGGTCCATGTACCGCGCTCCTCTGGTTTGGTATATGGTCCGTGTACCGCGCTCCTCTGGTCTGGTATATGGTCCGTGTACCGCGCTCCTCTGGTCTGGTATATGGTCCGTGTACCGCGCTCCTCTGGTTTACTATATGGGCCGTATTCTGCGCTCCTCTGGTCCGGTATATGGGCCGTATACCTCGCTCCTCTGGTATGGCATATGGTCCGTGTACCGCGCTCCTCTGGTCCGGTATATGGTCCGTGTACCGCGCTCCTCTGGTCTGGTATATGGTACGTGTACCGCGCTCCTCTGGTTTAGTATATGGACCGTATACCTTGCTCCTCTGGTCTGGTATATGGTCCGTGTACTGCGCTCCTCTGGTCTGGTATATGGTCCGTGTACCGCGCTCCTCTGGTCTGGTATATGGGCCGTATACCTCGCTCCTCTGGTCTGGTATATGGTCCGTGTACCGCGCTCCTCTGGTTTGGTATATGGTCCGTGTACCGCGCTCCTCTGGTCTGGTATATGGTCCGTGTACCGCGCTCCTCTGGTCTGGTATATGGTCCGTGTACCGCGCTCCTCTGGTTTACTATATGGGCTGTATTCTGCGCTCCTCTGGTCCGGTATATGGGCCGTATACCTCGCTCCTCTGGTCTGGCATATGGTCCGTGTACCGCGCTCCTCTGGTCCGGTATATGGTCCGTGTACCGCGCTCCTCTGGTCTGGTATATGGTACGTGTACCGCGCTCCTCTGGTTTAGTATATGGACCGTATACCTCGCTCCTCTGGTCTGGTATATGGTCCGTGTACTGCGCTCCTCTGGTCTGGTATATGGTCCGTTTACCGCGCTCCTCTGGTCTGGTATATGGTCCGTGTACCGCGCTCCTCTGGTCTGGTATATGGTCCATGTACCGCGCTCCTCTGGTCTGGTATATGGTCCGTGTACCGCGCTCCTCTGGTCTGGTATATGGTCCGTGTACCGCGCTCCTCTGGTCTGGTATATGGTAGGTGTACCGCGCTCCTCTGGTTTAGTATATGGACCGTATACTGCGCTCCTCTGGTCTGGTATATGGTCCGTGTACCGTGCTCCTCTGGTCTGGTATATGGGCCGTATACCTCGCTCCTCTGGTCTGGTATATGGTCCGTGTACCGCGCTCCTCTGGTTTGGTATATGGTCCGTGTACCGTGCTCCTCTGGTCTGGTATATGGTCCGTGTACCGCGCTCCTCTGGTCTGGTATATGGTCCGTGTACCGCGCTCCTCTGGTTTACTATATGGGCCGTATTCTGCGCTCCTCTGGTCCGGTATATGGGCCGTATACCTCGCTCCTCTGGTCTGGCATATGGTCCGTGTACCGCGCTCCTCTGGTCCGGTATATGGTCCGTGTACCGCGCTCCTCTGGTCTGGTATATGGTACGTGTACCGCGCTCCTCTGGTTTAGTATATGGACCGTATACCTCGCTCCTCTGGTCTGGTATATGGTCCGTGTACTGCGCTCCTCTGGTCTGGTATATGGTCCGTGTACCGCGCTCCTCTGGTCTGGTATATGGTCCGTGTACCGCGCTCCTCTGGTCTGGTATATGGTCCATGTACCGCGCTCCTCTGGTCTGGTATATGGTCCGTGTACCGCGCTCCTCTGGTCTGGTATATGGTCCGTGTACCGCGCTCCTCTGGTCTGGTATATGGTAGGTGTACCGCGCTCCTCTGGTTTAGTATATGGACCGTATACTGCGCTCCTCTGGTCTGGTATATGGTCCGTGTACCGTGCTCCTCTGGTCTGGTATATGGTCCGTGTACCGCACTCCTCTGGTCTGAAATATGGTCCGTGTACCGCGCTCCTCTGGTTTAGTATATGGACCGTATACTGCGCTCCTCTGGTCTGGTATATGATCTGTGTACCGCGCTCCTCTGGTCTGGTATATGGTCCGTGTACCGCGCTCCTCTGGTCTGGTATATGGTCCGTGTACCGCGCTCCTCTGATCCGGTATATGGTCCGTGTACCGCGCTCCTCTGGTCTGGTATATGGTCCGTGTACAGCGCTCCTCTGGTCTGGTATATGGGCCGTATACCTCGCTCCTCTGGTCTGGTATATGGTCCGTGTACCGCGCTCCTCTGGTCTGGTATATGGTCCGTGTACCGCGCTCCTCTGGTCTGGTATATGGTCCGTGTACCGCGCTCCTCTGGTCTGGTATATGGTCCGTGTACCGCGCTCCTCTGGTCTGGTATATGGTCCGTGTACTGCGCTCCTCTGGTCTGGTATATGGTCCGTGTACCGCGCTCGTCTGGTCTGGTATATGGTCCGTGTACCGCGCACCTCCGGGCCGGTATATGAGCTATGTGCACTGATATTGGTTGCATAGTATAAGTCGTCTGTATATTGTACCTGTGGTATACGGCGTATATAGACTCCGGTTGCATCTGGTTGGCAGGTGCCGTGCTGTATTCGAGGCCTCATGGTCATTCAGTCCACATGTTTTGTGCTCCCCTTGCAGATCTCCTTGGCTTTTCCTATGGAGGACCCCCATAACCTGTGTAGTCAGGGGCCGTGAATCGATAGTTCACCCCTCAGCTGACGAGAATTCTTCTAGGATAAAGCCTCCTGTATGAAGGTCGTTTCCTCGCAGAATCCATAGCCTGCGCTGCTGCGGACATATTGTGGGGCTCCGACCTGACACTAAATCACCATCGGTGACAAATCGAATTACTCTGAGTGACAGGAAACCAGGGCGATGGAGTGCACCTCTGATCAGAGCGGCCGGACGCCCCTAAAAGTGGTCACACTATTCTGCGCCTCCACCGACTGTTAATGGTTTGCACACGACGAGCCGGCGGCTGATTCCACGTCAGGCGGTCACCTCCTGGCCCCCTGCCCCCCGCCCCGGCCCCTCTTATCCTAATGATAATGACAGCTCTCGGACCCTCTGCGGAGACGACAGCCTTCTTCCTGCCAGAGTGTCAGCTCATCGTGAAGGAGCGCTATTCTCGATGTCTTCGCAGGATGAAAATGTCGCTCCGCCATCAGATTATCCGTCCTGAGAGCCGCACGTTCCAGCTCAAGGGCTTCAGATTGAGGCTTCCCGACATGAAGTGACATTTCAATTAAATCATATTGACTTAACAAGCAGAACTCACTTACAATCCCCCGATCTACCGGCAAAAACACAAAGCCGCTTCACAGACAGAATGTACAGAGAAAGAGACCCGAGAAGACATCTCCATAACCAGCAGATAAGGAGGTGACGTCCCTCCGCCGGAGCCCCCACATCCCCCCACAGCAGGATTACTTCACGTTGCAACTTTAGGGGCAATTATTTCTAAATATTTATGTTAAAGCGTTCAGAATGCAGATGCCGATATGATGGCAAAGTAATGTGCGTCCCTAATAATGGGGGCAGCGGACATCATAATAATGGAGACAGCAGACATCATAATAATGGGGGCAGCGGACATCATAATAATGGGGGCAGCAGACCTCATAATAATGGGGGCAGCAGACATCATAATAATGGGGGCAGCGGACATCATAATAATGGGGGCAGCAGACCTCATAATAATGGAGACAGCAGACATCATAATAATGGGGGCAGCAGACATCATAATAATGGGGGCAGCAGACCTCATAATAATGGAGACAGCGGACATCATAATAATAGAGACAGCGGACATCATAATAATGGGGGCAACAGAACTCATAATAATGGAGACAGCGGACATCATAATAATGGGGGCAGCGGACATCATAATAATAGAGACAGCGGACATCATAATAATGGGGGCAGCGGACATCATAATAATGGGGGCAACAGACCTCATAATAATGGGGGCAGCGGACATCATAATAATGGGGGCAGCGGACATCATAATAATAGAGACAGCGGACATCATAATAATGGGGGCAGCGGACATCATAATAATGGGGGCAACAGACCTCATAATAATGGGGGCAACAGACCTCATAATAATGGGGGCAACAGACCTCATAATAATGGGGGCAGCAGACCTCATAATAATGGAGACAGCAGACATCATAATAATGGGGGCAGCAGACATCATAATAATGGAGACAGCAGACATCATAATAATGGGGGCAGCAGACATCATAATAATGGGGGCAGCAGACATTATAATAATGGGGGCAGCAGACCTCATAATAATGGAGACAGCAGACATCATAATAATGGGGGCAGCAGACATCATAATAATGGGGGCAGCAGACATCATAATAATGGAGACAGCAGACATCATAATAATGGGGGCAGCGGACATCATAATAATGGGGGCAACAGACCTCATAATAATGGGGGCAACAGACCTCATAATAATGGGGGCAGCACACCTCATAATAATGGAGACAGCAGACATCATAATAATGGGGGCAGCAGACATCATAATAATGGAGACAGCAGACATCATAATAATGGGGGCAGCAGACATCATAATAATGGGGGCAGCAGACATTATAATAATGGGGGCAGCAGACCTCATAATAATGGAGACAGCAGACATCATAATAATGGGGGCAGCAGACATCATAATAATGGAGACAGCAGACATCATAATAATGGGGGCAGCAGACATCATAATAATGGGGGCAGCAGACATTATAATAATGGGGGCAGCAGACCTCATAATAATGGAGACAGCAGACATCATAATAATGGGGGCAGCAGACCTCATAATAATGGAGACAGCAGACATCATAATAATGGGGGCAGCAGACATCATAATAATGGGGGCAGCAGACATTATAATAATGGGGGCAGCGGACATCATAATAATGGGGGCATCAGACCTCATAATAATGGGGGCAGCAGACCTCATAATAATGGGGGCATCAGACATCATAATAATGGGGGCAGCAGACATTATAATAATGGGGGCAGCGGACATCATAATAATGGGGGCAACAGACCTCATAATAATGGGGGCAGCAGACATCATAATAATGGGGGCAGCGGACATCATAATAATGGGGGCAGCAGACCTCATAATAATGGAGACAGCAGACATCATAATAATGGGGGCAGCAGACATCATAATAATGGGGGCAGCAGACCTCATAATAATGGAGACAGCGGACATCATAATAATAGAGACAGCGGACATCATAATAATGGGGGCAACAGAACTCATAATAATGGAGGCAGCGGACATCATAATAATGGGGGCAGCGGACATCATAATAATAGAGACAGCGGACATCATAATAATGGGGGCAGCGGACATCATAATAATGGGGGCAACAGACCTCATAATAATGGGGGCAGCGGACATCATAATAATGGGGGCAGCGGACATCATAATAATAGAGACAGCGGACATCATAATAATGGGGGCAGCGGACATCATAATAATGGGGGCAACAGACCTCATAATAATAGGGGCAACAGACCTCATAATAATGGGGGCAACAGACCTCATAATAATGGGGGCAGCAGACCTCATAATAATGGAAACAGCAGACATCATAATAATGGGGGCAGCAGACATCATAATAATGGAGACAGCAGACATCATAATAATGGGGGCAGCAGACATCATAATAATGGGGGCAGCAGACATTATAATAATGGGGGCAGCAGACCTCATAATAATGGAGACAGCAGACATCATAATAATGGGGGCAGCAGACATCATAATAATGGGGGCAGCAGACATCATAATAATGGAGACAGCAGACATCATAATAATGGGGGCAGCGGACATCATAATAATGGGGGCAACAGACCTCATAATAATGGGGGCAACAGACCTCATAATAATGGGGGCAGCAGACCTCATAATAATGGAGACAGCAGACATCATAATAATGGGGGCAGCAGACATCATAATAATGGAGACAGCAGACATCATAATAATGGGGGCAGCAGACATCATAATAATGGGGGCAGCAGACATTATAATAATGGGGGCAGCAGACCTCATAATAATGGAGACAGCAGACATCATAATAATGGGGGCAGCAGACATCATAATAATGGAGACAGCAGACATCATAATAATGGGGGCAGCAGACATCATAATAATGGGGGCAGCAGACATTATAATAATGGGGGCAGCAGACCTCATAATAATGGAGACAGCAGACATCATAATAATGGGGGCAGCAGACCTCATAATAATGGAGACAGCAGACATCATAATAATGGGGGCAGCAGACATCATAATAATGGGGGCAGCAGACATTATAATAATGGGGGCAGCGGACATCATAATAATGGGGGCATCAGACCTCATAATAATGGGGGCAGCAGACCTCATAATAATGGGGGCATCAGACATCATAATAATGGGGGCAGCAGACATTATAATAATGGGGGCAGCGGACATCATAATAATGGGGGCAGCGGACATAATAATAATGGGGGCATCAGACATCATAATAATGGGGGCAGCGGACATCATAATAATGGAGCAGCGGACATCATAATAATGGGGGCAGTGGACATCATAATAATAGGGGCAGTAGACCTCATAATAATGGGGACAGCATACATCATAATAATGGGGGCAGCAGGCATCATAATAATGGGGGCAGCAGACATTATAATAAAGGGGCAGCAGACCTCATAATAATGGGGGCAGCAGACATCATAATAATGGGGGCAGCGGACATCATAATAATGGGGGCAGCAGGCATCATAATAATGGGAGCAGCAGACATTATAATAAAGGGGCAGCAGACCTCATAATAATGGGGGCAGCAGACATCATAATAATGGGGGCAGCGGACATCATAATAATGGGGGCAGCAGGCATCATAATAATGGGGGCAGCAGACATTATAATAAAGGGGCAGCAGACCTCATAATAATGGGGGCAGCAGACATCATAATAATGGGGGCAGCGGACATCATTATAATGGGGGCAGCAGACATAATAATGGGGGCAGCAGACATCATAATAAAGGGGGCAGCAGACATCATAATAAAGGGGACAGCATACCTCATAATAATGGGGGCAGCATACCTCATAATAATGGGGGCAGCAGACATTATAATAAAGGGACAGCAGACCTCATAATAATGGGGGCAACAGTCATCATAATAAAAAGGGCAGCAGACATCATAATAATGGGGGCAGCAGACATAATAAAGGGGGCAGTAGAGCTCATAATAATGGGGGCAGCAGACATCATAATAAAGGGGGCAGCAGACATCATAATAGGGGCAGCAGATATATTAATGGGGGCAGCAGACATCATAATAAAGGAGGCAGCAGACATCATAATAATGGGGGAAGCAGACATCATAATAATGGGAGCAGCAGATATAATAATAAAGGGGGCAGCAGACATCATAATAATGGGGGCAGCAGACATCGTAATAAAGGGGCAGCAAACATCATAATAATAGGGGCAGCAGTCATCTTAATAAAAAGGGCAGCAGACATCATAATAATGGGGGCAGCAGACATCATAATAAAGGGGGCAGTAGAGCTCATAATAATGGGGGCAGCAGACATCATAATAAAGGGGGCAGCAGACATCATAATAATGGGGGCAGTAGAGCTCATAATAATGGGGGCTGCAGACATCATAATAATGGGAGCAGCAGATATAATAATAAAGGGGGCAGCAGACATCATAATAATGGGGGCAGCAGACATCGTAATAATGGGAGGAGCAAAGGTCATAATAATGGGGGGAACAAAGATCATAATAATGGGGGCAGCAGACATCATAATAAAGGGGCAGCAGACATCATAATAATGGGGACAGCAGTCATCTTAATAAAAAGGGCAGCAGACATCATAATAATGGGGGCAACAGACCTCATAATAATGGGGGCAGCAGACCTCATAATAATGGAGACAGCAGACATCATAATAATGGGGGCAGCAGACATCATAATAATGGAGACAGCAGACATCATAATAATGGGGGCAGCAGACATCATAATAATGGGGGCAGCAGACATTATAATAATGGGGGCAGCAGACCTCATAATAATGGAGACAGCAGACATCATAATAATGGGGGCAGCAGACATCATAATAATGGAGACAGCAGACATCATAATAATGGGGGCAGCAGACATCATAATAATGGGGGCAGCAGACATTATAATAATGGGGGCAGCAGACCTCATAATAATGGAGACAGCAGACATCATAATAATGGGGGCAGCAGACCTCATAATAATGGAGACAGCAGACATCATAATAATGGGGGCAGCAGACATCATAATAATGGGGGCAGCAGACATTATAATAATGGGGGCAGCGGACATCATAATAATGGGGGCATCAGACCTCATAATAATGGGGGCAGCAGACCTCATAATAATGGGGGCATCAGACATCATAATAATGGGGGCAGCAGACATTATAATAATGGGGGCAGCGGACATCATAATAATGGGGGCAGCGGACATCATAATAATGGGGGCATCAGACATCATAATAATGGGGGCAGCGGACATCATAATAATGGAGCAGCGGACATCATAATAATGGGGGCAGTGGACATCATAATAATAGGGGCAGTAGACCTCATAATAATGGGGACAGCATACATCATAATAATGGGGGCAGCAGGCATCATAATAATGGGGGCAGCAGACATTATAATAAAGGGGCAGCAGACCTCATAATAATGGGGGCAGCAGACATCATAATAATGGGGGCAGCGGACATCATAATAATGGGGGCAGCAGGCATCATAATAATGGGAGCAGCAGACATTATAATAAAGGGGCAGCAGACCTCATAATAATGGGGGCAGCAGACATCATAATAATGGGGGCAGCGGACATCATAATAATGGGGGCAGCAGGCATCATAATAATGGGGGCAGCAGACATTATAATAAAGGGGCAGCAGACCTCATAATAATGGGGGCAGCAGACATCATAATAATGGGGGCAGCGGACATCATTATAATGGGGGCAGCAGACATAATAATGGGGGCAGCAGACATCATAATAAAGGGGGCAGCAGACATCATAATAAAGGGGACAGCATACCTCATAATAATGGGGGCAGCATACCTCATAATAATGGGGGCAGCAGACATTATAATAAAGGGACAGCAGACCTCATAATAATGGGGGCAACAGTCATCATAATAAAAAGGGCAGCAGACATCATAATAATGGGGGCAGCAGACATAATAAAGGGGGCAGTAGAGCTCATAATAATGGGGGCAGCAGACATCATAATAAAGGGGGCAGCAGACATCATAATAGGGGCAGCAGATATATTAATGGGGGCAGCAGACATCATAATAAAGGAGGCAGCAGACATCATAATAATGGGGGAAGCAGACATCATAATAATGGGAGCAGCAGATATAATAATAAAGGGGGCAGCAGACATCATAATAATGGGGGCAGCAGACATCGTAATAAAGGGGCAGCAAACATCATAATAATAGGGGCAGCAGTCATCTTAATAAAAAGGGCAGCAGACATCATAATAATGGGGGCAGCAGACATCATAATAAAGGGGGCAGTAGAGCTCATAATAATGGGGGCAGCAGACATCATAATAAAGGGGGCAGCAGACATCATAATAATGGGGGCAGTAGAGCTCATAATAATGGGGGCTGCAGACATCATAATAATGGGAGCAGCAGATATAATAATAAAGGGGGCAGCAGACATCATAATAATGGGGGCAGCAGACATCGTAATAATGGGAGGAGCAAAGGTCATAATAATGGGGGGAACAAAGATCATAATAATGGGGGCAGCAGACATCATAATAAAGGGGCAGCAGACATCATAATAATGGGGACAGCAGTCATCTTAATAAAAAGGGCAGCAGACATCATAATAATGGGGGCAGCAGACATCATAATAAAGGGGGCAGTAGAGCTCATAATAATGGGGGCAGCAGACATCATAATAAAGGGGGCAGAAGACATCATAATAATGGGGGCAGTAGAGCTCATAATAATGGGGGCAGTGGACATCATAATAATGGGGTCAGCAGGCATCATAATAATGGGGGCAGCATGCATCATAATAATGGGGGCAGCAGACCTCATAATAACGGGGACAGCAGACATCATAATAATGGGGACAGCAGACATCATAATAATGGGGACAGCAGACATCATAATAAAGGGGGCAGCAGACCTCATAATAATGGGGGCAGCAGACATCGTAATAATGGGGGGAGCAAAGGTCATAATAATGGGGGGAACAAAGATCATAATAATGAGGGCAGCAGACATCATAATAAAGGGGCAGCAGACATCATAATAATGGGGGCAGCAGTCATCGTAATAAAAAGGGCAGCAGACATCATAATAATGGGGGCAGCAGACATCATAATAAAGGGGGCAGCAGACATCACAATAATGGGGGCAGTAGAGCTCATAATAATGGGGGCAGCAGACATCGTAATAATGGGGGCAGCAAACATAATAATGGGGCAGCGGACATCATAACAATGGGGGCTGCAGACATAATAAAGGGGGCAGCAGACATCATAATAAAGGGGGAAGCAGACATCATAATAATGGTGGCAGCATACCTCATAATAATGGGGGCAGCAGACATCATAATAAAGGGGGCAGCAGACATCATAATAAAGGGGGCAGCAGATATATTAATGGGGGCAGCAGACATCATAATAAAGGAGGCAGCAGACATCATAAGAATGGGGGGAGCAAAGATCATAATAATGCGGGCAGCGGACATCATAATAATGGGGGCAGCGGACATCATAATAATGGGGGCAGCGGACATCATAATAATGGGGGCAGCAGGCATCATAATAATGGGGGCAGCATGCATCATAATAATGGGGACAGCAGACATCATAATAATGGGGGCATCAGACATCATAATAATGGGGGCAGCAGACCTCATAATAATGGGGGCAGCAGACATCATAATAATGGGGGCAGCAGACCTCATAATAATGGGGGCAGCAGACATCATAATAATGGGGGGAACAAAGGTCATAATAATGGGGGGAACAAAGATCATAATAATGGGGGCAGCGGACATCATAATAATGGGGGCAGAGGACATCATAATAATGGGGCAGCAGGCATCAGAATAATGGGTAATGGGGGCAGCAGACATCATAATAATGGGGGCAGCAGACATCATAATAATGAGGGCAGCGGACATCATCATAATGGGGGCAGCAGACATCATAATAAAGGGGGCAGCAGACATCATAATAATGAGGGCAGCAGACATCATCATAATGGGGGCAGCAGACATCATAATAAAGGGGGCATCAGACATCATAATAATGGGGGCAGCAGACCTCATAATAATGGGGGCAGCAGACATCATAATAATGGGGGGAACAAAGGTTATAATAATGGGGGGAACAAAGATCATAATAATGGGGGGAACAAAGGTCATAATAATGGGGGCAGCGGACATCATAATAATGGGGGCAGCAGACATCATAATAAAGGGGGCATCAGACATCATAATAATGGGGGCAGCAGACATCATAATAATGGGGGCAGCAGACATCATAATAATGGGTGGAACAAAGGTCTTAATAATGGGGGGAACAAAGATCATAATAATGGGGGCAGCTGACATCATAATAATGGGGGGAACAAAGGTCATAATAATGGGGGGAACAAAGATCATAATAATGGGGGCAGCGGACATCATAATAATGGGGGCAGCAGGCATCATAATAAAGGGGGCAACAGATATCATAATAATGGGGGCAGCAGACATCATAATAAAGGGGGCAACAGATATCATAATAATGGGGGCAGCAGATATAATAATAAAGGAGGCAGCAGATATAATAATGGGGGCAGCAGATATATTAATGGGGCAACAGACATCATAATAAAAGGGGCAGCAGACATCATAATAACGAGGGCAGCAGACATCATCATAATGGGGGCAGCAGACATCCTAATAATGGGGGGAGCAGACATAATAAAGGGGGCAGCAGACATCATAATAAAGGGGGCATCAGACATCATAATAATGGGGGCAGCAGACCTCATTATAATGGGGGCAGCGGACATCATAATAATGGGGGGAACAAAGGTCATAATAATGGGGGGAACAAAGATCATATTAATGGGGGCAGCGGACATTATAATAATGGGGGCAACGGACATCATAATAATGGGGGCAGCAGACATCATAATAAAGGGGGCATCAGACATTATAATAATGGGGGCAGCAGACATCATAATAATGGGTGGAACAAAGGTCATAATAATGGGGGGAACAAAGATCATAATAATGGGGGCAGCGGACATCATAATAATGGGGGCAGCGGACATCATAATAATGGGGGCAGCAGGCATCATAATAATGGGGGCAGCAGATATCATAATAATGGGGGCAGCAGACATAATAATAATGGGGCAGCAGACATCATAATAATGGGGGCAGCAGACATCATAATAAAGGGGGCAACAGATATTATAATAATGGAGGCAGCAGATATAATAATAAAGGAGGCAGCAGATATAATAATTGGGGCAGCAGATATAATAATGGGGGCAACAGACATCATAATAAAGGGGGCAGCAGACATCATAATAACGAGGGCAGCAGACATCATCATAATGGGGCAGCAGACATCCTAATAATGGGGGGAGCAGACATCATAATAAAGGGGGCAGCAGACATCATAATAATGGGGCAGCAGACATCATAATAACGGGGGCAGCAGATATCATAATATTGGGGGCAGCAGGCATCAAAATAAAGGAGGCAGCAGACATCATAATAATGGGGGCAGCAGATATCGTTATAATGGAGGCAGCAGACATCGTTATAATGGGGGCAGCAGGCATAATAATAAAGGGGGCAGCAGACATCATAATAAAGGAGGCAGCATACCTCATAATAATGGGGGCAGCAGACATCATAATAAAGGAGGCAGCATACCTCATAATAATGGGGGCAGCGGACATCATAATAATGGGGGCAGCGGACATCATAATAATGGGGGCAGCGGACATCATGATAATGGGGGCAGCGGACATCATAATAATGCGTTCATTAAAATAACCGTACGGTTATATGATCACAACCTCTCTATGCTCCACAGGTTTGTCTGCAGTATAATACACTGCCTCTCCATGCTCCACAGGTGTGTCTGCAGTATAATACACTGCCTCTCCATGCTGCACAGGTGTGTCTGTGCTACAATACACTGCCTCCCCATACTGCACAGGTGTGTCTGCAGTATAATACACTGCCTCTCCATGCTGCACAGGTGTGTCTGCAGTATAATACACTGCCTCTCCATGCTGCACAGTTGTGTCTGCGGTATAATACACTGCCTCTCCATGCTGCACAGGTGTGTCTGTGCTACAATACACGGCCTCTCCATGCTGCACAGGTGTGTCTGCGGTATAATACACTGCCTCCCCATGCTGCACAGGTGTGTCTGCAGTATAATACACTGCCTCTCCATGCTGCACAGGTGTGTCTGCAGTATAATACACTGCCTCTCCATGCTGCACAGGTGTGTCTGCAGTATAATACACTGCCTCTCTATGCTGCACAGGTGTGTCTGCAGTATAATACACTGCCTCTCCATGCTGCACAGGTGTGTCTGCAGTATAATACACTGCCTCTCCATGCTGCACAGGTGTGTCTGCAGTATAATACACTGCCTCTCCATTCTGCACAGGCGTGTCTGCAGTATAATACACTGCCTCTCCATGCTCCACAGGTTTGTCTGCAGTATAATACACTGCCTCTCCATGCTCCACAGGTGTGTCTGCAGTATAATACACTGCCTCTCCATGCTGCACAGGTGTGTCTGCAGTATAATACACTGCCTCTCCATGCTGCACAGGTGTGTCTGCGGTATAATACACTGCCTCTCCATGCTGCACAGGTGTGTCTGCAGTATAATACACTGCCTCTCCATGCTGCACAGGTGTGTCTGCAGTATAATACACTGCCTCTCCATGCTGCACAGGTGTGTCTGCGGTATAATACACTGCCTCCCCATAATGCACAGGTGTGTCTGCAGTATAATACACTGCCTCTCCATGCTGCACAGGTGTGTCTGCAGTATAATACACTGCCTCTCCATGCTGCACAGTTGTGTCTGCGGTATAATACACTGCCTCTCCATGCTGCACAGGTGTGTCTGTGCTACAATACACGGCCTCTCCATGCTGCACAGGTGTGTCTGCGGTATAATACACTGCCTCCCCATGCTGCACAGGTGTGTCTGCAGTATAATACACTGCCTCTCCATGCTGCACAGGTGTGTCTGCAGTATAATACACTGCCTCTCCATGCTGCACAGGTGTGTCTGCAGTATAATACACTGCCTCTCCATGCTGCACAGGTGTGTCTGCAGTATAATACACTGCCTCTCCATTCTGCACAGGCGTGTCTGCAGTATAATACACTGCCTCTCCATGCTGCACAGGTGTGTCTGCGGTATAATACACTGCCTCTCCATGCTGCACAGGTGTGTCTGCAGTATAATACACTGCCTCTCCATGCTGTACAGGTGTGTCTGCAGTATAAAACACTGCCTCTCCATGCTGTACAGGTGTGTCTGCAGTATAATACACTGCCTCTCCATACTGCTCAGTTGTGTCTGCGGTATAATACACTGCATCTCCATGCTGCACAGGTGTGTCTGCAGTTTAATACACTGCCTCTCCATGCTGCACAGTTGTGTCTGCGGTATAATACACTGCCTCTCTATGCTGCACAGGTGTGTCTGCAGTATAATACACTGCCTCTCCATGCTGCACAGGTGTGTCTGCAGTATAATACACTGCCTCTCCATGCTGCACAGGTGTGTCTGCAGTATAATACACTGCCTCTCCATGCTGCACAGGTGTGTCTGCAGTATAATACACTGCCTCTCCATGCTGCACAAGTGTGTCTGCAGTATAATACACTGCCTCTCCATGCTGCACAGGTGTGTCTGCAGTATAATACACTGCCTCTCCATGCTGCACAAGTGTGTCTGCAGTATAATACACTGCCTCTCCATACTGCACAGGTGTGTCTGTAGTATAATACACTGCCTCTCCATGCTGCACAGGTGTTTCTGTGGTATAATACACTGACTCTCCATACTGCACAGGTGTGTCTGCAGTATAATACACTGCCTCTCCATGCTGCACAGGTGTGTCTGCAGTATAATACACTGCCTCTCCATGCTGCACAGGTGTGTCTGCAGTATAATACACTGCCTCTCCATGCTGCACAGGTGTGTCTGCAGTATAATACACTGCCTCCCCATACTGCACAGGTGTGTCTGCAGTATAATACACTGCCTCTCCATGCTGCACAGGTGTGTCTGCAGTATAATACACTGCCTCTCCATGCTGCACAGTTGTGTCTGCGGTATAATACACTGCCTCTCCATGCTGCACAGGTGTGTCTGCGGTATAATACACTGCCTCTCCATGCTGCACTGGTATGTCTGCGGTATAATACACTGCCTCTCCATGCTGCACAGGTATGTCTGCGGTATAATACACTGCATCTCCATGCTGCACAGGTGTGTCTGCAGTATAATACACTGCCTCTCCATGCTGCACAGGTGTGTCTGCAGTATAATACACTGCCTCTCCATGCTGCACAGGTGTGTCTGCGGTATAATACACTGCCTCTCCATGCTGCACTGGTATGTCTGCGGTATAATACACTGCCTCTCCATGCTGCACAGGTGTGTCTGCGGTATAATACACTGCCTCTCCATGCTGCACAGGTGTGTCTGTAGTATAATACACTGCCTCTCCATGCTGCACAGGTGTTTCTGTGGTATAATACACTGCCTCTCCATACTGCACAGGTGTGTCTGCAGTATAATACACTGGCTTCCCATACTGCACAGGTGTGTCTGCAGTATAATACACTGCCTCTCCATGCTGCACAGGTGTGTCTGCAGTATAATACACTGCCTCTCCATGCTGCACAGTTGTGTCTGCGGTATAATACACTGCCTCTCCATGCTGCACAGGTGTGTCTGCGGTATAATACACTGCCTCTCCATGCTGCACAAGTGTATCTGTGCTATAATACACTGCCTCTCCATACTGCACAGGTGTGTCTGCAGTATAATACACTGCCTCTCCATGCTGCACAGGTATGTCTGCGGTATAATACACTGCATCTCCATGCTGCACAAGTGTATCTGTGCTATAATACACTGCCTCTCCATGCTGCACAGGTGTGTCTGGGGTATAATACACTGCCTCTCCATGCTGCACAGGTGTGTCTGCAGTATAATACACTGCCTCTCCATACTGCACAGGTGTGTCTGCAGTATAATACACTGCCTCTCCATGCTGCACAGGTGTGTCTGCAGTATAATACACTGCCTCTCCATGCTGCACAGGTGTGTCTGCAGTATAATACACTGCCTTCCCATACTGCACAGGTGTGTCTGCAGTATAATACACTGCCTCTCCATGCTGCACAGGTGTGTCTGCAGTATAATACACTGCCTCTCCATGCTGCACAGTTGTGTCTGCGGTATAATACACTGCCTCTCCATGCTGCACAGGTGTGTCTGCGGTATAATACACTGCCTCTCCATGCTGCACAAGTGTATCTGTGCTATAATACACTGCCTCTCCATGCTGCACAGGTGTGTCTGTGGTATAATACACTGCCTCTCCATACTGCACAGGTGTGTCTGCAGTATAATACACTGCCTCTCCATGCTGCACAGGTGTGTCTGCAGTATAATACACTGCCTCTCCATACTGCACAAGTGTGTCTGCAGTATAATACACTGCCTCTCCATGCTGCACAGGTGTGTCTGCGGTATAATACACTGCCTCTCCATGCTGCACAAGTGTATCTGTGCTATAATACACTGCCTCTCCATACTGCACAGGTGTGTCTGCAGTATAATACACTGCCTCTCCATGCTGCACAGGTGTGTCTGCAGTATAATACACTGCCTCTCCATACTGCACAAGTGTGTCTGCAGTATAATACACTGTCTCTCCATGCTCCACAGGTTTGTCTGCAGTATAATACACTGCCTCTCCATGCTCCACAGGTGTGTCTGCAGTATAATACACTGCCTCTCCATGCTGCACAAGTGTATCTGTGCTATAATACACTGCCTCTCCATGCTGTACAGGTGTGTCTGCAGTATAATACACTGCCTCTCCATGCTGCACAGGTGTGTCTGCAGTATGATACACTGCCTCTCCATACTGCACAAGTGTGTCTGCAGTATAATACACTGCCTCTCCATGCTGCACAGGTGTGTCTGCGGTATAATACACTGCCTCTCCATGCTGCACAAGTGTATCTGTGCTATAATACACTGCCTCTCCATACTGCACAGGTGTGTCTGCAGTATAATACACTGCCTCTCCATGCTGCACAGGTGTGTCTGCAGTATAATACACTGCCTCTCCATACTGCACAAGTGTGTCTGCAGTATAATACACTGTCTCTCCATGCTCCACAGGTTTGTCTGCAGTATAATACACTGCCTCTCCATGCTGCACAGGTGTGTCTGCAGTATAATACACTGCCTCTCCATGCTGCACAGGTGTGTCTGTGCTACAATACACTGCCTCCCCATACTGCACAGGTGTGTCTGCAGTATAATACACTGCCTCTCCATGCTGCACAGGTGTGTCTGCAGTATAATACACTGCCTCTCCATGCTGCACAGTTGTGTCTGCGGTATAATACACTGCCTCTCCATGCTGCACAGGTGTGTCTGTGCTACAATACACGGCCTCTCCATGCTGCACAGGTGTGTCTGCGGTATAATACACTGCCTCCCCATGCTGCACAGGTGTGTCTGCAGTATAATACACTGCCTCTCCATGCTGCACAGGTGTGTCTGCAGTATAATACACTGCCTCTCCATGCTGCACAGGTGTGTCTGCAGTATAATACACTGCCTCTCCATGCTGCACAGGTGTGTCTGCAGTATAATACACTGCCTCTCCATTCTGCACAGGCGTGTCTGCAGTATAATACACTGCCTCTCCATGCTGCACAGGTGTGTCTGCAGTATAATACACTGCCTCTCAATGCAGCACAGGTGTGTCTGCAGTATAATACACTGCCTCTGCATGCTGTACAGGTGTGTCTGCAGTATAAAACACTGCCTCTCCATGCTGTACAGGTGTGTCTGCAGTATAATACACTGCCTCTCCATACTGCTCAGTTGTGTCTGCGGTATAATACACTGCATCTCCATGCTGCACAGGTGTGTCTGCAGTTTAATACACTGCCTCTCCATGCTGCACAGTTGTGTCTGCGGTATAATACACTGCCTCTCTATGCTGCACAGGTGTGTCTGCGGTATAATACACTGCCTCTCTATGCTGCACAGGTGTGTCTGCAGTATAATACACTGCCTCTCCATGCTGCACAGGTGTGTCTGCAGTATAATACACTGCCTCTCCATGCTGCACAGGTGTGTCTGCAGTATAATACACTGCCTCTCCATGCTGCACAGGTGTGTCTGCAGTATAATACACTGCCTCTCCATGCTGCACAAGTGTGTCTGCAGTATAATACACTGCCTCTCCATACTGCACAGGTGTGTCTGTAGTATAATACACTGCCTCTCCATGCTGCACAGGTGTTTATGTGGTATAATACACTGCCTCTCCATACTGCACAGGTGTGTCTGCAGTATAATACACTGCCTCCCCATACTGCACAGGTGTGTCTGCAGTATAATACACTGCCTCTCCATGCTGCACAGGTGTGTCTGCGGTATAATACACTGCCTCTCCATGCTGCACAGTTGTGTCTGCGGTATAATACACTGCCTCTCCATGCTGCACAGGTGTGTCTGCGGTATAATACACTGCCTCTCCATGCTGCACTGGTATGTCTGCGGTATAATACACTGCCTCTCCATGCTGCACAGGTATGTCTGCGGTATAATACACTGCATCTCCATGCTGCACAAGTGTATCTGTGCTATAATACACTGCCTCTCCATACTGCACAGGTGTGTCTGCAGTATAATACACTGCCTCTCCATGCTGCTCAGGTGTGTCTGCAGTATAATACACTGCCTCTCCATGCTGCACAGTTGTGTCTGCGGTATAACACACTGCCTCTCCATGCTGCACAGGTGTGTCTGCGGTATAATACACTGCCTCTCCATGCTGCACAGGTGTGTCTGTGGTATAATACACTGCCTCTCCATGCTGCACTGGTGTGTCTACAGTATAATACACTGCCTCTCCATGCTGTACAGGTGTGTCTGCGGTATAATACACTGCCTCTCCATGCTGCACAGGTGTGTCTGCGGTATAATACACTGCCTCTCCATGCTGCACAGGTATGTCTGCGGTATAATACACTGCATCTCCATGCTGCACAGGTGTGTCTGTGCTACAATACACTGCCTCTCCATGCTGCACAGGTGTGTCTGTGCTACAATACACTGCCTCTCCATGCTGCACAGGTGTGTCTGCAGTATAATACACTGCCTCTCCATGCTGCACAGGTGTGTCTGTAGTATAATACACTGCCTCTCCATGCTGCACAGGTGTTTCTGTGGTATAATACACTGCCTCTCCATACTGCACAGGTGTGTCTGCAGTATAATACACTGCCTTCCCATACTGCACAGGTGTGTCTGCAGTATAATACACTGCCTCTCCATGCTGCACAGGTGTGTCTGCAGTATAATACACTGCCTCTCCATGCTGCACAGTTGTGTCTGCGGTATAATACACTGCCTCTCCATGCTGCACAGGTATGTCTGCGGTATAATACACTGCCTCTCCATGCTGCACAAGTGTATCTGTGCTATAATACACTGCCTCTCCATACTGCACAGGTGTGTCTGTAGTATAATACACTGCCTCTCCATGCTGCACAGGTGTGTCTGCGGTATAATACACTGCCTCTCCATGCTGCACAGGTGTGTCTGCGGTATAATACACTGCCTCTCCATGCTGCACAGGTGCATCTGCGGTATAATACACTGCCTCTCCATGCTGCACTGGTATGTCTGCGGTATAATACACTGCCTCTCCATGCTGCACAAGTGTATCTGTGCTATAATACACTGCCTCTCCATACTGCACAGGTGTGTCTGCAGTATAATACACTGCCTCTCCATGCTGCACAGGTGTGTCTGCAGTCTAATACACTGCCTCTCCATGCTGCACAGGTGTGTCTGTGCTACAATACACTGCCTCTCCATACTGCACAGGTGTGTCTGCAGTATAATACACTGCCTCTCCATGCTGCACAGGTGTGTCTGTGCTACAATACACTGCCTCTCCATACTGCACAGGTGTGTCTGCAGTATAATACACTGCCTCTCCATGCTGCACAGGTGTGTCTGTGCTACAATACACTGCCTCTCCATGCTGCACCATGTGTGTCTGCGGTATAATACACTGCCTCTCCATGCTGCACAGGTGTGTCTGCAGTATAATACACTGCCTCTCCATGCTGCACAAGTGTGTCTGCAGTATAATACACTGCCTCTCCATGCTGCACAGGTGTGTCTGCAGTATAATACACTGCCTCTCCATACTGCACAGGTGTGTCTGCAGTATAATACACTGCCTCTCCATGCTGCACAGGTGTGTCTGCGGTATAATACACTGCCTCTCCATGCTGCACAGGTATGTCTGCAGTATAATACACTGCCTCTCCATACTGCACAGGTGTGTCTGCAGTATAATACACTGCCTCTCCATGCTGCACAGGTGTGTCTGCAGTATAATACACTGCCTCTCCATACTGCACAGGTGTGTCTGCAGTATAATACACTGCCTCTCCATGCTGCACAGGTGTGTCTGCGGTATAATACACTGCCTCTCCATGCTGCAGAGGTGTGTCTGCAGTATATTACACTGCCTCTCCATACTGCACAGGTGTGTCTGCAGTATAATACACTGCCTCTCCATGCTGCACAGGTGTGTCTGGGGTATAATACACTGCCTCTCCATGCTGCACAGGTGTGTCTGCGGTATAATACACTGCCTCTCCATACTGCACAGGTGTATCCGCGGTATAATACACTGCCTCTCCATGCTGCACAGGTGTGTCTGCGGTATAATACACTGCCTCTACATACTGTACAGGTGTGTCTGCAGTATAATACACTGCCTCTCCATGCTGCACAGGTGTATCCGCGGTATAATACACTGCCTCTCCATACTGCACAGGTGTGTCTGTGGTATAATACACTGCCTCTCCATACTTCACAGGTGTGTCTGCAGTATAATACACTGCCTCTCCATACAGCACAGGTGTGTCTGTGGTATAATACACTGCCTCTCCATACTGTACAGGTGTGCCTGCAGTATTATACACTGCCTCTCCATGCTTCACAGGTGTGTCTGCTGTATAATACACTGCCTCTCCATGCTGCACAGGTGTTCCTGCAGTATAATACTCTGTCTCTCCATGCTGCACAGGTGTTTCTGCAGTATAATACACTGACTCTCCATGCTGCAGAGATGTGTCTGCAGTATAATACACTGCCTCTCCATGCTGCACAGGTGTGTCTGCAGTATAATACACTGCCTCTCCATGCTGCACAGGTGTTTCTGCAGTATAATACTCTGTCTCTCCATGCTGCACAGGTGTTTCTGCAGTATAATACACTGCCTCTCCATGCTGCACAGGTGTGTCTGTGGTATAATACACTGCCTCTCCATACTGCACAGGTGTGTCTGTGGTATAATACACTGCATCTCCATGCTTCACATGTGTGTCTGTGGTATAATACACTGCCTCTCCATGCTGCACAGATGTGTCTGTGGTATAATACACTGTCTCTCCATGCTGCACAGGTGTGTCTGCAGTATAATACACTGCCTCTCCATGCTGCACAGATGTGTCTGTGGTATAATACACTGCCTCTCCATGCTTCACAGGTGTGTCTGCAATATAATACTCTGCCTCTCCATGCTGCACAGGTGTGTCTGGGGTATAATACACTGCCTCTCCATGCTGTACAGGTGTGTCTGCAGTATAATACACTGCCTCTCCATGCTGCACAGGTGTGTCTGGGGTATAATACACTGCCTCTCCATGCTGCACAGCTGTGTCTGTGGTATAATACTCTGCCTCTCCATGCTGCACAGGTGTGTCTGGGGTATAATACACTGCCTCTCCATGCTGCACAAGTGTGTCTGCAGTATAATACACTGCCTCTCCATGCTGCACAGGTGTGTCTGCAGTATAATACACTGCCTCTCCATGCTGTACAGGTGTGTCTGCAGTATAATACACTGCCTCTCCATGCTGCACAGGTGTGTCTGGGGTATAATACACTGCCTCTCCATGCTGCACAGGTGTGTCTGCGGTATAATACACTGCCTCTCCATGCTGCACAAGTGTGTCTGCAGTATAATACACTGCCTCTCCATGCTGCACAGGTGTGTCTGCAGTATAATACACTGCCTCTCCATGCTGCACAGGTGTGTCTGCGGTATAATACACTACCTCTCCATGCTGCACAGGTGTGTCTGCGGTATAATACACTGCCTCTCCATGCTGCACAGGTGTATCTGCGGTATAATACACTGCCTCTCCATGCGGCACAGGTGTGTCTGCAGTATAATACACTGCCTCTCCATGCTGCACAGGTGTGTCTGCGGTATAATACACTGCCTCTCCATGCTGCACAGGTGTATCTGCGGTATAATACACTGCCTCTTCATGCTGCACTGGTATGTCTGCGGTATAATACACTGCCTCTCCATGCTGCACAGGTATGTCTGCGGTATAATACACTGCCTCTCCATGCTGCACAAGTGTATCTGTGCTATAATACACTGCCTCTCCATACTGCACAGGTGTGTCTGCAGTATAATACACTGCCTCTCCATGCTGCACAGGTGTGTCTGTGCTACAATACACTGCCTCTCCATACTGCACAGGTGTGTCTGCAGTATAATACACTGCCTCTCCATGCTGCACAGGTGTGTCTGTGCTACAATACACTGCCTCTCCATACTGCACCATGTGTGTCTGCGGTATAATACACTGCCTCTCCATGCTCCACAGGTTTGTCTGCAGTATAATACACTGCCTCTCCATGCTGCACAGGTGTGTCTGGGGTATAATACACTGCCTCTCCATGCTGCACAGGTGTGTCTGCGGTATAATACACTGCCTCTCCATGCTGCACAAGTGTGTCTGCAGTATAATACACTGCCTCTCCATGCTGCACAGGTGTGTCTGCAGTATAATACACTGCCTCTCCATGCTGCACAGGTGTGTCTGCGGTATAATACACTACCTCTCCATGCTGCACAGGTGTGTCTGCGGTATAATACACTGCCTCTCCATGCTGCACAGGTGTATCTGCGGTATAATACACTGCCTCTCCATGCGGCACAGGTGTGTCTGCAGTATAATACACTGCCTCTCCATGCTGCACAGGTGTGTCTGCGGTATAATACACTGCCTCTCCATGCTGCACAGGTGTATCTGCGGTATAATACACTGCCTCTTCATGCTGCACTGGTATGTCTGCGGTATAATACACTGCCTCTCCATGCTGCACAGGTATGTCTGCGGTATAATACACTGCCTCTCCATGCTGCACAAGTGTATCTGTGCTATAATACACTGCCTCTCCATACTGCACAGGTGTGTCTGCAGTATAATACACTGCCTCTCCATGCTGCACAGGTGTGTCTGTGCTACAATACACTGCCTCTCCATACTGCACAGGTGTGTCTGCAGTATAATACACTGCCTCTCCATGCTGCACAGGTGTGTCTGTGCTACAATACACTGCCTCTCCATACTGCACCATGTGTGTCTACGGTATAATACACTGCCTCTCCATGCTGCACAGGTGTGTCTGCAGTATAATACACTGCCTCTCCATGCTGCACAAGTGTGTCTGCAGTATAATACACTGCCTCTCCATGCTGCACAGGTGTGTCTGTGGTATAATACACTGCCTCTCCATGCTGCACAGGTATGTCTGCAGTATAATACACTGCCTCTCCATACTGCACAGGTGTGTCTGCAGTATAATACACTGCCTCTCCATGCTGCACAGGTGTGTCTGCGGTATAATACACTGCCTCTCCATGCTGCACAGGTGTGTCTGCGGTATAATACACTGCCTCTCCATACTGCACAGGTGTGTCTGCAGTATAATACACTGCCTCTCCATGCTGCACAGGTGTGTCTGCAGTATAATACACTGCCTCTCCATGCTGCACAGGTGTGTCTGCAGTATAATACACTGCCTCTCCATACTGCACAGGTGTGTCTGCAGTATAATACACTGCCTCTCCATGCTGCACAGGTGTGTCTGCGGTATAATACACTGCCTCTCCATGCTGCACAGGTGTGTCTGCAGTATAATACACTGCCTCTCCATGCTGCACAGGTGTGTCTGGGGTATAATACACTGCCTCTCCAAGCTGCACAGGTGTGTCTGCAGTATAATACACTGCCTCTCCATGCTGCACAGGTGTTTCTGCAGTATAATACTCTGTCTCTCCATGCTGCACAGGTGTTTCTGCAGTATAATACACTGCCTCTCCATGCTGCACAGGTGTGTCTGTGGTATAATATACTGCCTCTCCATACTGCACAGGTGTGTCTGCAGTATAATACACTGCCTCTCCATGCTGCACAGGTGTGTCTGCAGTATAATACACTGCCTCTCCATGCTGCACAGGTGTGTCTGTGGTATAATATACTGCCTCTCCATACTGCACAGGTGTGTCTGCAGTATAATACACTGCCTCTCCATGCTGCACAGGTGTGTCTGTGGTATAATATACTGCCTCTCCATACTGCACAGGTGTGTCTGCAGTATAATACACTGCCTCTCCATGCTGCACAGGTGTGTCTGTGGTATAATATACTGCCTCTCCATACTGCACAGGTGTGTCTGCAGTATAATACACTGCCTCTCCATGCTGCACAGGTGTGTCTGCGGTATAATACACTGCCTCTCCATGCTGCACAGGTGTGTCTGTGGTATAATATACTGCCTCTCCATACTGCACAGGTGTGTCTGCAGTATAATACACTGCCTCTCCATGCTGCACAGGTGTGTCTGCAGTATAATACACTGCCTCTCCATGCTTCACAGGTGTGTCTGTGGTATAATACACTGCCTCTCCATACTGCACAGGTGTGTCTGTGGTATAATACACTGCCTCTCCATGCTGCACAGGTGTGTCTGGGGTATAATACACTGCCTCTCCATGCTGCACAGGTGTTTCTGCAGTATAATACTCTGTCTCTCCATGCTGCACAGGTGTTTCTGCAGTATAATACACTGCCTCTCCATGCTGCACAGGTGTGTCTGTGGTATAATATACTGCCTCTCCATGCTTCACAGGTGTGTCTGTGGTATAATATACTGCCTCTCCATGCTTCACAGGTGTGTCTGCGGTATAATACACTGCCTCTCCATGCTGCAGAGGTGTTTCTGCAGTATAATACACTGCCTCTCCATGCTGCACAGATGTGTCTGTGGTATAATACACTGCCTCTCCATGCTTCTCAGGTGTGTCTGCAGTATAATACACTGCCTCTCCATGCTGCACAGGTGTGTCTGCAGTATAATACACTGCCTCTCCATGCTGCAGAGATGTGTCTGCAGTATAATACACTGCCTCTCCATGCTGTACAGGTGTGTCTGCAGTATAATACACTGCCTCTCCATGCTGCAGAGGTGTGTCTGCAGTATAATACTCTGCCTCTCCATGCTGCACAGGTGTGTCTGGGGTATAATACACTGCCTCTCCATGCTGTACAGGTGTGTCTGCAGTATAATACACTGCCTCTCCATGCTGCACAGGTGTGTCTGGGGTATAATACACTGCCTCTCCATGCTGCACAGGTGTGTCTGTGGTATAATACACTGCCTCTCCATGCTGCACAGGTGTGTCTGCGGTATAATACACTGCCTCTCCATGCTGCACAGGTGTGTCTGCGGTATAATACACTGCCTCTCCATACTGCACAGGTGTGTCTGTGGTATAATACACTGCCTCTCCATGCTGCACAGGTGTGTCTGCAGTATAATACACTGCCTCTCCATGCTGCACAAGTGTGTCTGCGGTATAATACACTGCCTCTCCATGCTGCACAGGTGTGTCTGCAGTATAATACACTGCCTCTCCATGCTGCACAGGTTTGTCTGCGGTATAATACACTGCCTCTCCATGCTGCATAAGTGTGTCTGCAGTATAATACACTGCCTCTCCATGCTGCACAGGTGTGTCTGCAGTATAATACACTGCCTCTCCATGCTGCACAGGTGTGTCTGTGGTATAATACACTGCCTCTCCATACTGCACAGGTGTGTCTGCAGTATAATACACTGCCTCTCCATGCTGCACAGGTGTGTCTGCGGTATAATACACTGCCTCTCCATACTGCACAGGTGTGTCTGTGGTATAATACACTGCCTCTCCATACTGCACAGGTGTGTCTGTGGTATAATACACTGCCTCTCCATGCTGCACAGGTGTGCCTGCAGTATAATACACTGCCTCTCCATGCTGCACAGGTGTGTCTGCGGTATAATACACTGTCTCTCCATACTGCACAGGTGTGTCTGTGGTATAATACACTGCCTCTCCATGCTGCACAGGTGTGTCTGCAGTATAATACACTGCCTCTCCATACTGCACAGGTGTGTCTGTGGTATAATACACTGCCTCTCCATACTGCACAGGTGTGTCTGTGGTATAATACACTGCCTCTCCATGCTGCACAGGTGTGTCTGCAGTATAATACACTGCCTCTCCATACTGCACAGGTGTGTCTGTGGTATAATACACTGTCTCTCCATACTGCACAGGTGTGTCTGTGGTATAATACACTGCCTCTCCATGCTGCACAGGTGTGCCTGCAGTATAATACACTGCCTCTCCATGCTGCACAGGTGTGTCTGCGGTATAATACACTGCCTCTCCATGCTGCACAGGTGTGTCTGTGGTATAATACACGGCCTCTCCATACTGCACAGGTGTGTCTGTGGTATAATACACTGCCTCTCCATGCTGCACAGGTGTGTCTGCAGTATAATACACTGCCTCTCCATGCTGCACAGGTGTGTCTGTGGTATAATACTCTGCCTCTCCATGCTGCACAGGTGTGTCTGGGGTATAATACACTGCCTCTCCATGCTGTACAGGTGTGTCTGCAGTATAATACACTGCCTCTCCATGCTGCACAGGTGTGTCTGGGGTATAATACACTGCCTCTCCATGCTGCACAGCTGTGTCTGTGGTATAATACTCTGCCTCTCCATGCTGCACAGGTGTGTCTGGGGTATAATACACTGCCTCTCCATGCTGTACAGGTGTGTCTGCAGTATAATACACTGCCTCTCCATGCTGCACAGGTGTGTCTGGGGTATAATACACTGCCTCTCCATGCTGCACAGGTGTGTCTGCGGTATAATACACTGCCTCTCCATGCTGCACAAGTGTGTCTGCAGTATAATACACTGCCTCTCCATGCTTCACAGGTGTGTCTGCAGTATAATACACTGCCTCTCCATGCTGCACAGGTGTGTCTGCGGTATAATACACTACCTCTCCATGCTGCACAGGTGTGTCTGCGGTATAATACACTGCCTCTCCATGCTGCACAGGTGTATCTGCGGTATAATACACTGCCTCTCCATGCGGCACAGGTGTGTCTGCAGTATAATACACTGCCTCTCCATGCTGCACAGGTGTGTCTGCAGTATAATACACTGCCTCTCCATGCGGCACAGGTGTGTCTGCAGTATAATACACTGCCTCTCCATGCTGCACAGGTATGTCTGCGGTATAATACACTGCCTCTCCATGCTGCACAAGTGTATCTGTGCTATAATACACTGCCTCTCCATACTGCACAGGTGTGTCTGCAGTATAATACACTGCCTCTCCATGCTGCACAGGTGTGTCTGTGCTACAATACACTGCCTCTCCATACTGCACAGGTGTGTCTGCAGTATAATACACTGCCTCTCCATGCTGCACAGGTGTGTCTGTGCTACAATACACTGCCTCTCCATACTGCACCATGTGTGTCTGCGGTATAATACACTGCCTCTCCATGCTCCACAGGTTTGTCTGCAGTATAATACACTGCCTCTCCATGCTGCACAGGTGTGTCTGGGGTATAATACACTGCCTCTCCATGCTGCACAGGTGTGTCTGCGGTATAATACACTGCCTCTCCATGCTGCACAAGTGTGTCTGCAGTATAATACACTGCCTCTCCATGCTGCACAGGTGTGTCTGCAGTATAATACACTGCCTCTCCATGCTGCACAGGTGTGTCTGCGGTATAATACACTACCTCTCCATGCTGCACAGGTGTGTCTGCGGTATAATACACTGCCTCTCCATGCTGCACAGGTGTATCTGCGGTATAATACACTGCCTCTCCATGCGGCACAGGTGTGTCTGCAGTATAATACACTGCCTCTCCATGCTGCACAGGTGTGTCTGCGGTATAATACACTGCCTCTCCATGCTGCACAGGTGTATCTGCGGTATAATACACTGCCTCTTCATGCTGCACTGGTATGTCTGCGGTATAATACACTGCCTCTCCATGCTGCACAGGTATGTCTGCGGTATAATACACTGCCTCTCCATGCTGCACAAGTGTATCTGTGCTATAATACACTGCCTCTCCATACTGCACAGGTGTGTCTGCAGTATAATACACTGCCTCTCCATGCTGCACAGGTGTGTCTGTGCTACAATACACTGCCTCTCCATACTGCACAGGTGTGTCTGCAGTATAATACACTGCCTCTCCATGCTGCACAGGTGTGTCTGTGCTACAATACACTGCCTCTCCATACTGCACCATGTGTGTCTACGGTATAATACACTGCCTCTCCATGCTGCACAGGTGTGTCTGCAGTATAATACACTGCCTCTCCATGCTGCACAAGTGTGTCTGCAGTATAATACACTGCCTCTCCATGCTGCACAGGTGTGTCTGTGGTATAATACACTGCCTCTCCATGCTGCACAGGTATGTCTGCAGTATAATACACTGCCTCTCCATACTGCACAGGTGTGTCTGCAGTATAATACACTGCCTCTCCATGCTGCACAGGTGTGTCTGCGGTATAATACACTGCCTCTCCATGCTGCACAGGTGTGTCTGCGGTATAATACACTGCCTCTCCATACTGCACAGGTGTGTCTGCAGTATAATACACTGCCTCTCCATGCTGCACAGGTGTGTCTGCAGTATAATACACTGCCTCTCCATGCTGCACAGGTGTGTCTGCAGTATAATACACTGCCTCTCCATACTGCACAGGTGTGTCTGCAGTATAATACACTGCCTCTCCATGCTGCACAGGTGTGTCTGCGGTATAATACACTGCCTCTCCATGCTGCACAGGTGTGTCTGCAGTATAATACACTGCCTCTCCATGCTGCACAGGTGTGTCTGGGGTATAATACACTGCCTCTCCAAGCTGCACAGGTGTGTCTGCAGTATAATACACTGCCTCTCCATGCTGCACAGGTGTTTCTGCAGTATAATACTCTGTCTCTCCATGCTGCACAGGTGTTTCTGCAGTATAATACACTGCCTCTCCATGCTGCACAGGTGTGTCTGTGGTATAATATACTGCCTCTCCATACTGCACAGGTGTGTCTGCAGTATAATACACTGCCTCTCCATGCTGCACAGGTGTGTCTGCAGTATAATACACTGCCTCTCCATGCTGCACAGGTGTGTCTGTGGTATAATATACTGCCTCTCCATACTGCACAGGTGTGTCTGCAGTATAATACACTGCCTCTCCATGCTGCACAGGTGTGTCTGTGGTATAATATACTGCCTCTCCATACTGCACAGGTGTGTCTGCAGTATAATACACTGCCTCTCCATGCTGCACAGGTGTGTCTGTGGTATAATATACTGCCTCTCCATACTGCACAGGTGTGTCTGCAGTATAATACACTGCCTCTCCATGCTGCACAGGTGTGTCTGCGGTATAATACACTGCCTCTCCATGCTGCACAGGTGTGTCTGTGGTATAATATACTGCCTCTCCATACTGCACAGGTGTGTCTGCAGTATAATACACTGCCTCTCCATGCTGCACAGGTGTGTCTGCAGTATAATACACTGCCTCTCCATGCTTCACAGGTGTGTCTGTGGTATAATACACTGCCTCTCCATACTGCACAGGTGTGTCTGTGGTATAATACACTGCCTCTCCATGCTGCACAGGTGTGTCTGGGGTATAATACACTGCCTCTCCATGCTGCACAGGTGTTTCTGCAGTATAATACTCTGTCTCTCCATGCTGCACAGGTGTTTCTGCAGTATAATACACTGCCTCTCCATGCTGCACAGGTGTGTCTGTGGTATAATATACTGCCTCTCCATGCTTCACAGGTGTGTCTGTGGTATAATATACTGCCTCTCCATGCTTCACAGGTGTGTCTGCGGTATAATACACTGCCTCTCCATGCTGCAGAGGTGTTTCTGCAGTATAATACACTGCCTCTCCATGCTGCACAGATGTGTCTGTGGTATAATACACTGCCTCTCCATGCTTCTCAGGTGTGTCTGCAGTATAATACACTGCCTCTCCATGCTGCACAGGTGTGTCTGCAGTATAATACACTGCCTCTCCATGCTGCAGAGATGTGTCTGCAGTATAATACACTGCCTCTCCATGCTGTACAGGTGTGTCTGCAGTATAATACACTGCCTCTCCATGCTGCAGAGGTGTGTCTGCAGTATAATACTCTGCCTCTCCATGCTGCACAGGTGTGTCTGGGGTATAATACACTGCCTCTCCATGCTGTACAGGTGTGTCTGCAGTATAATACACTGCCTCTCCATGCTGCACAGGTGTGTCTGGGGTATAATACACTGCCTCTCCATGCTGCACAGGTGTGTCTGTGGTATAATACACTGCCTCTCCATGCTGCACAGGTGTGTCTGCGGTATAATACACTGCCTCTCCATGCTGCACAGGTGTGTCTGCGGTATAATACACTGCCTCTCCATACTGCACAGGTGTGTCTGTGGTATAATACACTGCCTCTCCATGCTGCACAGGTGTGTCTGCAGTATAATACACTGCCTCTCCATGCTGCACAAGTGTGTCTGCGGTATAATACACTGCCTCTCCATGCTGCACAGGTGTGTCTGCAGTATAATACACTGCCTCTCCATGCTGCACAGGTTTGTCTGCGGTATAATACACTGCCTCTCCATGCTGCATAAGTGTGTCTGCAGTATAATACACTGCCTCTCCATGCTGCACAGGTGTGTCTGCAGTATAATACACTGCCTCTCCATGCTGCACAGGTGTGTCTGTGGTATAATACACTGCCTCTCCATACTGCACAGGTGTGTCTGCAGTATAATACACTGCCTCTCCATGCTGCACAGGTGTGTCTGCGGTATAATACACTGCCTCTCCATACTGCACAGGTGTGTCTGTGGTATAATACACTGCCTCTCCATACTGCACAGGTGTGTCTGTGGTATAATACACTGCCTCTCCATGCTGCACAGGTGTGCCTGCAGTATAATACACTGCCTCTCCATGCTGCACAGGTGTGTCTGCGGTATAATACACTGTCTCTCCATACTGCACAGGTGTGTCTGTGGTATAATACACTGCCTCTCCATGCTGCACAGGTGTGTCTGCAGTATAATACACTGCCTCTCCATACTGCACAGGTGTGTCTGTGGTATAATACACTGCCTCTCCATACTGCACAGGTGTGTCTGTGGTATAATACACTGCCTCTCCATGCTGCACAGGTGTGTCTGCAGTATAATACACTGCCTCTCCATACTGCACAGGTGTGTCTGTGGTATAATACACTGTCTCTCCATACTGCACAGGTGTGTCTGTGGTATAATACACTGCCTCTCCATGCTGCACAGGTGTGCCTGCAGTATAATACACTGCCTCTCCATGCTGCACAGGTGTGTCTGCGGTATAATACACTGCCTCTCCATGCTGCACAGGTGTGTCTGTGGTATAATACACGGCCTCTCCATACTGCACAGGTGTGTCTGTGGTATAATACACTGCCTCTCCATGCTGCACAGGTGTGTCTGCAGTATAATACACTGCCTCTCCATGCTGCACAGGTGTGTCTGTGGTATAATACACTGCCTCTCCATGCTGCACAGGTGTGTCTGCAGTATAATACACTGCCTCTCCATGCTGCACAGGTGTGTCTGTGGTATAATACACTGCCTCTCCATGCTGCACAGGTGTGTCTACAGTATAATACACTGCCTCTCCATACTGCACAGGTGTGTCTGTGGTATAATACACTGCCTCTCCATGCTGCACAGGTGTGTCTGCAGTATAATACACTGCCTCTCCATGCTGCACAGGTGTGTCTGCGGTATAATACACTGCCTCTCCATGCTGCACAGGTGTGTCTGTGGTATAATACACTGCCTCTCCATGCTGCACAGGTGTGTCTGTGGTATAATACACTGCCTCTCCATGCTGCACAGGTGTGTCTGCAGTATAATACACTGCCTCTCCATGCTGCACAGGTGTGTCTGTGGTATAATACACTGCCTCTCCATGCTGCAAAGGTGTGTCTACAGTATAATACACTGCCTCTCCATACTGCACAGGTGTTTTTGTGGTATAATACATTGCCTCTCCATGCTGTACAGGTGTGCCTGCAGCATAATACACTGCCTCTTCATGCTGCACAGGTGTGTCTGCGGTATAATACACTGCCTCTCCATGCTGCACAGGTGTTTTTGTGGTATAATACACTGCCTCTCCATGCTGTACAGGTGTGCCTGCAGTATAATACACTGCCTCTCCATGCTGCACAGGTGTGCCTGCAGTATAATACACTGCCTCTCCATGCTGTACAGGTGTGCCTGCAGTATAATACACTGCCTCTCCATGCTGCACAGGTGTGTCTGCGGTATAATACACTGCCTCTCCATGCTGCACAGGTGTGTCTGCGGTATAATACACTGCCTCTCCATACTGCACAGGTGTATCTGCGGTATAATACACTGCCTCTCCATGCTGCACAGGTGTATCTGCGGTATAATACACTACCTCTCCATACTGCACAGGTGTATCTGTGGTATAATACACTGCCTCTCCATGCTGCACAGGTGTATCTGTGCTATAATACACTGCCTCTCCATGCTGCACAGGTGTGTCTGTGGTATAATACACTGCCTCTCCATGCTGCACAGGTGTGTCTGCGGTATAATACACTGCATCTCCATGCTGCACAGGTGTGTCTGCGGTATAATACACTGCCTCTCCATGCTGCACAGGTGTGTCTGCAGTCTAATACACTGCCTCTCCATGCTGCACAGGTGTGTCTGCAGTCTAATACTCTGCCTCTCCATGCTGCACAGGTGTGTCTGCAGTATAATACACTGCCTCTCCATGCTGCACAGGTGTGTCTGGGTTATAATACACTGCCTCTCCCTGCTGCACAGGTGTGTCTGCGGTATAATACACTGCCTCTCCATGCTGCACAGGTGTGTCTGCGGTATAATACACTGCCTCTCCATGCTGCACAGGTGTGTCTGCAGTATAATACACTGCCTCTCCATGCTGCACAGGTGTGTCTGCGGTATAATACACTGTCTCTGCATGCTGCACAGGTGTGTCTGCAGTCTAATACACTGCCTCTCCATGCTGCACAGGTGTGTCTGCAGTCTAATACACTGCCTCTCCATGCTGCACAGGTGTGTCTGCAGTCTAATACACTGCCTCTCCATGCTGCACAGGTGTGTCTGCAGTCTAATACACTGCCTCTCCATGCTGCACAGGTGTGTCTGCAGTCTAATACTCTGCCTTTCCAAACTAAATACGCATCTTTAATAATCTATGCAATCCACTATATCTGCATGCTGCACAGTTATATTTACTGTACAGTATACTGCCTCATCATGCTAAACAGTATTTGTTGCACAATAGTCTATTTGTGTTACTGAGATGTTTTATCTTCTTTACTTTAGACTGATTCTCTTTGCTACAAAAATTCATTATTTCCATGCTGCATCGACTTGTTTAACTTGCTGTAAAGTACACTGCCTCTCTATAGTACACAGACTTGTCTTCTCTTTAAACACTACAGAGTTGTCATCTGCTCTACAATACACTGCCTCTACATACTACACAGACTTATTATCTGCTGTACAATAAACTGCCTGTACATATTACACAGACTTGTCTTATCTCTTGTACGGTAGACTGCCTCTGTATACTAACCAGACTTGCCTCATCTGCTGTACAGTAAGCTGCATTTACACACTACGCAGTCTTGTCTCATTTTGTGTACAGTATACTGACTCTCCAGACTACACAGACTTGATTGGGTTGGAAACACACATGCCGTCATTGATGCAGCAAATCAAGAGCGTAGAAATAAAGAAATGTGAAACTTGTGAAAAGTCCCTATGACTGCGATACATTAATAACCATCTGCCCGCTGCCCCCTCCGCTGCGCCGTGCGGCCGGGTCCACCTCACCTCTTTAATGTTTAATGCGGGTAATGGCTTCATTCTGCGCACGGGAAGACGAATAATGGAAATTTTAATACTCTGAGCAAGTTCTGAAATAATTGTGTTGGATTCCAATTCCATTTTCTGCAGTTTTACGGTCACCGTCCATCACGACTGACACGTCCCCGGCTGGGGAGGAACCGGCCTGACCTGTGTGTAGGACACGTACTGCAGAACAAGCCTCTCCGCCATATTGCACAGAATCTGCGGCCGGAGGAATCCCCGTCATCCCCACATCTCTGCTGCACCTTCCTTAAAGGCGAGAGACAAATAGATATTTATGGCTGGAGTTGTTTTACCCTTTCACTGCGCATAAATTGGAAATGGCATTTAAAGTAGCTGGAAACAGCGGCAACCGCAGCAAAGCATCGTGTGAGCACTTAATAAATCTATCAGCGGGTGCAGCGCTCTCCAGAAGCCCCGCTCTGCCCTCTATTCACTGTCCTCACGGCCAAAGGGCAGGAAAATACAAGGGGAGTGAGCAGGCGCCACAGCAGCACAGAGTATTTCAGCCGAGCAGAACGCAGCTCTTGTGGGATTAGGAGGAGCATAGGCTCCAGCAGCACAGAGTATTTCAGCCGAGCAGCGCACAGTTCTTGTGGGATTAGGAGGAGCATAGGCTCCAGCAGCACAGAGTATTTCAGCCGAGCAGCACACATGTCTTGTGGGATTAGGAGGAGCATAGGCTCCAGCAGCACAGAGTATTTCAGCCGAGCAGCACACAGGGCTTGTGGGATTAGGAGGAGCATAGGCTCCAGCAGCACAGAGTATTTCAGCCGAGCAGCACGCAGGTCTTGTGGGATTAGGAGGAGCATAGGCTCCAGCAGCACAGAGTATTTCAGCCGAGCAGCGCACAGTTCTTGTGGGATTAGGAGGAGCATAGGCTCCAGCAGCACAGAGTATTTCAGCCGAGCAGCACACATGTCTTGTGGGATTAGGAGGAGCATAGGCTCCAGCAGCACAGAGTATTTCAGCCGAGCAGCACACATGTCTTGTGGGATTAGGAGGAGCATAGGCTCCAGCAGCACAGAGTATTTCAGCCGAGCAGCACGCAGGTCTTGTGGGATTAGGAGGAGCATAGGCTCCAGCAGCACAGAGTATTTCAGCCGAGCAGCACACATGTCTTGTGGGATTAGGAGGAGCATAGGCTCCAGCAGCACAGAGTATTTCAGCCGAGCAGCACACAGGTCTTGTGGGATTAGGAGGAGCATAGGCTCCAGCAGCACAGAGTATTTCAGCCGAGCAGCACACAGGGCTTGTGGGATTAGGAGGAGCATAGGCTCCAGCAGCACAGAGTATTTCAGCCGAGCAGCACGCAGGTCTTGTGGGATTAGGAGGAGCATAGGCTCCAGCAGCACAGAGTATTTCAGCCGAGCAGCACGCAGGTTTTGTGGGATTAGGAGGAGCATAGGCTCCAGCAGCACAGAGTATTTCAGCCGAGCAGCACACAGTTCTTGTGGGATTAGGAGGAGCATAGGCTCCAGCAGCACAGAGTATTTCAGCCGAGCAGCACACAGGTCTTGTGGGATTAGGAGGAGCATAGGCTCCAGCAGCACAGAGTATTTCAGCCGAGCAGCACGCAGGTTTTGTGGGATTAGGAGGAGCATAGGCTCCAGCAGCACAGAGTATTTCAGCCGAGCAGCACACAGTTCTTGTGGGATTAGGAGGAGCATAGGCTCCAGCAGCACAGAGTATTTCAGCCGAGCAGCACACAGGTCTTGTGGGATTAGGAGGAGCACAGGCTCCAGCAGCACAGAGTATTTCAGCCGAGCAGCACGCAGGTCTTGTGGGATTAGGAGGAGCATAGGCTCCAGCAGCACAGAGTATTTCAGCCGAGCAGCACACAGGGCTTGTGGGATTAGGAGGAGCATAGGCTCCAGCAGCACAGAGTATTTCAGCCGAGCAGCACGCAGGTCTTGTGGGATTAGGAGGAGCATAGGCTCCAGCAGCACAGAGTATTTCAGCCGAGCAGCACACAGTTCTTGTGGGATTAGGAGGAGCATAGGCTCCAGCAGCACAGAGTATTTCAGCCGAGCAGCACGCAGGTCTTGTGGGATTAGGAGGAGCATAGGCTCCAGCAGCACAGAGTATTTCAGCCGAGCAGCACACAGGGCTTGTGGGATTAGGAGGAGCATAGGCTCCAGCAGCACAGAGTATTTCAGCCGAGCAGCACACAGGGCTTGTGGGATTAGGAGGAGCATAGGCTCCAGCAGCACAGAGTATTTCAGCCGAGCAGCACGCAGGTCTTGTGGGATTAGGAGAAGCATAGGCTCCAGCAGCACAGAGTATTTTAGCCGAGCAGCACACAGGGCTTGTGGGATTAGGAGGAGCATAGGCTCCAGCAGCACAGAGTATTTCAGCCGAGCAGCACACAGGGCTTGTGGGATTAGGAGGAGCATAGGCTCCAGCAGCACAGAGTATTTCAGCCGAGCAGCACACAGGGCTTGTGGGATTAGGAGGAGCATAGGCTCCAGCAGCACAGAGTATTTCAACCGAGCAGCACACAGGGCTTGTGGGATTAGGAGGAGCATAGGCTCCAGCAGCACAGAGTATTTCAGCCGAGCAGCACACAGGGCTTGTGGGATTAGGAGGAGCATAGGCTCCAGCAGCACAGAGTATTTCAGCCGAGCAGCACACAGGTCTTGTGGGATTAGGAGGAGCATAGGCTCCAGCAGCACAGAGTATTTCAGCCGAGCAGCACACATGTCTTGTGGGTGTAGGAGGAGCACAGGCTCCAGCAGCACAGAGTATTTCAGCCGAGCAGCACACAGGTCTTGTGGGATTAGGAGGAGCATAGGCTCCAGCAGCACAGAGTATTTCAGCCGAGCAGCACGCAGGTTTTGTGGGATTAGGAGGAGCATAGGCTCCAGCAGCACAGAGTATTTCAGCCGAGCAGCACACAGGGCTTGTGGGATTAGGAGGAGCATAGGCTCCAGCAGCACAGAGTATTTCAGCCGAGCAGCACACAGGTCTTGTGGGATTAGGAGGAGCATAGGCTCCAGCAGCACAGAGTATTTCAGCCGAGCAGCACGCAGGTCTTGTGGGATTAGGAGGAGCATAGGCTCCAGCAGCACAGAGTATTTCAGCCGAGCAGCACACAGGGCTTGTGGGATTAGGAGGAGCATAGGCTCCAGCAGCACAGAGTATTTCAGCCGAGCAGCACACAGGTCTTGTGGGATTAGGAGGAGCATAGGCTCCAGCAGCACAGAGTATTTCAGCCGAGCAGCACACAGGTCTTGTGGGATTAGGAGGAGCATAGGCTCCAGCAGCACAGAGTATTTCAGCCGAGCAGCACACAGGGCTTCTGGGATTAGGAGGAGCATAGGCTCCAGCAGCACAGAGTATTTCAGCCGAGCAGCACACAGGTCTTGTGGGATTAGGAGGAGCATAGGCTCCAGCAGCACAGAGTATTTCAGCCGAGCAGCACACATGTCTTGTGGGTGTAGGAGGAGCACAGGCTCCAGCAGCACAGAGTATTTCAGCCGAGCAGCACACAGGGCTTGTGGGATTAGGAGGAGCATAGGCTCCAGCAGCACAGAGTATTTCAGCCGAGCAGCGCACAGGTCTTGTGGGATTAGGAGGAGCACAGGCTCCAGCAGCACAGAGTATTTCAGCCGAGCAGCACACATGTCTTGTGGGTGTAGGAGGAGCACAGGCTCCAGCAGCACAGAGTATTTCAGCCGAGCAGCACACAGGGCTTGTGGGATTAGGAGGAGCATAGGCTCCAGCAGCACAGAGTATTTCAGCCGAGCAGCACACAGGGCTTGTGGGATTAGGAGGAGCATAGGCTCCAGCAGCACAGAGTATTTCAGCCGAGCAGCACGCAGGTTTTGTGGGATTAGGAGGAGCATAGGCTCCAGCAGCACAGAGTATTTCAGCCGAGCAGCACACAGTTCTTGTGGGATTAGGAGGAGCATAGGCTCCAGCAGCACAGAGTATTTCAGCCGAGCAGCACACAGGTCTTGTGGGATTAGGAGGAGCACAGGCTCCAGCAGCACAGAGTATTTCAGCCGAGCAGCACGCAGGTCTTGTGGGATTAGGAGGAGCATAGGCTCCAGCAGCACAGAGTATTTCAGCCGAGCAGCACACAGGGCTTGTGGGATTAGGAGGAGCATAGGCTCCAGCAGCACAGAGTATTTCAGCCGAGCAGCACGCAGGTCTTGTGGGATTAGGAGGAGCATAGGCTCCAGCAGCACAGAGTATTTCAGCCGAGCAGCACACAGTTCTTGTGGGATTAGGAGGAGCATAGGCTCCAGCAGCACAGAGTATTTCAGCCGAGCAGCACGCAGGTCTTGTGGGATTAGGAGGAGCATAGGCTCCAGCAGCACAGAGTATTTCAGCCGAGCAGCACACAGGGCTTGTGGGATTAGGAGGAGCATAGGCTCCAGCAGCACAGAGTATTTCAGCCGAGCAGCACACAGGGCTTGTGGGATTAGGAGGAGCATAGGCTCCAGCAGCACAGAGTATTTCAGCCGAGCAGCACGCAGGTCTTGTGGGATTAGGAGAAGCATAGGCTCCAGCAGCACAGAGTATTTTAGCCGAGCAGCACACAGGGCTTGTGGGATTAGGAGGAGCATAGGCTCCAGCAGCACAGAGTATTTCAGCCGAGCAGCACACAGGGCTTGTGGGATTAGGAGGAGCATAGGCTCCAGCAGCACAGAGTATTTCAGCCGAGCAGCACACAGGGCTTGTGGGATTAGGAGGAGCATAGGCTCCAGCAGCACAGAGTATTTCAACCGAGCAGCACACAGGGCTTGTGGGATTAGGAGGAGCATAGGCTCCAGCAGCACAGAGTATTTCAGCCGAGCAGCACACAGGGCTTGTGGGATTAGGAGGAGCATAGGCTCCAGCAGCACAGAGTATTTCAGCCGAGCAGCACACAGGTCTTGTGGGATTAGGAGGAGCATAGGCTCCAGCAGCACAGAGTATTTCAGCCGAGCAGCACACATGTCTTGTGGGTGTAGGAGGAGCACAGGCTCCAGCAGCACAGAGTATTTCAGCCGAGCAGCACACAGGTCTTGTGGGATTAGGAGGAGCATAGGCTCCAGCAGCACAGAGTATTTCAGCCGAGCAGCACGCAGGTTTTGTGGGATTAGGAGGAGCATAGGCTCCAGCAGCACAGAGTATTTCAGCCGAGCAGCACACAGGGCTTGTGGGATTAGGAGGAGCATAGGCTCCAGCAGCACAGAGTATTTCAGCCGAGCAGCACACAGGTCTTGTGGGATTAGGAGGAGCATAGGCTCCAGCAGCACAGAGTATTTCAGCCGAGCAGCACGCAGGTCTTGTGGGATTAGGAGGAGCATAGGCTCCAGCAGCACAGAGTATTTCAGCCGAGCAGCACACAGGGCTTGTGGGATTAGGAGGAGCATAGGCTCCAGCAGCACAGAGTATTTCAGCCGAGCAGCACACAGGTCTTGTGGGATTAGGAGGAGCATAGGCTCCAGCAGCACAGAGTATTTCAGCCGAGCAGCACACAGGTCTTGTGGGATTAGGAGGAGCATAGGCTCCAGCAGCACAGAGTATTTCAGCCGAGCAGCACACAGGGCTTCTGGGATTAGGAGGAGCATAGGCTCCAGCAGCACAGAGTATTTCAGCCGAGCAGCACACAGGTCTTGTGGGATTAGGAGGAGCATAGGCTCCAGCAGCACAGAGTATTTCAGCCGAGCAGCACACATGTCTTGTGGGTGTAGGAGGAGCACAGGCTCCAGCAGCACAGAGTATTTCAGCCGAGCAGCACACAGGGCTTGTGGGATTAGGAGGAGCATAGGCTCCAGCAGCACAGAGTATTTCAGCCGAGCAGCGCACAGGTCTTGTGGGATTAGGAGGAGCACAGGCTCCAGCAGCACAGAGTATTTCAGCCGAGCAGCACACATGTCTTGTGGGTGTAGGAGGAGCACAGGCTCCAGCAGCACAGAGTATTTCAGCCGAGCAGCACACAGGGCTTGTGGGATTAGGAGGAGCATAGGCTCCAGCAGCACAGAGTATTTCAGCCGAGCAGCACACAGGGCTTGTGGGATTAGGAGGAGCATAGGCTCCAGCAGCACAGAGTATTTCAGCCGAGCAGCACGCAGGTTTTGTGGGATTAGGAGGAGCATAGGCTCCAGCAGCACAGAGTATTTCAGCCGAGCAGCACACAGTTCTTGTGGGATTAGGAGGAGCATAGGCTCCAGCAGCACAGAGTATTTCAGCCGAGCAGCACACAGGTCTTGTGGGATTAGGAGGAGCACAGGCTCCAGCAGCACAGAGTATTTCAGCCGAGCAGCACGCAGGTCTTGTGGGATTAGGAGGAGCATAGGCTCCAGCAGCACAGAGTATTTCAGCCGAGCAGCACACAGGGCTTGTGGGATTAGGAGGAGCATAGGCTCCAGCAGCACAGAGTATTTCAGCCGAGCAGCACGCAGGTCTTGTGGGATTAGGAGGAGCATAGGCTCCAGCAGCACAGAGTATTTCAGCCGAGCAGCACACAGTTCTTGTGGGATTAGGAGGAGCATAGGCTCCAGCAGCACAGAGTATTTCAGCCGAGCAGCACGCAGGTCTTGTGGGATTAGGAGGAGCATAGGCTCCAGCAGCACAGAGTATTTCAGCCGAGCAGCACACAGGGCTTGTGGGATTAGGAGGAGCATAGGCTCCAGCAGCACAGAGTATTTCAGCCGAGCAGCACACAGGGCTTGTGGGATTAGGAGGAGCATAGGCTCCAGCAGCACAGAGTATTTCAGCCGAGCAGCACGCAGGTCTTGTGGGATTAGGAGAAGCATAGGCTCCAGCAGCACAGAGTATTTTAGCCGAGCAGCACACAGGGCTTGTGGGATTAGGAGGAGCATAGGCTCCAGCAGCACAGAGTATTTCAGCCGAGCAGCACACAGGGCTTGTGGGATTAGGAGGAGCATAGGCTCCAGCAGCACAGAGTATTTCAGCCGAGCAGCACACAGGGCTTGTGGGATTAGGAGGAGCATAGGCTCCAGCAGCACAGAGTATTTCAACCGAGCAGCACACAGGGCTTGTGGGATTAGGAGGAGCATAGGCTCCAGCAGCACAGAGTATTTCAGCCGAGCAGCACACAGGGCTTGTGGGATTAGGAGGAGCATAGGCTCCAGCAGCACAGAGTATTTCAGCCGAGCAGCACACAGGTCTTGTGGGATTAGGAGGAGCATAGGCTCCAGCAGCACAGAGTATTTCAGCCGAGCAGCACACATGTCTTGTGGGTGTAGGAGGAGCACAGGCTCCAGCAGCACAGAGTATTTCAGCCGAGCAGCACACAGGTCTTGTGGGATTAGGAGGAGCATAGGCTCCAGCAGCACAGAGTATTTCAGCCGAGCAGCACGCAGGTTTTGTGGGATTAGGAGGAGCATAGGCTCCAGCAGCACAGAGTATTTCAGCCGAGCAGCACACAGGGCTTGTGGGATTAGGAGGAGCATAGGCTCCAGCAGCACAGAGTATTTCAGCCGAGCAGCACACAGGTCTTGTGGGATTAGGAGGAGCATAGGCTCCAGCAGCACAGAGTATTTCAGCCGAGCAGCACGCAGGTCTTGTGGGATTAGGAGGAGCATAGGCTCCAGCAGCACAGAGTATTTCAGCCGAGCAGCACACAGGGCTTGTGGGATTAGGAGGAGCATAGGCTCCAGCAGCACAGAGTATTTCAGCCGAGCAGCACACAGGTCTTGTGGGATTAGGAGGAGCATAGGCTCCAGCAGCACAGAGTATTTCAGCCGAGCAGCACACAGGTCTTGTGGGATTAGGAGGAGCATAGGCTCCAGCAGCACAGAGTATTTCAGCCGAGCAGCACACAGGGCTTCTGGGATTAGGAGGAGCATAGGCTCCAGCAGCACAGAGTATTTCAGCCGAGCAGCACACAGGTCTTGTGGGATTAGGAGGAGCATAGGCTCCAGCAGCACAGAGTATTTCAGCCGAGCAGCACACATGTCTTGTGGGTGTAGGAGGAGCACAGGCTCCAGCAGCACAGAGTATTTCAGCCGAGCAGCACACAGGGCTTGTGGGATTAGGAGGAGCATAGGCTCCAGCAGCACAGAGTATTTCAGCCGAGCAGCGCACAGGTCTTGTGGGATTAGGAGGAGCACAGGCTCCAGCAGCACAGAGTATTTCAGCCGAGCAGCACACATGTCTTGTGGGTGTAGGAGGAGCACAGGCTCCAGCAGCACAGAGTATTTCAGCCGAGCAGCACACAGGGCTTGTGGGATTAGGAGGAGCATAGGCTCCAGCAGCACAGAGTATTTCAGCCGAGCAGCACACAGGGCTTGTGGGATTAGGAGGAGCATAGGCTCCAGCAGCACAGAGTATTTCAGCCGAGCAGCACGCAGGTCTTGTGGGATTAGGAGGAGCATAGGCTCCAGCAGCACAGAGTATTTCAGCCGAGCAGCACACAGGTCTTGTGGGATTAGGAGGAGCACAGGCTCCAGCAGCACAGAGTATTTCAGCCGAGCAGCACACAGTTCTTGTGGGATTAGGAGGAGCATAGGCTCCAGCAGCACAGAGTATTTCAGCCGAGCAGCACACATGTCTTGTGGGATTAGGAGGAGCATAGGCTCCAGCAGCACAGAGTATTTCAGCCGAGCAGCACACAGGTTTTGTGGGATTAGGAGGAGCATAGGCTCCAGCAGCACAGAGTATTTCAGCCGAGCAGCACACATGTCTTGTGGGATTAGGAGGAGCATAGGCTCCAGCAGCACAGAGTATTTCAGCCGAGCAGCACACAGTTCTTGTGGGATTAGGAGGAGCATAGGCTCCAGCAGCACAGAGTATTTCAGCCGAGCAGCACACATGTCTTGTGGGATTAGGAGGAGCATAGGCTCCAGCAGCACAGAGTATTTCAGCCGAGCAGCACACAGGGTTTGTGGGATTAGGAGGAGCATAGGCTCCAGCAGCACAGAGTATTTCAGCCGAGCAGCACACAGGTCTTGTGGGATTAGGAGGAGCATAGGCTCCAGCAGCACAGAGTATTTCAGCCGAGCAGCACGCAGGTCTTGTGGGATTAGGAGGAGCATAGGCTCCAGCAGCACAGAGTATTTCAGCCGAGCAGCACGCAGGTCTTGTGGGATTAGGAGGAGCATAGGCTCCAGCAGCACAGAGTATTTCAGCCGAGCAGCACGCAGGTTTTGTGGGATTAGGAGGAGCATAGGCTCCAGCAGCACAGAGTATTTCAGCCGAGCAGCACGCAGGTCTTGTGGGATTAGGAGGAGCATAGGCTCCAGCAGCACAGAGTATTTCAGCCGAGCAGCACGCAGGTCTTGTGGGATTAGGAGGAGCATAGGCTCCAGCAGCACAGAGTATTTCAGCAGAGCAGCACACAGTTCTTGTGGGATTAGGAGGAGCATAGGCTCCAGCAGCACAGAGTATTTCAGCCGAGCAGCACGCAGGTCTTGTGGGATTAGGAGGAGCATAGGCTCCAGCAGCACAGAGTATTTCAGCAGAGCAGCACACAGTTCTTGTGGGATTAGGAGGAGCACAGGCTCCAGCAGCACAGAGTATTTCAGCCGAGCAGCACACAGGTCTTGTGGGATTAGGAGGAGCATAGGCTCCAGCAGCACAGAGTATTTCAGCCGAGCAGCACACAGGTCTTGTGGGATTAGGAGGAGCATAGGCTCCAGCAGCACAGAGTATTTCAGCCGAGCAGCACACAGGGCTTGTGGGATTAGGAGGAGCATAGGCTCCAGCAGCACAGAGTATTTCAGCCGAGCAGCACACAGGTCTTGTGGGATTAGGAGGAGCACAGGCTCCAGCAGCACAGAGTATTTCAGCTGAGCAGCACACAGGTCTTGTGGGATTAGGAGGAGCATAGGCTCCAGCAGCACAGAGTATTTCAGCCGAGCAGCACACAGGGCTTGTGGGATTAGGAGGAGCATAGGCTCCAGCAGCACAGAGTATTTCAGCCGAGCAGCACGCAGGTCTTGTGGGATTAGGAGGAGCATAGGCTCCAGCAGCACAGAGTATTTCAGCCGAGCAGCACACAGTTCTTGTGGGATTAGGAGGAGCATAGGCTCCAGCAGCACAGAGTATTTCAGCCGAGCAGCACACAGGGCTTGTGGGATTAGGAGGAGCATAGGCTCCAGCAGCACAGAGTATTTCAGTCGAGCAGCACACAGGGCTTGTGGGATTAGGAGGAGCACAGGCTCCAGCAGCACAGAGTATTTCAGCCGAGCAGCACGCAGGTCTTGTGGGATTAGGAGGAGCATAGGCTCCAGCAGCACAGAGTATTTCAGTCGAGCAGCACACAGGGCTTGTGGGATTAGGAGGAGCACAGGCTCCAGCAGCACAGAGTATTTCAGCCGAGCAGCACGCAGGTCTTGTGGGATTAGGAGGAGCATAGGCTCCAGCAGCACAGAGTATTTCAGCCGAGCAGCACACAGGGCTTGTGGGATTAGGAGGAGCATAGGCTCCAGCAGCACAGAGTATTTCAGCCGAGCAGCACACAGTTCTTGTGGGATTAGGAGGAGCATAGGCTCCAGCAGCACAGAGTATTTCAGCCGAGCAGCACACAGGTCTTGTGGGATTAGGAGGAGCATAGGCTCCAGCAGCACAGAGTATTTTAGTCGAGCAGCACGCAGGGTTTGTGGGATTAGGAGGAGCATAGGCTCCAGCAGCACAGAGTATTTCAGACGAGCAGCACACAGGTCTTGTGGGATTAGGAGGAGCACAGGCTCCAGCAGCACAGAGTATTTCAGCCGAGCAGCACACAGGTCTTGTGGGATTAGGAGGAGCATAGGCTCCAGCAGCACAGAGTATTTCAGCCGAGCAGCACACAGGTCTTGTGGGATTAGGAGGAGCACAGGCTCCAGCAGCACAGAGTATTTCAGCCGAGCAGCACACAGGTTTTGTGGGATTAGGAGGAGCATAGGCTCCAGCAGCACAGAGTATTTCAGCCGAGCAGCACACATGTCTTGTGGGATTAGGAGGAGCATAGGCTCCAGCAGCACAGAGTATTTCAGCCGAGCAGCACGCAGGTCTTGTGGGATTAGTAGGAGCATAGGCTCCAGCAGCACAGAGTATTTCAGTTGAGCGGAACGCAGATCTTGTGGGATTAGGAGGAGCATAGGCTCCAGCAGCACAGAGTATTTCAGGAGATGTACTGGGACATTGTCTTTGATTAATAAGCTAAGGCTGTTTATTTCCCAATGTCGCCCTGACACACGCTGCAGCACCATGTGAACCTCTCAGTAGCTGATATCCGGGGCCCCTCTATTGCCTGGACTCACTCTCTGAGCAATGGGGGCAAATGCAGGAAGGATAAATCTTCTCATTTTATTTTCCGCTGGTGATTGTGGCCGACCACAGCTCTAAGATCAATACAAAGGATCACCAGAAGTCTGCAAAGGGTTAACGACTCGATTCATACGTACAAGAGCCAATCATATTACAAAGAAATGGGAAAAAAAGTGAAGAAACAGCAACTTGGGTATTTTAATTCACTATTTGTTACATTTTATTTAACGTTACGTTGTTATTATCCCATATATTGATCTATGAATATTTTAGAATACTACTATTACTTCCTGAATTGCTAATAATGTAATATTTTTATGACAATTTTAGTTTATATTATTATTATTATTCCCTTATTTGTTGATTTATGAATACGTTACACTATGACTATTAGTTTCTTAATTACTATTTTTAGATGATTTTCCTGACCATTTTATTTTACATTGCTATTATCTTATGTTTCGATTGATGAATATTTTACTCTTGTTATTAACGTTCATAATTCTGACTATTTTCTACGATTTTCCTGACATTTTTCTTTGACATGATCACCATCATGGGCTGTTTCATATTTTCGGCTCTTGAACATATTTTCTGAATGTTGCAGATTTCTCCATTTGCCCTGTGGTGAGGAAACAATGGCTGAAGTACAAGAAATCTCTGAGAAGAACAGTCCCATTTTGGCAACTTCTTGCAGGGTAGCAGATGCTCCTGTCTGAGCGCGGCTCAGTTATGTCTCTGAGAACCGGGATCCAATATCCACTAATGAGAACAACTTAATTGGCCGCGTTCTGCTTCCGTCTCCTGCACTTTCTGACCGCCGCACGATGAAATTTGCACAGAACAGAATTGATGGTTTTATTAGGAGCCGAATAACGGCGACTTTGGTCCCGGGCTGTATAAATAAATACATGACCTCTGACCTCAGGCCATCGTCTGAAGGAGGTCAGAATAAAATAAGAGCGACACCCAGGAAAACTACAGTGGAGTCAATCAACCACTAATGCTGCAAAGCAGGACTGTCCTGGGTGTGGCGCTGTGATCACTCTACAGACAGAGACACAGACCTAAACCAGAGAGCACCCGACAATATGACGCTCTCCACAAGGAGAAACGTTATCCTTCACACCCCGATCAGAGGCCTCACATCCAGCCAATCCAGTGCCGCTGTTTGGTGCTGATGAGGTACAAACACCATGAAACATGTGTCTGCAAATGGAGTTTCTGGTTTGGCTTCTTCTCCTGAGTCATGTGGCAAGGCGCGTTAGGGTGAATATGAACTTTTAGAATTTTTACATCCAATAGGTGGCGCTACAGTTCCTGTTCCCCGCCTGGAGTTCGGTGCAGAGGCCACGCCTGGAGTCCGGTGCGGAGGCCACGCCTGGAGTCCGGTGCGGAGGCCACGCCTGGAGTCCGGTGCGGAGGCCACGCCTGGAGTCCGGTGCGGAGGCCACGCCTGGAGTCCGGTGCGGAGGCCACGCCTGGAGTCCGGTGCGGAGGCCACGCCTGGAGTCCGGTGCGGAGGCCACGCCTGGAGTCCGGTGCTGAGGCCCCGCCTGGAGTCCGGTGCTGAGGCCCCGCCTGGAGTCCGGTGCGGAGGCCACGCCTGGAGTCCGGTGCGGAGGCCACGCCTGGAGTCCGGTGCGGAGGCCACGCCTGGAGTCCGGTGCGGAGGCCACGCCTGGAGTCCGGTGCGGAGGCCCCGCCTGGAGTCCGGTGCTGAGGCCCCGCCTGGAGTCCGGTGCAGAGGCCCCGCCTGGAGTCCGGTGCAGAGGCCCCGCCTGGAGTCCGGTGCAGAGGCCCCGCCTGGAGTCCGGTGCAGAGGCCCCGCCTGGAGTCCGGTGCAGAGGCCCCGCCTGGAGTCCGGTGCAGAGGCCCCGCCTGGAGTCCGGTGCAGAGGCCACGACCAATGCAGAGGCGATGACTTGCCATCACATGGTCTCTATAGTAGTACAGTTACCATATAGGCAGCTGCTGTGGGTCCTACTGATTGGGGGAGCGGTTGAGTTTTGCCACGTGCCCCTTACATATTGAGTAGTCTGAATTTGCTCTGGTCTCCATAGTCCTAATACTAGCAAGTACAGAAGGAGTAAAGGCCGGTGGTCACTCGCCCCATCTTTCTGGTCCTGTATGGGTCAGGAGATGTGTTGGGGTACACATATACCAGGAAGGCCCCCGTCTCGTGGCTGCTGGGCCCCCTCTCCTCTAACACTGCAGGCTGGCACATAGGATGATTATTATATGGACGGTCCCGAGTTGACATTTCTTTCTCATTTTTGGCTTTCTCTCCCAAGTTGTTATTATTTTCCAGGCGTCGGTCACAGAATGTTCCGGCCGCTCAGATCTGTGACGTTTGATTCATTCTCTGGAAGCGATGAAAGCGATAGCGGCATCTGCAGATGAAGCGTCCCCCCCGAGCGACTGCAAAGTGTCTGCTCAGAAGTCCTGGATGACATCGATACAATGTAACACAGGGCCGAAACATCACCCCGATAACAGAAAAAGGGGCGACACAAAGCCCAAATATCAGATCGGATCACATAAACCGCAGCGGAGCAAAGGCGACTTCTGGGAATTATCTATCTATATTCATCTGTTATCTATCTATCATCTGTCTATATTCATCTATTATCTATTATCTATCATCTATCTATTATCTATCTATTATCTATCTATTATCTATCATCTATCTATTATCTATCATCTATCTATTATCTATCATCTATCTATCATCTATCTATTATCTATCATCTATCTATCATCTATCTATTATCTATCATCTATCTATCATCTATCTATTATCTATCTATTATCTATCTATCATCTATCTATTATCTATCATCTATCTATTATCTATCTATCTATCTATCTATCTATCTATCTATCTATCAGACACCACGGGGGATGGAGCGCAGCTCCTGGGGAAGAGTTTCCTAACAGCATTAATGCAGCGGTGCCATAGAGAAACCCTCCAGATCTGAGCCGCGGGGCAGTAGACTTGGACGGCTTCTTCCAGGTACAATGACACGCCCACAGTGCACCTCCAGCCTGATCTGCATATGGTTTCTACACTACACTACGATGAAAGGAATCATTCTTATTGGAGAACAAGCACCTATACAGCTGCACCACAACTTCCATAGGTAAAGCCGTGCTGACAGGTTCCCTCTAATGTGCTGACCCCCCCCCGCTTGGTCCTGGCACAAGGGTCACACATCATTTTAGGCGGGATTCCGCCTCTGATCTGTTTCCACACTACCCCCATCATTAGCCGTTATGTATTTGCAGGGTGGGATTAGACTAACCTCGCTGAGCTGTAATACCACATACGACCTGCGCACTGGGGGTGGCGCTGTTTCTGGAGAAGGTAGCCTTGTTTTTCTAAGCACAACCCTCATCATCCCCACTGCTGAGAGTTGCCAGCACGGGCTGCTGCCTTGTCGCTGGGCTCGGCGCCCTCCTATCATCTTTCGTCTGCTGTGTGGCTTCTTTAATGTAATGTTTGTGTTTTTCCCATTATTCGCTGGGAATGATCAAGGTCACGGCCGACACATTGAAAAGCGGAATGATTCAGTTCTGGAGGCCTCCAGTGGAGGAATGAGTGACGGATGATGGCAGATCACACGCACGCTCCCACTGCAGCTCCTTAGAAGGTTTCTTATCTAAGAGGAGTCCTGCCGAGACCATTTGCTTCCCCCCGAAACCCGGGGAGTGGGCGCAGCGCGGAGACGCCACTTTCTGTAGAATAACTCTTCATTTAATTTGAAAGCTTCATGAAAATGTATGTCTCCCCGAATAGCGCGATCCGCCTGATAGGTGCGCGCCGTGAAGTGCGCTCAGAACACCCATTTACCCGCGTGATGTTCTAATTAAGGAATCATTGAATTTGCTTTAAATGCTCCGGAGGCCGCGGCGGAGCCTGCACTTCCCGGGATCCCAGCGCTCGGCACTTACTGCAAGTTTCTGAAACTTCGGAAACGACTTAGAACTCACCGCGACGTCTTCAACCCGATGAGACTGCAAATCCCTCCAGCAACAGTCACTGCCGGGCCCCATATTAGTAAGGCCATGTTCACACGTTCAGTATGTGGTCAGTGTCAAAGATCGCAGCCCGGGGGGGGGGGGGTCGTCACTGAACCACCCACGCTGTTATCTTTGGAGCGAACAGCTCTCTGCTGCCCCCTATCGTTCGGACAATTACATGATTGGCTGATGATTAATGGAGGCTGTTCCCACTAATGGGCCAGTTATCGGGAAACTAACAGTGAGCGTATGATATATACACCTCCAATTCCAACTCATGGAATATGTATATACCCCCGTATGATCACTGCTAACTGCACGATAACCCAAGAAAGGTTATTAGCTGCCACCACCAGTCATTTTTACAGGCTGACGGGAGGTGGGTAGCGTATGGCTTCAGAGTACGGTTTACAGAACAAAAGAAACAGAGTTATTAAATTTTATATTTAATCCGAAATGAGGCAGTGTTTATAAAAAAATATATAATAGATTTTACAAAGGGGACAAAACAATACAGCATATACAGTTACTGAAAATAAAAAGGATTAATAAAAGAGCTTACTATGCCGCTCATAGAGATGAGTCCACTTAGCCGAAGGAGAGTGCTTTGCTTGGGGACGTTCAGTGAACGGGTATCATGCATACACAATGCGTATCTCTCTACATGAACCAAGATCATAATTCGGCTTGACTTTTTCTTAGCACCTGAGTTACACCCACACACCCCTCTTGATGACTTCACATAGGCCGGGTTGTGGGTTGTCCTCAGTCCTTCAGGATTTTATGAAATTCCCAACTTATGTGATAACTCCTATCCGGATGATCACAGAAGTTCGAGATTACCGCCATATTTTTTATTGGGATTTTACCATTACCCAGAGACCAAACATGACCTGGCTGTTGTCAGCAATCTGCCCACTATTGATTTGTGGCTGATAGGCAGGGGTGACAGTTATGAGAAAATATGCATCTTCTTCCCTGATAAGCCCTCAAGTTGAAAATTTGTGTCGAATCAATTTCGGATCCCTACACACCCCAAAATTCCTGTCATTCCCCCACTGCTGGCTTAATTGGCTGCAGATGTAATATTTCCCTTGAAGGGACAATTTTCTGGGGACAAAAGGCTTCGTCCACTTCTGTATCAAGTGTAAACACTTGTCCCTATTGTTAACCAACCCCCTGAAAAGACTTTTCCTGTCTCAATTATAACTCTATTTTAAATCTCTTTGTCTATGCACAATAAACATCCCTGTTAGTACTGCCGGGATCTTTTGTCCTAAAAGGAGCTCTTGCATGTTAATTAAGCTGGTTCACTATCCAGCTACATCCAATTTCCTCTTGTCCGACTGCTAATCTGTTTGATAGAGGAGGAGGAGGGGGCTGAATGCACTACAGGGTTTGCAGAGATTTTAATATTTTCTATGACAGTCAGTATTTTACATCAGCATTTGAGGTGGCATTCTCAGTGATGTCACAGCTGATCTCTGGTGATGGATAGGCGGCATTCTCAGTGATGTCACAGCTGATCTCTGGTGATGGATAGGCGGCATTCTTAGTGATGTCACCGCTGATCTCTAGTGATGGATAGGTGGCATTCTCAGTGATGTCACCGCTGATCTCTGGTGATGGATAGGTGGCATTCTCAGTGATGTCACTGCTGATCTCTGGTGATGGATAGGTGGCATTCTCAGTGATGTCACCGCTGATCTCTGGTGATGGATAGGCGGCATTCTCAGTGATGTCACCGCTGATCTCTGGTGATGGATAGGCGGCATTCTCAGTGATGTCACCGCTGATCTCTGGTGATGGATAGGCGGCATTCTCAGTGATGTCACCGCTGATCTCTAGTGATGGATAGGAGGCATTCTCAGTGATGTCACCGCTGATCTCTAGTGATGGATAGGAGGCATTCTCAGTGATGTCACCGCTGATCTCTGGTGATGGATAGGCGACATTCACAGTGATGTCACTGCTGATCTCTGGTGATGGATAGGCGGCATTCTCAGTGATGTCACCGCTGATCTCTGGTGATGGATAGGCGGCATTCTCAGTGATGTCACCGCTGATCTCTAGTGATGGATAGGAGACATTCTCAGTGATGTCACCGCTGATCTCTAGTGATGGATAGGAGGCATTCTCAGTGATGTCACCGCTGATCTCTGGTGATGGATAGGCGGCATTCTCAGTGATGTCACTGCTGATCTCTGGTGATGGATACGTGGCATTCTCAGTGATGTCACTGCTGATCTCTGGTGATGGATAGGCGGCATTCTCAGTGATGTCACCGCTGATCTCTAGTGATGGATAGGCGGCATTCTCAGTGATGTCACCGCTGATCTCTGGTGATGGATAGGCGGCATTCTCAGTGATGTCACCGCTGATCTCTGGTGATGGATAGGCGGCATTCACAGTGATGTCACCGCTGATCTCTGGTGATGGATAGGCGGCATTCTCAGTGATGTCACCGCTGATCTCTGGTGATGGATAGGCGGCATTCTCAGTGATGTCACCTCTGATCTCTGGTGATGGATAGGCGGCATTCTCAGTGATGTCACCGCTGATCTCTGGTGATGGATAGGTGGCATTCTCAGTGATGTCACCGCTGATCTCTAGTGATGGATAGGCGTCATTCTCAGTGATGTCACCGCTGATCTCTGGTGATGGATAGGCGGCATTCTCAGTGATGTCACCGCTGATCTCTGGTGATGGATAGGCGGCATTCTCAGTGATGTCACCGCTGATCTCTGGTGATGGATAGGCGGCATTCTCAGTGATGTCACCGCTGATCTCTGGTGATGGATAGGTGGCATTCTCAGTGATGTCACCGCTGATCTCTAGTGATGGATAGGCGGCATTCTCAGTGATGTCACCGCTGATCTCTGGTGATGGATAGGCGGCATTCTCAGTGATGTCACCGCTGATCTCTAGTGATGGATAGGCGGCATTCTCAGTGATGTCACCGCTGATCTCTAGTGATGGATAGGCGGCATTCTCAGTGATGTCACCGCTGATCTCTGGTGATGGATAGGCGGCATTCTCAGTGATGTCAGCGCTGATCTCTGGTGATGGATAGGCGGCATTCTCAGTGATGTCACCGCTGATCTCTAGTGATGGATAGGCAGCATTCTCAGTGATGTCACCGCTGATCTCTGGTGATGGATAGGCGGCATTCTCAGTGATGTCACCGCTGATCTCTGGTGATGGATAGGCGGCATTCTCAGTGATGTCACCGCTGATCTCTGGTGATGGATAGGCGGCATTCTCAGTGATGTCACCGCTGATCTCTAGTGATGGATAGGTGGCATTCTCAGTGATGTCACCGCTGATCTCTGGTGATGGATAGGCGGCATTCTCAGTGATGTCACCGCTGGTCTCTGGTGATGGATAGGCGGCATTCTCAGTGATGTCACCGCTGATCTCTGGTGATGGATAGGCGGCATTCTCAGTGATGTCACCGCTGATCTCTGGTGATGGATAGGCGGCATTCTCAGTGATGTCACCGCTGATCTCTGGTGATGGATAGGTGTCATTCTCAGTGATGTCACCGCTGATCTCTGGTGATGGATAGGCGGCATTCTCAGTGATGTCACCGCTGATCTCTGGTGATGGATAGGCGGCATTCTCAGTGATGTCACCGCTGATCTCTGGTGATGGATAGGCGGCATTCTCAGTGATGTCACCGCTGATCTCTGGTGATGGATAGGCGGCATTCTCAGTGATGTCACCGCTGATCTCTGGTGATGGATAGGCGGCATTCTCAGTGATGTCACCGCTGATCTCTAGTGATGGATAGGAGGCATTCTCAGTGATGTCACTGCTGATCCCTGGTGATGGATAGGCGGCATTCTCAGTGATGTCACCGCTGATCTCTGGTGATGGATAGGTGGTATTCTCAGTGATGTCACCGCTGATCTCTAGTGATGGATAGGCGGCATTCTCAGTGATGTCACCGCTGATCTCTGGTGATGGATAGGCGGCATTCTCAGTGATGTCACCGCTGATCTCTGGTGATGGATAGGCGGCATTCTCAGTGATGTCACCTCTGATCTCTGGTGATGGATAGGCGGCATTCTCAGTGATGTCACCGCTGATCTCTGGTGATGGATACGCGGAATTCTCAGTGATGTCACCGCTGATCTCTGGTGATGGATAGGCGGCATTCTCAGTGATGTCACCTCTGATCTCTGGTGATGGATAGGCGGCATTCTCAGTGATGTCACCGCTGATCTCTGGTGATGGATAGGTGGCATTCTCAGTGATGTCACTGCTGATCTCTAGTGATAGATAGGTGGCATTCTCAGTGATGTCACCACTGATCTCTGGTGATGGATAGGTGGCATTCTCAGTGATGTCACCGCTGATCTCTGGTGATGGATAGGCGGCATTCTCAGTGATGTCACCGCTGATCTCTAGTGATAGATAGGAGGCATTCTCAGTGATGTCACCGCTGATCTCTGGTGATGGATAGGCGGCATTCTCAGTGATGTCACCACTGATCTCTGGTGATGGATAGGCGGCATTCTCAGTGATGTCACTGCTGATCTCTAGTGATAGATAGGCGGCATTCTCAGTGATGTCACCGCTGATCTGTGGTGATGGATAGGCGGCATTCCCAGTGATGTCACCGCTGATCTCTGGTGATGGATAGGCGGCATTCTCAGTGATGTCACCGCTGATCTCTGGTGATGGATAGGCGGCATTCTCAGTGATGTCACCGCTGATCTCTGGTGATGGATAGGCGGCATTCTCAGTGATGTCACCACTGATCTCTGGTGATGGATAGGCGGCATTTTCAGTGATGTCACCGCTGATCTCTAGTGATGGATAGGCGGCATTCTCAGTGATGTCACCACTGATCTCTAGTGATGGATAGGCGGCATTCTCAGTGATGTCACTGCTGATCTCTGGTGATGGATACGCGGAATTCTCAGTGATGTCACCGCTGATCTCTGGTGATGGATAGGCGGCATCCTTTTTCTTCGGAGAAGCCGCAGACATTTCTTATGTTCCTCCAGGATCTGGCTGAGCAGGTTGCAGCCTCTAGAAATAGTCCTGCCATGTTTTGCTCACAGACAGCCGGATGCTCTTTCTCAGTTTGACATTTTGTTGTTTTTGACACTTTCTAATTTCTCAGATTGACGCTTTTCCATATTTCTCATTACAGACAACGGGACGTTATTTTTAGCATTGAACATACGTTTCGTTCTGAGACAGACGCTCGTCACAGAACAGAAGTATTTATTCCTCTGCAGATGTGCAGGAGTCGCTCACGTGCCCCAACTCCGAAAATAGCCAGTCTGCATCCAGCTAACGAGAACATAATCAAATCTTCAACCGTCCGGCGCCCATCTAGGAGGGTCTCCATGCTTGAGACGTCTGTACATCGTGTCACAGCCCCGGAGGTATAGGTCATTGGTTCTCATTCATTGGGCTAGGTGGTGTACAGACCCCAATAGACTCCCTAAATGGGGATAAGATGGGGATCGAGCACGGGTCGTAATGCAATAGTGATGAGCAAGCACTAAAATGCTCGGGTGCTCGTTGCTCGGATCGAGCACATTGGAATACTCGGGTGATCGACCCGAGCAACGAGCCCAATGTAAGTCTATGGGAAACTCGAGCATTTTTCAGGCGGCCCCCCCCGGCGGTCTGCAGAGGGCCTAAAGCTTGCCCAAATCGATGGGAACAGTGCTCAAATGACATGGGAACAGCATGAGGATGACCCCTGGAAGCATCTTTGACTCCCAGGTCACTGCCTAAAAGTGTGCCCATCAGAAGTGAGTCTTGGCGTATGCGAAGATGCCTCCCGCCATGCACCTATCGCTGCAGACTTGCAACAATCACCGTCCACGTCCTTGTCCCACTGCAGCGTTCAGTTGTCCCTACCCCATTCCTTGGAATGCAAGCGCAAGTATGCAGCCAGCCACCCACCCACCCACAGGCTGCAATACTATACTGCCAAGTTTTTGACAACTGCTTGCACTTGAAGTGTGGCCTTTTAGACTCATGGAGGCGGAAACTTTTCATAACCTCATGCCGGCGGCGGCTGGGTGTCCATACGTGGTCCCCAGCCACCACTATTTCTCCTGGTATCGTCTCCACCTTCCACAAGCACGGGTCCCACAACATTACCCGTACCCTCCCCAGTGCACTTACTGGGAAGGACCGCCTAACCACAAACACGTGGACAGGTGAATGTGGCCAGGGATGGTACGGAGCCAGTCCACAACTTTTTTTGCTGAGAGTTGTATTTAGCTCGGTGAAAGGACTGGCATAGAGGGAAACCATATCTACCCTGGGTGTCATTTCTCACAGGAAGTCCTGTAATTGAGCTTGTTGCAGAAGCAATGGCAGCCCATCCAACATCAACTCGCACTTGTCGGTGGTGCTTTGACACACGCACATCTTTCTTTGCGCATTTAATTTCTTGAATACAGAGTTGGACAATGGCCTGATCTGTAATGCGTTTTGAGAAATAACATGCATAAGCATGGCCGATCCACATAAAAAAAGCAGCCATAGAGTGTCCAGGAACCTTCCCCCACACTTTTCTTAACCAGGGCTGCTTCTCGGTTAGGGTTGGACGGGCTCACCAGAGAACCGGAGACTCCTCCGGTGGGCCCTGGCTTCTCCTTCAGGAGAGTTCATAGTGCCGAGGTGAGGCCATGATGATGATAGAGGCCACCATCTGCTTAGTTTTTTGTTACTTGGAATGCAAGCGTAAGTATGCAGCCAGCCACCTACGCACCCACAGGCCGCAACACTAAACTGCCAGATTTCTGGGCTGCTGCTTGCACTTGAAATATAGCCTTTTAGGCTCGTGGAGGCGGAAGCTTTTCACAACCTCATGCCGGCGGCGGCCAGAAGCCCATACTCGGTCCCCAGCCGCCATTATTTTTCCCGGTATCATCTCTGCCTTCCACAAGCGCGGGTCTCACAACATTACCCGTGCACTTGTGGCGCCCCTGAGGGTTCAGTCACCACAGAGGTACTGCATCTCACCCAGAGGTGTGGTATCTCACTCTCAGGTAAGGAGGGAGTGCTGCCCGGGACCCTAACACCTGCATCCAACACTACACTACTCCAGACCAGCTGGAAGGGCAAGATGTGTCGCGCTTCCTGCTGAGTCCTGTCCCTGGCTGGAGTGGGGGGAACCAAAGTAGGGGGAACCATGTAGTGGGTGTGGGTGGAGGAAGTAAATCAGGGGAGCATTGGAATAAGTGCTATAAAATGGGAAGCCATCTTGAGGGAGTGTGGTCAGTTGGAGGAGGAAAGTGAGGGGAGCAGGGGCTCTGCACGAGCTCTGCCCCAGTGTGGGCCTAGTGAGAGAGGCCCAGAAGAGGGAGAGAGAGAGGAGCAGGAAGGAAGGCTCCAGGAGGAACGAGGGGATCCTAGGGGTACGGGCAGTGCTGGAGGCCACCCGTACGCCCTAATCTGCCAGGCGGTGATAGGATCAAGCCGCAGAGGGGACCGGCCCCTAAACTAGTGGAGAACTACAAGGCTCAGCTAGAAACCGGAGGCTTCGGTACTTTTAGGGTGCAGTTGGCACAGCCACAATTACATTGCCGAAAAGGTGGCCACAGAGGGTCCAGGGAACTGCAGGTCGGGCGACAAGACCCGAGGCTACCGGCTTGGGACACTGATTGTGAGGCGCAGGGCAGGAGGGTGAGAGCCAGCGCAGGAAGACAACTGAGAGAGGCACACAGAAAGGGGTCCCGTCAAGTGCTCTGGAATTACCTGAGGGATTTCTGAACCCCTGCCTGGTGAACGCAGCGCGACGTGGGAGGCTGTAACCTGTACAGTGAAACCTGAGGAACTTAACAACTGTGAGTAAACTCTGAAGACTGCACTGTAGTGCAGGGGTGAATTACTGCTGCGCCATCACCCCTGCACTACAACGCCCAGCACCATCTATAACAGCTACAACATCTCTATACTGCCCTGGAGCTAAGCTCTGCCTGTGGAGAGCTGAACCAACTCTGCTGCACTAACATCAGCTCCAGAGGTTCTGCACAGCAGCAGCGGCTCCATATAGCCGCATACCACAGGTGGCGTCACGAACATTTCATAAAATCTATAAAACCCCTGTAAATATTCACCTTTTGATTGACCGCCCTGGGTCACGGACCGGGTCATCGCCACTGTGAGATCTCCCTTAGCAACAACCGGCCCGGCACCGAGTACCCCACAGCCCAGGGGGTGCGTCACACTTACTGGGAAGGACCGCCTACCCACAAACACATGGACAAGTGAATGTGGCCAGGGACGGTGCGGAGCCAGTCCACAGCTTTTTTTGCTGAGAGTTATATTTAGCTCGGTGAAAGGACCGGCATAGAGGGAAACCGTATCTACCCCGGCTGTCATTTCTCCGTCACCAGGTTCCGCCCATTGTCACACACGACCATGCCTGACTGTATGTTCAGCGGTGAGAGCCACAGATCAGGCTGCTGTGTTACAGCTTTCAACAACTCTGCAGCGCTGGGCGGTTTGTCACCTAAGCATTAAGCATGTTATCTTCAGCACAGCCTGTTGCCGCTTGGCCAAGGCAGTGCTGCAGTGCTGTCAGCTTGTGACTGATGTGGTCATTTCGGAGATGGAGGAGGTGCAGGAGCTGAACAATGTAATTACATTGAGGCTACATTGGCAACTCTGTTTTTTATACTAAGGAAAGATCCTACAGCTTGTTTGTTTTTTTACGTTATTTTTTAAGACAAATGCATTCACCGGGAAATGTCATTTTAACATTTTACAACCTTATCTGGCAATGTGGTGTGTGACACATCATCAGACACATCCTGTTTTATTTATGATGGAGGGTCTCTGAAAGTCACAAAGACTATTTTTATAGGGACATCAGACGGCCCTTACTATTCTTCAAAGGCCAGCAGTCGGCCCTCGCTATTGTTAGAGAGTCATCAGCCGGCTATGCTTTGTTGTTCCCATTATTAACAAGTGGGTCTCCTATACTGTTATTGCGTATCCAGTGACTGCAAGGGCTGCCAAAAATTTGGACGCAACCCAATACCCCTTTGAAGAGACATAGAGGAGGGTCTCAGTAAAAAAAATGTTCCCATTATAAAGGAGCGGGTCTCCTATAGTGGTAATGCCCATGCTGTGACTGCAAGGGCTGCCAAAATTTGGGAAAAACATCACTAAGAATTTAAAGACACATAGAGCAGGGCCACAGGAACAAGGTACGACATGTTCCCATTAGAAAGGAGAGGGTCTGCTATACAGTTATAGGGTATGCAGTGAGTCCAACGGCTGAGCAATTTTAGGAAAAACCCCACTAAGAATTAAAGACACATAGAGCAGGGCCACAGTAACAAGGTACGACATGTTCCCATTAGAAAGGAGAGAGTCTCCCATAGTGTTGGCCTATGCAGTGAATGCAAGGGCTGGCAAAAATTTGGAGGCACTTCAATGCCCCTTGAGACGTGGAGGAGGGCCTCATAAAAAAATGTTCCCTTTAGAAAGGAGCGGGCCTCCTATACTTGTAATGCCCATGCACTAAGTGTATGGGCTGACAAACATTTACTCCTGGGGGGTATACATGAACATACTGTATAATTTTTTTTTTTACAGGCATCATAAACACCCTTTAAAAAAATTATGTGGGTATTGCATCACGGACCACGGTCACCCTGTGATATGGTGGTGGAGGATGACGAGAAGGAGGAAAACAAAAGCAAATAGGCAAAATCAGGAAGCGTATACCCATGTGTGGGTGTGAAGAGGTGCATGGGAATACATCTCCCAAGAAAAGACACTGGATTTGAGTTTGTTACGCTGCTATCATTCGGTGGTGTGAGAAGTCTGGCCCAATCCAGCGCTTGTTCATTTTTATAAGAGTCAGCCTGTCAGCATTTTCAGTTGACAGGCGGATGCGCTTATCAGTTATAATTCCACCGGCGGCACTAAAAACCCGCTCTGATAAAACGCTGGCGGCAGGGCAGGCCAGGACCTCCAAGGCATAGAGAGCCAGTTCATTCCACGTATCCAGCTTGGATACCCAATAATTATAAGGCAGAGCGGAATCACGGAGGACGTTGGTACGGTCAGCATGGTACTCCCTCAGCATCTTCCCAAACTTTTCCTTCCTTGTGAGAGTACCCCGCGCCTCAGGGCTTGTGCGATGGGAGGGGCTGAGAAAACTCTCCCAGAACTTTGACAGTGTTCCCCTGCCTCTGCTGGATTGAAGTGATGTCTCTCTCACCTGTACTCCTTGGTTGTCCAACGAATTGTGCCCTCTGCCGCCAGCGTTTTCAGATGGGAATTTTTTTAATAGTTCCGCAACAAGGGCCTTCTGGTACTGCCCCATTTTTGTAGACCTGTCCGCCTCAGGAATAAGAGATATAAAGTTCTCCTTGTAGCGTGGGTCTAGAAGTGTCACCAACCAGTAATGGCTGTCACCCAAAATTTTGAGAACGCGAGGGTCATGGGAAAGGCAGCGTAACATAAACTCAGCCATGCGTGCCAGACTACTAACAGGCAAGACTTCCGTGTCCTCACCAAGAGGATGACTGACCATGCTCTCCTCCTCTTCCTCCTCCTCCTCCTGTCTGTCCTCTGGCCATCCACGCTGAGCAGACGGTATGACAGCTGTGCAGGTAGTACCGTCTATAGTACACGAAACTAGCTCCTGTCCTTCCTCCTCCTCCTCATTGTCACCAAAAATTATGTTAACTAAATACCCTTTATTTTTTATTATTATTTTTGCACTGTGCGATTTATACATCTACTTTCAGTTATTTGGGTATTTTTCTTGTTCTTGGTTTCTCTCTGTTTAATGGCCTTGTGTAAACATGCATTTACATTTTGCATGCACATCAACTTACGGTTCAGTTCAGACCTTCAGGTTTTTTCTTTGCAGTCAGTATGCTTTAGTGCATATAAAAGGGTGTGGCCGCCCTTTGTCTGGGCTGAGACGCTCATTCTGCCTCAGTTTTATGCTTACACTAGGGATCAGTCTCTCTGCCCTTGTCCATATGTACGTCACTTGACAAATGGTTAGGTTTTTAATATTAGAGTTAGGACTGTCCCATAAGGGTTGCCGTGAAGTGGCGGAATGGCTTTCACATTATTTTGATCAAAATTATGTTAACTAAGTACCCTTTATTATTTATTATTATTTTTGCACTGTGCGATTTATACATCTACTTTCAGTTATTTGGGTATTTTTCTTGTTCTTGGTTTCCACTATGTTAACCCAGTGTGCCGTCAGCGAGATGTACCGTCTCTGCCCACAAGCACTTGTCCACGTGTCCGTGGTTAGGTGGACTTTCCCGGTAACTGCGTTGTTGAGGCCACGTGCTTGTGTAATGTGGGGATGGCACACCGGGAGAAATAGTGGCGGCTGGGGACCGAGTACCAAGGGACAGCCGCTGCCATCAGGTTGCGGAATGCTTCAGTCTCCACGAGCCTAAAAGGCAACATTTTGAGCGCAAGCAGTCGTGAAATGTGAGAATTTAGTAGTGTGGCCTGTGGGGCGTTGGCTGCATATTTGCGCTTGCGTTCCAAGGACTGGGGTATGGACAACTGAACGCTGCGCTGGGACAAGGACATGGACGTGCTTCCTGATGGTGCTACTTGAGAGTGTGCAACGACAGGTGCAGGGCAGGAGGCATCTTCGCATGCACCATGGACAGGGGATTGGCTTGCATGCACAACAGCGGAAGAAGCAATGGTGCCACCCATGGACACTGTTCCTGGACCCTGGGGTTCGGCCCACAAAGTCGGGTGCTTTGCTGCCATGTGCCTGATCATGCTGGTGGTGGTCAGGCTGGTCGTTTTGCCATCCCTGCTGATGCTGACCTGGCAGGTGGTGCAATTGGCCTTTTTGGGGTTATCGGCAGAGTCTTTAAAAAACAACCAGACTCGAGAAGACCTAACAGTTGTACTGGCAACTTCCTTCGTGTTGGTGTTACGGGGAACGGTTGCCCGCCTTCTGTCTGCGGCCGCTACACTGCTTCATCCTGCTTGTTGGGGTGCTCTGCCTCCCTCCCCCTGTGTGCTGCTGTCCTCGCTCTGCATGTCCTCCTGCCAGGTTGGGTCAGTTACTATATCATCCACCACCTCGTCTTCCACTTCCGCACCCTGGTCCTCCTCCTGACTTTCTGGCATTTGTGTCTCATCATCGTCCGACTCTTGTGACACTTTGCCACCGTCGCGTTCGTTTAACCGTGGCTGCTCAAATATTTGGGCATCGCTACACGCGATCTCCTCTTGCCCCGCTTGAAGCTGGCCGGGCGAGAGGACCGAATCTATAAATGGAAAAGTGAACAGCTCTTCAGAGTGTCCAAGTGTGGGATCAGTTGTCTCCGGGCACTCGGCATGGTGGGAGGAAGGAGGATCAGGGTGAGGAATATGCGATCCAGACTCACGGCTACTGAGACTTGACCGTGTGGAAGACAGGGTGGTGGTGGTGGTGGCTAAGTGACTGGAAGCATTATCCGCTATCCAACCAACAACCTTTTGACACTGCTCTGGGTTCAATAGTGGTGTGCTGCGGTCCCCTAGAATATGGGACAGGAAGGTCAGGCGAGAAGATGTGGGTGTTTGTTGTGGCACAATTTCAGCTTGCCCACGGCCTTGTCCTCGGCCTCTGCATGCACCATTACCATCACGTCCAGTTACCCATCCCTTGCCATGCGCCTTGCCCATTTTAAATGGAGGACAGTATCTTCCACGCTCACTACAAATGACTGAGTCTGGAGCGAACTTATATGTGATCCGTGTGACGGAGAAAACAGAGTTTTAAATACCTGGCCTGCAGGTAAGTAGTTTGACCAGCAAACTGCTGTGAATTGCTTCAATGACACACTGAAGGAAATTTTTAATGGAGGCCAGAAATGGCAGTATTTTCTGACAACGTATATGTGATCCGTGTGATGGACAAACCACAGTTTTAAATAGCTGGATTTTTAGCGCTGTAATATGGAAAGGACCTGGCTGTATTCTGCAGTGCCAACAAGCAAATGGCGCAGAACAACGGTGTTCTCTGGATTGCTTTGTAAGCAAATAATGAGGATTAAGATCCAAAAATATTATTCCTGGCCCCTGAGACCTGGGCCTTTGTATAGAAATATCTAACAGCAGCAGAAGGCAGAACTGGAATGGAGCCTCTTGTGCTATATGCACTGCAGTCTGCTATATACTCTGCCTGCCTATATACACTGCGTGCCTGATATCTCTGCAGATGGATTAGTCCTCAGGACTGTTTGTTAAGATGGATATGTGTAATGTACGCTTTTTCTCCCTACACTACCTAATACACGATCAAATCTCTCCCTAGCTCAGCAGCAGCTCTCCCTACACTGTCTGATCCGGAGTGACTGTGACGAGCATGGCGGCGCCAGGTCTTATATAGACCTGATGACGCTGTGCGGCCAGCCAATGACTGTAATGCCACAACCAACATGGCTGCGGCATTACAGTGCATGGCAGACAATCCCTGCATGTTCATTGGCTCTCTAAAGAGCGCCAACGTGCAGTGAGGAGACCCGAGCTCCAGCCCGAGTAACCCGGAAATACTCGGCGAGCATCGAGCATCTCGAGCAGTGAGATACACGGGCGAGCACCAAGCAGTAGCGAGCAGTGAGATACACGGGCGAGCACCGAGCAGTAGCGAGCAGTGAGATACACGGGCGAGCACCGAGCAGTAGCGAGCAGTGAGATACACGGGCGAGCACCGAGCAGTAGCAAGCAGTGAGATAGTCGGGCGAGCACCGAGCAGTAGCGAGCAGTGAGATACACGGGTGAGCACCGAGCAGTAGCGAGCAGTGAGATGCTCGGGCGAGCACCGAGCAGTAGCGAGCAGTGAGATACACGGGTGAGCACCGAGCAGTAGCGAGCAGTGAGATACACGGGCGAGCACCGAGCAGTAGCGAGCAGTGAGATACACGGGCGAGCACCGAGCAGTAGCGAGCAGTGAGATGCTCGGGCGAGCACCGAGCAGTAGCGAGCAGTGAGATACACGGGCGAGCACCGAGCAGTAGCTAGCATGCTCGCTCATCACTAAATGCAATATCTTCTGCTGGGTCATTAATGGAAATCCATGAATTTACACCCAGGTGTGATGTCGACTAATGACACCTGAAAGGTTTTCTTGAGTTATAGGAAACGTTTAGGGTATTTGGGGGCTCTGCGTGCAGACGTTCACTTTTGGCCATCATTTTCTTTTTGCAATAGCAAAATTTAGTGGGTTACAAATATACATGAGGGAAGAGGGACCAATATATGGATTCGGCCGGAAACAAAAAGTAGATGCTACTTTTTATTGATCCGTAATTGTGGTTTATTGTGTGATTATGATGATATAAATAAAGAGACAAAAGAGACAAAGTAACAGGTGAAATAATAATAGTAATAATAATGATGATGATGGTGGTCATGATACTCGGTAGGTTGATACAATTGCTCCGGATATAAAGGAGGACTCTTCCACTGGACTTGCCGGCAGTTTTACCTCGGAGTTCTCCTCCCTGGTGAGTAAAGATCATCTGTTCTTGATAAACATCACTCCCGAATATTTACATCAAAATGATGAACGGTTTGGACCTTTAAAAAGCTGTCAAATAAAAGAGGGAGCTGAATGTCAAGGTCTTTCTGGGAGCAAAATATTCAAATGCTACGTCTGCGTCCTGCCACGTGCGCTGACCTTTCGTGGAACTGATACAAATGAGGCCTCTTCCGTTATCGCACATCTGATTGATGTCATCGCATGATTGAATCGTCCGCTGCCTTTATGGCTCACGCTGATCAATAACTGCAGATTAGCAGGACGGTGCCTGGACGGGAGGGAAAAGCACAAACAAGCTCAAAAGTTAACTCTGAAACTGAAGAAAGAATTGCTGCTGGGAATATAAAGTGGCACTCCGAGCCCCGACCACAAGACTCTTCTCTAATTGCACTAAAAGCAATTCTCCAATGTGTTCTGTGCAGGGGTTCCATAAAGAACCATGGGCGTAACTATAATAGGTGCAGGGGTTGCAATCGCACCCAGGACCTGGAGCCTCAGGCAGGACCGGTTCTAGATAAAGTGGGGTCCCAAATGCTCACGTATTGTGCCATCACACAGAAACATTTCAGTTGTATTTACATGCACTGAGTTCAGGCAGCCAAATGAGCGTGATCGACAATACTGAAGTCATTCAACGCTTGTTTCCAGGTCTCTTTACACCGGCTGAGGAAGAATGATGAGCACAGAACGATCACTAATAGATCAGTCTGTCCCCGTACACATCATGTTATCAGCAGCAGATCTGCAGTATACACCGGCGATGTGCTGCTGAGTGCAAGGATTTGTGTTCTGGATTAAGCAATCCAATCACTCAATGAATAGGCAGCATTTTGCTCATTTAGTAATAATGCACCCCATAGTCCTCACATAGTATAATGCACCCCATAGTCCTCCACATAGTATAATGCACCCCATAGTCCTCCACATAGTATAATGCACCCCATAGTCCTCCACATAGTATAATGCACTCCCCATAGTCCTTCACATAGTATAATGCACCACATAGTCCTCCATATAATATAATGCATCCCATAGTCCTCCACATGGTATAATGTATCCCATAGTCCTCCACATAGTATAATGCACCACATAGTCCGCCATATAATATAATGTACCCAATAGTCCTCCATATAATATAATGCAAACCCATAGTCCTCCATATAATATAATGCATCCCATAGTCCTCCATATAGTATAATGCACTCCCCATAGTCCTCCATATAGTATAATGCACTCCCCATAGTCCTCCATATAGTATAATGCACTCCCCATAATCCTCCATACAGTATAATGCACTCCCCATAGTCTTCAGTATAGAACAATGAACATCCCATAGTCTTCCATAATGCAGCCCCCATATACATTATAATACACAGCCTATAGTCCTTGATAGAGTATAATACTGCCCCCACAGAGTATAATGCCACCCCACAGAGTATAGTACAGCCCACAAAGAGTATAATGCAGCCTCTTAGAGTATAGTTCAGCCCCCCATAGAGTATAATCGAGCCCCCCATAGAGTATAATTCAGCCTCCCTATAGAGTATAATGTATCCCCCCCATAGAGTATAATGCAGCCCCCCCATAGAGTACAATGCCGCCCCATAGAGTATAATGCAGCCCCACAGAGTATAATGCAATCCCCACAGAGTAAAACGTAGCCCCCATAGAGTATAATGCAGCCCAACAGAATATAATGCAGATCCACATAGAGTATAATTTCACCCCCCATAGAATATAATGAAGCCCCCCCCATAGAGGATAATGCAGCCCCACAGAGTAAAATGCCGTACCCCTATAGAGTATAATGCAGCCCCCCATAGAGTATAATACATACATTATAATACACAGCCTACAGTCCTTGATAGTGTATAATATTGCCCCCACAGAGTATAATGCCACCCCACAAAGTATAGTGCAGCCCCCAAAGAGTATAATGCAGCCTTATAGAATATAATTCAGCCCCCCCATAGAGTATAATGCAGCCCCCCCTAAAAGTATAATGCAGACCCCCATAGAGTATAATGCACCCCCCATAGAGTATAATGCAGCCCCTATAGAGTATAATGCAGCCCCCATAGAGTATAATGCAGCCCCCATAGAGTATAATGCAGCCCCTATAAAGTATAATGCAGCCCCCATAGTTTATAATGCAGCCCCTATAGAGTATAATGCAGCCCCCATAGAGTATAATGCAGCCCCTATAGAGTATAATGCAGATCCCATAGAGTATAATGCAACCCCCATAGTTTATAATGCAGCACCCTATAGAGTATAATGAAGTCCCCCATAGAGTATAATGCAGCCTCCCCATAAAGTATAATGCAGCCCCCATAGTGTATAATGCAGCCCCAATAGAGTATAATGCAGCCCCCATAGTGTATAATGCAGCCCCAATAGAGTATAATGCAGCCCCCATAGTGTATAATGCAGCCCCAATAGAGTATAATGCAGCCCCCATAGTGTATAATGCAGCCACCCCATAGAGTATAATGCAGCCACCCCATAGAGTATAATGCAGCCCCCATAGTGTATAATGCAGCCCCAATAGAGTATAATGCAGCCCCCATAGTGTATAATGAAGCCACCCCATAGAGTATAATGCAGCCACCCCATAGAGTATAATGCAGCCACCCCATAGAGTATAATGCAGCCCCAATAGAGTATAATGCAGCCCCCATAGTGTATAATGCAGCCACCCCATAGAGTATAATGCAGCCACCCCATAGAGTATAATGCAGCCACCCCATAGAGTATAATGCAGCCCCCATAGTGTATAATGCAGCCCCAATAGAGTATAATGCAGCCCCCATAGTGTATAATGAAGCCACCCCATAGAGTATAATGCAGCCCCAATAGAGTATAATGCAGCCCCCATAGTGTATAATGAAGCCACCCCATAGAGTATAATGCAGCCACCCCATAGAGTATAATGCAGCCACCCCATAGAGTATAATGCAGCCCCAATTGAGTATAATGCAGCCCCCATAGTGTATAATGCAGCCACCCCATAGAGTATAATGCAGCCACCCCATAGAGTATAATGCAGCCACCCCATAGAGTATAATGCAGCCCCCATAGTGTATAATGCAGCCCCAATAGAGTATAATGCAGCCCCCATAGTGTATAATGAAGCCACCCCATAGAGTATAATGCAGCCACCCCATAGAGTATAATGCAGCCACCCCATAGAGTATAATGCAGCCCCAATAGAGTATAATGCAGCCCCCATAGTTTATAATGCAGCCCCCACAGTCCTGCAGTATCATGGCCACCATGTACTCATTGATTTAAAAAAAAAAAAAAATACAATACTTTCCGCGCCTCGTTCCCTCGCTGCTCCGGTCTCTGCAGCGCGTCTCAGCAGCTCCACTGCCCTACACAGCGTGGCGACGTCATCGCACCGCACGCGTCAGAGGCAGAGGGGACTGATGGGAGAGGGAGAGTCATCTGATGCGCTCTCTTCCATCATTGCTTTCAACAGCATCAGCAACTATTATGCCGACACAGTTGAATGTGCGATGTGGGGGAGGGGGGCCAGCGCCGGTGCGGACACTTGTGACTAACATCCCATAGCGGCCGCGTGGTGTGCATGTATTATCAGCATGCCACTGGCTGGGGGCCCCAGGGATAGTGGGGGCCCTAGGCAATGCCTAGTCTGCCTGCCCTTAATGCCGGCCTTGGCCTCAGGACCCTTTGGCCCATATGAAAAGACTGTCACTACTAAATACTACACTACACTACTACAATAATTGGGAGCCCCATTGCAGCTCTTCCATTGGGGCCCACATGCTTCAAGTTACGGCACTTTACCAATGACGAAGGGGCCTCCGCTCTGAGGACACACTGCTACTTCTTCGTTGCAGGAGATGGCAGCCCGCACCCATCATCTGTGTCCTTATCGCCCACATACTTTTGTTATAGGAGGCTAAAGGGTTTGTATAGGGTCTGAAAAACATGGCTGCTTATCAAACACAGTGCCCCCCTTTACTATGGCCTGTGTCTGGTATTGCAACTTGTTAGGTATATGCTGCAGCACTCCGCACAGCCTGCTGTTACTCTCCGGTCCCTGCTCCGGTCCCAGCTCCAGTCCCGCTCTCCCTTTCCCATGGTCGCCTCCCTTTGCTGAGTCCACACCAGGTTTTTCAGGTAACCCCGCTAACTGCTCCGACCTCATGCCCCAAGGTCTGGGCTTGTAGCAGCAGCCAGGTGCTCGGCTATGAGGTAGAATTGTCCTGAGGAGTCTGCGTCCCCCAGCAGAGCTCCAGGCCGGTGTCTGATCGTCCCCTTCTGCGACTCCTGACCTCATGCTGTTGTCCTCACCAACCTCTCAGCAATTTACTGACTTCTCGCCCCTGTTCTGACACAGGGTGTAGGAAAGACTTAGTGCAACACAGAGGGAAAGGGAGCCCAGACTCTAGGGAAAGGGGGAAGTGGAAACCTCCTAGTTTGGTCTAGCATCACCCTGCCTCAACTACCATCCCTGTATTGGCTCTTGACCAATCGCCGCACGTGTGCCTCGCCCTGACTTTCCCTGGCATATGGCTAAGGCTAGGGAAGGGAGGCGATGAGCACTAGTTGATCTCCACTAAACTCTATAGACAACAAGGGTAGACAAACAGGGGGAAATTGCTTAGCTTTAGACGACTCCAGACAAATGTGCACACGTCCTCAAGCTCCAGAGAGGACGAAGTACTGCTCTTGCTAAAGCCTTCACAAGTAGTAATGAATATAGCTGGCACCTCCCTCTCAGACACACCAGGTATTTATACACTCAGGCCAGGGAACTAATTAGCCGGAGGGAGGTAGCCGCTGGGTCCTAGAGACAGCCTCTAAGAAGATGTATGTAATGCCAAATGTAGAGATCTCCTGCAACCAACTGTAGGGCGACTGTCTGTCACCTCTGACACACCTGTGACAGGATCTCACCTTGCTCCTCTTCTTGGGGATCTCCAGTTTGCCTAAATTTCATTGCATTCCTGCGATTCATCATTTCTGTCCTGGAAGATACAAGTTTGCATTTACTTCTCTGTTGCCATCAACCATTTCCCTGCTGGAAGATATCAGACTGCATATACTTCTCAGCTATTCCTTTCACCATTGCACTGCTGGAAAATACCAGACTGCATTCCTGTTAGTAATTGCTTACCTGCTGGGTTATCCTGATGTCCTATCCTCCATCCGTTTGTCTGCCATCCTGCTGTCCTCGTCCATTAAGACCCGTTACGCTGTCTCCTCCAGTCCGCGCTGCTCTTCACCAGGTGAGCCCATAATACTGACCTTGTACTATGTGTGGAAGATGGCAGACTGTTTTTTTTTCTTTTAAAGGGAACCAGACAGTGGATACCTCCCACCAGATCCACGGGTGGCGTGTGTCAGGCACTGGCTGTAGGATTTCAGCCAGGTATATGTGACTCTGAAATGCTTCCCCCGCCCACTGCCCTGGAGTGACAGGTCTCTGACTATACACACACGCAGACACCCGTCACTCCAGGGCAGCGGGCGGGGGAAGCCGCCGGGGAATTCCATGTCCAACTATTCTCCCTTGTGGCTCGGTCCCCGGCAGCCTTAAGTTTTTCTCTTATACGCTGCAGCGTTAGTTAGACATACCTGGCTGAGAGCGAACATCCAGTGCCGGATCCATGCGGCCCCCGCTATCACAGGGGCTGGAACCTCGGACAAGGAATGGAGGAAAGTCAATCGGTTTTTCTCATAGTTAACCCCATATCCTTGGCAGTATATTATTAAGACAAAGGGTAGCATGTCAGATGATCGCCCTCTAGAATCTGTCTTCATTCCATATATATGTGAGGTTAGATTATAATACCACTACCCCCATCATCCTCTAGCAGAAAACTGCGAAATCGTCAGCCAAAGTGTAGAAAGCTGCAGCATTGGAGAAAAGGAAGTATTTACATCCCTGTGTGTAATAATGACTTCTAATGTCATATAAGACTGAGGTCAGGAGATGCCATAAATCAATTTTTATATGAGGGATTAAGAATCTTTTAATTAACTTAAGATCTTACTCATGTCTGTAGGTCACGGAGAGTAATTCTTATATCCTGGTGGAGTAAATTAATACATAATCTTATATATGTCTTATTCCAGGTTTTTAAGACAAGTCTGCTATTTATTTTCTTAACTATTTCTTATTTGACTACATTATATCTGTGGGGGCGCTGTTGCATTGCAGTCTATAGAGACTTGTGTTGTAGCAAAGTGGTGAAAAATGGTACTACAAGTGACAGAATAAATAGAAATTGAAACATTGTACTTAAAGGGAAGCTGTCATTAGATAATCATCTTTTAAATCAGTTTTTTTGCTTCTTCATTATGTAGTCTTCACACTGGGACTTTAGGCTTTAGCTTCCTGTTTTAGGAAACACTTGTACATTAGCCACAATGACCAGACTGACCCTATGTTTTGTATTGAGGCATCTAATGAGCATGTGCAGAGGTTATTGTGACAAGATGGGGAGCAGGGGGATCTCTGACATTGCCAATGGATCCCGTGTTATCAGCGTATAGAGATGTTGTCATTGTAATCCTGCCTCTGCTGATAAGAAACCTACTGAAAACCCTTCCTGAAAGAGCAAGTAGAAGTATAAATTATTCTGAACGGCCAGTGTGAGGTTTAGTTCATTAATTTTGTTTTTTTTTTAATAAAGGTTTTGTTATGAAAAACAAAAATGTCAAAAATGTTTTAAAGTTGCATATGTAAATATCCTCTTTAGGCCACGGCCCCACTATCAGTATTCAGTCAGTATTCGGTCAGTATTTTTTCTCAGGAGTGGGAGCCAAAACCAGGTGAGGAACAATCAGAGAAAAGATATAATAGAAACAAGTCACCAATTCTGCATTTATCACCCACTCCTGGTTTTGTCTCCCACTCCTGAGAAAAAATACTGACCAAATACTGATAGTGGGGCCATCGTCTTAGGGTGGAAAATATCAAGAACTCCAACAATCCTAAATGTTAACATTGACCTTTTAATGGGCCTTGATACATGATTTAGGATAAGAAGTCAAATCAACCGTCCATTTACAGCCATAACTGACATCCAGCTTTGCACTGATGAGGGGCAAGCATCCTGAAACACGTGTCTGTATATGGAAAGTCTGGATTGGCTTCTTATCCTTTGATTCATTAAAGGGTTGTGCCATAGAAAATATTCGCAGCTGCAGCCCCACCAGAGAGGGACATTCTCTCCCCTCTCTCAGTTGCAGTACAGGACAAGAGGTGACACTCGCTAGCGATCTCGTTATGTGTGACGGGGCCTTTACGTACAGACTAACACAAGTAAGATTGTGGTGTATAGATGACAGAGAGAAGTGACAATCTTAATTAAAATGCATGCAGGAGCTCCCTTTCTGACAATAGACCCTGGCATACTAACAAGGATGTCCATTGTGCATAGACAGAGTACAGATTGGACAAATAGTTAAGACAGGAAAAGGCTTTTAAGTTTTGGAGAGGATTAAAGCAGATATCTCACACTCTTTAGAAATAGCTATTGTCACCCTGTATATACATTGCTTTCATCAGAACAGCTGCAGCAGACAGCATGTCTCCGAAAGAAAAGATGGAACATTGGAGATTGTATAAATCCGATTCGGGGAAGAATACGCATGTTTTCTCATAACTGTAACCTCTGCCTATGAGCCACAAATCCATAATGGCCAGATAACTTACAACAGCTATGTCATGTTAACTATCTATGGAAAGTCAAAATCTCGATGGAAAATATGGCATCAATCTAGAATGTCTGTGATCATCCAGAGAGGAGTTATCACATAAGTTGGGGATTTCATAAAATCATGAAGGGCTGAGACCAGCCTACAACCCTGCCCATGTGAGGTCATCACGGGGGAGTGTGTGCGTGGGACTCAGGGGTTTATAAAAGATCCAGCCGAATTATGATCCATGTTCCTGTAGAGAGATACATTTTCGGTGTATGGATGATTCACTAGGCCGAATCATATCTGTGATCGGTGTAGTAAGCTTTTTTTGCTCTCTCCCTTTTATTCTCTGTGACTGTATATGCTGTATTGTTTTGTCATTTTTGTAAAATCTTTTGTATATTTTTCATAAACACTGCCATGTAAAATGTAATAGAAAAGTGAAAAGAGCGGCACTTCCACAGGTAAAATAAATTATTATTTCTTTATACCATAAAATCCGACATACAAAGATAAAAAAACGGAGGCTTTTCCGGCGTCCTAGACGCCCTTATTCATAGCTATGATTTGTGGCATCTTTGTTGGCCGCTAGGAGCAGGTTCACACTGGAATCTGAAGTTTCTGTGTGACAAGAAAACTGATCCCAAATGACGCCTAAGAGGCTGCGCTGACTGTAATGGGGTCTGATATGTTGCTTATGGGGGCGGTCAATGCTTTTTTTTACTTCCCGGGAATAATTCTGGGATCGTAACAGAAACAGATGCAAAGAGTCAATGTATTATTTCCACATAATGTATTTATACTAATAAGATATTGTGCTGGGAAAAAAACAAAAAATAGGGAGCAAAATGATAAAATCCGCTGACTCTTGAAATCTCAATAATCTGTCACGATCAGGACACCGTTCACACTTCTGTCATCTGGATTTCCTATATGTCGCTGTCGGGTTTTCTAAAGGAAATTTCGGTAAAAACTCAATAATTGTTTCCTGGCTGAAATGTCACCAGGAGCCGCAGTGTAATCAGGTGGTCCTGTAGGGAAATCTGTCCGTAATGGGATTATTTCCAGCCCCCCTGGTATTGGCGAGTCTCTGCAGCGATGGCGGCCGTGCTCCGGCATCTGCTCTGACACTTTGGAGCTGGAGCGCAGTAAATTTCGGGCTTCGTACATTTCTGCTGCCAGAATTTTACAGAACAATAAATGTGCAGATGTCAAAATTTGGGAACCGCGGTTTCTGCAGGAAAGACACAGATCCTAATTATCAAGACGACTCCTGACTGGGGTTGTGGTCCGTCCGGGGTGTCTGGGATGAGGCTGATATTATATATCTGTACAGTGATGACATCATCTCTCTCCAGTTATAACCGTAGACAATCAGGCAGGGATCTGCGCGGCCAGGACACTGGAGGAAGCTGTCGCTGCACCTCCCATATACAGGACCTGTCACTGGCCAGAAATGGTTAATATTTATTCCTGGGATCTAGTCCTCTCTTCTCTGTATAGAAATTGTCTAATTATCCAACTGGGCGTGATCATCGTGAAAACACCAATAGCAATGAGGACCACACCCCCTTGAATAACCAGACTAGATTTGTATACAGGGAAGAGGAGACCATATATTGGAAACAGAGAGAAGCGGGACTGGAAACAAATCCAAAAATGCCAGATCCAGGAGCAGAATCTGCACCAGGGAAATAAAATGGCAGATTTATGATGAGTGAAAGGCCGTCTGTAACTGATAGATCCTTCTACCTAGATGACGGATCTGCCGTGCAGAGAAGAAAATAACCATCACAATGGACCGGACTACAGGGCAGACAGCAGAATGGTGAGTTCTGCTCCTGATGTGCCTGGAGTCTACGACTTCCCATCAGCGAGTGACTTGTAGACTTCTCAGAGAAAACAGAAATTTCCAATAGTATTTTTTCTTGTAATTTTCAAGAATTTTGATTGATGTCAGTGAATAGAAGTAATCACAATTTACCTTTCACAGTGAACGCACTGCCCTCTCTTGCCCTGCCCTACCCACTCTTGCCCTGCCCTCTCCTGCCCTACCCACTCTTGCCCTGCCTCTCCTGCCCTGCCCTCTGCTGCCCTTCACTCTCCTCCCCTTCCCTGCTCTCTTCTGCCCTGCTCTCTCCTGCCCTGCCATCTCCTGCCCTGCTCTCTCCTGCCCTGCCCTCTCCTGCCCTGCCCTCTCCTGCCATTCACTCTCCTCCCCTGCTCTCTCCTGCCCTGCCCTCTCCTGCCCTGCCCTCTCTTGCCCTGCCTTTTCCTGCCCTGACCACTCCTGCCCTGCCCTCTCCTACCCTGTCCTTTTCTCTCCTGCCCTGCCCTCTCCTGCCCTTTTCTCTCCTGTCCTCTCCTTCCCTGATCTCTCCTGCACTTCCCTCTCCTGCCCTTCACTCTCCTCCCCTTCCCTGCTCTCTTCTGTCCTGCTCTCTCCTGCCCTGCCCTCTCCTGCCCTGCTCTCTCCTTCCCTGCCCTCTCCTGCCCTGCCCTCTCCTGCCGTTCACTCTCCTCCCCTGCTCTCTCCTGCCCTGCCCTCTCCTGCCCTGCCCTCTCTTGCCCTGCCTTTTCCTGCCCTGCCCTCTCCTACCCTGTCCTTTTCTCTCCTGCCCTGCCCTCTCCTACCCTGTACTTTTCTCTCCTGCCCTGCCCTCTCCTGCCCTTTTCTCTCCTGTCCTCTCCTTCCCTGATCTCTCCTGCACTTCCCTCTCCTGCCCTGCCCTCTCCTGCCCTCTCCTTCCCTGGTCTCTCCTGCCCTTCACTCTCCCCCCCCCCCTGCCCTGCTATCTCCTGCCCTGCCATCTCCTGCCCTGCCCTCTCCTCCCCTGCCCTTTTCTCTCCTGCTCTGCCCTTTTCTCTCCTGCCCTGCCCTCTTCTCCCCTGCCCTTTTCTCTCCTGCCCTGCCCTCTCCTCCCCTGCCCTTTTCTCTCCTGCCCTGCCCTCTCCTGCCCTGCCCTCTCCTGCCCTGCCCTCTCTTGCCCTGCCTTTTCCTGCCCTGCCCTCTCCTACCCTGTCCTTTTCTCTCCTGCCCTGCCCTCTCCTACCCTGTACTTTTCTCTCCTGCCCTGCCCTCTCCTGCCCTTTTCTCTCCTGTCCTCTCCTTCCCTGATCTCTCCTGCACTTCCCTCTCCTGCCCTGCCCTCTCCTGCCCTCTCCTTCCCTGGTCTCTCCTGCCCTTCACTCTCCCCCCCCCCCTGCCCTGCTATCTCCTGCCCTGCCATCTCCTGCCCTGCCCTCTCCTCCCCTGCCCTTTTCTCTCCTGCTCTGCCCTTTTCTCTCCTGCCCTGCCCTCTTCTCCCCTGCCCTTTTCTCTCCTGCCCTGCCCTCTCCTCCCCTGCCCTTTTCTCTCCTGCCCTGCCCTCTCCTGCCCTGCCCTCTCCTGCCCTTTTCTTTCCTGCTCCCTCCTGCAGTGACGTCAGCAGCATGGTGAAGTAAACTCATCGCGCTGCTGAGACGTCAGGATTGTGTTCGCACCACCGCACATCGGGTCAGGGAGTAGACTGGAGCTCACCGACCACAGAGGTGGCGACGCACACGGATGATCATTTGTATGATGCATCATCTGATACAAATCAATACAGGAACGCTGTGCTATATATAATATTTTATGTACTTTTTTTTTTTTTTTAAATCTTGATCCTGGCGCAGCTTCTTGCAACCTGCCGCCCTAGGTACTGGCCTCCGGTGCCCAGTGGTAAATACTGCCTTGCAGGAGTCTGAGGGGGACTGGTCTCTCCAGGGTGCACCGAGCGCCTGTGCTTGGTCTGAACAGTTACTTTGTGCTAACAAACTCTCTTTAAGTCCAGAGTAGGAGAGTGATATTGATACACTGTCACGAATCCTCAGCCATGTGAGCAGGACTAAGCCAGGGTGGCTCCCTGGAAAGGCTGATACTTTTCCCTTTTGTATCCTGTTTCCGGCCTCGTTACCATCAGACGATATTATAATTTGTCCCTCGCGTTCTCTGCTCTTTTCTGGTTTTGGCGTCACATTATAATCCGGAGCTGCGCTCGGTGACGTGACCTTTCTCGCCTTTCTCCTCGGCCTCCGTGGGACATGGCGTGATGCGCTGGTGCCGTCGCGTCCACGGGCGGTTTTCTATCGTCTTCGAGGCGAGGAGTGAAGTGGTAACATATTATCCACTTGTTACTTCCGACTCTTCACCTTGGGTTCCGTTTCCAAGGAGCAGAAAGTGATTGATTTGGTTCCGGGGGACGGGGACCTCCATAAATATAAAAACTATCCAAACTCCCGGCGGCCTTGGGAGGATAATGTATGCGGCCGCCTCTGCTGCTCGTATATTTCTCGTCTGCGCTGATGGCCGCACTTGTCTACAAACATGCGAGAACAGGCCGAGCCTCCGACGCCTGACATAATGGGGAGCACACGGGGGGAATCGCAGGCTGCGGAGCGTGTGCGAGCGCGGCTGCCGCACATTTAATGTCACTCCTGGGACCGCAGCAATCTTCTGTGCCGTCCATAACAAGCAGCCGAGCGCTGAAGGTCTTGTCAGATCAATAGTGAATATCTACTCTTCTCACTGAAGACCCCGGGCCCACCCCTGACCAGCGAGGCCGGGCGGCAATGATGAACATGATGTTCTCCACTCATCACTATGGATTCATTCTTCAGCTCCATTACTCAACATCCTCGTCACATCCCGGCCTCGTCCAACTATTCCAGTCCCCGGATCTTCGTCTCCGAACTCCTATAATTCTGTATTATTGTACCGCAATATTGTTATATTATATTGATATTGTTCTGAATGTGAGGTGATGCCGGTGTAGCAGAGCTGACAACCTCTCACAGGATATAAGGGCTGGTTGTCAGCAGTAATAGATGATGAGCTGGTGCCAGTGGCGTAACGAGTCTGATGGGCCCTGGTGCAAAATTTAGACCTGGGCCCCCACCTGCATGTTAATCAGATGTATGGGCCTTGTAGTGTTCTAGATCCTATAATGACATGAATTTGCCCCCATATAATAATGTCACCTGTCCAGGGCCCCCATCCTGGTGTAATGTCCCCCCATCCTGGGCCCCCTTCCTCGTGTAATGTCCCCCCATCCTGGGCCCCCTTCCTGGTGTAATGTTCCCTCATCCTGGGCTCCCTTCCTGGTGTAATGTCTCCTCATTCTGGGCTCCATTCCTGGTGTAATGTTCCCCCATCCTGGGCCCCCTTCCTGGCGTAATGTTCCCCCATCCTGGGCTCCCTTCCTGGTGTAATGTTCCCCCATCCTGGGCCCCCTTCCTGGTGTAATGTCTCGTCATTCTGGGCCACATTCCTGGTGTAATGTTCCCCCATCCTGGGCCCCTTTCCTGGCGTAATGTTCCCCCATCCTGGGCTCCCTTCCTGGTGTAATGTTCCCCCATCCTGGGCCCCCTTCCTGGTGTAATGTTCCCCCATCCTGGGCCCCCTTCCTGGTGTAATGTTCCCCCATCCTGGGCCCCCTTCCTGGCGTAATGTTCCCCCATCCTGGGCTCCCTTCCTGGTGTAATGTTCCCCCATCCTGGGCTCCCTTCCTGGTGTAATGTTCCCCCATCCTGGGCCCCCTTCCTGGTGTAATGTCTCGTCATTCTGGGCCACATTCCTGGTGTAATGTTCCCCCATCCTGGGCCCCTTTCCTGGCGTAATGTTCCCCCATCCTGGGCTCCCTTCCTGGTGTAATGTTCCCCCATCCTGGGCCCCCTTCCTGGTGTAATGTTCCCCCATCCTGGGCCCCCTTCCTGGTGTAATATTCCCCCCATCCTGGGCCCCCTTCCTGGCGTAATGTTCCCCCATCCTGGGCTCCCTTCCTTGTGTAATGTTCCCCCATCCTGGGTCCCCTTCCTGGCGTAATGTTCCCCCATCCTGGGCTCCCTTCCTTGTGTAATGTTCCCCCATCCTGGGCCCCCTTCCTGGTGTAATGTGCCCCCATCCTGGGCCCCCTTCCTGGCGTAATGTTCCCCCATCCTGGGCTCCCTTCCTGGTGTAATGTTCCCCCATTCTGGGCCCCCTTCCTGGTGTAATGTCCCCCCATCCTGGTCCCCCTTCCTGGAGTAATGTGTGACAGGTAGATACCACACATGGTGTTGTTAAGCATCCAGCAACTAGAGGGGTTAACAGGGTGCAGCTAGGGGTAGTGACCAGGCCAGCCTCAGAGAGACTGAGTAGTGTCAGTTCTGAGCTGGAGAGCGAGCTTAAAGGATGCAGACCCTTCATCAGGCTGATGAGGGTTCTGGGGCTCTCTCACTGCAACTACTGCGTGGCTGCTAGTGGTATCTACTGGAGAAAGTAATGAAGAAAGGAGTTAACTGTTGGTTAGCAGAAGCAAGGATTGAACACCATGTCTGAGGACTGGACTCATCCTTCCATTCTAACCCCCCCTCGTACCTCATTGTGTCCAAGGTAAAGCGTGTGGCACTGTGGACAGGGACACTGTTGGGTGCACTGAATAGTGGGACTAGGGACTGCTGGTGGGAGCACTGCTGTTGTGTATGAATAGAAGTTGTTACGGGTCCGGGTGGTGGAACCTCTGTGCCGAGGTGCAAGGAGGGACCCAGAGGGGCGTGACTAAGTATCCACCCAAACCGACCCTGGTCGTACGGCAGCAACGACACCGTGACCAGGGAGGATCCGGGCTGAGGGACCAGGTGCTACTCTGGGGACGACCTTGTAAGAGAGCAGGTGGCTCCCACGGGTCAGAGGGCTGGGACTGACCAGTATGGCGGGTGGTCACAGCAAGTGACGGCAGGGTCTCCAGGCAGGCTGGCAGGAAACAGGCAGGTGCTCCCAGGTGAGCGGGCAGACAGACGAGGCGGGTAACTGACAGGTAACTGGTGGGCGCTCCCAGGTGAGCGGGCTGACGGACACAGCACGTAACAGGCAGGTAACAGGTGGACGCTCCCAGGTGAGCAGGCAGACAGACGAGACAGGTAACAGGCAGGTAACTGGTGGACGCTCCCAGGTGAGCGGTCTGACAGACAGGGCAGGCGGATGCTCCCAGGTGAGCGGACGGAGAGCCAAGGCAGGTAACAGGCAGGTAACAGGTGAGCACACCAGGTGAGCAGGCTCGGCAGGTAAGGGGCAGATAACAGGCTGGCAGGCAGGACGAGAAGTCAGGCTAGCAGCGGGACCTGAGGGCTGAAGCACAGATCAGACACAGTGCAAACAACTTTGCTCGGGCACCTCCATTTTGGAGGAGGTGCCTTATATATGGGAAGTCCTCCGGCAATTGGCCGGGGACTCCTTAGGACGATGTGCACGGCCCCTTTAAGAGAGGGAGCGCGCGTGCGCCCTAAGCATAGTGCCCGGGAAGGAGCGCGCGCCGGCAGCAGCGAGGGAAGGAGCGCTGGAGGACGCCGCGCGCTGAACAGGAAGGTGAGAGGGACGGCGTCTCTGCCTAGCAGGAGGCAGAGATGCCGATGCTACAGTACCCCCCCCCCTTAGCCCCCCCCCCTTTTTTAGGCCAGAGAGAAATTTCTCAAAGAGAAGCGGGGCGTTGATGTTCTCCCTGGGTTCCCAAGTTCTTTCCTCAGGACCAAACCCCTTACAATCCACCAGAAAAAAGGTCATCCCTCTTACCCTCTTGGTGGCCAGGATACTCTCCACTTCAAAGACGTCCTCAGCAGAAACCGGAGTAGGAGGAGTACCTGGATTGTCGGAAAAAGAGTTAAAGACAACGGGTTTGAGGAGAGATACGTGGAAGGAGTTGGGAATGCGTAGGGTGGCCGGGAGTTTTAATTTGCAGGCCACTGGGTTAATTTGCCTGAGGACTTCGAAGGGTCCGATGAACCGAGGGCCCAACTTGTAGGAGGGTACTTTGAGGCGCACATATTTGGAAGAGAGCCAAACCTTGTCTCCCGGACGGAATTGAGGCGGATCCAGACGTCTCTTATCAGCATATCTCTTCATCCGCTCGGAGGACAGAAGAAGAGCGGACCTGGTACTCTCCCAAATAGTAGAAAATTCGTTGACAAGAGACTCTGCGGCAGGGTTGTCCACAGAAGCGGAGACAGGAACTGGAATCCGGGGTTACTGGCCATAGACAATAAAGAACGGGGATTGGGAAGAGGATTCGCTCTCATGGTTATTATAAGAGAACTCAGCCCATGGTAGGAGCTACACCCAATCCGAATGGTGGGCATTAACGAAGTGCCGGAGGTAGCTGGTCAGGATCTGATTGATCCGCTCCACTTGACCATTGGACTGTGGGTGGTATGCGGAGGAGAAGTCCAGGGTGACGTCTAGCAGCTTACATGTGGCTTTCCAGAAGCGTGAGGTGAACTGAACCCCACGATCCGACACGATGTGGAGGGGTAGGCCATGGAGACGGAAGATGTGGCGGATAAAGTCTTTAGCCAGCTCGGGTGCAGATGGGAGACCAGGCAGGGGAATGAAGTGGGCCATTTTAGAAAAGCGGTCAATGACCACCCAAATGACTGTACAACCGGCAGAAACAGGAAGATCGGTGATAAAGTCCATAGCAATGTGCTGCCATGGAGCAGCAGGTACGGGCAGGGGCAAGAGATGGCCAGCTGGTAGATGTCTGGGAACTTTGTTACGGGCACAGGATCAACAGGCCGCGACGAAGTCTACAACGTCCTTACGCAGGGTAGGCCACCAGTAATGCCGGGTAATGAGCTGGAAGGTCTTTTTCTGGCCAGCATGGCCAGCTAGTTTAGAAGAATGTCCCCAGTGAAGAACCCTCTCCCGATCAGGTACTGCTACAAACGTCTTACCGGTTGGAAGATGAGTCAGATCCAAGGGGGCCACATTCATCACCTTGGAGGAGTCAATGATGTGCGTAGGCTCCTCCTCTTGATCAGAGGACAGGAAGGACCGGGACAAGGCATCAGGTTTGACGTTCTTGTCCGCCGGGCGGAAGTGAAGAATGAAGTCGAAGCGGGCAAAAAACAACGACCACCGGGCCTGGCGAGGATTGAGTCTCTGGGCATTTTGGAGATATGCCAGGTTTTTGTGATCCGTGTAGATGATTACCGGGTAAAGAGCCCCTTCTAGCAGATAGCGCCACTCCTCCAGCACCAATTTGACGGCTAGCAATTCACGGTCTCCTATGGAGTAGTTGCGCTCAGACGAGGAGAAGATTTTAGAGAAAAAGCCGCAGGTTACCATTCTCCCGGTAGAAGATTTTTGGGTGAGTACCGCTCCGGCTCCGGAGGAGGAGACATCAACCTCCAGGTAGAATTGTTTATTACTGTCCGGACGATGCAGGACGGGGGCAGAGGCGAAGGCTCTCTTTAAGGAAAGGAAGGCCTCCTCGGCTTCAGGCAACCATACCTTGGCATTAGCCCCCTTACGGGTAAGCGCAGATATGGGAGCAGTCAGGGACGAGAAGTGTGGGATGAAAAGACGATAGTAATTGGCGAAGCCCAGGAACCGCTGTACCGCCTTCAATCCTTCTGGACGGGGCCATTTTAGAACAGAAGAGGGCTTCTCTGGATCCATTTGTAGACCTGTCTGGGAGATAACATAGCCAAAGAATGGAAGGGAGGTCTGGTCGAAGAGACACTTCTCGTATTTGGCATAGAGGTGGTTCTGCCGGAGCCTAAGCAGGACCTGAAGAACATCCCTCTGGTGTGTGGGGAGATCCGGAGAGAAGACCAAGATATCGTCCAGGTAAACCACTACGCAGGAGTACAGGAGATCACGGAAGATGTCGTTGACCAGCTCTTGAAAGACAGCGGGGGCGTTACAGAGACCAAAGGGCATTACAAGGTGCTCATAGTGACCGTCCCGGGTATTGAATGCTGTCTTCCACTCGTCTCCTTGACGGATACGGACCAGGTTATATGCTCCTCGTAGATCCAGCTTGGAGAAGATCCTGGCGCCCTTGAGACGGTCAAACAATTCGGAGATGAGCGGCAGGGGGTATTTGTTTTTCACAGTGATTAGATTGAGTCCTCTGTAGTCAATATAGGGACGTAACGAGCCGTCTTTCTTTTTGACAAAGAAGAATCCGGCTCCAGCCGGGGAGGTAGATTTTCGGATTAATCCCCTAGCCAGATTCTCTTCAATGTATTCAGACATGGCCCGGGTTTCGGCCGCAGACAACGGGTAGATACGCCCACGGGGAGGAGTGGTGCCCGGTACCAGGTCGATCGGGCAGTCGTATGGCCTATGGGGTGGCAACGTCTCCACTTCCTTTATACCGAAGACGTCCGCATAGGGCCAGTATGGAGCCGGGAGGCCGGGTAGATTAGCTGGAGTAGGCGGAGGGCGAGCTGGGCGGACCGGAGCCACTCAGGTCTTATGGCAGTCAGGACCCCACCGGAGTATTTCGCCGGATCGCCAGTTCAATACGGGTTCATGTGTCTGGAGCCAAGGTAGACCCAGCAACAGGGAGTGAGAGAATCCGGATAGCACATGGAAGGAGATCTTCTCAGAGTGCAGCATTCCCACCTGCAGAGTTAAGGGTTCAGTGACGAGCAGGATGGGTACTGGAAGGAGTTTACCATCCACGGAGGCAACTGACAAAGGTTCAGTGAGAGGCTTGGTGGGAATACGGTATCTCTCTACTAAGGACTGGGAGATGAGGTTCCCAGCCGCTCCAGAGTCCAGGTGAGCGTTTTCAAAGTGCCGATCCTCTCCCCAGGAGAGAGAGACAGACAAAGTCAGGGAGGGAGAGGACTTACTTTTGTCTAGGACGACCTCTCCGAGCGATCCTAGACACCGGCGTTTCCCGCCCTCTCCGGGCAGAAACGGATCAGGTGCTCCTTGCTGCCACAGTACAAACAGCTCCCCTCGGTCCGGCGTGACTCCTGGCGGGATTTGACCAACTTGGTCTGGTCGACCTGCATGGGCTCGGGTGAGTGCGCCCGGGGAGTGACTGAAGAAGAGACAGGTCTCTGGAAGTTAGGAGCAAGGCGGGGAAACTTCCTCTCACGGGTGGTTTCCTTGGTACGTTCCTGGAACCGGATGTCAATCCGGGTAGCAAGTGACACCAGGTCGTCCAGGGTGGTAGGGATGTCTCGACCGGCAAGTTCATCTTTAATCCGACCGGAAATACCCTCCCAGAAGATGGACAGCAGGGCCTCGTTATCCCAGGCAAGTTCAGAAGCGAGGGTGCGGAACCGTATGGCATATTGGCCTACGGTGAGACTCCCTTGGCGGAGACGTAGCAGAGAGGAGGCTGACGAGGTCTTTCATCCCGGTTCATCGAAGACTTTCCGGAAAGCAGTGAGGAAAGCTGACAAGTTGGATACTAGGGGATCCCCTCTCTCCCACAGGGGATTTAGCCAAGCCAGTGCTTCCCCAGTGAGATGGGACATGATGAAAGCCACTTTGGCCCGGTCGGTGGTAAAGTGATGTGCCAAGAGTTCAAAGTGCAGGGTGCACTGGTTTATGAAGCCCCGAGCTTGAGCGGGGTTGCCTCCGAAATGAGGAGGTGCAGAAAGCCCGGGTCCGGAGCATGATGCCATGGTATTGATGGGCAGCGGCGCTGCCGGGGTGCGAGTCGTGCAACTAGCGGTGGTTGCTGGTGGAGCAGTCAGTGTGTCCAGGCGGGAGTGGACATTCCGCAGGTGGTTCAGGATGGACTCCTGCTGGGATCTCTGACGGGAGACTTCCTGGTATAGGTCAGAGAGCGAGGGAGCTTGGGTGCCACCGGGTTCCATGGCCCGAGCAAACTGTTATGGGTCCGGGTGGTGGAACCTCTGTGCCGAGGTGCAAGGAGGGACCCAGAGGGGCGTGACTAAGCATCCACCCGAACCGACCCTGGTCGTACGGCAGCAACGACACCGTGACCAGGGAGGATCCGGGCTGAGGGACCAGGTGCTACTCTGGGGATGACCTTGTAAGAGAGCAGGTGGCTCCCACGGGTCAGAGGGCTGGGACTGACCGGTATGGTGGATGGACACGGCAAGCAGGCGGAAGTCTCTGGTAGCTGACAGGTGGTCAAAGTTCGAGAAAGCAGGGCAAGTAGCAGTCTTTAAGTTTACCAGGAAGGTGGTCACAGCAAGTGACGGCAGGGTCTCCAGGCAGGCTGGCAGGAAACAGGCAGGTGCTCCCAGGTGAGCGGGCAGACAGACAAGGCGGGTAGCTGACAGGTAACTGGTGGGCGCTCCAGGTGAGCGGGCTGACGGACACAGCAGGTAACAGGCAGGTAACAGGTGGACGCTCCCAGGTGAGCAGGCAGACAGACGAGACAGGTAACAGGCAGGTAACTGGTGGACGCTCCCAGGTGAGCGGTCTGACAGACAGGGCAGGCAGATGCTCCCAGGTGAGCGGGCGGATAGCCGAGGCAGGTAACAGGCAGGTAACAGGTGAGCGCACCAGGTGAGCAGGCTGGCAGGCTCGGCAGGTAAGGGGCAGATAACAGGCTGGCAGGCAGGAGAGAAGTCAGGCTAGCAGCGGGACCTGAGGGCTGAAGCACAGATCAGACACAGTGCAAACAACTTTGCTCGGGCACCTCCATTTTGGAGGAGGTGCCTTATATATGGGAAGTCCTCCGGCAATTGGCCGGAGACTCCTTAGGACGACGCGCGCGGCCCCTTTAAGAGAGGGGGAGTGCGCGCGTCTTAAGCATAGTGCCCGGGAAGGAGCGTGCGCCGGCAGCAGCGAGAGAAGGAGCGCTGGAGGACGTCGCGCGCTGAACAGGAAGGTGAGAGGGACGGCGTCTCTGCCTAGCAGGAGGCAGAGACGCCGATGCTACAGAAGTGTCCTTATAAAAAATTTGATCTGTGCTGAACTGTTCTACTGAAGAGACTGTCGTTACGGTGCCTGTTTTATGAGACTGCACTGTTGGGAAGCCTGTTGCTTCAAAGGAGTTAAATTGTACTGGCCATGCTAGATTAAACTCTACTGTTCAACTGTTCATGAAGACTCTTGTCAGATGTGTTTGGTCAGCAAGTGAATCCATCTACGTGTCTGCGCCTAATAGTCAATACCCCTGTATGACTGAGAAAAGTTGCAGTATATGGTCGCCCTGAGTAATGGTTCCCCCAGGATTCCAAAGAATTCATGAAATCTGTCTCGCCCCTATCTGAACCTAGCGGCGTGCGCGTAACATTGGTGGCCTGTACGGGGAATCCTGAGCGGGAATTAGCGTGTAGAGTTAGAAGAGGAAAAGTGTCTGGAAAAACACAGAAGCACAGCACCTCAATTCAACCCTGCTATACCAGTGAAAAGGGAAGACAGCCAGCGATGACTGGGAAGAAATAAGGAGATAAAATACAGAAAACCAGGCATCTGCAAAATGCTAGAATTGGCACATGTTGTACAGTTAAAATGGAGACTTTCATTGCTAAAATGGCACCCTAGAGCACAGTGGGGAAGAAGAAGGATGTCCCATCTTGTAGGAGTGTATGATAAAAGAGCGCCAAACAGGGCCAAGCCCCCTGCAGTGGAACAAGCTGGAGAAGGCTGCCTTCAGAGAAAAGTTACCCTACCCACTGAAGCACAGAACCAATGGCCGGTGAGGTACTGTCCCAGACGAGGAGAAGTAAAGGGGAGCTGGAGCTCTTCTGGTAAGAAGAACGGCATTCCTGTCAGGAGAGTTTGAGGAAGAGGCTGCATCTCCTATACTGTTATATCATCGTGGAGTACCCGGTATCTAACCCGCAGACAGGAATACCTATGGACACTACGATCTTGGAGGATGCAAGTTTGTGGTCCCCCAGCAAAATAGAGGTACCCCATGTACCGCCTGTTTCTCTGCCCACCTGGGATAGAACAGCTGTGACTTTGGGACTTCCAGAGCTGACTACCTCAACCAGTGGCCCCCCACTTCTGGCGGGCCCCCACAGAGAGGAGGTAGCAGCAAGCTTAGAAAGCTAATATTCCATCAAGGTACAAGACCAGGAGACCCAAGGGTCCCACCCTGGCCTCTCTGAGAGTTTCCATGGGGCCAGGCGACCGGTGGGTCCCTCCTGGAACTCCAAAACAACATATCCATGGGGCCAGGTGACTTCTTTGTCCTCTCCTGGTCTCCCCAAAATGTATCCATGTCTCTCTGATGGTTAATGGAGCAGATCCGAATCTTTCCAGTCAGGACCGGTACCCTTAGACTAGAATCATGTAAAATACAAATCTGTGTCTCTTTGGATGCCATGCAATCCATCTACTTTCCTGAAGGATGTTTCTCATTCTCCCTCTAAGGTCTTTCTGATTCTCTGCCCCAAGACTGAATCTGACTCCAGCACTACTGACATCCCTGTTTATATTTACATCTTTGTGAAGTCATCAGGCACAGGTAATAGGTAAAGGTGCAGGGATCGAGTATCCACAGCTCATCCCCCAAGATTGACTGGCAAACACCCTACAATGGTATTTCACATATCTAGCAAACATTCATTGTTCTAGCTAATCTATTTACATAGTTTGTATCACAGGGGCTCTTGTAAATACACATCATTGTTTCAGAATCAAAAAGCAGATAAAAATTAGGGCTATACAAATAATAGTCTGTGTTAATCAACTAAAGAAGAACACAGATTAAAGAGTCAACATAAAAATAAAGGTATGCTGCTCTTGCCATCAGAAAGTATGTCTGGCATAATTAAGATTTTACTCTGTATCGTCACAGAGGGCTCTTTCCAACCCCTACTGGCATCAGTTTGGGACTCGACCTACCTGGGAAAGGGAAGCGGCCCCACAAGTGAAAGCTCGAGAGGCGGCTGCCTCAGCGGCATCGGGAAGGGCCGAACCTACGACAGGAACAGTACAACTACCTACTATCCACGTGACCAACAGACAGGTCTATGTATCAGGAACGATACAACTACCTACTATCCACGCGACTAACAGTCAGGTCTATGTATCCTGTGGGGTACCAAGAAAAAACCTGGGAGTCTGAACTGAAACGTAAATTGATGTGCATGCAAAATGTAAATGCATGTTCACATAAGGCCACTAGACAGAGAAAAAACAAAGACAAGCAAAATACCCAAATAACTGGAAGTAAATGGATAAATCGCACAGTGCAAAAATAATGATAAATAATAAAGGGTATTTAGTTAACATAATTTTGATCAAAATAATGTAAAAACAACATGCATTTACATTTTGCATGCACATCAATTTACGTTTCAGTTCAGACTCCGTGACTCCGTGACGTGGCGGGATGGTTTTTACATTATTTTGATCAAAATTATGTTAACTAAATACCCTTTATTATTTATCATTATTTTTGCACTGTGCGATTTATCCATTTACTTCCAGTTATTTGGGTATTTTGCTTGCCTTTGGTTTTTCTCTGTCTAGCGGCCTTATGTGAACATGCATTTACATTTTGCATGCACATCAATTTACGTTTCAGTTCAGACTCCCAGGTTTTTTCTTTGTAGTTTAGAGACTGTTGTTACTGTCCCTGCTTTAAGAGACTGTACTGTTGGGAAGCCTGTTGCTTCAAAAGAGTTAAATTTTAATTCCTAAATCGAAAGGAGAGCTAGACAACATCAAAAATTATAGGCCCATCTTGTTAATAAATACGGACATCAAGATATATTCAAAGATCCTACCAAACCGTCTCTCAGATATTCTTCCTCAGCTAATCAACGACGATCAAATTGGTTTCGTTGGTGGAAGACAAGCTACTGACGGTACTAGGAGATTAATAAATATTATAAAAATAATTAATACCTCTAAACTTCCAGCTACTTTATTAGCGTTAGACGCGGAAAAGGCCTTTGATAGGGTAAACTGGGAATATTTAAAACAGTCACTTATTAAATTCGGCTTTAGTAATCATTTTCTTTCTTCAATTATGGCCCTCTACTCTAATCCCCATGCTAGAATCTATGTAAATAATCAGTTATCCAACTCAATTCCCATCTCAAACGGTACTAGACAGAGTTGCCCTCTCTCTCCCCTACTTTTTGCTCTGGCCATGGAGCCTTTAGCCCAAAAAATTAGGGAAAACCCCAAAATTAAAGGAATCCCTGCCCCATCTCGCCAATTCAAAATAAGCCTTTTTTTGCGGATGACGTAATGCTAACCCTACTAGATCCAACAAATTCTGTGATCGAAGTATCGGAAATACTTGATTCATTTTCACTAATCTCTTATTTCAAAATTAATAATGAGAAATCAAAACTACTCCCTTTTAATTTAAACCAACTTTCAAAAAAATGTACTAAAGCTAAACACGTCTTTCAGCTGGGCAAAAAAAAATATAACATACTGTACCTAGGGATCACTATTTGCAAAGATATTAATTCTATTATTTCCACCAACCTAGAATCTATCAACGACCTCCTATATAAAGAATTAATACATTTCGGCAAACGTGACCTTTCATGGTGGGGGTAAGGTACTTACGGTTAAAATGTTCATTCTACCAAAAATTCTCTATATTTTCCGGAACTTCCCCTTAATCATTCCCCACACATTCATTCTAAAAATTCAAAACCAAATAAATTCCTACATATGGAATAATAACTCACCCTATATTCCATGCGACTATCTGGGCTTGGAAAAAACTTGCAAAGCAAAGGAAAAAAAATCATTCCAGAGATCCTAACCTGAACAAATCTACAATCGTTAAAAATTTCCCATTATCACTCATAGCCTCCTTATACAACTCCTCAATCCCAGATTATTGGGAAAGTAGAGGCTTAAAAAAACTAAAAGACCTTTATGATGGTGTTAATATCTTACCCTTTAAATCCATTAAAATTAAATTTAATTTATCTCCATCTGACTTTTTTCATTACTCTTATATAAAAGAAATTATACTTAAATTTATTTCAGGTAAACTTCTAGTTTCAGAGATCTCAGCAAATCTCATTTGCAATCCGGCTCACAAAATCTTTTGGAGCCTACGCTACATTTATAACGGATTCAACAATGATCTATCATTTAATAAAAATCAGTACATGTTACGTTGGGAAGCGGACTTAAAAAGTACCTTCCACAGCGATCAATGGGAAAACGCACTATCCTACACACAAGCCTCAAATATCTCAATGCCCCTTCAAGAAGCATGTTTTAAGCTCGTCTCGAGATGGTACTACACACCCATCAGGCTTCACCACATAAAATCAAGCAACTCTCCTCTGTGCTGGAGAAATTGTGGCCTTAGAGGCGATCTCATGCATCTTTTTTGGAGCTGCCCCAAAATTCACAGTCTGTGGGCTCAGATATCCATTCTGGTAAATGACCTTTTGGATAAACCTATCATTCTTTCCCCTCAAATGGTCCTATTATCCATAGGTTTAGAATCTCTTAGTACTTTCGAAAGATCTACTAATCCACTTATTTTTAGTCTGTAAAAATACCCTGGCATTCTACTGGAAGAAGCCAAACATCTCTTCATTAGAGGACTTGGTCGAGAAAATGAACTTGCACAGGACATACGAATACAGATTTGCTTTCATTAACAATAGTGTGTCTAAGTTTTCAAAAAAATGGGATATTTGGACAGCTAAATTCCCTTATGTTTCACAAATCCCCTGCAAAGCTATAGTATCTGTATCCTAAATAGCCTACCCATTTATGATATTCTGTACTTTTCTTGTAACGTTATTAGTTTTTTTTTCCTGTCATTACTTTGTTATAATGGTTTATCTTTGTCATTTTATGTGATTAACAACATTTGTCGATTCAATTTCTTCCCCCTTCCCTTTTTTTTTCTCCTCAACCCCCAATATTCCTCCTACCCACGATCCCTTGTTCTCCTTCCATCCCTTGTACCCCCTCCCCTTTTCCCAAGTCATTCCTATTGTTATTATTACCCTGTTCCTTAATTGCCTGTAAGGCTATGTGTCCACGTTGCAGAAATGAAGCAGAAATTTTCTGCTTCATTTCTGCATGTCCTCTGCCGGATAAACGCTTTCGGAATTCCGCACTCGTTTATCGTGCGTTTATCCCGCGATTTCCACATGCGGAATTGCCTTGCGTGTTTTATTGCATTGCAAAGGCAATTCCGCTTGCAGAAACGCAAAATTAATGAACATGCTGCGGATTTTTCCCCGCAGCAAAATCCGTGGCATGGGCATTGAACCTGCGGAATCCCCTTGGGGACCATGGGGTGCGGATTACCAAGCGTTTACCAAGCGTATACGCTGCGGAAATTCCGCAGCATATCCGCTTGAAATTCGCTACGTGGACACATAGCCTTAAACTTTGAATAATAATAATAAAAATTATTATAAAACAAAAGAGTTAAATTGTACTGGCCGTGCTAGATTAAACTCTACTGTTCAACTGTTCATGAAGACTCTTGTCAGATGTGTTTGGTCAGCAAGTGAATCCATCTACGTATCTGTGCCTAAGGGTCAATACCCCTGTATGACTGAGAGAAGTTGCATCATATGGTCGCCCTGAGTAATGGTTCTCCCAGGATTCCAAAGAATTCATGAAACCTGTATCGCCCATTTCTGAACCTAGCGGCATGCGTGTAACAAATGTCCCCCCATCCTGGTCCACCTTCCTGGTGTAATGTCCCCCCATCCTGGGCCCCCTTCCTGGTGTAATGTCCCCCCATCCTGGGCCCCCTTCCTGGTGTAATGTCCCCTCATCCTGGGCCTCCTTCCTAGTGTAATGTCTCCTCATCTTGGGCCCCCTTCCTGGTGTAATGTCCCCTCATCCTGGGCCCCCTTCCTGGTGTAATATCCCCCCATCCTGGGCCCTCTTCCTGGTGTAATGTGCCCCCATCCTGGGCCCCCTTCCTGGTGTAATGTACCCCCATCCTGGGCCCCCTTCCTGGTGTAATGTTCCCCCATCCTGGACCCCCTTCCTGGTGTAATGTCCCCTCATCCTGGGCCCCCTTCCTGGTGTAATGCCTCCCATCTTGGGCCCCCTTCCTGGTGTAATATTCCCTGTTCTTATCCAACACATTTCAACAAACCAAACGATTCTTCTTACTTTCTACCGCTCTTGCAATGCATGGTGTCGTCTTCTATAACCAGGGCAGGGGCTGGCCGGTGACGTTGGCTTCCCCAGCCGAACGCCTGACATCACTGCCATGCACTGCCCGTGACTGGAAATGCCGACGTCGGCTGCCGAACACTGATTGATCAGCGGCGTGTACTGTAATGCAGGGAGCTGTCAGGTCTCTGCGCCACAATACATTTCAGCTGAATGTGCGTCTGATGCCCGCCGACACCAGCTGAATTAGGTTCTTGTGTCGTTATCCCCCCCTCGGCCCTCCTGCATGGGATCCGTCGCGGTTTCACCCTCTGCGACCCTGATCGTTTCGCGCTGTTTTTATAGGGTGCGGTCTTATGTCTGACAACCTCTCACACATGTAGACAAGCTGGTTGTCTGCAGTAATGTATGAGCTGGTGCTGTAGTGTTTCACATGTGGAGCTCATGGTTGTAGGATATCGCCATATTACCCTGCTCTACAGCCAAATTGGTTCAGAGACGAATACAGTTGAACATAACTAATTTTGTGTTGCTGAAAATTAATCTGAGGCTTAAATTTGCTGATTATCTCTAATTTTCAAGATCCAGAGGAGGTTGTAATTACTGATGACACCTTTCATGCTGCTTATAGAAACATTGCGTCGTTATTTCCTCCTCATTATTGCATCGTTAGTGTCTCGTCTATTACATCATCTATTTAGTATCTTGAGCCTTCAGTCTTCTAACATCTTAGGGCGACCAATCAAAAAACGCCAACTCAGCTCCGATGACGTCATCCCGATTACAGCCGCATCACCTACTTTTATAATTGTTGCTCACTGTGTAAGGTATACAGTTTCATGATTTTTTTAGCATATTGATACGTTTCTATAGTTTTTTTTTCAGATATCCCTCGTTCTTGCAGTAACAATGCGGATAGTTTTTGCTACATATGCGGAGAAGTCCCTTCTGCGTTACAAAGGCAAAACTTGACTACCATGATAAGGAAAGCCTACAACCTGTATTTTGGCTGCAGAATAGGAGATAAGGACAAGAGTTGGGCAGCAATAGATGTGCATCACATCTTACCCAGTGGTTGCATCAGACGGGGCAATCTATGTCTATTACTGTCTCAGTGATCTGGAGAGAGCCAACCGACCACGCTATCAATTGCTATTTTGGCATGGTTCCCCCCCATTAGGAAAGGAGTTTCAAGGAAGAAGTGGACTTTACAGTATCCAAACCTTCCATCTGCAATACTCTCAGTAGCACATACAGAAGAACTGCCGGATCCAAAAAGCACCAGAAACATTGTCAGTCGAGTCAAGTGAGGAAGAAGAGGGCGCTTGATGTCATGAAGCATCTTCCTCTCACGACCCGGACTTTCTGTCAACAACTTCACCTGAACCAAACCTTATAACACAAAGTGAACTGAACCATCTTGTTAGAGATTTGGATCTGCCCAACAATAAGGCTGAGCTCTTAGGTTCCCGGCTACAGAAGTGGGATCTCCTAGCGGGGCAGCGTTCAGATTTCTTTGTTTCGCAAGTGTGATAAAGATCTTGTCCAATACTTCTTCATGGAGGGCGATCTTGTGGCAACAACATCAAAAGTTTAATGGAAGCTCTGAAGAGAATCCAAAGGAATGGAGGCTCTTCATCGATTCCTCCAAAACAAACCTAAAAGCCGTCTTGCTGCATAATGGCAATGCTCTACCTTCAATCCCAGCTGGTTCTGCCTATGACAACCTGAAACAGCTGTTGAGGTGTCTCAACTATGGCCAACATTTGCGGCCCCTCTGTGGTGATGTAAAGGTGGTTGTCCTCTTACTTGGTCTCCACAGTCCTGCTGCTTTCTGTGTGAGTGGGATAGTCGTGCAAGAAAATATCACTGCAATAAGAGACCGGAGTCTCCAACATTCACTTCATCCAGCACTTGTGAACCCACATAAGATTTTGTTACCACCATTGCATATCTAGTTGGGCCAAATGAAGAACTTTGTGAAGGCAATGGATAAAAATGCAAAAGCGTCAAGTATCTCATTGATAAATCTCCAAGGTTGAGTGAAGCAAAGATAAAGGAAGGAGTCTTCATTGGACCTCAGATTTGGAAGCTTCTTCAAGATGAGGAGTTTCTCCGCTTGTTGTAGGACAAGGAAAAGGCTGTTTGGGTAGCATTCACATTAGTGGGAACTCAAAAGCAGAAAACTAGGAAGAGTTGGTGGAAAATCTCAAAACATATTCGGATCTTGGCTGTAACATGTCCTTAATAAAGATCCATTTCTTACATTCACATCTAGACTTTTTTTCCACCAAACTGCGGAGCAGCGAGTGGAAGATTTCACCAAGATATTGCGGCTATGGAGAAAAGAGATCAAAGAAAATGGATCCATCAATGCTGCAGATTACTGAGGACGATTGTAAGACATGAACAGATGGAGGAGGACAAGAGACAAGAAAAAAAAGAGTCGTCACTGCGGAGCGAATGTTGTAGAGCAATTACTTAGTTTCCTCTAAATATTAGAAAACTGTCACAAAATATTCTGCATCTTTATATTTGCAAACATAAAGTTTCAAAGTAATGAAACTTTTCTGCATTAATTCTACATAGCAGTAAAAGGAAAACTGATATAGAAACAAGAGACAACTATAATTCGTCATTGTCAGATTAGACTTCAGGAGGTGAAAATCATTAAGAAAATGGCTCCTTCATAACTGAACCGGACGACGTCTGACAATATGGAGAACAGTCTGCCGGGTCACTTATTTTGTCTGTCCGTTTCTGTTACTTTGTGTCGGTGGCAGTAGGAGGTGATTATTGTAATTTGTGTGGGTGAATTGGATTTATCCAGGGTAATAACGCCACAATTTGCTCTATTAGCGATGCCGGTGGTGATTTCCGCGGCCGGGGCTGTGCCGGGGACATTGACTGCTTTCTAATGATTACCGGTTCAACCTCAGGCTTCACAATGCAGCCGGTGATTGCCCTGACGCATTGACTTCCTGCCAATGAAGGGCTATCGAGTGGCCGCACGGCAGCGAGACCCTCATTGTGTTGTGATGATAAAACCATTTATATGGAGAAAGTAGATGTAATGGCCGGGCCCGGGCGCCGCTCTGCAGCTGCTGCATTTAAAAAAATCATTCTGAGCATTTAAGGTGGATATAAAGGCAGGTAATTATTTGGGTCAACTGCGCGGCGGGCTCAGAAATCAGCCGGCGCTCCCTCTGTCTGAACACAGGCCTCATTGTGTTCTGAGCGGAGAACGCGGCTCATCACCTCAATAGTCCTGATTGCACCATTATTCCCTTTCTCTTCTCAGTTTTGTCCTTTCAAAGTGCAACTTACAAAGCGCGACATCGGCTGCCGCCATATAATGTACAGGACGACAATATCTGACTCCTGTAGGAAGGTCTCCAGCATAGAAGGCCAAGGATAGTTTCAGTGGTGTCATAATGGGATGACCCTGCTGCCCCTGCCCCTTAATGATGAGATGACCCGGTTCACTCACCTCCTAATGATGAAATAACCCTGCCCACTAATTATTACTTAACCTCACCCACTAATGATATGACCCTGCTGACCCACCTCCTAATAAGATGTCTGCTGACCCGGCCTCCTTATGATGAGATGACTCTGCTGACTCCTCCCAATGAGATGACACCATCCCTAATGATGAAATGACTCTGATCCAACCCCCTAATGCCATGACTCACTGCCGCATCTCGTCTGATGCCAGTCGTCACATTGCATATAGTCAGGATATATACGCTCCTAGGACCACCGACACTGCAGCTCTCCTCGGACCACCGTCACTGCCGCATCTCGTCTGTTACCAGTTGTCACATTGCATATAGTCAGGATATATAAGTCCTTCGGACTGCCGTCACTGCAGCTTCTCGTCTGATCCCAGTCGTCACATTGTATATAGTCAGGATATATACGCTCCTCAGACCGCCGTCACTGCAGCTTCTCGTCTGTTACCTTTCGTCACATTGTATATAGTCAGGATATATACGCTCCTCGGACCGCCATCACTGCAGTTTCTCGTCTGTTACCTTTCGTCACATTGTATATAGTCAGGATATAAACGCTCTTCGGACCACCCTCACTGCAGCTTCTCGTCTGTTACCAGTCGTCACATTGCATATAGTCAGGATATATAAGTCCTTCGGACTGCCGTCACTGCAGCTTCTCGTCTGTTCCCAGTCGTCACATTGTATATAGTCAGGATATATACGCTCCTCAGACCGCCGTCACTGCAGCTTCTCGTCTGTTACCTTTCGTCACATTGTATATAGTCAGGATATATACGCTCCTCGGACCGCCATCACTGCAGTTTCTCGTCTGTTACCTTTCGTCACATTGTATATAGTCAGGATATAAACGCTCCTCGGACCACCCTCACTGCAGCTTCTCGTCTGTTACCAGTCGTCACATTGCATATAGTCAGGATATATAGGCCCCTCGGACCGCCATCACTGCAGCTTCTCGTCTGTTCCCAGTCGTCACATTGTATATAGTCAGGATATATACGCTCCTCGGACCGCCGTCACTGCAGCCTCTTGTTTGTTACCTTTCGTCACACAGTTTATAGTCAGGATATATACGCTCCTCGGACCGCCGTCACTGCAGCTTCTCATCTGTTACCAGTCGTCACATTGTATATAGTCAGGATATACGCCCCTCGGACTGCTGTCACTGCAGCTTCTCGTCTGTTACCAGTTGTCGCATTGTATATAGTCAGGATATATAAGCTCCTCGGACCACCGACACTGCAGCTTCTCGTCTGTTACCAGTCGTCACCTTGTATATAGTCAGAATATATATGCTCCTCAGACCACCGTCACTGCAGCTTCTCGTCTGTTCCCAGTCGTCACATTGTATATAGTCAGGATATATACGCTCCTCAGACCGCCGTCACTGCAGCTTCTCGTCTGTTATCAGTCGTCACCTTGTATATAGTCAGAATATATATGCTTCTGGGACCACCGACACTGCAACGCTCCTCGGACAACCGATACTGCAGCTTCTCATCTGTTACCAGTCGCCACCTTGTATAAAGTCAGGATATATACGCCCCTTGAACTGTCGCATCTCGTCTGTTACCAGTCGTTGCATTGTATATAGTCAGGATATATACGCTCCTCGGACCACCGTCACTGCCGCATCACGTCTGTTACCAGTCGTTACATTGTATATAGTCAGGATATATAGGCTCCTCGGACCGCCATCACTGCAGCTTCTCATTTGTTACCAGTCGTTGCATTGTATATAGTCAGGATATATACGCCCCTTGAACCGCTGTCACTGCAGCTTCTCGTCTGTTCCCAGTCGTTACATTGTATATAGTCAGGTTATATACGCTCCTCGAACCACCGTCACTGCCGCATCACGTCTGTTACCAGTCGTTACATTGTATATAGTCAGGATATATACGCTCCTCGGACCACCGTCACTGCAGCTTCTAGTCTGTTACCAGTCATCACATTGTATATAGTCAGGATATATATGCCCCTCGGACCACCGTCACTGCAGCTTCTCGTCTGTTACCAGTCGTTACTTTGTATATAGTCAGGATATATATACTCCTCGGACCGCCGTCACTGCCGCACCTCGTCTGTTACCAATCGTCACATTGCATATAGTCAGGATATATACGCCCCTTGAACCGCCATCACTGCCGCATCTCGTCTGTTACCAGTCGTCACATTGTATATAGTCAGGATATATACGCCCCTTGGACCGCCGTCACTGCCGCATCTCGTCTGTTACCAGTCGCCCCATTGTATATAGTCAGGATATATACACTCCTCGGACCGCCATCACTGCAGCTTCTCGTTTGTTACCAGTCGTCACATTGAATATAGTTAAGATATATACGCCCCTCGGACCACCATCACTGCAGCTTCTCGTCTGTTACCAGTCGTTGCATTGTATATAGTCAGGAGATATACGCCCCTTGAACCGTCGTCACTGCCGCATCGCGTCTGTTACCAGTTGTCACATTGTATATAGTCAGGATATATACGCTCCTCGGACCGCCGTCACTGCAGCTTCTCTTCTGTTACCAGTCATCACATTGTATATAGTCAGGATATATACGCTCCTCGGACCGCCATCACTGCAGCTTCTCGTTTGTTACCAGTAGTTGCATTGTATATAGTCAGAATATATACGCTCCTCGGACCGCCTTCACTGCAGCTTCTCTTCTGTTACCAGTCATCACATTGTATATAGTCAGGATATATACGCTCCTCGGACCACCGTCACTGCAGCTTCTCGTTTGTTACCAGTCGTTGCATTGTATATAGTCAGGATATATACGCTCCTTGGACCACCGTCACTGCAGCTTCTAGTCTGTTACCAGTCGTCACATTGTATATAGTCAGGATATATACGCCCCTCGGACCGCCGTCACTGCAGTTTCTCGTCTGTTACCAGTCGTTACATTGTATACAGTCAGGATATATAGTCTTCTTGTGCAAAGTGGCTTCGGAGATAAGTGGCAGTTATTTCAGAGGCAGTTAGTCAGGGCAGGAGTCAGGTAACCAACACTTTGACCACTTACTCTCTATTAACTATGTTTTTGTTACCGCTCACTTTTCCTTCTATAGTCCTCCACTTTCTATTAACCCCTCAAATCCCTACACCTAGTAAGGAACTTTTCATCTCTCCCTCCATCCTCCCCATTCATCTCACCATCTCCTCCGAATTATTCCTCAACATTCAATCCTGGATCTCCAAACACAGACAGCCACCTCATGCTCTCTCCTGCTCCCACCTGCTAACACTTTCTCTGCTCCTCCTCACTGCTGGAGATATCGCTCCAAATCCTGGTCCTCCTCGCCATATCCCCACAGTTACTTCTACCTCCTATCCACGACCTTCCACAAACTGTCGCAACCCTTCTAACCTCATACCCATCCAACTAATCCCCACTTCCTCAGCTGCTCTAACAGGAGCTCTATGGAATGCTCGCTCTGTCTGCAACAAACTCTCCTACATCCACGACCTTTTCATTACTATCAAACTTTCCTTCCTCGCCATTACCGAAACCTGGCTCACCCCCTCTGACACAGCCTCCCCAGCTGCACTTTCATATGGCGGATTCCACCTTTCCCACACCCCCCCGCCCCAACGGCAAACATGGTGGAGGCGTAGGTTTTCTCCTGTCAGATACCTGCGCTTTCACCCAAATATCACTGCCACCCTCCGTTACACTCCCCTCTTTTGAGGTGCACTGTGTGCACATCTATTCCCTCTCTGACCTCCAACTGGACGTCATTTACCGACCCCCAGGGCTAGCCACCACTTTCTTCGACCACTTCACTACCTGGCTGCTTCACTTCCTTTCCACTGACATCCCCACTATCATCATGGGCGACTTCAACATCCCCATTGACACTTCCCACTCGTCTGTCTCTAAGCTTCTATCCCTCACTTCCTCCTTTGGCCTCGCTCATTGGTCTTTGGCAGCTACTCATAAAGATGGCCACACTCTGGACCTCATCTTCACCCGCCTCTGTTCCCTATCTAACATCTCTAACTCACCCTTCCCTCTCTCTGACCGCAACCTCCTCACATTCTCTACCCTCTCCTCTCCAGGTGCACAATCTCCAATCCATAAACTTACACACGCTCGCAGAAACCTCAAACACCTTGACCTACACTCACTCTCTGAATCCATCCTCCCTCTCACAGACATAAATTCCTTACACAATGCCGCTTCATAAAACACCACAATAGCTGCAGCTCTCGACTCGATCGCCCCTCTCACACATACCAAATCTCGCACAATCAACAGGCAACCCTGGCACACCAAACTTACTAAAGAACTGCGACGGGCCTCCGGGGTTGCGGAGCGGAGATGGAAACGGTCTCACTCCATCGAGCACTTCATCGCATTCAAACAATCCCTCACTACTTTCAAGTCCGCACTCACTACAGCAAAACAAACCTACTTCTCATCTCTCATATCCTCCCTGTCTCACAACCCTAAACAGCTATTCAACACCTTCAATTCTCTCCTTCGTCCCCCAGCGCCTCCTCCCTCTTCTCTCATCTCAGCCGAAGACTTTGCCTCATTCTTCAAGCAGAAGATTGACACCATCAGACAAAGCTTTTGCCTAAAATCCGCACAACCCCTTCTCATATCTACTCAACCTTCCTCCTCCAAACCCCACTTTTCCACCATTACAGAAGGTCAAGTCTCCTCCTTACTCTCCAAATCACACCTCACCACCTGCAAACTTGACCCAATCCCATCCCACCTCATCCCTAACCTTACCACAGTCTTCATCCCAACCCTAACCCACCTCTTCAACCTGTCACTAACAACTGGTGTCTTCCCCTCATGTTTCAAACATGCCACAATCACACTCATCCTCAAAAAGCCCTCCCTTGACCCATCCTCTCTGACTAGCTACCGCCCCATATCACTTCTCCCCTTTGCTTCAAAACTACTAGAACAACATGTCCATCTTGAACTGTCCTCCCACCTCTCCTCCTGTTCCCTCTTCGACCGCCTACAATCTGGCTTCCGACCGCACCACTCGACTGAAACTGCCCTGACCAAAGTCACCAATGACCTACTAACTGCCAAATCCAAGCGACACTACTCCATCCTCCTCCTTCTGGACCTGTCATCTGCCTTCGACACAGTGGACCATTCCCTCTTACTACAGATTCTCTCATCTCTTGGCATCACAGACTTGGCCCTATCCTGGATCTCCTCATACCTAACAGACAGGAAATTCAGCGTCTCCCACTCACGCACCACCTCCTCATCTCGCCCCCTATCTGTCGGTGTCTCCCAAGGTTCAGTTCTAGGACCCCTGCTCTTTTCCATCTACACCTTCGGCCTGGGACAGCTCATAGAGTCTCATGGCTTTCAGTATCACCTCTATGCTGATGACACACAGATCTACCTCTCTGGACCCGATATCTCCTCCCTACTAACCAAAATCCCACAATGTCTGTCCGCCATTTCATCCTTCTTCTCTGCCAGATTTCTAAAACTCAACATGGATAAAACAGAGTTCATCATCTTTCCACCCTCTCATTCATATCCCCCATCTGACCTATCCATCAACGTCAATGGCTGCCCACTCTACCCAGCCCCCAAGCTCGCTGCCTCGGGGTAACCCTGGACTCTGATCTTTCCTTCAAACCACATATCCAAGCCCTTTCCACTTCCTGCCGACTCCAACTCAAAAATATCTCCCGGATCCGTGCATTCCTCAGCAAAGACTCTGCAAAAACACTAGTGCATGCCCTCATCATCTCCCGCCTCGACTACTGCAACCTCCTGCTCTGTGGCCTCCCTTCCAACACTCTTGCGCCCCTCCAATCTATCCTAAACTCTGCTGCCCGACGAATCCACCTGTCCCCCCGCTATTCCCCGGCCTCTCCTCTCTGTCAATCCCTTCACTGGCTCCCCATTGCCCAGAGACTCCAGTTCAAAACCCTAACCATGGCATACAAAGCCATCCACAACCTGTCTCCTCCATGCATCTGTGACCTAGTCTCCCAGTACTTACCTGCACGCAACCTCCGATCCTCACAAGATCTCCTTCTCTACTCCCCTCTTATCTCCTCTTCCCACAATCGCATACAAGATTTCTCCCGTGCATCCCCCCTACTCTGGAACTCTCTACCCCAACACATCAGACTCTCGCCTATCGTGGAAGCCTTCAAAAGAAACCTGAAGACCCACCTCTTCCGACAAGCCTACAACCTGCAGTAACCACCGCCCCACCACATTACTGCATGACTTCCTCTACCCTCACCTACTGTATCCTCACCCATCCCTTGTAGACTGTGAGCCCTCGCGGGCAGGGTCCTCGCTCCTCCTGTACCAGTCGCTGACTCATTTTGTTAAGACTATGTAAATGTTTTTGCTATGTATATCCCTATCACATGTAAAGCGCCATGGAATAAATGGCGCTATAATAATAAATAATAATAATATATATACTCCTCGGACCGCCGTCACTGCCGCATCTCGTCTGTTACCAGTCGCCCCATCTATAATATAACGGGAGATGCGTGTCTCTGTCCGAAGCCTCGATAGACTGCGCATGCGTGACGCGCAGTCTGGCTCCAGACAGAAGACCGCATCCAGCCGTTACAGGTAAGAGGAGGTGTATGGCGTCAGAGATCGAGGTATGCGAAGACACTGAACGCACACTGCTATCTCCGGCGCCATACTTACATACTTACCTGACCGGGAGGAGCGTTGCCGCGGCGCCTCTCTTCAGCGGAGACCGGGGGCAGAGTGAGGCGTCGGACCGGCGCGTGCGCATAGCGCTATCCGGCGCCATTTTACTGAAGACACATTTACAGTGTGTCTTCAGCAAAATGGCGCCGGACACCGCGGTGCTCTGTCGCCGCACTCCTCCCCCGGCCTCCGGCAGAACAGGGCGCTGCAGCGCTGGAGTACAGAGAAGAAAGGTGAGCATAACTGTTTATTTTTTTGGGGATGTGTGTATAGTGGGGGGGGGGGGGTGAGGGGTGCCACGCATACCGGGATTAGGGGAGCCATGCATACCAGAATAGGGATGAGGGGAGCCATGCATACCAGGATTGGGGATGAGGGGTGCCATGCATACCAGAATAGGGATGAGGGGAGCCATGCATACCAGGATTGGGGATGAGGGGTGCCATGCATACCAGGATTGGGGATGAGGGGTGCCACGCATACCAGGATTGGGGATGAGGGATGCCACGCATACCAGGATTGGGGATGAGGGGTGCCACGCATACCAAAATAGGGATGAGGGGAGCCACGCATACCGGGATTGGGGATGAGGGGTGACGCGCATACCGGGATTGGGGATGAGGGGTGACACGCATACTGGGATTGGGGATGAGGGGTGACACGCATACCAGGATTGGGGATGAGGGGTGCCACGCATAATGGGATTGGGAATGAGGAGTGCCACGCATACCGGGATTGGGGATGAGGGGTGCCACGCATAATGGGATTGGGGATGAGGGGAGCCACGCATACCGGGATTGGGGATGAGGGGTGCCACGCATACCAGAATAGGGATGAGGGGAGCCACGCATACCGGGATCGGGGATGAGGGGTGCCACGCATACCAGGATTGGGGATGAGGGGTGATACGCATGCCAGGATTGGGGATGAGGGGTGACACGCATACCAGGATTGGGGGTGAGGGGTGCCATGCATACCAGGATTGGGATGAGGGGAGCCACGCATACCGGGATTGAGGATCAGGGGTGCCACGCATACCAGGATTGGGGATGAGGGGTGACACGCATACCAGGATTGGGGATGAGGGGTGACACGCATACCAGGATTGGGGATGAAAGGTGCCACGCATACCACGATAGGGGATGAGGGGTGCCACGCATACCGGGATTGGGGATGAGGGGTGCCACGCATACCGGGATTGGGGATGAGGGGTGCCACGCATACCGGGATTGGGGATGAGGGGTGCCACGCATACCAGGATTGGGGATGAGGGGTGCCACGCATACCAGGATTGGGGATGAGGGGTGACACGCATACCAGGATTGGGGATGAAGGGTGCCACGCATACCAGGATTGGGGATGAGGGGTGATACGCATACCAGGATTGGGGATGAGGGGTGATATGCATACCGGGATTGGGGATGTGGGGTGCCACGCATAATGGCATTGGGGATGAGGGGAGCCACGCATACCGGGATTGGGGATGAGGGATGCTACGCATACCAGGATTGGGGATGAAAGGTGCCACGCATACCAGGATTGGGGATGAGGGATGCCATGCATACCAGAATAGGGATGAGGGGTGCCACGCATACCAGAATAGGGAGGAGGGGTGCCACGCATACCAGAATAGGGATGAGGGGTGCCACGCATACCAGGATTGGGGATGAGGGGTGCCACGCATACCAGGATTGGGGATGAGGGGTGCCACGCATACCGGGATTGGGGATGAGGGGTGCCACGCATACCGGGATTGAGGATGAGGGGTGCCACGCATAATGGGATTGGGGATGAGGGGAGCCACGCATACCGGGATTGGGGATGAGGGGTGCCACGCATACCAGAATAGGGATGAAGGGTGCCATGCATACCAGGATTGGATATGAGGGGTGCCACGCATACCAGGATTGGGGATGAGGGGTGACACACATACCAGGATTGGGGATGAGGGGTGCCATGCATACCATGATTGAGGATGAGGGGTGCCACGCGTACCAGAATAGGGATGAGGGGTGCCACGCATGCCAGAATAGGGATGAGGGGTGCCACGCATACCAGAATAGGGATGAGGGGTGCCACGCATACCGGGATTGGGCATGAGGGGTGCCATGCATACCAGGATTGGGGATGAGGGGTGCCACGCATACCAGAATAGGGATGAGGGGTGCCACGCATGCCAGAATAGGGATGAGGGGTGCCACGCATACCAGAATAGGGATGAGGGGTGCCACGCATACCTGGATTGGGGATGAGGGGTGCCACGCATACCGGGATTGGGGATGAGGGGTGCCACGCATACCGGGATTGGGGATGAAGGGAGCCACGCATACCAGGATTGGGGATGAGGGGTGCCACACATACCGGGATTGGGGATGAGGGGTGCCACGCATACCGGGATTGGGGATGAGGGGTGCCACGCATACTGGGATTGGGGATGAGGGGTGCCACGCATACTGAGATTGGGGATGAGGGGTGCCACGCATACCGGGATTGGGGGTGAGGGGTGCCACGCATACCAGAATAGGGATGAGGGGTGCCACGCATACCAGAATAGGGATGAGGGGTGCCACACATACCGGGATTTGGGATGAGGGGTGCCACGCATACCAGAATAGGGATGAGGGGTGCCATGCATAACGGGATTGGGGATGAGGGGTGCCACGCATACCGGGATTTGGGATGAGGGGTGCCACGCATACCGGGATTGGGGATTAGGGGTGCCACGCATACCAGGATAGGATGGTGGGGGCAGCACAAATACCAGGAGGGGGCAGCACATACCAACATGGGAGACCATATACCAATAAAAATGCTCGCCACCCGGGCGTAGAACGGGTTCAATAGCTAGTTGTATATAGTCAGGATATATACGCCCCTCGGACCGCCGTCACTGCAGCTTCTCGTCTGTTACCAGTCGTCGCATTGTATATAGTCAGGATATATACGCTCCTCGGACCGTCGTCACTGCCGCACCTCGTCTGTTACCAGTCGTCACATTGTATATAGTCAGGATACATACGCCCCTTGAACAGCCGTCACTGCCGCATCATGTCTGTTACCTGTTGTTACATTGTATATAGTCAGGATATATACGCCCCTTGAACCGTCGTCACTGCCGCACCTCGTCTGTTACCAGTCGTCACATTGTATATAGTCAGGATATATACGCCCCTTGAACAGCCGTCACTGCCGCATCATGTCTGATCCCAGTCGTCACATTGTATATAGTCAGGATATATATGCCCCTTGGACCGCCATCGCTGCAGCTTCTCGTCTGTTACCAGTCGTTACGTTGTATATAGTCAGGAGATATACGCTCCTCGGACCGCCGTCACTGCCGCACCTCGTCTGCTACCAGTCATCGCATTGTATGTAGTCAGGATATATACTCTCCTCGGACCGCCATCACTGCAGCTTCTCGTCTGTTACCAGTTGTCACTGCAGCTTCTCGTCTGTTACCAGTTGTCACTGCGGCTTCTCGTCTGTTTCCCTGACTGTTCATATAGGGAGCGGTATGATATTACTGACGTGTCGCGCGTGGGACATAAACCACTGGGGCAGGAGAACCCAGGACACTCAGCGTCCAGGCCATCCGTATCCATCCTTGTTAACCCCTTCAAGGCTGCTTGACTTCTGCAGCTGCGGGATATTTCACAGTAAGTACGAACACTGATTGATGTTAAAGCTCCAAAATAAAACCAAAAAGTTCTGCCTCTTGAAGGACTGGAGGGGGCAGCGCATGAAATCGAGGACACTGATAGGAGAGCACCGGTCCGGTTTTTAGCCCTTACAGGCCCAGCAACATGCGATCATGTGTAGACTCTGCCCAGAACATTCCTTTAAGAAGATGAATTCACATTTAGACTTCCCTTACAGATTAGCTCCATATAAGAATACAAGGATCACATCCAAACCTGCAGTCATCCAGTCTTACTAATTTATTAAGTGCATGAAAACAAAAAGCCCGGGCAGTATCTGACTACTCAGGGTCTGTTTGTAGTCTGTAACCATGGAGACACATGGAAAAGCATAGGAGCTATTGCTGTAGTTGTGCAGATTCCATGTATTATATGTTCTCGTCTGGTTCAATGAACCAAAAAGTCTGAGTGACCCCCGGAGCTTTACAAGTTTACTCTGACCCTGACATCATACATTGCCCATGTAACAATACTACAGCGGAGATCAGAGGCGCCCTCCCTGCAGCTCGAGGAGATCTGCGGCGCCCTCTCTGTAGCTTGGAGAGATCTGTGGCGCCCTCCCTGCAGCTCGGAGAGATCTGTGGCGCCCTCCCTGCAGCTCGGGGGGATCTGCGGCGCCCTCCCTGCAGCTTGGGGAGATCAGCGGTGCCCTCCCTGCAGCTCAGGGAGATCAGCGGTGCCCTCCCTGCTGCCCGGGGAGATCTGCGGTGCCCTCCCTGCAACTCAGGGAGATCAGCGGCGCCTTCTGTGTGACCAACGCCGCAGCATTACGAGCCCACTCTTCTCTGATTTACACAACTCACTTAAACACGCGGGAATCCAATCTTCATGATCAAAGGAAATTAATCTTTTTGTAATAAGTTGGAAAGTTCTGTTTTTTATTATTGTACGCGGTCACCGCTGGGGTTCACATACTTTACAGACATGTCCAGGTTATATCACAGGATTGCGATTGCAAAAAAAGTTATCAATGATAATTTGATAGTTGTAGAGAGGAATTTAAAAATGTCTCCCGGATTTAAGGAAGGGGCTGACTGCTGTGATGTACGGGAACTCCCAAGTCTATAACCACCAAAATGGACAGAGTCACTGGAGATTGGCACTGCTCATGGATTAATATAATCTTCCACGGAGTTGCCCTGCTGCCCCCCCTGGCGTCGATGCCCTACTGCCCCCCCGGCGTTGTTGCCCTGCTGCCCCCCGGTGTCATTGTCCTGCTGCCCCCCCGGCGTCGTTGCCCTGCTGCCCCCCCTTGCGTTGTTGCCCCGTGTCCCCCAGATTATTGCCCCTTTCTCGGCAGTGACCCGGCCTTTCTGGGGTGACTTTCTATCTCTGGGGGCGCTCTTTCTGATGAGTGACGTCTTCATAGATTGCACCTGTGATGATACAGCCTATAATCTTAATCAACCAGACAATTAGATTTATTAAGCCAAGAGAAATACACTATTGTGTTTATGTTGACTCGTGAATGTATGTGTATTTCTGTGGCTGGTCAAAAAGGACAGACCAATATTTGTATAACCCTAATTGTTGTCTCCTCTTGGGTCTGTGAACAACGGTGTTTGTTAATATGCTAATTACATATTGTACTAAAAGCCAACTAGATGTTGATTTAAAGAGCCCTCTCCTTTACCAACTATGTAAATTGATTAAACGCTCAAACAATGAGACCTGAGCCCTGTGGAATGATATCATCCCTAATCCTTGACCTGTGGATGTGTACTTTAAAAGGAAATATGCTTCTGTAGGAGTCAGACTTGAAACAGAGATTGGAGAAAGATTTTACAAGGAGAATGAGAGACATCCTTCACTACAGTAGATGGATAGCATGGTGGCTCCATCCAAAGAGACACAGATTTGGATTCTACATGATTCCGGCCTGAGGGCGTATGGCCCTGACTGGAAAGATATGGATCTGCTCCATTGACCATTAGAGAACCCATGGATACATTTGGGGGGGACCAGGTTGGGACGATAAAGTCACCTGGCCCCATGGATATGTTGTTTGGGGTTGGAGACATTCAGAGAAGCTAGATTGTGACCAGCCGGTCATCTGGCCTCATGGAAACTCTCAGAGAGGCCACGGTGGGACCCTCGGGTCTACTGGCCTTGTACCTCGATGGACTGTGAGCTTCCTAAGTTTGCCGCTACCTTCTATCTGTGGAGGCCCGCCAGAAGCGGGGGGCCACTGGTTGAGGTAGTCGGCCCTTGAAGGCTCCAAAGTCGCAGCTGCTCTATTCCGGCGGGCGGAGTGGAAGAGTGAGACTGTGTAATGTTGCACCATCTTGGGTATTTGCTGGGACTGTTCTACGTGTTTATTGTCCGCTTTGTGGTTTAATCAAGTATTGCCACGCTGTTTTACCCTCACCCTGTGTTGTCTGAGTAGCGTTACGCCCACGAAAGACCCCGGGTCTTCACACCGCCCCTTACACCGTCGCTCTTTCCCCGGACAGATCTCCCGCGCTCTCGCCTTCGGCTGTAAAACATCAATGTGTTTATTTCTTAATGGTTTTTGCTTTTCTCTGGGCGCGGAGTCGTCTAATCCTGAAATCTGACTTCTTATAGTTTTATGATAAGAGAATCGGCGCAGTAATACAATATGACCGGACGGACGACATCGCGGCCACCGGGTCGCAGTGAAGGAAAATGTCGACTTTGTTTGAATTTCTGAGCAAGTTCTTTGCTTTCCGTCAGTGAATGAAAACCACCACTATTTATCCACGGAGGCTGAGCCTCTTCTAATCGTGTTCTGACCTGACATTCCCTATCCAGGAAAATATTATAACGCCGCACAAACCCATTATAATCCAGCGAGAGCCGGGAAGCCGTGAGAAGGCGGCAGTGACACTGTATCATTGTGTAGCGACCTCATAACTCTCATCATCTGCCTGTAGATTGGGGGTGGAAGCTTCTGTCCTGTTCACATTCTGCGCGGTGGATACTTGAGGACGGCGGGTGAAGAGTGGCTCGTTCCTCCATATTGTCAATTCTCAGTGGTCTCATCTGCCCGCACCAGACGCCGCGGCTTATCATCATGCTTTATATACTTTTATGGTCCCATGTATGACCGTTAATTGATACTATATGGACTGCAATAATCAATTAGATTTAATTAAAGGTTTTATCTTCCTTCAAGAATCCCTCGTTGAGCAGTAAATTCTGCAAGAGCCGAGCTGAGAATCAGTAACCAAAGGCGGAAGAGAGTAAGAGCAGAGATAAAGGGGATGGAGGCATCAATGCGGAGGTTTATGGGGGTCAAAAATATGATGACCAGAATTGGCCCCCTCCAGAAAAGACTGGGTCAATCCCTCTCTCTAAAGAGGTCATATACAGCCCCAATGGCCGAGCAGACAGCCAACAACAGACACGAGGTCTCTCGGCTAATGCCTAGCTCCACCATCACATGAGTTGGATGCATTGTTGGGTGGTCGCAGTGCCCACCTCTTACTCAAGTTGTAATAAATGTTAAAATCACCTCTAACTATCGCGGCCTAGATGGACAATTTGCAGCCATTGGTGATGATAAATGGAGGACCTTGGTTGATGGTCGTCCTCTTGGATGCACCCGCTGAATCGAGATTGTGCTCTACTTCTTTGGCGCACTGCTTGCTCGTTTTGGAGCTGATTTGGGAGACGTTGAGCAATTTGATGTATTGACAGGTATGATGGGTGGACTGATGGGATCTTTTATCCAGAGGAAAAATGGATCTCGACATGTTCTCAGTTTTCTCATGTACCTAGAGCCAGTCCTATAATACTTATATAATGCATGTGCCCCAACAGCAGTAGTCATGGCATATAATGTCCATTTACAATACTGCCGCTCTGACTCCAGGAGGCCGAGACAGTAACTTCTGCTCTCCCTATAGCCCCATCAGTATGTCCTTGTCCTCCTGTATGCCACAATGGCGGACCGTAAGTGCAGCTGCTCAACCTCTGCTCCGTCTGTGCTGTATGTGGGTTGTCTAATGGCTCTGGTGGGTGCTGTTCCGTTACTGGCCTGTCCTGTGCTTAGCGCGGACCCTGCTTCTTCGCTATTTCAGTACTGTCCCCCACCGGTTTTCTAAGGAAATTCGTCATGCACCTCTGATGTCCTCATCCAAGGGATTGTACAGTCGGCTCAGTCCACTGTGCACCACCTGAGTATTCGGGTAGCTGTGCATGCTGCTACCAAGTGCTTTCCAGAGGTTCAGCCTCACCATGGCTTCAGCTGGGAGCCTGACAACGTCCTTGCTGGCCTCCATTTTATGATGGTATTTATAACTGTGGATGCTCTAATTGTTTTGTATTAACATGAAGTTTGTTGTAAAAGAAGCAATGAAGAGAATGGTCAGATTGACTAATATGAATGACTGCTTACGATAAAGTCTACTGAGGGCAGCGATTGAGAGTTCATTGCAAAGAATGGGTTCAGATTGGAATATATTGGATGAAATTATCAAACCACACTTCCCACTTGGCTCGGCTACATCCAGGTGCCTGACTATCCAGCTCTTGAGTGCTATCGAGCATTCAGCAACATGTACCAACACAGCTCTGCTGTATCCAGGTACCTGCCAGCCTACTTGCCTCTGCTGATCTAAGGTGCAATACATACCTTCAACTCTGCTTTAGCAAGGTATCTGCAAGCCTACTCATCTCTGCTATTCCAAGGTGCTATTGGCACCCTTTACTCTTCTACAACAAGGTGCCTGACTGCCTACTCAGCTCTGCTGTTCATGTGCTATACTCACTCCTACTTCAAGGTCCTTTTTGCTCATTTGTTTCTGATTCATCCAGTACCTCCAGCTTTGCTGATCTGCTTGATTCCTGCACACCCGGCTCTACTAATCCTTGCTGTGTTCATGTACTTCCTGGTTGTCCTGCTCAGGTGCATTAATGCCTCTTGCTGTGCATTTTACCCTGATCTACAGCTTAATGAATCCACCTCACCTGGTGACCCCATAACACATGTATTACTCCAGATTAGTTTTGCTGCCCAAAATTCTGACTGTACAAAACGGAGAAAATGAAGACTTCACCCAGCATGGCTCAATCGTCTCCATATCTGCGGCTTTGTTTCCCGCCTGAGAGCAGGTTCAGGGATTTATGTCATGACAGTCACGTCTTGCTGAGTCCACGGTTAACGTTTAATTAGTATGCGGAGCGGGCGACTTTAATAAGGAAGAATAGGACAGAGCCTTTGTCTCTCTTCATATAAGACGAGCCCCGGAACAGGAGCTGTCACAGAAACGATTAGATCCTCTAATAAAAATGTTCCACAAATATAATTAATATTTTCTTGACTCATTTGAAGCCCCGGCTCTTTCTGACCTTTGGTGTAAAGACGAAGACTTCACATTTTATTTGGTGACGAACTCAATTAAAAATGAGGAGCGTTCGGAGCAAGAAGTAAATTTAGACTTTTTGACAATAGATAATTCGGAGGAAAAAACTGTAAAAAAAAAAAAAAAACGTTCATTTGACACGTTAAGATATTGCTGCGAACACAAAGACGGCCCATTAGTGCGGCTAATGTCGATGTGGGGAGAGATTGTGCGGCGGGAACCCGGGTAGTAATGTACCTTTTTCTTCCTGATTTCAATAAGACAGGCGAGTACATTTCTTGCTCATTACATAAAGAGTTTTATTACAGCGCGGAGCCAGAACAAAGGATATAATGGAAATGAGCGAATTCTCCAGCAGACGACGTCTCTTATTCCTCATTGTCGATTTCTGCTCCCAGCGATGGCGGAGACCTGTGCCGAGGGGGCGATGGTGGCCGTACACCCAGGTGTCAGGGATGTTACCGGTCCAGGTCCTGCACACCGGCGCTGATCCAGGGCTTCATTCCAGCACCAGATTTGGGGTTAGGGACAATTTGCCTCCAAATCTGGACTTGCTGCACATCAGCGTAGGAGAATAACAATGGAGGATGTTGTTGAGACCCCGGGGCGCATACCCCTTTAATTGATCCTTTCCCCTGTGCACACATATAGGGCGCGGTTGCGGCTGGACTTGGGTTTTGGGCATCATTATTCTGATCTAATACGGTGGTTATGCCAAAACAGAGCCAGCCACTTTTCTGGATTAATGGCAATTCTAGATTACTGGATGTCTTACATTTCCACAGTTACCGGGGTCCTGAGACATTTATGATACTTTTTTTTTAACACCTTCCTTTTCCTTAAAACTTCAGTGATGTTAGTTTTTTATATGAAGTTCGAAAATGATACGTTGTTCAAGCAGAAACTGCTCCGTCTTTGAGGAGGGATTGAAAGACTTTCTTTTTCTCCTTCTGTTTTTTTTGCAGCCGTCTGATTGGACAGCGCCTCGTTTTTTCAGATTCCGTCAGTATCTGCTTCTAAAACGTTACATGCACTTTTTTTCTTTGACCAACAGATTATCTCCCATAACGACACTGGGGGGGTCAAACATCTGACAACTTGAGAGGACACCTGACAACCAGCAATATCCTTAGATCTGGACGGTCTGTAATAATCTGACCCCGCCGCCCCGATATAAGGGGGTACAGTGATCTTTGGTGTCGGGACACAATATACAATGTATCTTATAGTTACTGTTCATTCAATGGCAACATTTCTACCATAGTGATGGACGCTCCTCTGTCCTCCGGCTTCTGTGTCTCACGCCTTGTGGATTTCTGGATTATTGGACTTTTTTTCCCTAACAATTCTGGATTTTCTTGACTCTTACATTGAATGTTTGGTCCCTGATGGTAAAATGAGAATTTGGGAAGTTCTGTAGATTCGTCCCCAGGTCGTCTCCGGTGGGCAGTCCGAGACTAGAATGGCGTTCCCATTTCTCCTAGATCTGACGCTGAAGTTACAGAGCAGGTTCTGGATTACCGGACTTTTACTACTCATCTATGCTCCATGTCTTCCATGCTGTTTAGCAGAACTAGGTGGATGCTGAATTACCAGACATTCTGGAGTATTGGGCGAGTGTGGCATATGCCTAGTTCACTCTAATTCCTGCATTTTGTGAGTTTCCTCTAGATTTTGTTCTGGATTATCGGACTTTATTGCTTCTTGATGACTGGATTTGCTCTTTAGTTTGTAGTCGAGGTTAATCTTTGGCTTCATATTGGTGATTTTCTCACTGGGATAGATCACTTGATCTTTGGCATTGTAATCTCCTGGAAATCCTCTCCGGGGGAATTACCGAGCGCCATCTTGACTGGCTTTATCTAAAGATAATTCTGGAAGGATCTGCATCGGCCATTGATTATCTGCTCCTAGAACGGATGGGCCCCGACCTCTGCGCTCAATTACACGCGGCCGGACGCCTCATCCACCGGATCAGAGTCTTCTCCCTTTTATATTTCCAATTCCATCAGAAAAGTCCCCCTCCCCCGCTGATAATGGTGGAATATAAAATCCCTGCTCACTGCATAATGGGACCTGAACCTACAGATCTTATGGTTAATCTCCTACAACTACTCCCTCAGTCATCCGCCGACCCGACCGACTCTTCTAGAATATCGATAAACGTAATGGAGAGAGGAAACTATCTCGCTGCCGGTCTAGAAGATGGGAGGATATCAGATGTGCGATGGTGGATGCCCTGGGCCGCCATAGACCGAGCAATGGAGACTCCTGGCTTTCACCCCTCTACAGGCATCCGGACTTATCTGCCTTAGTGAAACTCCCGATACAGCAGGTGACAAATGATGGAAAAGTAGTTGTGCGACGTGATCCATGAACCGGAGCCAGATAAGGGGGGTCAGGGGCCCTGTATGATGGTCAAGATGGAAGTTGGGGCAGGTGATGTTCAGCGTAGAAGGCTGCCAGGAGGTCAGGGCAGGCGGCAGACAAGAAGCCAGGTCCAGGTACAAGTCACATTGGTGACGGAAGACCACGCAGAGCTGTACGGAAGGAAAGAACGATGGAGGGAGAGGCTCCAGCGAGAGATGTCCACCACGTACCAGGGATGCAAAAGAAGAAGGTGAGGTGGAGCCCAGACACCACATTGGAAACATAAAACATTCTAGTCCTTCCAATGGTGGATAAAATCCAATGTGTCATCCGTCATGGCGTCTGGTCATACATCATGGCATCTGGTCATCTGTCATGGCATTGGGTCACCTGTCATGGCGTCAGGTCATCCGTCATGGTGTTGGGTTATCTGTCATGGCGTCGGGTCACCCTTCATGGCGTCGAGTCATCTGTCATGGCGTCGGGTCATCTGTTATGGTGTTGGATCATCCATAATGGCGTTGGGTCACCTGTCATGGCGTGAGGTCACCTGTCATGGCGTTGGGTCATCTGTCATGGCGTTGGGTTATCTGCCATGGCGTCTGGTCACCCTTCAAGGCGTTGAGTCATCTGTCATGGCGTCAGGTCATCCGTCATGGCGCTGAGTCATCCATCATGGCGTCAGGTCACCCATCATGGCGTCAGGTCACCTGTCATGGTGTTGGGTCATCTGTCATGGCGTTGAGTCATCTGTCATGGCATCGGGTCATCCGTAATGGTGTCGGGTTATCCGTCATGGGGTCAGGTAACCCTTGATGGCGTCGAGTCATCTGTCATGGCATTGGGTAATCTGTCATGGCGTCGGGTCATCCGTCATGGCGTTGGGTCATCTATCATGGCGTCGGGTCACCCATCATAGCGTCGAGTCATCCGTCATTGCGTCAGGTCACCTGTCATGGCGTTAGGTCACCTGTCATGGCGTTGGATCATCTGTCATGGCATCGGGTCTTCTGTCATGGCGTCGGGTCATCTGTCATAGCGTTAAGTCACCCGTCATGGTGTCGGGTCATCCGTCATGGCGCCGGGTCTTCCGTCATGAGGTTGGGTCATCCGTCATGGCGTTGATTCACCCGTCATGGCATCGGGTCATTCGTCATGGCGTCGAGTCAGCCGTTATGGCGTCGGGTCTTCCGTCATAGCATCGGGTCATCCGTCATGGCGTCGGGTCATCCGTCATGGCATCGGGTCATCCGTTCATGGCGTCCGGTCATCCGTCATGGCGTCGGGTCATGTGACTGCATCAGATGATTGAGTCCCTGTGAACGATGCATCAGTTTCGCCAGTACGTGCCGAAGAAACAGGAGGCAGATGATCGATCGGATCGTTGGATGTGTCTTTGGTGTAGACCTAATATCCGGCTATGGAAGGGTTAAATGTCAAGGATTTCTGGTGATAAATAATCGGGTTCGTGAGAATATTTCCCAAGTTGTCACTAAAGTCGTTTTTACGGTATAATTTGCGCCATAACTTACTTTTGTCAGAAACTTTCCATCTGAAGACTTTGACCTTTTACTAAAAGCCGAGAAGCGGCGATGAACGTGGAGCCTCCGATCAGCGAAGATTTCCTCTCTCAGTGCGACGCTGTCAGTGGATACACACACATAATACCATCCACAGCACAGGGATCCGGAGGCGCGGCGGTCGCGTCTTTAATAGGTTTTCATCCACACGTCGCCGGCTTCAATGATATTTCTGCTCTATTATACAGGATTACCCTGCGGGGGGCTCAGCGCAGCCAGCGCCACTTTCCCACTTTCTATCAGCGCTTTTGTCTAAATGAGAAAATGACAGGCTCTTCACAGGACAGATATATTAATGGCGCATTATTGGGAATCCATTAGCAGGGAAATGATAGCTCTTTGAATATGCAAATATATAATTAAGCGGCCAACTAAGAAAGCCTCCTGTAGAGGTCCGGTGTAGGGCGGCGAGCGCGGCCCATGCAGAATACACCAAGTGATCTGCACCTGCGCTGTGATGTATGACCTGCCAATGGACGCCAAGGGTTAAATCCGCAACAAACGGACACCGGTAAACTATTCGGAAGGACCAGGCAGGAGCTGGACCAGAGCTGGGCTGGAGGGGGCCTAGATGGGAATAACCCCTTTAATCCTCGCTCATTCTGGGCTGAGAGTCCAGTGGGCGGTCTCACCCAGTGATTGAACTCTTCCTTCTGTGGGCATGCCTTCAGGATGGCTGTCAATCAAAGTCGGACCGCCCACTGGACTCCTAACCCAGTGCAGTCCGATTCCAATGAATAGAAAGCAGTTTTCTTGAATCTTTTCCCATTAATCCATCCACCGATCCGCTCCTCTCCTCCTGCTCGGTTACGTGCTGCTAGTAGTTCGGACAGTATTTTTGTGGTGACCGGTTCCATACTAGTCTATTTGTGAATAATGACCTCTATGGGGCGTCTAATGCTTAAAGGGGTTTCCTCTTCTTGGACAACATCTTAAGTGCTACAGGGCTTCATGTAAGAACACCGGGCTCCCGGGCCGCTCCGGCGATATCGCTGCCGTCTGCTGGAGCTCGCTCTACGATTTGTGAGCGCTGAGATGAAGTCATGAGAGCGACAGCCGCGGCGACGTCAACATGGCTGGAGCGGCGGTGACCAGGAAAGGAGTATAATGGGTTTCTTTATTTTAAGTAGTGTTTGTTCTAGCAGTGGACAACCCCTTTAAACATTCGAGACCCCATAGAATCATCGGTGGAGTTCATAATCTAAGAAAAGAAGCTGTCATCACACACATCACACTGCAGGGCCCGAGGAGATTGGGGAAAAGGTTCAATAAAATTGTGATTATTGTGGGCTCAGAGTCCAGTGGGTGGTGCTAATCAGTGATTGACAGCTATTTGGGTAAACATGAATATTAGAGCGAGACCTCCTATAAGAAGTAGACGCCCCTTTAATACTTCTCCTATAATACAAGTTGTTACATTGTTCCTTCCTCGCACTATGGATACAATGTTGCACGCCCCGTGCTGCTCTCCGCTGCGGATCTTCCACGTTTTTCTGGATTCGGTCCTGGCCGCAGTGAAGGTGGAGGAGCCATTTTCGCCCCCATCAGGGCTGAGGGTGCAGGTGACTTTCTTCCGGAGCCGTCTCCTCCAGGAGCTGAGCGTTTCTTCCTCTCTTTCGGGCTCGTGTCATGTCACGGCAATCTACCGCATAGAAATCTCTTCATTTTCCTCCAGTCAATCCTCTTTATGAAGACAAGGCCCTTTCTGAAGACTCTCGTTATTTTGTCGTTTCTGTCTGGCATTTAATGATTCTAAAAAGAGTAAAAAGTCAATCAATAATGGCTATAAGCGCGGGATTAGCATGTCTCCGCAGGATGGGCTGTCACGGTGACACTGAAAAGTGCTGGTGATTGGCGCTCATTTCCCACCTGTCACAATCCGCTCGTATCCATTTCATTACGGAGCGTCAGGTAGAAGCCGCCGAGGAGGCTGGAAATATCTGCAAACGCCGACCTTTCCAATCCGCACCTTCATTTTATTTTACAGATTTTAATATAATCTTTTTGTCTTTATCGGCGGTCAGCCCGTGAACTGCGCAGGTTTCTCCGCGATCTTCCATTAACCTATCCGTAATGGGCGACGTAATTATTCTGCTTTTTTATGTTAGAAATGTCAGTCCATCCTTGCTTTCACCTCCCCGCAGCTCGTGTTTGCTTGACATCCAGAATCTCCGCTTCAGTAATTAAAAAAAAGCTGCAGAACTATAGACAATGTGCAGGATTTAAAGGCAGGATTTAAAGGGAAAATCCACCCAAAACGGCTCGTACCCTCCAATAACAGGCGGCACAGCGCAGCAGCGCAAAACGTTCATTAGCCACTGTCTACATTTCTAGGCGAGGGTCTCGATGGAGACAAGTGCTGCTGGCTCTGATCGCTCCATTTACCGCCTCCCCAGTAATAGCAGGACCGGTCAGGTGTTCTGTATATTCATTGTATAATGCAAAGTTTTGTAACTTCACAGCCGGTAGAGGACAAAATAAGACGCTGCACAGCGACGTCCTGGTGATAAGAAATAGGGGAGAGTAGATGGAAACTGCTCACCTGGTGGAGCGGGTCAGGCACCGCTCTGATGAGTAGTGAAGTGGTGGTCCTCGAATAGACTGCTGTTCTGCCCATAGGAAGCGACATAACCGCTCATTAAGACAATTACCAGGCAAAAAAATAAGAAAAAAACCATGGCAGCACTCAGGGGCATATATAGAAGTCATGGAACCCAAGAGCAGAAGTTCTATCCCCCCACCAACAAAAAAAAATATTATTCGGTGGGGTCACAGAAGAGTATGTCTTACAACCTTTACAAATTAATGGCCCCACACCTCACTACATTATATAATGGCCCCACTAGGCCTCCACACATTATAAAGGCCCTCACATATCCCTCCAAATATTATAATAGCCCCATATAGGATAATGGGCCCCATAGTCCTCCATACAATATAATGCACTACCCATAGTCCTCCATATAGTATAATGCACTCCCCATGGTCCTCCATACAATATAATGCACTCCCCATAGTCCTCCATATAGTATAATGCACTCCCCATGGTCCTCCATACAATATAATGCACTACCCATGGTCCACCATATCATAGAATGCACTCCCCATAGTCCTCCATATAGTATGCACTCCCCATGGTCCTCCATATAGTATAATACACTTCCCATAGTCCTCCATATAGCATAATACACTCCCCATAGTCCGCCACATAGTATAATGCACTCCCATAGTCCTCCATAAAGTATAATGCACTCCCCATAGTCCTCTATATAGTATAATACACTCCCCATAGTCCTCCATATAGTATAATGCACTCCCGATAGTCCACCATATAGTATAATACACTCCCCATAGCCCTCTATACAGTATAATGCACTCTCGATAGTCCTCCATACAGTATAATGCAACCCATAGTCCTCTATACAATATAATACACTCCCCATAGTCCTCCATATAGTATAATGCACTCCCATAGTCCTCCATAAAGTATAATGCACTCCCCATAGTCCTCCATATAGTATAATACACTCCCCATAGTCCTCCATATAGTATAATGCACTCCCGATAGTCCACCATATAGTATAATACACTCCCCATAGTCCTCTATACAGTATAATGCACTCCCGATAGTCCTCCATACAGTATAATACACTCCCCATAGTCCTCCATGTAGTATAATACACTCCCCATAGACCTCCACATAGTATAATGCACTCCCCATAGTCCTCCATATAGTATAATGCACCCCATAGTCCTCCATATAGTATAATGCACTCCCCATAGTCCTCCATATAGTATAATATGTAACATACCTGGTGGCGGGCTTGCATGGTGCACCATCTCCCACTGTGCAAGATCGCAAACTTGATCTTCAGTCCAGTCTGCTAGCCTGGCTTCTATTCATGCTGTCTGTTTGTCTCTGTTCTGACTGCTTAGGGCGGCGGCCTGGTTACTTCCTGTTTCTTGTAGCTGCTGTGGGCACACCCCTAATGCGTCCCCAGCTTATTGCTGTCTGTCACTTGATATTTAAACCAGCTCCACCTTGAAGCTGGTGCCTGAGCAACTCTTATCCTCAGAGGGCTTCTTGCCTCCGATGTGCCAGGTCCTGTTCCGTTTTTCCTGCCTGTCCGCCTTCCTGGAGGCTGTATTCCCAGGCCTGTCTGAACACGCTCCTAGCCTGTTTGTCCTGCCTTCTGGGGGCCGCATACCCAGACCTGTTATCTGTGTCTTCTATCCTGTTTGTCCGCCATTCTGGGGACCGGATACCCAGACTCACTCCTGTATCTCGCTGCAGTGTCAGTTCCTGTCTTAACACTCAGTTCCTGTCTGAACACTCTCCTAGCCTGTTACCTGTTTTTCTTTATGTCTGTACTTTTCCTTTTTCTGCAGAGTCTGAACCTGCACCTAACTCCTACTCGTTGTCGCTGTACTTCCGTTTGTGAGTTTGGAGTCCACTCGCTACTTCTTTGCAAGTACCTCGTGTGTATCTGGTTCTGCCTTTTCCTTCCAGTCTGTTCCGTGTGAACAGAGCCCTGTCCCCTCTGCTCTTTCTTTGCTCACCGCTTTGGCGGTTTCCCCCTTGCTCTGCCTTGCTTACCGCCCCAGTGGTTTATCTCTACTCTGCCTTACTTACCGCTCCGGCGGTTCCTGCCCGCTCTGCCTTGTCCACCGCACCTGCGGTTTCGTTCTGCTCAGCCTTGTCCACCGCATCTGTGGTTTCGCTCTGCTCAGCCTTGTCCACCGCATCTGCGGTTTCGCTCTGCTCAGCCTTGCCCACCGCACCTGCGGTTTCGCTCTGCTCAGCCTTGTCCACCGCATCTGCGGTTTCGCTCTGCTCAGCCCTCTCCACCGCACCTGCGGTTTCGCTCTGCTCAGCCTTGTCCACCGCACCTGCGGTTTCGCTTTGCTCAACCCTGTCCACCGCACCTGCGGTTTCGCTCTGCTCAGCCCTGTGCACCGCACCTGTGGTTTCGCTCTGCTCAGTCCTGTCCACCGCACCTGCAGTTTCGCTCTGCTCAGCCCTGTCCACCGCACCTCCAGTTTCGCTCTGCTCAGCCTTGTCCACCGCACCTGCGGTTTCGCTCTGCTCAGCCTTGTCCACCGCACCTGTGGTTTCGCTCTGCTCAGCCTTGTCCACCGCACCTGTGGTTTCGCTCTGCTCAGACTTGTCCACCGCACCTGCGGCTTCGCTCTGCTCAGCCTTGTCCACCACACCTGCGGTTTCGCTTTACTCTGTTTGATTACCGCATCTGCGGCTCTGAACAGGTCTCCCAGTCTGTACTGGACCCTACCCAGCCTGTGCTCTAACCTGCCTGTTCCTGTATTCCCCAGTGTAGGTCAACAGCCGTGTCCGGGGTCTGACCTGGAGTGGCACCTGGTCCCTCTGCTCGGTTCCTCCCTGGTGCACGGCGTGGTAGCCGTCGTGCAACCTGGGTCGGATCGGGTTGATACTTAGTTACGCCCCTCCAGGCACTCTCCGGTTCATGGCACAATGGGATCATTAATCACGCACACGCCAGTCAGTCTGGGCGTGTGCATAACATAATACACTCCCCATAGTCCTCCATATAGTAGAATGCACTCCCCATAGTCCTCCATATAGTATAATACAATCACCATAGTCCTCTATACAGTATAATGCACTCCCCATAGTCCTCCATACAGTATAATACACTCCCCATAGTACTCCATATAGTATAATGCACCCCATAGTCCTCCATATAGTATAATGTACCCCATAGTCCTCCCTATAGTATAATGCACTCCCCATAGTCCTCCATACAGTATAATGCACTCCCCATAGTTCTCCATACAGTATAATACACTCCCCATAGTTCTCTATGTAGTATAATGCACTCCCCATAGTCCTCAATATAGTATAATACACTCCCCATAGTCCTCTGTACAGTATAATACACTCCTCATAGTCCTCCATATAGTATAATTCACTCCCCATAGTCCTCTATACAGTATAATGCACTCTCCATAGTCCTCCATACAGTATAATACACTCCCCATAGTCCTCCATATAGTAGAATGCACTCCCCATAGTCCTCCATATAGTATAATACAATCACCATAGTCCTCTATACAGTATAATGCACTCCCCATAGTCCTCCATACAGTATAATACACTCCCCATAGTACTCCATATAGTATAATGCACCCCATAGTCCTCCATATAGTATAATGCACCCCATAGTCCTCCCTATAGTATAATGCACTCCCCATAGTCCTCCATACAGTATAATGCATTCCCCATAGTTCTCCATACAGTATAATACACTCCCCATAGTTCTCTATGTAGTATAATGCACTCCCCATAGTCCTCAATATAGTATAATACACTCCCCATAGTCCTCTGTACAGTATAATACACTCCTCATAGTCCTCCATATAGTATAATTCACTCCCCATAGTCCTCTATACAGTATAATGCACTCTCCATAGTCCTCCATACAGTATAATACACTCCCCATAGTCCTCTATAAAATATAATACACTCCGAATAGTCCTCCATACAGTATAATGCACTCCCTATGGTCCTACATACAGTATAATACACTCCCCATAGTCCTTCATATAGTATAATGCACTCCCCATAGTCCTCCATATAGTATAATGCACTCCTCATAGTCCTCCATACAGTATAATGCAACCCATAGTCCTCTATACAATATAATACACTCCCCATAGTCCTCCATATAGTATAATGCACTCCCCATAGTCCTCTATACAGTATAATGCACTCCCCATAGTCCTCCATATAGTATAATACACTCCCCATAGTCCTCTATACAGTATAATGCACTCTCCATAGTCCTCCATACAGTATAATACATTCCCCATAGTCCTCCATATAGTATAATGCACTCCACATAGTCCTCCATATAGTATAATACACTCCCCATAGTCCTCTATACAGTATAATGCACTCCCCATAGTCCTCTATACAGTATAATGCACTCCCCATAGTCCTCTATACAGTATAATACACTCCGAATAGTCCTCCATATAGTATAATGCACTCTTCATAGTCCTCCAAACAGTATAATGTACTCCCTATAGTCCTACATACAGTATACTGCACTCCCCATAGTCCTACATACAGTATACTTCACTCCCCATAGTCCTTCATATAGTATAATGCACTCCCCATAGTCTTCCATATAGTATAATGCACTCCCCATAGTCCTCCATACAGTATAATGCAACCCATAGTCCTCCATATAGTATAATGCACTCCCTATAGTCCTCTATATAGTATAATACACTCCCCATAGTCCTCCATATAGTATAATACCCTCCCCATAGTCCTCCATATCGTATAATGCACTCGTCATAGTCCTCCATATAGTATAATGCACTCCCCATAATCGTCTATACAGTATAATGCACTCCCCATAGTCCTCCATACAGTATAATACACTCCCCATAGTCCTCCATATAGTATAATGCACTCCCCATAGTCCTACATACAGTACAATACACTCCCCATAGTCCTCCACATAGTATAATGCACTCCCCATAGTCCTCTATACAGTATAATACACTTCCCATAGTCCTCCATATAGCATAATACACTCCCCATAGTCCGCCACATAGTATAATGCACTCCCATAGTCCTCCATAAAGTATAATGCACTCCCCATAGTCCTCTATATAGTATAATACACTCCCCATAGTCCTCCATATAGTATAATGCACTCCCGATAGTCCACCATATAGTATAATACACTCCCCATAGTCCTCTATACAGTATAATGCACTCTCGATAGTCCTCCATACAGTATAATGCAACCCATAGTCCTCTATACAATATAATACACTCCCCATAGTCCTCCATATAGTATAATGCACTCCCATAGTCCTCCATAAAGTATAATGCACTCCCCATAGTCCTCCATATAGTATAATACACTCCCCATAGTCCTCCATATAGTATAATGCACTCCCGATAGTCCACCATATAGTATAATACACTCCCCATAGTCCTCTATACAGTATAATGCACTCCCGATAGTCCTCCATACAGTATAATACACTCCCCATAGTCCTCCATGTAGTATAATACACTCCCCATAGACCTCCACATAGTATAATGCACTCCCCATAGTCCTCCATATAGTATAATGCACCCCATAGTCCTCCATATAGTATAATGCACTCCCCATAGTCCTCCATATAGTATAATATGTAACATACCTGGTGGCGGGCTTGCATGGTGCACCATCTCCCACTGTGCAAGATCGCAAACTTGATCTTCAGTCCAGTCTGCTAGCCTGGCTTCTATTCATGCTGTCTGTTTGTCTCTGTTCTGACTGCTTAGGGCGGCGGCCTGGTTACTTCCTGTTTCTTGTAGCTGCTGTGGGCACACCCCTAATGCGTCCCCAGCTTATTGCTGTCTGTCACTTGATATTTAAACCAGCTCCACCTTGAAGCTGGTGCCTGAGCAACTCTTATCCTCAGAGGGCTTCTTGCCTCCGATGTGCCAGGTCCTGTTCCGTTTTTCCTGCCTGTCCGCCTTCCTGGAGGCTGTATTCCCAGGCCTGTCTGAACACGCTCCTAGCCTGTTTGTCCTGCCTTCTGGGGGCCGCATACCCAGACCTGTTATCTGTGTCTTCTATCCTGTTTGTCCGCCATTCTGGGGACCGGATACCCAGACTCACTCCTATATCTCGCTGCAGTGTCAGTTCCTGTCTTAACACTCAGTTCCTGTCTGAATACTCTCCTAGCCTGTTACCTGTTTTTCTTTATGTCTGTACTTTTCCTTTTTCTGCAGAGTCTGAACCTGCACCTAACTCCTACTCGTTGTCGCTGTACTTCCATTTGTGAGTTTGGAGTCCACTCGTTACTTCTTTGCAAGTACCTCGTGTGTATCTGGTTCTGCCTTTTCCTTCCAGTCTGTTCCGTGTGAACAGAGCCCTGTCCCCTCTGCTCTGTCTTTGCTCACCGCTTTGGCGGTTTCCCCCTTGCTCTGCCTTGCTTACCACCCCAGTGGTTTATCTCTGCTCTGCCTTACTTACCGCTCCGGCGGTTCCTGCCCGCTCTGCCTTGTCCACCGCACCTGCGGTTTCGTTCTGCTCAGCCTTGTCCACCGCATCTGTGGTTTCGCTCTGCTCAGCCTTGTCCACCGCATCTGCGGTTTCGCTCTGCTCAGCCTTGCCCACCGCACCTGCGGTTTCGCTCTGCTCAGCCTTGTCCACCGCATCTGCGGTTTCGCTCTGCTCAGCCCTCTCCACCGCACCTGCGGTTTCGCTCTGCTCAGCCTTGTCCACCGCACCTGCGGTTTCGCTCTGCTCAGCCTTGTCCACCGCATCTGCGGTTTCGCTCTGCTCAGCCCTGTCCACCGCACCTGCGGTTTCGCTCTGCTCAGCCCTGTCCACCGCACCTGCGGTTTCGCTCTGCTCAGCCTTGTCCACCGCATCTGCGGTTTCGCTCTGCTCAGCCCTGTCCACCGCACCTGCTTTTTCGCTCTGCTCAGCCCTGTCCACCGCACCTGCAGTTTCGCTTTGCTCAACCCTGTCCACCGCACCTGCGGTTTCGCTCTGCTCAGCCCTGTGCACCGCACCTGTGGTTTCGCTCTGCTCAGTCCTGTCCACCGCACCTGCAGTTTCGCTCTGCTCAGCCCTGTCCACCGCACCTCCAGTTTCGCTCTGCTCAGCCTTGTCCACCGCACCTGCGGTTTCGCTCTGCTCAGCCTTGTCCACCGCACCTGTGGTTTCGCTCTGCTCAGCCTTGTCCACCGCACCTGTGGTTTCGCTCTGCTCAGACTTGTCCACCGCACCTGCGGCTTCGCTCTGCTCAGCCTTGTCCACCACACCTGCGGTTTCGCTTTGCTCTGTTTGATTACCGCATCTGCGGCTCTGAACAGGTCTCCCAGTCTGTACTGGACCCTACCCAGCCTGTGCTCTAACCTGCCTGTTCCTGTATTCCCCGGTGTGGGTCAACAGCCGTGTCCGGGGTCTGACCTGGAGTGGCACCTGGTCCCTCTGCTCGGTTCCTCCCTGGTGCACGGCGTGGTAGCCGTCGTGCGACCTGGGTCGGATCGGGTTGATACTTAGTTACGCCCCTCCAGGCACTCTCCGGTTCATGGCACAATGGGATCATTAATCACGCACACGCCAGTCAGTCTGGGCGTGTGCATAACATAATACACTCCCCATAGTCCTCCATATAGTAGAATGCACTCCCCATAGTCCTCCATATAGTATAATACACTCACCATAGTCCTCTATACAGTATAATGCACTCCCCATAGTCCTCCATACAGTATAATACACTCCCCATAGTACTCCATATAGTATAATGCACCCCATAGTCCTCCTTATAGTATAATGCACCCCATAGTCCTCCCTATAGTATAATGCACTCCCCATAGTCCTCCATACAGTATAATGCACTCCCCATAGTTCTCCATACAGTATAATACACTCCCCATAGTCCTCTATGTAGTATAATGCACTCCCCATAGTCCTCAATATAGTATAATACACTCCCCATAGTCCTCTGTACAGTATAATACACTCCTCATAGTCCTCCATATAGTATAATTCACTCCCCATAGTCCTCTATACAGTATAATGCACTCTCCATAGTCCTCCATACAGTATAATACACTCCCCATAGTCCTCTATAAAATATAATACACTCCGAATAGTCCTCCATACAGTATAATGCACTCCCTATGGTCCTACATACAGTATAATACACTCCCCATAGTCCTTCATATAGTATAATGCACTCCCCATAGTCCTCCATATAGTATAATGCACTCCTCATAGTCCTCCATACAGTATAATGCAACCCATAGTCCTCTATACAATATAATACACTCCCCATAGTCCTCCATATAGTATAATGCACTCCCCATAGTCCTCTATACAGTATAATGCACTCCCCATAGTCCTCCATATAGTATAATACACTCCCCATAGTCCTCTATACAGTATAATGCACTCTCCATAGTCCTCCATACAGTATAATACATTCCCCATAGTCCTCCATATAGTATAATGCACTCCACATAGTCCTCCATATAGTATAATACACTCCCCATAGTCCTCTATACAGTATAATGCACTCCCCATAGTCCTCTATACAGTATAATACACTCCCCATAGTCCTCTATACAGTATAATACACTCCGAATAGTCCTCCATATAGTATAATGCACTCTTCATAGTCCTCCAAACAGTATAATGTACTCCCTATAGTCCTACATACAGTATACTGCACTCCCCATAGTCCTACATACAGTATACTACACTCCCCATAGTCCTTCATATAGTATAATGCACTCCCCATAGTCTTCCATATAGTATAATGCACTCCCCATAGTCCTCCATACAGTATATTGCAACCCATAGTCCTCCATATAGTATAATGCACTCCCTATAGTCCTCTATATAGTATAATACACTCCCCATAGTCCTCCATATAGTATAATACCCTCCCCATAGTCCTCCATATCGTATAATGCACTCGTCATAGTCCTCCATATAGTATAATGCACTCCCCATAGTCGTCTATACAGTATAATGCACTCCCCATAGTCCTCCATACAGTATAATACACTCCCCATAGTCCTCCATATAGTATAATGCACTCCCCATAGTCCTACATACAGTACAATACACTCCCCATAGTCCTCCACATAGTATAATGCACTCCCCATAGTCCTCTATACAGTATAATGCACTCCCCATAGTCCTCTATACTGTATAATACACTCCCCATAGTCCTCCATATAGTATAATGCAACGCCCATAGTCCTCCATACAGTATAATACACTCCCCAAAGTCCTCCACATAGTATAATGCACTCCCCATAGTCATCCACATAGTATAATGCACTCCCCATAGTCCTCCATAAAGTATAATGCACTCCCGATAGTCCTCCACATAGTATAATGCACTCCCCATAGTCCTCCATACAGTATAATGCACTCCACATAGTCCTCTATACAGTATAATACACTCTCCATAGTCCTCTATATAGTATAATGCACTCCCCATATTCATCCATATAGTATAATGCACTCCCCATAGACCTCCATACAGTATAATGCACTTTCCATAGTCCTCCATATAGTATAATCCACCCCGCATAGTCCTCCATACAGTATAATGCACTCCCCATAGTCCTCCATACAGTATAATGCACTCTCCATAGTCCTCCTTGTAGTATAATCCACCCCCCATAGTCCTCCATATAGTATAATGCACTCCCCATAGTCCTTCATATAGTATAATGCACTCCCAATAGTCCTCCATACAGTATAATGCACCCCATAGTCCTCCATATAGTATAATGCACTCCCCATAGTCCTCTATACAGTATAATGCACTCCCCATAGTCCTTCATACAGTATAATACACTCCCCATAGTCCTTCATATAGTATAATGCACTCCCCATACTCCTCCATATTGTATAATGCACTCCCCATAGTCCTACATACAGTATAATGCACCCCATAGTCCTCCATATAGTATAATGCTCTCCCCATAGTCCTTCTTACAATATAATTCACTCCCAATAGCCCTCCATACAGTATAATGCACTCCCCGTAGTCCTCCATTTAGTATAATGCACTCCCAATAGTCCTCCACATCGTATAATGCACTCCCCATAGTCATCCACATAGTATAATGCACTCCCCATAGTCCTCTATACAGTATAATGCTCTCCCCATAGTCCTTCATACAGTATAATACACTCCCCATAGTCCTTCATATAGTATAATGCACTCCCCATAGTCCTCCATATAGTATAATGCACTCCCCATAGTCCTCTATACAGTATAATGCACTCCCCATAGTCCTTCATACAGTATAATACACTCCCCATAGTCCTTCATATAGTATAATGCACTCCCCATAGTCCTCCATATAGTATAATGCACTCCCCGTAGTCCACCAGGATGCCAATACAGTTGAACTTAAGATAATGGGCTGGGGGGCGAAAAAGGCTGGCGCTGGCTCCGGGCCCCCCCTGCCTCACGGGCCCCACAGCAACTGACTGGCCTGCTGCCTTTGGCGGTGTGCCACAGTTGGCGCTGTCATGATGAAGACCAGGGTGCAAAGGTGAAGAAAACAAAGTAAATTAATAAGACAGCAATGCGTTTCATGTCCTACCCACTGGTGAGTATCAAAACCAGGACACAAAAAATCATAATAAAAGAAATTAAAATTATATACTGTATACAATCTCTAGATGAAAATGTAAATAAATAAGAGGAAAAGAAGAAAAAAATGTTTTCCCCCACGCCATTGTTTGGTGAGGGTTTGACCCCCCAGCCACTATATATTGGCCCACCTTATCTCCCCTGATGAGCCAGTAGACGAAACGCGTCGGGAGGGAGGTTCCAAGGGGTTTACTTAACCCATTGATTCCAATGCTTGGTGTCGTTAATGGGGTAATGTGCGGGTGTTGTAATCCCCCTCCCTACCCCATCACTTTCTTCTCCAGCTCCATTATTTACATCTGGAATTAGCCTGGAATCATCCATATCTGAATAGGACAACAAATGGTGAGCTTGTTCCTTTTTCTTCATATATTTCATATATCATACATTTAGGCATTACCTGCCTAGTTGTCCTATTTCTCCTCTGTATGTTGAACTGTATGGTGAACAGAGGATAATACCTGTGAGATTTACATTTATGTGTTTTGGTATTATACTTGTGAGCCCCCTTATTTTATATAGTGACATAATAAAAGTTATGCTTTAATATACTCCATTATATGCTCTACCTGCTGCTATTTATTGATTATTAATCGGTAAACCTCCTACCCACCCTTTCTGAAAAAAAAATCCCCAAAAAACATTTGATTTTTTTTCTTAATTTTTGGGTGAATTTTTTTTTAAAATATATTTTTGGGGACATTTTTTTTTCTTTTCTTAAAGAGGTTGTCTCTTTTCCATGAATGACCTATCCTTAGGTCTAACACCCGACATCCCCACCTATCAGTTATTATTGGTGTCGGCAGTGGCTGCCAGCCGGAAATACTCACTTTGTGAGCTGCTCTGTCTGCTTGTAGTGGCCGCTGCAGGGTACTGCACCTCACCTCCTATGGCTTTGAATAGGAAGATAACAGCTGATAGCCCGGGGTTCGGCACCCGACATCCGCACCTATCAGCTATTATTGGTGTCGGCAGTTGCTGTCAGTCGGAAATACTCACTTTGTGAGCTGTTCTGTCTGCTTGTAGTGGCCGCTGCAGGGTACTGCACCTTACCTCCTATGGCTTTGAATAGGCAGATAACAGCTGATAGCCCGGGGTTTGGCACCCGACATCCCCACCTATCAGCTATTATTGGTGTCGGCAGTGGCTGTCAGCCGGAAATACTCACTTTGTGAGCTGTTCTGTCTGCTTGTAGTGGCCGCTGCAGGGTACTGCAGCTCACCTCCTATTGCTTTGAATAGGCAGATAACATCCCCGCGGATCAGACATTGATGACCTATCCTAAGGCTAAGTTATCAATGTAAAAGTAGTGGACAACCTCTTTAACAATTATTTACTTTTTCACTGGAGATTGGACATATAATTGTGATTTCTTTACTTGCATTATGATTATTATATACTATTCATCTGTTATTCTCGTGTCTGGATTTTTATATTCGCCAGCAGGTGACGTGTCATTTCCTTGGATCACGGATTCCTTTATAAGTTGTTTCATATACTTGGTATGAAGTCTGAGGAAATCAGATTATTTCTGAAACGCGTTGCTGTCTTTTGATGAATTTTCGTAGTTTTTCTTTACCAGCCCAACGTCTTTTCTTAGTTTTTGCCTCGTCATTGTAACTTTACAGCAGACATCATGGCCCCGATTGATCATCATTTTAAAGGATCATGTAACTTTTTGCCCTAAAATGGTACAAGAAAAGATAGAGAGAGAATATTTGATTTTGTAAAATAATCCTCAACCTGCGGGCGCCATTCGAAGGAATTTAACACTGCAACAAATACGAAAAAAAAAGTCATATAAAAACTCCCCACAAATGATTAATCCGTATTTCAATACTTTGCAATTTTAAAGATCTCTGCTTGCTGTCAGTCAATACAAACCAATATAGGCGACTCCATTGAGGGATTTGTTACAATTTATCAATGTAGATCATTTTCCCTGAGCTAAACACAACAGCCTGATGTCTCCTCCTCACAGCTCCTGCCTGCGCTGATACATTGTACCAAACAATAGAATAGGAAGGTTTTAACAGAAGTGACGGAACTGATAAAGAATTGTAAGTTGTAAAACTTTTTATTACTTGGTGACTTCACTCTTTTTACATGAATCCGACACTCTAACTATTAAGCAGTTTGAAAAGTTTTTTATTTTCCCATTTTTGTAACTTCCTTCTTGGTGAGTGTTTAAGATGCCGGTGGGGCTTCCTTAATGAATGGGCTTCACAGAATATCAATAGACTTGCAGATATTTATCTCTTCGCAGTGACTTCTCCGGATTTTTGCAGCTCAGTAATTCTCTACCTTTGAGAGTCGGACACTTGTTATTTTTTATTTTTACTTGACATTTATTTTCACGACATGAATAAAATATAAAGTCCTGCGTTCTGCGCACCGCTCACGGGGGAGCACAACTTATTAGTTGCCATGTTTCATTCAAATCAATATTCCGTGTTAGAGGTGATTTGCTTTTCAATCACAACAGGTAATTCATGCCTGGGCCAGAACCAGGCGTCCCCCTGATTGAGCGGCCGGGGGATGGGTTCCTTCTCTCGACCTTGAGGCGTTGAGCGATGTGCAGGGAAGGATAACCCATGGGCGAGAAGCTTCTATCAGCAGCACCCGGTAACAAATTATCCTGCAAAACTGATACAAAATGTCAACAAGCATTATTAAAAGTTCCAGCCCCATAACAAACAAAAGAAAATAAACTCAATTATTCTAGTCACTGTGTACATACATTATATTACTGATCCTCAGTTACCTCCTGTATTATACCGAAGAGCTGCACTCACTATTCTGCTGGTGCAGTCACTGGGTACATACATTACATTACTGATCCTGAGTTACCTCCTGTATTATACTCCAGAGCTGCACTCACTATTCTGCTGGTGCAGTCACTGTGTACATACATTACATTACTGATCCTGAGTTACATCCTGTATTATACTCCAGAGCTGCACTCACTATTCTGCTGGTGCAGTCACTGTGTACATACATTACATTACATTACTGATCCTGAGTTACCTCCTGTATTATACTCCAGAGCTGCACTCACTATTCTGCTGGTGCAGTCACTGTGTACATACATTACTGATCCTGAGTTACATCCTGTATTATACTCCAGAGCTGCACTCACTATTCTGCTGGTGCTGTCACTGTGTACATACATTACATTACTGATCCTGAGTTACATCCTGTATTATACTCCAGAGCTGCACTCACTATTCTGCTGGTGCAGTCACAGTGTACATACATTACATTACTGATCCTGAGTTACATCCTGTATTATACTCCAGAGCTGCACTCACTATTCTGCTGGTGCAGTCACTGTGTACATACATTACATTACTGATCCTGAGTTACATCCTATATTACACTCCAGAGCTGCACTCACTATTCTGCTGGTGCAGTCACTGTGTACATACATTACATTACTGATCCTGAGTTAAATCCTGTATTATACTCCAGAGCTGCACTCACTATTCTGCTGGTGCAGTCACTGTGTACATACATTACATTACTGATCCTGAGTTACATCCTGTATTATACTCCAGAGCTGCACTCACTATTCTGCTGGTGCAGTCACTGTGTACATACATTACATTACATTACTGATCCTGAGTTACCTCCTGTATTATACTCCAGAGCTGCACTCACTATTCTGCTGGTGCAGTCACTGTGTACATACATTACTGATCCTGAGTTACATCCTGTATTATACTCCAGAGCTGCACTCACTATTCTGCTGGTGCTGTCACTGTGTACATACATTACATTACTGATCCTGAGTTACATCCTGTATTATACTCCAGAGCTGCACTCACTATTCTGCTGGTGCAGTCACAGTGTACATACATTACATTACTGATCCTGAGTTACATCCTGTATTATACTCCAGAGCTGCACTCACTATTCTGCTGGTGCAGTCACTGTGTACATACATTACATTACTGATCCTGAGTTACATCCTATATTACACTCCAGAGCTGCACTCACTATTCTGCTGGTGCAGTCACTGTGTACATACATTACATTACTGATCCTGAGTTAAATCCTGTATTATACTCCAGAGCTGCACTCACTATTCTACTGGTGCAGTCACTGTGTACATACATTACATTACTGATCCTGAGTTACATCCTGTATTATACTCCAGAGCTGCACTCACTATTCTGCTGGTGCAGTCACTGTGTACATACATTACTGATCCTAAGTTACATCCTGTATTATACTCCAGAGCTGCACTCACTATTCTGCTGGTACAGTCACTGCGTACATACATTACATCACTGATCCTGAGTTATATCCTGTATTATACTCCAGAGCTGCACTCACTATTCTGCTGGTGCAGTCACTGTGTACATACATTACATTACTGATCCTGAGTTACCTCCTGTATTATACTCCAGAGCTGCACTCACTATTCTGCTGGTGCAGTCACTGTGTACATACATTACACTACTGATCCTGAGTTATATCCTGTATTATACTCCAGAGCTGCACTCACTATTCTGCTGGTGCAGTTACTGTGTACATACATTACATTACTGATCCTGAGTTACATCCTGTATTATACTCCAGAGCTGCACTCACTATTCTGCTGGTGCAGTCACTGTGTACATACATTACATTACTGATCCTGAGTTACATCCTGTATTATACTCCAGAGCTGCACTCACTATTCTGCTGGTGCAGTCACTGTGTACATACATTACATTACTGATCCTGAGTTACATCCTGTATTATACTCCAGAGCTGCTCTCACTATTCTGCTGGTGCAGTCACTGTGTACATACATTACATTACTGATCCTGAGTTACATCCTGTATTATACTCCAGAGCTGCACTCACTATTCTGATGGTGCAGTCACTGTGTACATACATTACATTACTGATCCTGAGTTACATCCTGTATTATACTCCAGAGCTGCACTCACTATTCTGCTGGTGCAGTCACTGTGTACATACATTACATTACTGATCCTGAGTTACATTCTGTATTATCCTCTAGAGCTGCGCTCACTATTCTGCTGGTGCAGTCACTGTGTACATACATTACATTACTGATCCTGAGTTACATCCTGTATTATACTCCAGAGCTGCACTCACTATTCTGCTGGTGCAGTCACTGTGTACATACATTACATTACTGATCCTGAGTTACATCCTGTATTATACTCCAGAGCTGCACTCACTATTCTGCTGGTGCAGTCACTGTGTATATACATTACATTACTGATCCTGAGTTACATCCTGTATTATACTCCAGAGCTGCACTCAATATTCTGCTGGTGCAGTAACTGTGTACATACATTACATTACTGATCCTGAGTTACATCCTATATTACACTCCAGAGCTGCACTCACTATTCTGCTGGTGCAGTCACTGTGTACATACATTACATTACTGATCCTGAGTTACATCCTGTTTTATACTCCAGAGCTGCACTCAATATTCTGCTGGTGCAGTCACTGTGTACATACATTACATTACTGATCCTGAGTTACCTCCTGTATTATACTCCAGAGCTGCACTCACTATTCTGCTGGTGCAGTCACTGTGTACATACATTACATTACTGATCCTGAGTTACATCCTGTATTATACTCCAGAGCTGCACTCACTATTCTGCTGGTGCAGTCACTGTGTACATACATTACTGATCCTGAGTTACATCCTGTATTATACTCCAGAGCTGCACTCACTATTCTGCTGGTGCAGTCACTGTGTACATACATTACATTACTGATCCTGAGTTACATTCTGTATTATCCTCTAGAGCTGCGCTCACTATTCTGCTGGTGCAGTCACTGTGTACATACATTACATTACTGATCCTGAGTTACATCCTGTATTATACTCCAGAGCTGCACTCACTATTCTGCTGGTGCAGTCACTGTGTACATACATTACATTACTGATCCTGAGTTACATCCTGTATTATACTCCAGAGCTGCACTCACTATTCTGCTGGTGCAGTCACTGTGTACATACATTACTGATCCTAAGTTACATCCTGTATTATACTCCAGAGCTGCACTCACTATTCTGCTGGTACAGTCACTGCGTACATACATTACATCACTGATCCTGAGTTGTATCCTGTATTATACTCCAGAGCTGCACTCACTATTCTGCTGGTGCAGTCACTGTGTACATACATTACATTACTGATCCTGAGTTACCTCCTGTATTATACTCCAGAGCTGCACTCACTATTCTGCTGGTGCAGTCACTGTGTACATACATTACATTACTGATCCTGAGTTATATCCTGTATTATACTCCAGAGCTGCTCTCACTATTCTGCTGGTGCAGTCACTGTGTACATACATTACATTACTGATCCTGAGTTACCTCCTGTATTATACTCCAGAGCTGCACTCACTATTCTGCTGGTGCAGTCACTGTGTACATACATTACATTACTGATCCTGAGTTACATCCTGTATTATACTCCAGAGCTGCACTCACTATTCTGCTGGTGCAGTCACTGTGTACATACATTACATTACTGATCCTGAGTTACATCCTGTATTATACTCCAGAGCTGCACTCACTATTCTGCTGGTGCAGTCACTGTGTACATACATTACATTACTGATCCTGAGTTACATTCTGTATTATCCTCTAGAGCTGCGCTCACTATTCTGCTGGTGCAGTCACTGTGTACATACATTACATTACTGATCCTGAGTTACATCCTGTATTATACTCCAGAGCTGCACTCACTATTCTGCTGGTGCAGTCACTGTGTATATACATTACATTACTGATCCTGAGTTACATCCTGTATTATACTCCAGAGCTGCACTCAATATTCTGCTGGTGCAGTCACTGTGTACATACATTACATTACTGATCCTGAGTTACATCCTATATTACACTCCAGAGCTGCACTCACTATTCTGCTGGTGCAGTCACTGTGTTCATACATTACATTACTGATCCTGAGTTACATCCTGTTTTATACTCCAGAGCTGCACTCAATATTCTGCTGGTGCAGTCACTGTGTACATACATTACATTACTGATCCTGAGTTACCTCCTGTATTATACTCCAGAGCTGCACTCACTATTCTGCTGGTGCAGTCACTGTGTACATACATTACATTACTGATCCTGAGTTACATCCTGTATTATACTCCAGAGCTGCACTCACTATTCTGCTGGTGCAGTCACTGTGTACATACATTACTGATCCTGAGTTACATCCTGTATTATACTCCAGAGCTGCACTCACTATTCTGGTGGTGCAGTCACTGTGTACATACATTACATTACTGATCCTGAGTTACATTCTGTATTATCCTCTAGAGCTGCGCTCACTATTCTGCTGGTGCAGTCACTGTGTACATACATTACATTACTGATCCTGAGTTACATCCTGTATTATACTCCAGATCTGCACTCACTATTCTGCTGGTGCAGTCACTGTGTACATACATTACATTACTGATCCTGAGTTACATCCTTTATTATCCTCCAGAGCTGCACTCACTATTCTGCTGGTGCAGTCACTGTGTACATACATTACATTACTGATCCTGAGTTACCTCCTGTATTATACTCCAGAGCTGCGCTCACTATTCTGCTTGTGCAGTCACTGCGTACATACATTACATTACTGATCCTGAGTTACAGCCTGTTTTATACTCCAGAGCTGCGCTCACTATTCTGCTTGTGCAGTCACTGCGTACATACATTACATTACTGATCCTGAGTTACCTCCTGTATTATACTCCAGAGCTGCACTCACTATTCTGCTGGTGCAGTCACTGTGTACATACATTACATTACTGATCCTGGGTTACATCCTGTATTATACTCCAGAGCTGCACTCACTATTCTGCTGGTGCAGTCACTGTGTACATACATTACATTACTGATCCTGAGTTACATCCTGTATTATACTCCAGAGCTGCACTCACTATTCTGCTGGTGCAGTCACTGTGTACATACATTACATTACTGATCCTGAGTTACATCCTGTATTATACTCCAGAGCTGCACTCACTATTCTGCTGGTGCAGTCACTGTGTACATACATTACATTACTGATCCTGAGTTACATCCTGTATTATACTCCAGAGCTGCACTCACTATTCTGCTAGTGCAGTCACTGTGTACATACATTACATTACTGACCCTGAGTTACATCCTGTATTATACTCCAGATCTGCACTCACTATTCTGCTGGTGCAGTCACTGCGTACATACATTACATTACTGATCCTGAGTTACAGCCTGTATTATACTCCATAGCTGCGCTCACTATTCTGCTTGTGCAGTCACTGCGTACATACATTACATTACTGATCCTGAGTTACCTCCTGTATTATACTCCAGAGCTGCACTCACTATTCTGCTGGTGCAGTCACTGTGTACATACATTACATTACTGATCCTGTGTTACATCCTGTATTATACTCCAGATCTGCACTCACTATTCTGCTGGTGCAGTCACTGCGTACATACATTACATTACTGATCCTGAGTTACAGCCTGTATTATACTCCAGAGCTGCGCTCACTATTCTGCTTGTGCAGTCACTGCGTACATACATTACATTACTGATCCTGAGTTACCTCCTGTATTATACTCCAGAGCTGCACTCACTATTCTGCTGGTGCAGTCACTGTGTACATACATTACATTACTGATCCTGGGTTACATCCTGTATTATACTCCAGAGCTGCACTCACTATTCTGCTGGTGCAGTCACTGTGTACATACATTACATTACTGATCCTGGGTTACATCCTGTATTATACTCCAGAGCTGCACTCACTATTCTGCTGGTGCAGTCACTGTGTACATACATTACATTACTGATCCTGTGTTACATCCTGTATTATACTCCAGAGCTGCACTCACTATTCTGCTGGTGCAGTCACTGTGTACATACATTACATTACTGATCCTGAGTTATATCCTGTATTATACTCCAGAGCTGCACTCACTATTCTGCTGGTGCAGTCACTGTGTACATACATTACATTACTGATCCTGAGTTACATCCTGTATTATACTCCAGAGCTGCACTCACTATTCTGCTGGTGCAGTCACTGTGTACATACATTACATTACTGATCCTGAGTTACATCCTGTATTATACTCCAGAGCTGCACTCACTATTCTGCTGGTGCAGTCACTGTGTACATACATTACATTACTGACCCTGAGTTACATCCTGTATTATACTCCAGATCTGCACTCACTATTCTGCTGGTGCAGTCACTGCGTACATACATTACATTACTGATCCTGAGTTACAGCCTGTATTATACTCCAGAGCTGCGCTCACTATTCTGCTTGTGCAGTCACTGCGTACATACATTACATTACTGATCCTGAGTTACCTCCTGTATTATACTCCAGAGCTGCACTCACTATTCTGCTGGTGCAGTCACTGTGTACATACATTACATTACTGATCCTGGGTTACATCCTGTATTATACTCCAGAGCTGCACTCACTATTCTGCTGGTGCAGTCACTGTGTACATACATTACATTACTGATCCTGGGTTACATCCTGTATTATACTCCAGAGCTGCACTCACTATTCTGCTGGTGCAGTCACTGTGTACATACATTACATTACTGATCCTGTGTTACATCCTGTATTATACTCCAGAGCTGCACTCACTATTCTGCTGGTGCAGTCACTGTGTACATACATTACATTACTGATCCTGAGTTATATCCTGTATTATACTCCAGAGCTGCACTCACTATTCTGCTGGTGCAGTCACTGTGTACATACATTACATTACTGATCCTGAGTTACATCCTGTATTATACTCCAGAGCTGCACTCACTATTCTGCTGGTGCAGTCACTGTGTACATACATTACATTACTGATCCTGTGTTACATCCTGTATTATACTCCAGAGCTGCACTCACTATTCTGCTGGTGCAGTCACTGTGTACATACATTACATTACTGATCCTGAGTTATATCCTGTATTATACTCCAGAGCTGCACTCACTATTCTGCTGGTGCAGTCACTGTGTACATACATTACATTACTGATCCTGAGTTACATCCTGTATTATACTCCAGAGCTGCACTCACTATTCTGCTGGTGCAGTCACTGTGTACATACATTACATTACTGATCCTGAGTTACATCCTGTATTATACTCCAGAGCTGCACTCACTATTCTGCTGGTGCAGTCACTGTGTACATACATTACATTACTGATCCTGAGTTACATCCTGTATTACACTCCAGAGCTGCACTCACTATTCTGCTGGTGCAGTCACTGTGTACATACATTACATTACTGATCCTGAGTTACCTCCTGTATTATACTCCAGAGCTGCACTCACTATTCTGCTGGTGCAGTCACTGTGTACATACATTCATTACTGATCCTGAGTTACCTCCTGTATTATACTCCAGAGCTGCACTCACTATTCTGCTGGTGCAGTCACTGTGTACATAGATTACATTACTGATCCTGAGTTACCTCCTGTATTATACTCCAGAGCTGCGCTCACTATTCTGCTGGTGCAGTCACTGTGTACATACATTACATTACTGATCCTGAGTTACATCCTGTATTACACTCCAGAGCTGCACTCACTATTCTGCTGGTGCAGTCACTGTGTACATACATTACATTACTGATCCTGAGTTACCTCCTGTATTATACTCCAGAGCTGCACTCACTATTCTGCTGGTGCAGTCACTGTGTACATACATTACATTACTGATCCTGAGTTACATCCTGTATTACACTCCAGAGCTGCACTCACTATTCTGCTGGTGCAGTCACTGTGTACATACATTACATTACTGATCCTGAGTTACCTCCTGTATTATACTCCAGAGCTGAACTCACTATTCTGCTGGTGCAGTCACTGTGTACATACATTCAGGGGTGGATTAAGAGCAGCAAGGGCCCCGGGCAGTTTAGAAGGCGCGGCCCCCCCCACACACCTGATGTGTCACATGTCACATGATCCCCTGTGATAGATCATGTGATAGTTCACGTGAAATTAATTTGGCACAATATTAACATATTAATTATAATATATTTTTTTATGCTGTGTGCCCACGATGCGTTTTTTAAGCGTTTCCACAGCAGCAATTCCGCTGCAGAAACGTTTAAAAAACGCTTTGCAGAGGGTCTGCCATGTTCCCCAATGATAATCCGGATGTGCTGTGCACATGCTGCGGAAATTTCCACTGCGGATTATCATTGCGGAAAAATCTGCAGCATTACCAATTATTTTGTGGAAGCGCGGCGTTTTCGCCACCATTGACTTTCATTGGAACACATGGAATCCGCATCCCTGCATCTGTACATGCAGAATCCATGCGCTTCAATGTGCGGATGGTACCCGGGTGTGGAGGACAGGAGACTCTCCTCCGGACCCCGATACCATAGAACCTGTAAAAAAAGAATAAAATAAAAAATATACATTATACTTACCTTCTGATGGCCCCCGGTGTCTTTATCCGATGTGTCCTGGCTTGCCGGCAGCTCGCGGTACACTGAAGGACCTGCCGTGACGTCATTTAGTCATGTGACGGGTCACGCGACCGCTGACGTCGGCAGGTCATCAGAAGGTAAGTATATATTTATTTTTTACCATTCTCTCTGGTCACACTATATATGCCGGTTGCCGGTTGCATGGATTTATATAGTGTGACCAAATTGTCAAGCACTTTCCAGGTGATGCTAAAATCGCTTGTCAACCCGCATGCGGAAATACATGTGAAGAACATGTGTCCCTGACAGGAAAACGCATGTACAATCCACATGTACAATCCGCATGTACAATCCGCATGTAAAATCCGCATGTACAATCCTCATGTACAATCCGCATGTACAATCCTCATGTACAATCCGCATGTACAATCCTCATGTACAATCCTCATGTACAATCCGCATGTACAATCCTCATGTACAATCCTCATGTACAATCCGCATGTACAATCCACATGTACAATCCTCATGTACAATCCGCATGTACAATCCTCATGTACAATCCGCATGTACAATCCTCATGTACAATCCGCATGTACAATCCGCATGTACAATCCTCATGTACAATCCGCATGTACAATCCTCATGTACAATCCGCATGTACAATCCTCATGTACAATCCGCATGTACAATCCGCATGTACAATCCTCATGTACAATCCGCATGTACAATCCGCATGTACAATCCACATGTACAATCCGCATGTACAATCCGCATGTACAATCCACATGTACAATCCGCATGTACAATCCTCATGTACAATCCTCATGTACAATCCGCATGTACAATCCTCATGTACAATCCGCATGTACAATCCGCATGTACAATCCGCATGGACAATCCACATGTACAATCCGCATGTACAATCCTCATGTACAATCCGCATGTACAATCCGCATGTACAATCCGCATGGACAATCCACATGTACAATCCTCATGTACAATCCTCATGTACAATCCTCATGTACAATCCGCATGTACAATCCTCATGTACAATCCGCATGTACAATCCGCATGTACAATCCTCATGTACAATCCGCATGTACAATCCGCATGTACAATCCGCATGGACAATCCACATGTACAATCCGCATGTACAATCCTCATGTACAATCCGCATGTACAATCCTCATGTACAATCCGCATGTACAATCCTCATGTACAATCCTCATGTACAATCCTCATGTACAATCCGCATGTACAATCCTCATGTACAATCCTCATGTACAATCCTCATGTACAATCCGCATGTACAATCCTCATGTACAATCCGCATGTACAATCCACATGTACAATCCTCATGTACAATCCTCATGTACAATCCTCATGTACAATCCGCATGTACAATCCTCATGTACAATCCTCATGTACAATCCACATGTACAATCCTCATGTACAATCCGCATGTACAATCCGCATGTACAATCCGCATGTACAATTCTCATGTAAAATCCTCATGTACAATCCGCATGTACAATCCTCATGTACAATCCTCATGTACAATCCTCATGTACAATCCGCATGTACAATCCGCATGTACAATCCTCATGTACAATCCGCATGTACAATCCTCATGTACAATCCGCATGTACAATCCGCATGTACAATCCGCATGTACAATTCTCATGTAAAATCCTCATGTACAATCCTCATGTAAAATCCGCATGTACAATCCGCATGTACAATCCGCATGTACAATCCTCATGTACAATCCGCATGTACAATCCTCATGTACAATCCGCATGTACAATCCTCATGTACAATCCGCATGTACAATCCTGATGTACAATCCGCATGTACAATTCTCATGTAAAATCCTCATGTACAATCCTCATGTAAAATCCGCATGTACAATCCGCATGTACAATCCGCATGTACAATCCGCATGTACAATCCTCATGTACAATCCGCATGTACAATCCTGATGTACAATCCGCATGTACAATCCTCATGTACAATCCTCATGTACAATCCGCATGTACAATCCTCATGTACAATCCGCATGTACAATCCGCATGTACAATCCTCATGTACAATCCGCATGTACAATCCTCATGTACAATCCGCATGTACAATCCGCATGTACAATCCTCATGTACAATCCGCATGTACAATCCTCATGTAAAATCCGCATGTACAATCCACATGCACAATCCGCATGTACAATCCGCATGTAAAATCCACATGTACAATCCACAGGTACAATCCGCATGTACAATCCGCATGTACAATCCGCACGTACAACCCGCACGCACAATCTGCATGTACAATCCGCATGTACAATCCGCATGCACAATCCGCATGCACAATCCGCATGTACAATCCGCAGGTACAATCCGCAGGTACAATCCGCATGTACAATCCGCACGTACAATCCGCACGTACAATCCGCATGTACAATCCACATGTAAAATCCGCATGCGTTTTTTCTGCCAGGGAGATGCAGAAACGCTCAAAAAAAATCTGGAACATTTCTGTATCGTGGGCACATAGCATTACGTTAATTGTATGGCTTAATATTGAGCACACGTAGCCATCTATACACAGTGGGAGGCCGCACGTAGCCATCTATACACAGAGGGAGGCCGCCCGGAGCCATCTATACACAGCGGGAGGCCGCACGTAGCCATCTATACACAGCAGGAGGCCGCACGGTGCCATCTATACACAGCAGGAGGCTGCACGGTGCCATCTATACACAGCAGGAGGCTGCACGGTGCCATCTATACACAGCAGGAGGCTGCACGGCGCCATCTATACACAGCGGGAGGCCACACGTAGCCATCTATACACAGCGGGAGGCCGCACGTAGCTATCTATACACAGCGGGAGGCCGCACGGTGCCATCTATACACAGCAGGAGGCTGCACGGTGCCATCTATACACAGCGGGAGGCCGCACGTAGCCATCTATACACAGCGGGAGGCTGCACGTAGCTATCTATGCACAGCAGGAGGCCGCACGTAGCCATCTATACACAGCGGGAGTCTGCACGGCGCCATCTATACACAGCGGGAGGCCGCACGGCGCCATCTATACACAGCGGGAGGCCGCACGTAGCCATCTATACACAGCGGGAGGCCGCACGTATCCATCTATAGACAACGGGAGGCCGCACGTAGCCATCGATACACAGCGGGAGGCTGCACGGCGCCATCTATACACAGCAGGAGGCCGCACGGCGCCATCTATACACAGTGGGAGGCCGCATGGCACCCCCCCCAGAGACAGCAGGAGGCTGCACGGCACTATCTATACTCAGCAGGAGGCCGCACGGCGCAATCTAAACACAGCAGGGGGCCACACGGCGCCATCTATACACAGCAGGAGGCCGCACGGCGCCATCTATACACAGCGGGAGGCCGCACGGTGCCCCCCCGAGACAGCAGGAGGCCGCACGGTGCCATCTATACTCAGCAGGAGGCCGCACGTAGCCATCTATACACAGCAGGAGGCCACACGGCGCCATCTATACACAGCGGGAGGCCGCACAGCGCCCCCCCAAAGACAGCAGGAGGCCGCACGGTGCCATCTATACTCAGCTGGAGGCCGCACGTAGCCATCTATACACAGCAAGAGGCCGCACGGCGCCATCTATGCACAGCAGGAGGCCGCACAGCGCCATCTATACACAGCAGGAGGACGCACGGCGCCATCTATACACAGCAGGGGGGCGCACGACGCCATCTATACACAGCAGGGGGACGCACGGCACCATCTATACACAGCAGAAGGCCGCACGGCGCCATCTATACACAGCAGGGGGCCGCACGGCGCCATCTATACACAGCGGAAGGCCGCACGGCGCCATCTATACATAGTGGGAGGCAGCACGGCGCCCCCCCCAGAGACAGCAGGAGGCCGCACGGCGCCAATTATACTCAGAAGGAGCCCGCACGCAGTCACGCATGCAGTCACGCACACACACAAACATATACAGACATATACATACACGCATAAACACATTTGAAACACAAAAATACATATAAACAGACATCACACAATGATATCTGCCTGCACACACATACACACACACACACACACACACATACACAGACTCACCATCCCCCGGCTCCATTCCTCCTGCCTGCTCTGACTTCTCCGTTGCAGCAGTGACGCGGCCGGGCCAGCACAGGGAAGTTAACTGCTGCAGTGCTGGTCCGGCCGATGAAGAAGTAGCGGCGGCCGCTGCTGGGGGAGTGGTCTGGGCCCCCCTCCCGCCACTGCTACCGGTATGTGCCACGGCGGTCCGCACATATAATGAGGGCAATCCGGCATTAGACACCCTGCCCGGAGCCGCGGGCCCCCTGCCCTCATTATAATCCGCCTATGCATACATTACATTACTGATCCTGAGTTACATCCTGTATTATACTCCAGAGCTGCACTCACTATTCTGCTGGTGCAGTCACTGTGTACATACATTACATTACTGATCCTGAGTTACCTCCTGTATTATACTCCAGAGCTGCACTCACTATTCTGCTGGTGCAGTCACTGTGTACATACATTACATTACTGATCCTGAGTTACATCCTGTATTATACTCCAGAGCTGCACTCACTATTCTGATGGTGCAGTCACTGTGTACATTACATTACTGATCCTGAGTTACATCCTGTATTATACCCCAGAGCTGTACTCACTATTCTGCTGGTGCAGTCACTGTGTACATACATTACATTACTGATCCTGAGTTACATCCTGTATTATACTCCAGAGCTGCACTCACTATTCTGCTGGTGCAGTCACTGTGTACATACATTACATTACTGATCCTGAGTTACCTCCTGTATTATACTCCAGAGCTGCACTCACTATTCTGCTGGTGCAGTCACTGTGTACATACATTACATTACTGATCCTGAGTTACATCCTGTATTATACTCCAGAGCTGCAGTGTAGCGCCGGCGTCCCTGCCCTCTGCTAGGCAGGGACGCTGTTCCCCTCACCTCTCTGCTCCGTGCCCGGCGTCCTCCTCCCGCTCTGCTGGCAGCGCGCGCTCCTTCCCGGCCACTGTGCTTAGGGCGCGCGCGCGCGCTCTCCCTCCCTCTTAAAGGGGCCGCGCGCGCCGTCCTAAGGAGTCCCCGGCCAATGGCCGGAGGACTTGACCATATATAAGGCACCTCCTCCAAAATGGAGGTGCCTGAGCAATGTTGTAGCACTGTTCACTACTCTACTTCAGCCCTCAGGTCCCGTTGCCAGTTACCTGCCAGATACCTGCCAGATTCCTGCCAGCTTGCTGTCTTATTCCTGCCTGATTATCTGCTACCTGCCTGCTAGCCTGAGGTCCGACGGTCTGCCTTCCAACTCCTGTCAGTCTGTCTATGGACCAGCTTGCCTGCTCACCTGGGAGCGCACATCTGCTACCTGCCTGCTAGCCTACCTGGAGGCTCCGCCGTCACGTGCTGTGACCACCTGCCTGTCCAGTGACTCCTGCCCGCTCACCTGGGAGCGCTCATCTGCTGCCTGTCTGCTAGCCTACCTGGAGGCTCTGCCGTCACGTGCTGTGACCACCCGCCTGTCCAGAGACTTCTGCCCGCTCACCTGGGAGCGCTCATCTGCCGCCTGTCTGTTGGTCTTCCTGGAGGCTCCGCCGTCACATGCTGTGACCACCCGTTCATCCAGAGACTCTCGCCTGCTCACCTGGGAGCTCACGTCTATCATCAGCCGCCACAGGTCGTACCAACCCTTTACCCAGAGACTGCCCCGGTCACTTGCCGTGACCATCTGCCCGTTCATCCAGAGACTGCCCCGGTCACTTGCCGTGACCATCTGCCCGTTCGTTCAGAGACTGCCCCGGTCACTTGCCGTGACCATCTGCCCGTTCATTCAGAGACTGCCCCGGTCACTTGCCGTGACCATCTGCCCGTTCATCCAGAGACTGCCCCGGTCACTTGCCGTGACCTCCAGCCCGTTCACTCAGAGACTGTCCCGGTCACCTGCTGTGACTTCCTGCCCGTCTTCCCTGGTCGCCACCCGCTCCCTTACAAGGACCGCCCCCTTGTATAGTAGCTCAGAGGTTCCGCCTCCCAGACCCGTTACAGTTTTCTCGGGCCATGGAACCCGGTGGCACCCAAGCTCCCTCGCTCTCGGACCTGTGTCATGAACTGTCCCGTCAAAGGTCCCAACAGGAGTCCATCCTGGGTCACCTGCGGAATGTCAATACTCGCCTGGACACTCTGACTGCTCCACCAGCAACCTCCGCCAGTGCCATGTCTCGCAATCCGGCAGCTCCGCTGCTCACTAATACCATGGTATCCTACCCCGGACCCCGGCTTTCTGCACCTCCTCGCTTCGGAGGCGACTCCGCCCAGGCTCGGGGCTTCATAAATCAGTGCACCCTGCACTTTGAACTATTGTCCCACCAGTTTAACTCCGACCGAGCCAAAATTGCATTCATCATGTCCCATCTCACCGGGGAGGCCCTGGCCTGGCTAAATCCTCTATGGGAGAGAGGAGACCCCCTGGTGTCCAACTTGCCTGCTTTTCTCACGGCTTTCCGGAAAGTCTTCGACGAACCCGGACGGAAGACCTCATCCGCATCATCACTGCTACGCCTCCGTCAGGGAAGTCTCACCGTGGGCCAATATGCCATACGGTTCCGTACCCTTGCCTCGGAGCTGGCCTGGGATAACGACGCTCTGGTATCCGTCTTCTGGGAGGGTCTGTCCGGCCGTATTAAAGATGAACTTGCCGGTCGGGACATCCCTACCACTCTCGATGACCAAATAACTCTTGCCACCCGGATTGACCTACGGTTCCAGGAGCGTGCCAAAGAGGTCACCCATGAGAGGAGGTTACCACGTCTAGCTCCTACTTTTCAGAAACCCGTCACTCCCTCCGTCTCTACCCAGGTACACTCTCCTGAGCCTATGCAGGTCGACCAGACCAAGATGGTCAAAACCCGTCAGGACTTACGCCGTGCCGAGGGGAGCTGCTTCTACTGTGGCAGTAAGGAGCACCGGATCCGTACCTGCCCGGAGAGGTCGGGAAACGCCTGTGTCTAGGTTCGCTCAGAGAGGTCGACCTAGACAAGAATAAATCCTCTCCATCTCTGCTGTTGTCAGTCTCAATCGTCTGCGGGGAGAACCGTTATTTCGAACTAGCCCAACTTGACTCTGGAGCAGCCGGGAATCTTATTTCACAGTCCCTGGTAGAGAAATACCGCATCCCCACCAAACCTCTGGCTGTACCCTTGTCTGTTGCTGCCGTGGATGGGGGTCTCTTACCACGCCCCATCCAACTCATCACCGAATCCATTACTCTGCAGGTGGGAATGCTGCATTCTGAGAGTATCTCCTTTCATGTTCTGCCTGGACTCTCCCACGCCCTCTTGCTAGGCCTACCTTGGCTCCAGAAACATACACCCGTGCTTGACTGGCAGACCGGAGAAGTCCTTCGCTGGGGACAGGACTGCCATAAGACCTGTCTGGTTCCCGTCCATCCCGTCCGTCCTTCTCCTACCCCAGCTAATCTACCTGGACTTCCGATTCCTTATTGGTCTTATGCTGATGTCTTTAATAAAAAGGAAGCAGAGACACTACCCCCTCATAGACCATACGACTGCCCTATCGACCTGTTACCTGGTACTACTCCTCCCCGTGGGCGTATTTATCCATTATCCGCTGCTGAGACCCGGTCGATGTCCGAATATATTGAGGAGAATCTGGCCAGGGGATTCATCCGGAAATCTACCTCCCCGGCGGGAGCAGGCTTCTTTTTCGTCAAAAAGAAGGACGGCTCTCTCCGTCCCTGTATAGACTATAGAGGCCTTAACCAGATCACGGTGAAGAATAAGTACCCCCTTCCGCTCATTCCGGAGTTATTTGATCGTCTGAGGGGGGCTAGAATCTTCACCAAACTGGACCTCCGTGGGGCGTACAACCTGGTTCGTATCCGTCAGGGGGATGAATGGAAGACGGCATTCAACACCCGGGACGGCCACTATGAATATCTGGTAATGCCCTTTGGTCTCTGTAACGCTCCTGCCGTCTTTCAAGAGTTGGTCAATGACATCTTCCGGGACCTTCTCTACTCCTGCGTAGTGGTGTACCTGGACGACATCTTGGTCTTCTCTCCGGATCTCCAGACTCACCGGAGGGATGTTCGTCAGGTCCTGCTCAGGCTCAGGCAGAATCACCTCTTCGCTAAATACGAGAAGTGCCTCTTTGAGCAGACCTCGCTTCCGTTTTTGGGCTACATTATTTCTCAGACCGGCCTACGAATGGATCCAGAGAAACTGTCTGCCATCGAGAAATGGCCTCGACCGGAGGGGTTGAAGGCCATTCAGCGATTCCTGGGCTTCGCTAACTACTACCGCCTCTTCATACCACACTTCTCTTCCCGGACTGCCCCAATTTCCGCGCTCACCCGTAAGGGTACTAATCCCAAAGAGTGGCCGCCCGAAGCAGAGGAGGCCTTTCTTTCCCTAAAACAGGCCTTCTCTTCCGCCCCGGTGCTGCATCGCCCGGACGGCAACAAGCAGTTCTTCCTGGAAGTTGACGCCTCCTCCTCTGGAGCCGGAGCGGTACTTACTCAAAAATCATCTTCCGGGAGAATGGTAATGACGTGCCCCTGGGCCCGCTGTGTCGCGCAGCGTCTCGCGCACGGGGGCTTACCCGGAACCGGATCAGATGAGGGTTGTAGTCTCCGAGTGGCGGGGACCCGGTCCGTGCCCAGGGAGTCAAACTCGATGTGTGGCAGTCTTGATAGATGTTATTTGAGTGTCGACTACGCCACCCGTTGATTTGCAGCTATGGAGCTGCCGCTGCAGGGCAGACCGCTGAGGCCGGTGTAGAATTGTGCAGCGTGATAGTATAACCCCCAACGGGAGGGGTATGGCCTCAGGGCAGCCGACGTGGAAAATGGGGGTAGCAGGAACCACTCAGAGACGGTGCGGTGTAATTCAGGGTCTTTACTGGTAACAACGATAGACCCTCCCGGAGTACTTGCTAGCGAACGGGGCCTGGTCAGTCCTTGAGCAGATGGGATCTCCCCTGGCCAGGCGGAGTTGTAGGCCTCCCAAACTGACTGTACTCTTCTGGCTACCTTGCTAGAAGCGGATGTAAGTAGCCCACGTCCCTGAGTGTACCGTGTGGTGCTCACCCGTATGGCCGGTGACTCGGGGCCTTCTAATGGCTTCCGCTCCACGATGGCGGTGCTGGTCCCACGCGTGTGACCGTGCCTTCGGGTTTCTGGGCCTGAGGACCTGAAATCCCCTGCCGGTCGGCTTCTGCTGCTGGGTAAGAGTTAGTCCCCACAGCCTCGGACGCCGGGTCCGGTAAGAAAGCTTCTCAGTCAGGGCGAGCTCTGCAGCTGCCAACCCCTGACTCGTAGTAGTATTGCTCCCACTGAGCTTCTGCTGTTTCTTCCTATGACTGTTTCTTGTCTCTACTCTCCTTGACTCCTAACCCTGCTTCAGCCCCGGGTTTATATAGGGGAAGTTCTTCCCCTCCCAAGACTGGGCAGGAGGTGTGGCATGCACAGGATCCCTGACCAAAGGACCTCCCACCTGCTCTCAGACATAACATTACATTACTGTGGAAACCAGACCCCTGGGGTGCCACATTAACTTGTGGCTTCTTCTCCAAACTCTTCTCCTCTTCTGAGCGCAACTATTCCATAGGAGACCGAGAGTTATTGGCCATCAAGCTGGCGTTGGAGGAGTGGCGTTACCTACTCGAGGGGGCTCTTCACCCGGTAATAATTTACACTGACCACAAGAACTTGGCTTACCTCCAGCATGCCCAGAGACTTAACCCGCGCCAAGCCCGGTGGTCCTTGTTTTTTGCTCGCTTTGATTTTGTTCTTCATTTTCGCCAGGCTGACAAAAACGTCAAAGCAGACGCCTTGTCCCGATCCTTTCTGGTGTCCGATCTCGAGGAAGAACCTAAACATATCATCGATCCCGCCAGAGTAATGCAGGTGGCTCCCGTGAGTCTAAATCGTCTCCCTCCCGGTAAGACGTTTGTTTCAGTACCTGATCGGAAGAAGATCCTACACTGGGGTCATTCGTCTAAACTAGCTGGCCACGCCGGTCAGAAAAAGACCCTCCAGCTTATTGCCCGGCACTACTGGTGGCCTACCCTGCACAAGGACGTAATAGACTTTGTTTCTGCCTGTGCGTCCTGCGCCCGCAACAAAGTCCCGAGACACCTGCCAGCCGGTCGCCTCCTTCCGCTTCCTGTGCCTGCTGCCCCCTGGCAGCATATAGCAATGGACTTTATAACTGATCTCCCCGTCTCCGCCGGTTGTACGGTCATTTGGGTGGTCGCTGATCGCTTTTCCAAGATGGCTCACTTTATTCCCCTGCCAGCCCTCCCGTCTGCACCCGAGCTGGCTAAAGACTTTATCCGCCACATCTTCCGTCTTCATGGCCTGCCCCTCCACATCGTGTCGGATCGTGGGGTACAGTTCACCTCACGTTTCTGGAGAGCCACTTGTAAACTGCTAGACGTCACCCTGGACTTCTCTTCCGCTTACCACCCACAGTCCAATGGTCAAGTGGAGCGGATCAATCAGAACCTGACCAGTTACCTCCGGCACTTCGTTAATGCCCATCATTCAGACTGGGTGGATCTCCTACCATGGGCCGAGTTCTCTTATAACAATCACGAGAGCGAATCCTCCTCCAAATCCCCGTTTTTTGTAGTCTTCGGTCAGCATCCTCGGATTCCTTTTCCTGTCTCCACCTCTGTGGACAACCCGGCTGCGGAATCTCTCGTTAGCAAATTTTCCTCCATTTGGGAGAGTACCCGATCCGCACTCCTTCAGTCGTCCGAACGGATGAAAAGACACGCTGACAAAAAACGCCTGGATCCTCCACAATTTCGTCCAGGAGATAAGGTCTGGCTCTCATCTAAATATGTTCGACTCAAGATACCTTCTTACAAGTTAGGGCCTCGGTTCATCGGTCCTCTGGAGGTCATCAGTCAGATCAACCCGGTGGCCTATAAATTGAAACTCCCGGCCAACTTACGGATCCCTAACTCCTTCCATGTATCTCTCCTCAAACCTGTGGTACTTAACTCTTTTTCCAAGTCTACAGGTACGCCTCCTGCTCCGGTTTCTGCTGAGGACGAGTTTGAGGTAGAGAACATTCTTGCCACCAAAAGGGTAAGAGGAAAGACCTTTTTTCTAGTAGATTGGAAGGGGTTTGGTCCTGAGGAGAGAACGTGGGAGCCCCGGGAGAACATCCATGCCCCTCTTATCCTAGCTAAATTTCTGTCTGGCCTAAAAAAGGGGGGGCCTAAAGGGGGGGGTACTGTAGCGCCGGCGTCCCTGCCCTCTGCTAGGCAGGGACGCTGTTCCCCTCACCTCTCTGCTCCGTGCCCGGCGTCCTCCTCCCGTTCTGCTGGCAGCGCGCGCTCCTTCCCGGCCACTGTGCTTAGGGCGCGCGCGCGTGCTCTCCCTCCCTCTTAAAGGGGCCGCGCGCGCCGTCCTAAGGAGTCCCCGGCCAATGGCCAGAGGACTTCACCATATATAAGGCACCTCCTCCAAAATGGAGGTGCCCGAGCAATGTTGTAGCACTGTTCACTACTCTGCTTCAGCCCTCAGGTCCCGTTGCCAGTTACCTGCCAGATACCTGCCAGATTCCTGCCAGCTTGCTGTCTTATTCCTGCCTGATTATCTGCTACCTGCCTGCTAGCCTGAGGTCCGACGGTCTGCCTTCCAACTCCTGTCAGTCTGTCTATGGACCAGCTTGCCCGCTCTCCTGGGAGCACACATCTGCTACCTGCCTGCTAGCCTACCTGGAGGCTCCGCCGTCACGTGCTGTGACCACCTGCCTGTCCAGTGACTCCTGCCCGCTCACCTGGGAGCGCTCATCTGCTGCCTGTCTGCTAGCCTACCTGGAGGCTCTGCCGTCACGTGCTGTGACCACCCGCCTGTCCAGAGACTTCTGCCCGCTCATCTGGGAGCGCTCATCTGCCGCCTGTCTGTTGGTCTTCCTGGAGTCTCCGCCGTCACATGCTGTGACCACCCGTTCATCCAGAGACTCTCGCCTGCTCACCTGGGAGCTCACGTCTATCATCAGCCGCCACAGGTCGTACCAACCCTTTACCCAGAGACTGCCCCGGTCACTTGCCATGACCATCTGCCCGTTCATCCAGAGACTGCCCCGGTCACTTGCCGTGACCATCTGCCTGTTCATCCAGAGACTGCCCCGGTCACTTGCCGTGACCTCCAGCCCGTTCACTCAGAGACTGTCCCGGTCACCTGCTGTGACTTCCTGCCCGTCTTCCCTGGTCGCCACCCGCTCCCTTACAAGGACCGCCCCCTTGTATAGTAGCTCAGAGGTTCCGCCTCCCAGACCCGTTACATGCACTCACTACTCTGCTGGTGCAGTCACAGTGTACGTACATTACATTACTGATCCTGTACTGATCCTCAGTTACATCCTGTATTATACTCCAGAGCTGCACTCACTATTCTGCTGGTGCAGTCACTGTGTACATACATTACATTACTGATTCTGAGTTATATCCTGTATTATACTCCAGAGCTGCACTCACTATTCTGCTGGTGGAGTCACTGTGTACATACATTACATTACTGATCCTGAGTTACCTCCTGTATTATACTCCAGAGCTGCACTCACTATTCTGCTGGTGCAGTCACTGTGTACATACATTACATTACTGATCCTGAGTTACATCCTGTATTATACTCCAGAGCTGCACTCACTATTCTGCTGGTGCAGTCACTGTGTACATACATTACATTACTGATCCTGAGTTACATCCTGTATTATACTCCAGAGCTGCACTCACTATTCTGCTGGTGCAGTCACTGTGTAGATACGTTACATTACGTCATAGTTTATGATATGTATCGGTGACTTGAACGTTCTGTGACATTTCTGAAGATGACTTTGTGACTTCAGGTTAATGGAAACATAATGTGTGAGGTCTTGGTGACTTTTCCTCTTAGACCCCGGCTGCCTCCTTCCCCCAGGTGCAGCTGCCGGTCGGTGGTAATGTGTTGTCTTCTGCAGCCTCTCCTCTTGCTCCACATTCGTTTCTGTAGTGAATCAGGATTGGGTTCTGATTCTCTTTGGTTGTATAATTTATGCTTTATTCGCATTTCACTAATTTTATCTCTTTGTATTAATCTGACGGGATAATTGTGGTTCATTTCTCTCTGATCGATGCTCCGGCTCCTCCACCTCCAGCTCTCGTACAGGAGCTGAATATCTCCATACAGGGGGGTGAGAACAGGATCTAATGGAGGCCGTGACTTGTATGATCTGTCTCTGAGGGATCACAGGACAAAATCTAAACAGGGGTAAATGTGCCACTGCCTACACATATAGTGACATGTAAAAGTTTGCACCCCTGCTCAAAATTCCTGGCCTCCACAGTCACCAGACCTGAACCCAATCGAGATGGTTTGGGGTGAGCTGGACCTCAGAGTGAAGGCAAAAGGGCCAACAAGTGCTAAGCATCTCTGGGAACTCCTTCAAGATTGTTGGAAGACCATTTCCGGTGACTACCTCTTGAAGCTCATCAAGAGAATGCCAAGAGTGTGCAAAGCAATCATCAAAGCAAAAGGTGGCTACTTTGAAGAACCTAGAATATAAGACATATTTTCAGTTGTTTCACACTTTTTTGTTAAGTATATAATTCCACATGTGTTAATTCATAGTTTTGATGCCTTCAGTGTGAATGTACAATTTTCATAGTCATGAAAATACAGTCATGGCCAAAAGTATTGAGAATGAGACAAATAGTAATTTTTCCAAAGTTTACTGCTTCATTTTTTGTAATGGCAATTTGCATATACTCCTGAATGTCAAAGAGTGATCAGCTTAACAGCAATTATTGTACTTGCAAAGTCAATATTTGCCCAGAAAATGAACTTTAACCCCCAAAACACATTTCAACATCATTGCAGTCCTGCCTTAAAAGGAGCAGCTAACATCGTTTTAGTGATTGATCCATTAACACAGGTGTGGGTGTTGATGAGGACAGGGCTGGCGATCAATCAGTCATGATTAAGTAAGAATGACATCACTGGACACTTTAAAAGGAGGCTGGTTCTTGGTATCATTGTTTCTCTTCAGTTAACCATGGTTATCTCTAAAGAAACACGTGCAGCCATCATTGCACTGCACAAAAATGGCCTAACAGGGAAGAGTATCGCAGCTACAAAGATTGCACCTCAGTCAGCAATCTGTCGCATCATCAAGAACTTCAAGGAGAGAGCTTCCATTGTTGTCAAAAAGGCTCCAGGGCGCCCAAGAAAGACCAGCAAGCGCCAGGACCGTATCTTAAAACTGTTTCAGCTGCGGGATGGGACTACCAGCAGTGCCGAGCTTGCTCAGGAATGGCAGCAGGCTGGTGTGAGTGCTTCTGCACGCACTGTGAGGCGGAGACTCTTTGAGCAAGGGCTGGTTTCAAGGAGGGCAGCAAAGAAGCCACTTCTCTCCAGAAAAACATCAGGGACCGACTGATATTCTGCAAAAGGTACAGGGAGTGGACTGCTGAGGACTGGGGCAAAGTCATTTTCTCTGATGAATCCCCTTTTCGATTGTTTGGGACATCTGGAAAACAGCTTATTCGGAGAAGAAGAGGTGAGCGCTACCACCAGTCTTGTCTCATGCCAACTGTAAAGCATCCTGAAACCATTCATGTGTGGGGTTGCTTCTCAGCCAAGGGAATCGGATCACTCACAGTCTAGCCTAAAAACACAGCCATGAATAAAGAATGGCACCAGAATGTCCTCCAAGAGCAACTTCTCCCAACCGTCCAAGAGCAGTTTTGCGCCCAACAATGCCTTTTCCAGCATGATGGAGCACCTTGCCATAAAGCAAAGGTGATAACTAAATGGCTCATGGAACAAAACATAGAGATTTTGGGTCCATGGCCTGGAAACTCCCCAGATCTTAATCCCATTGAGAACTTGTGGTCAATCATCAAGAGACGGGTGGACAAACAAAACCCAACAAATTCTGGCAAAATGCAAGCATTGATTATGCAAGAATGGACTGCTATCAGTCAGGATTTGGTCCAAAAGTTGATTGAGAGCATGCCAGGGAGAATTACAGAGGTCTTGAAGAAGAAGGGGCAACACTGCAAATATTGACTTGCTGCATTAACTCATTCTAACTGTCAATATAACCTATTGGTCCTCATAATATGATTGCAATTATATTTCTGTATGTGATATAAACATCAGACAAACCCTAATAAAAACCAGAGGCCAGCAGATCATGTGAAAATATAATTTTGGTGTTATTCTCAAAACTTTTGGCCATGACTGTACAGAAAAATCTTTAAATGAGAAGGTGTGTCCAAACTTTTGGTCTGTACTGTATATACGTTAAAAATTACGAAAAGGAAAATGGGCCGATGCTGAAGTTTGTTCACCTTGGAGATTTCTGTGCTCAGATAACAGACTCAGGCTTCAGACCTTAATTAGCCTGTTAGGGTTATGGCTTGTTCACCATCATCGTTAGGAAAGGCCGGTGATGCAAATTTCCAGCTTTATAAAAATCCAGCCTCCTCTAACCTTGTGCCAAAAACAGCAGCCATTGGTTCTTCTAAGCAGCCGCTGAACTCTGACAATGGTGGAGGCCACAAAGCAGGAGAAGCTATAAGAAGATAGCGAAGCGTTTTCAAGTTGCCTTTTCCTCAGTTCAAAATGTAATTAAGAAGAGGCAGTTACCAGGAACAGTGGAGGTCAAGATAAGACCTGGAAGACCAAGCAAAATATCAGTAAAAGCTGTTCGTAGGATTGCTAGAGAGGCAAATCAGAACATCCGCTTGACTGAAAAATACCTTCAGAAAGATTTAGCAGACTCTGGAGTTGTGGTCCATTGTTCTACTGTTCAGAGACACCTGCACAAATATGGCCTTCATGGAAGAGTCATCAGAAGAAAACCTCTCCTGCGTCCTCACCATAAAATTCAGCATCAGAAGTGCAAAAGAACATCTAAACAAGCCTGATGCATTTTGGGAACAAGTTCTGTGGACCGATGAGGTTAAAATAGAAGTCTCTGACCACAATGATCAAAGGTATGTGTGGAGAAAAAGGGCACAGAATATCAGGAAAAGAACATCTCACCAACCATTAAGCATGGCGGTGGATCAATCATGCTCCGGGGTTGTGCTGCAGCCAATGGCACAGGGAACATTTCAGGGGTAGAGGTAAGAATGGATTCAATGAAATGTCAACAAATTCTTGATGCAAACATAAGACCATTTGTAAAATAGCTCAAGGTAAAAAAAGGATGGCTTCTAGAAATGGATAATAATCCTAAACACACGTCAAAATCCACAATAGACGACTGTCACGCTGTCTCTGTATACTGGAGGTAGGGGGCCTAAGCTGACCCTAAGCTGGGGCCCTGACTAATCCCTCAACCTGGAGGTACTGTTAAAGGTACAGAGGTCCAGGCTGCCAGCGTAACCCCTACCTCCTGAGGATCCCTGCACCTAAGTAATCTAGTCCTGAGAAGGACCCCGATCACAACAAAAGGGGACAAGTAATAATATGCCCACACACAGTACTTAGACGAACGAGACAGTACAAGGGAAAAACCAAAACCACCTTGCATACAAAAACTACACAACTACAACAGAGGGAACACCAATGGGAAAGGAGATAAATGATAAAGCGAGGAAGGGAAAAAACTCTTCGAATACACTTATCTCTGAAACTCCAAATACCACGATCCGCTCTGTTAGTCTGCATGAAATGCTTTCACCGACACTTCCCTAACAGACCAGCAAGCATTTGAAGGAGTCTCTCTACAGCAGCATTGATTGCAGCTGGGCGAGGCTGGACCTCGTCTAGCACAGAGAGAGAGAGAATTAACTCCCTCACTGCCGAAAAACACAAAGCACCAAAAAGTCAGCTGCGAGAAGTCAGGCTGTGTAATCGTGACGATCTTCGTGGCGACACACCCGTGACAGTACCCCCCCTTCTACGAGGGGCCTCCGGACCCTCAGGGCCAGTTTTATCCGGGTGAGTCGTGTGGAAGGCCCGAACTAATCGGTCTGCGTTAATATCCGACGTAGGAACCCACATCCTCTCCTCAGGACCATACCCTTTCCAATGAACCAGGTACTGAAGAGACCGGCGATTAAAGCGTGAATCGATGACCCTCGATACCTGGAACTCCAAGTTACCATTGACCACCACTGGAGGGGGAGGTAAAGGTGACGGTACCACCGGCGCCACATACCTCTTAAGCAACGATCTGTGGAACACGTTGTGAATTTTAAACGTAGGGGGGAGGTCAAGACGGAATGCCACCGGATTAATTATAGAACTGATTCTGTACGGCCCGATGAACCTGGGACCCAGTTTCCAGGAGGGAACCTTAAGTTTTATATTCCTGGTAGACAACCATACCCGATCGTTCACACTTAGGTCCGGACCAGACACTCTCCTCCTATCAGCCATACGTTTGTATCGGTTCCCCATAGTATTCAGATTCTTCAGCACCCCTCTCCATACTGAAGCGAGTGATGAGGAAAATCGTTCCTCCTCGGGAACCCCCGAAGAGCCCCCCCTACTGAAAGTACAAAACTGGGGGTGAAAACCATATGCCCCAAAAAACGGGGACTTACCAGTGGACTCGCTCCGCCTATTATTAAGAGCAAACTCTGCCAGAGGTAAGAAAGAAGCCCAGTCCTCCTGGTTCTCTGACACAAAACACCGGAGATATGTCTCCAAGCTCTGGTTCATTCGTTCCGTCTGACCATTGGTCTGAGGATGAAAAGCCGATGAGAACGACAAATGCATCCCCCGCCGTGCACAAAACGCCTTCCAGAACTTGGACACAAACTGAGACCCCCGATCAGACACCACCTCGGAGGGTACCCCGTGAAGCCTCACAATCTCCCCAATGAACACCTGCGCAAGAGTTTTAGCATTAGGGAGAGCAGGAAGAGCGATAAAATGTGCCATCTTGCTGAACCTGTCCACTACAACGAGTATGACCGTTTTACCCGAAGACGGAGGGAGGTCCGTAATAAAGTCCATAGACAGATGAGTCCAAGGACGCTCCGGGATCTTCAAAGGTAAGAGGGCCCCAGACGGACGGGTATGTGAGGTCTTAGAGCGCGCACAAACCCCACAGGACGCGACAAAAGTTACCACCTCCTTATGTAAGTTAGGCCACCAAAACCGACGCGAGAGGAGATCCACAGTTGCTTTACTCCCCGGGTGTCCTGCAAAAACTGAGTTATGGTGTGCCTCGATCACCTTTTGTCGCAACTGATCTGGAACAAACAGTCTCCCCGGAGGTCCAACAGGGGCGTCCCCCTGAGCCTCCAATACCTCCTCCTCCAGCTCAGAGCATACTGCCGAAACCACCACCCCCTCCTGAAGGATAGGAATCGGGTCGTCCGTATTCCCGGCCCCAGGGAAACTACGAGATAAGGCATCCGCCTTTACATTTTTTGACCCAGGACGATATGTAACGACAAAATTAAACCTGGTAAAAAACAATGACCACCTAGCTTGTCTGGGATTCAGACGTTTCGCGGACTCCAGATATAGCAGGTTCTTGTGATCGGTGATAACGGTGACCGGATGGACTGCCCCCTCCAAAAAATGGCGCCACTCCTCAAAAGCTAACTTAATGGCCAAGAGTTCCCTATTGCCGACATCGTAATTCCTCTCAGCGGACGACAATTTTTTAGAGAAAAAGGCGCACGGATGCCACTTACCAGGGGACGAACCTTGTGACAATACTGCTCCCACCCCTACCTCGGAAGCGTCTACCTCTACAATGAATGGCTGTGACGCATCAGGTTGAATGAGTATGGGTGCCGAGGCAAAACATTTTTTCAAGGAGGAGAATGCTTGACAAGCCTTGTCAGACCACCTAGAAAAATCCGTCCCCTTTTTAGTCATGTCTGTGAGAGGCTTAACCATGGACGAGAAATTACGAATGAACTTCCGGTAATAATTAGCAAACCCCAGGAAACGTTGTAGTGCCTTAAGATTCTCTGGCCGATCCCACTCAAGAACTGCCCGCACTTTCCCAGGGTCCATACGAAAACCGGACGCTGAAACCAGGAAGCCTAAAAACTGGAGTTCCTGTACGGCGAACACACACTTTTCCCATTTGGCATACAGTTTATTATCCCGCAAGATCTGTAACACCTGTCTAACGTGCTCCTGATGAGACACCAGATCCGGCGAGTAAATTAAGATATCATCCAGATATATGACAACAAACTGTCCCGCCAGGCGGCGAAAAATGTCATTAACAAAGTGTTGGAACACCGCCGGGGCATTAGTCAGACCGAATGGCATGACAAGGTTCTCATAATGCCCCTCCGGAGTGTTAAACGCCGTCTTCCACTCATCCCCCTCCTTCATCCTAATCAGATTGTACGCCCCCCTGAGATCCAACTTAGAGAACCATTTGGCACCCACGATCTGATTAAAGAGATCGGGAATAAGTGGGAGCGGATACGGATCTCGGACCGTAATCCGATTAAGTTCACGGAAATCCAGGCAAGGGCGTAGGCCTCCATCTTTCTTCTTAACAAAGAAGAACCCCGCAGCCACCGGTGAAGATGAAGGTCTAATATGCCCCTTAGCCAGACTTTCTGAAATATAATCCTTCATGGCCTGCCTCTCAGGACCAGAAAGGTTATACAACCTAGCTTTAGGTAACTTGGCCTCAGGGAGCAGTTTTACAGAACAGTCATACTCGCGATGAGGAGGTAGTTCCTGACACCCTTTCTCCGAGAATACATCCTCAAAGTCCGCCAGAAATGGAGGTAAGACCCAAGGAGTAACCGCACCGATGACCGTGTTCATGCAGTTTTTATTACAGAATTTACTCCATTGGCTTATCTCTCTGGTTTGCCAATTAATAACCGGGTTATGCTTAGTTAACCAAGGAAGGCCCAACACTATAGGAGTGGGAAGACCCTCCAACACGTAGCAAGACAACAGTTCTTTATGTATCGCCCCCACTTGAAGTTTTACGTCATGCACAGCTTGCAAAAAACTTCCCTGACCGAGAGGCCTGGCATCGATCGAGAATATGGGGATGGGTTTAGCCAACTCACTGAATCGCATACCTTGAACCCGGGCAAACCGAGCATCAACCAGATTAGCCCCGGCCCCACTATCCAGAAGAACAGATATCCTCTCAGTTCTCGTACCCACCACCACCTCCGCCGGTACGAGAAACTGAGACGAACCTAGGGACGAAATACCTACTCCCAGATTGCCGTCCACCACACAACCTGGGATCAACAGTTTTCCGACGACTCTTCACTCTGCAAGGGACGGGATGGACACCCCCCAATAAAATGTCCCTTTCTCCCGCAGAAGAAACACCTTCCTGTCTTATGGCGCACCACCGGTCCCCTCCCCCGAAATAATGTCCCTCCTAATTGCATAGGCTCCTCTGGACTGACCAGGGGAACCACCATATGAGGGGACCTTGTAGGAGGTGGAGTCATCACAGGGGGTAGAGTTATCCCGCACCTCTCCCGAAGCCGTCTGTCAACGCGAATAGCAAGGGCCATAGCGGCTTCCAGTGACGCGGGAGAGTCATACTGTGCCAACACATCCTGTAATTTGTCGGATAAACCTTGACAAAACTGGCTCCTAAGAGCCGGGTCATTCCACTGGGTGTCCGTGGCCCACCTACGGAACTCCGAACAGAATTCCTCCGCCGGACGATCTCCCTGCTGAATCCTACGTAACTTAGACTCAGCAAGGGAGATCCGATCTGGGTCATCATATACGAGTCCCAGAGCAGCGAAAAACCTATCCACTGACTGGAGAGCCGGGGAGCCCGGGGGAAGAGAGAACGCCCAAGATTGTGGGTCCCCTTGTAGGAGCGAGATGACAATTCCCACCCTTTGTTCTTCACTCCCCGATGACCGAGGCCGCAGCCGAAAGTACAACTTGCATGCCTCCCGGAAAACAAAAAACTTGTCCCGCCCCCCAGTGAACCTGTCAGGGAGAGCTACTTTAGGTTCTGGTCCGGCTTGCTCCTGAGGATACAAAACCTTGGACCTAACGTCCGCCAGCTCCATGGACAAACTCTGCAACTGCCGAGCTAGACCGGCTACTGGATCCATGGTAGCTGGAGAAAAACTAAGTGGTCGGTGAAAATGTCGCGCTGTCTCTGTATACTGGAGGTAGGGGGCCTAAGCTGACCCTAAGCTGGGGCCCTGACTAATCCCTCAACCTGGAGGTACTGTTAAAGGTACAGAGGTCCAGGCTGCCAGCGTAACCCCTACCTCCTGAGGATCCCTGCACCTAAGTAATCTAGTCCTGAGAAGGACCCCGATCACAACAAAAGGGGACAAGTAATAATATGCCCACACACAGTACTTAGACGAACGAGACAGTACAAGGGAAAAACCAAAACCACCTTGCATACAAAAACTACACAACTACAACAGAGGGAACACCAATGGGAAAGGAGATAAATGATAAAGCGAGGAAGGGAAAAAACTCTTCGAATACACTTATCTCTGAAACTCCAAATACCACGATCCGCTCTGTTAGTCTGCATGAAATGCTTTCACCGACACTTCCCTAACAGACCAGCAGGCATTTGAAGGAGTCTCACTACAGCAGCATTGATTGCAGCTGGGCGAGGCTGGACCTCTCTAGCACAGAGAGAGAGAGAATTAACTCCCTCACTGCCGAAAAACACAAAGCACCAAAAAGTCAGCTGCGAGAAGTCAGGCTGTGTAATCGTGACGATCTTCGTGGCGACACACCCGTGACAACGACCTCAAAAGGCGCAAGCTAAAGGTTTTACAATGGCCCTCTCAGTCCCCTGATCTGAACATCATTGAAAATCTATGGCTAGACCACAAAACAGGAGAACATGCAAGACGCCCCAGAAATCTCACAGAACTGAAAGAATTCTCCAAGGAAGAAAGGATGAAAATCCCTCAAACAAGAATTTAGTGACTCTTGTCTGGCTACAAAAAGCGTTTACAAGCTGTAAAACTTCCAAAAGGGGGCTACTAGGTACTAACCATGCACGGTGCACAAACTTTTTCATCACCCATTTTCCTTTTTTGTTATTTTTAAAATGTAAAATATGTAAGTATATATATATACAGTGCCTACAAGTAGTATTCAACCCCCTGCAGATTTAGCTGGTTTGATAAGATGCAAATAAGTTAGAGCCTTCAAACTGCAAACGAGAGTAGGTTTTATGAACAGAAGCATAAATCTTACAAACCAAAAAGTTATGTTGCTCAGTTGAATTTTATTACATTTTTGAACATAAAAGTGTGGGTCAATTATTATACAACCCCTATGTTTAATATTTTGTGGAATAACCCTTGTTTGCAATTACAGCTAATAATCGTCTTTTATAAGACCTGATCAGGCCGGCACAGGTCTGTGGAGTTATCTTGGCCCACTCCTCCATGCAGATCTTCTCCAAGTTATCTAGGTTCTTTGGGTGTCTCATGTGGACTTTATTCTTGAGCTCCTTCCACAAGTTTTCAATTGGGTTAAGGTCAGGAGACTGACTAGGCCACTCCAACACCTTGACTTTTTCCCTCTTGAACCAGGCCTTGGTTTTCTTGGCTGTGTGCTTTGGGTCGTTGTCTTGTTGGAAGATGAAATTACGACCCATCTTAAGATCCTTGATGGAGGAGCGGAGGTTCTTGGCCAAAATCTCCAGGTAGGCCGTGCTTTCCATCTTCCCATGGATGCAGACCAGATGGCCAGGCCCCTTGGCTGAGAAACAGCCCCACAGCATGATGCTGCCACCACCATGCTTGACTGTAGGGATGGTATTCTTGGGGTCGTATGCAGTGCCATCCAGTCTCCAAACGTCACGTGTGTGGTTGGCACCAAAGATCTCGATCTTGGTCTCATCAGACCATAGAACCTTGAACCAGTCTGTCTCAGAGTCCTCCAAGTGATCATGAGCAAACTGTAGTCGAGCCTTGACATGACGCTTTCAAAGTAAAGGTACCTTACGGGCTCGTCTGGAACGGAGACCATTGCGGTGGAGTACGTTACTTATGGTATTGACTGAAACCAATGTCCCCACTGCCATGAGATCTTCCCGGAGCTCCTTCCTTGTTGTCCTTGGGTTAGCCTTGACTCTTCGGACAAGCCTGGCCTCGGCACGGGAGGACACTTTCAAAGGCTGTCCAGGCCGTGGAAGGCTAACAGTAGTTCCATAAGCCTTCCACTTACGGATGATGCTCCGAACAGTGGAGACAGGTAGGCCCAACTCCTTGGAAAGGGTTTTGTACCCCTTGCCAGCCTTGTGACCCTCCACGATCTTGTCTCTGATGGCCTTGGAATGCTCCTTTGTCTTTCCCATGTTGACCATGTCTGAGTGCTGTTCACAAGTTTGGGGAGGGTCTTAAATAGTCAGAAAAGGCTAGCAAAAGAGATCTTTAATCCACACATGTGAAGCTCATTATTCTTGGTGCCTGAACTACTTCTTAATACTTTAGGGAGACCAAACAGAATTCTTGTGGTTTGAGGGGTTGAATAATAAATGACACTCTGAATTAACTTTTAACGTTTTAAAAAAACAAAAAACAAAAAAAACAAAAACAAAATTTGCTGCAGTGCATTTCCCACTTCCAGGCTGATCTACAGTACAAATGTCACAATGCCAAGTTAATTCCGCATGTGTCAACCAGCTAAATCTGCAGGGGGTTGAATACTACTTGTAGGCACTGTATATATATATATATATATATATATATATATATATATATATATACAGTATATATACACTGCTCAAAAAAATAAAGGGAACACTTAAACAACAGAATACAACTCGAAGTAAATCAAACTTCTGTGAAATCAAACTGTCCACTTAGGAAGTAACACTGATTGACAATCAATCTCACATTCTGTTGTGCAAATGGAATAGACAATAGATGGAAATTATTGGCAATTATCAAGACACCCTCAATAAAGGAGTGTTTCTGCAGGTGGGGACCACAGACCACATCTCAGTACCAATGCTTTCTGGCTGATGTTTTGGTCACTTTTGAATGTTGGTTGTGCTTTCACACTCGTGGTAGCATGAGACGGACTCTACAACCCACAGAAGTTGCTCAGGTAGTGCAGCTCATCCAGGATGGCACATCAATGTGAGCTGTGGCAAGAAGGTTTGCTGTGTCTGTCAGCGTAGTGTCCAGAGGCTGGAGGCGCTACCAGGAGACAGGCCAGTACACCAGGAGACGTGGATGGGCCGTAGGAGGACAACAACCCAGCAGCAGGACCACTACCTCCGCCTTTGTGCAAGGAGGAACAGGAGGAGCACTGCCAGAGCCCTGCAAAATGACTTCCAGCAGGTCACAAATGTGCATGTGTCTGCACAAACGGTTAGAAACCGACTCCATGAGGGTGGTATGAGGGCCCGACGTCCACAGATGGGGGTTGTGCTCACAGCCCAACACCGTGCAGGACGCTTGGCATTTGCCACAGAACACCAGGATTGGCAAAGTCGCCACTGGCGCCCTGTGCTCTTCACAGATGAAAGCAGGTTCACACTGAGCACATGTGACAGACGTGACAGAGTCTGGAGACGCCGTGGAGAGCGATCTGCTGCCTGCAACATCCTTCAGCATGACCGGTTTGGCAGTGGGTCAGTAATGGTGTGGGGTGGCATTTCTTTGGAGGGCCGCACAGCCCTCCATGTGCTCGCCAGAGGTAGCCTGACTGCCATTAGGTACCGAGATGAGATCCTCAGACCCCTTGTGAGACCATATGCTGGTGTGGTTGGCCCTGGGTTCCTCCTAATGCAGGACAATGCCAGACCTCATGTGGCTGGAGTGTGTCAGCAGTTCCTGCAAGATGAAGGCATTGAAGCTATGGACTGGCCGCCCGTTCCCCAGACCTGAATCCGATTGAGCACATCTGGGACATCATGTCTCGCTCCATCCACCAACGTCACGTTGCACCACAGACTGTCCAGGAGTTGGCGGATGCTTTAGTCCAGGTCTGGGAGGAGATCCCACAGGAGACCATCCGCAACCTCATCAGGAGCATGCCCAGGCGTTGTAGGGAGGTCATACAGGCACGTGGAGGCCACACACAATACTGAGCCTCATCAGGAGCATGCCCAGGCGCTGTAGGGAGGTCATACAGGCACGTGGAGGCCACACACAATACTCAGCCTCATCAGGAGCATGCCCAGGCGTTGTAGGGAGGTCATACAGGCACGTGGAGGCCACACACAATACTCAGCCTCATCAGGAGCATGCCCAGGCGTTGTAGGGAGGTCATACAGGCACGTGGAGGCCACACACAATACTCAGCCTCATCAGGAGCATGCCCAGGTGTTGTAGGGAGGTCATACAGGCACGTGGAGGCCACACACAATACTCAGCCTCATCAGGAGCATGCCCAGGCATTGTAGGGAGGTCATATAGGCACGTGGAGGCCACACACAATACTCAGCCTCATCAGGAGCATGCCCAGGCGTTGATGGGAGGTCATACAGGCACGTGGAGGCCACACACAATACTCAGCCTCATCAGGAGCATGCCCAGGCGTTGTAGGGAGGTCATACAGGCACGTGGAGGCCACACACAATACTGAGACTAATTTGGACTTGTTTTAAGGACATTATATCAAAGTTGGATCAGCCTGTAGTGTGTTTTTCCACTTTAATTTTGGGGGCGACTCCAAATCCAGGCCTCCATTGGTTAATAAATGTGATTTCCATTGATGATTTTTGTGTGATTTTGTTGTCAGCACATTCAACTTTGTACAGAACAAAGTATTCAATGAGAAGATTTCATTCATTCACATCTAGGATGGGGGATTTCAGTGTTCCCTTTATTTTTTTGAGCAGTGTAAATGACTCGCCCCCTGGGCCGTGGGGCACTCGGAACCCGACTTCAGGGCAATGCTGGGAGTAGTAGTGGTGACCTGGTTCCGTGGCTCAGGGTGGTCAGACCAGTGGTAGTCTGCTATGTACTGTAGGTAATGTCCGACTACGCCACCCGTGGATTGCGGTCAGGGTTAGCCGCCGCTGCAGTGCAGACCGCTGGGGCTGATATAAATGTGCAGCACTGAATAGTTCAACTCCCCACGGGAGGAGTATGGCCCCAGAGCAGTGTATATAATGGATGATGGAGGGGATGATTCCGACCGCGATAGCCAGGAAACGGAGGCCTCTTAAACAGTTCAGGGTCTTTATTAGAACAGGTAATTGTTATGTTCTGCTACCAGAACTAAGGAAAGAGAGGAGATCTGTCCCTACGAAAGAACTCAGCTTAATCCCTACGATGTAACAGGGAACCTGATCCTGCGATCAGACCTGCTAAAGTCCTAAGCTAGTCTGTACGGAGACCTATAGATGTGGGGAAGGAATCCCTACAAGTACTAAGGACTGGGAGGAATATGGGACACCTCCTAACAGAAATAGTAGCAGACAGACGAACAAACAAAATATATAGAACATAGAGGTCCGTAGACCAAGCAAACTAACAGAGTTAGATACAGAGCACAGGCTAGCTAGAAAGTAGATATACAATGAGGTCCAGCAAAGCCAGAAGGGCGGAGCAGGATTAAATAGGCCAACAAGGTCATGTGACCAGCAAAGGAAAAAACCTAAGAGCAAGGTTCTAACAGTACCCCCCCTTCTAAGAGGATCCTCCGGATCCCCTAGGACCAGGCTTATCAGGAAATCTCCTGTGAAACGCTCTGATAAGTCTGGACGCGGAAACATCATCTGACCTCACCCAAGAGTTATCCTCGGGTCCGAAACCTTTCCAGGCCACCAGATACTGCAAACTACCTCTATACTGTCTAGAGTTAAGGATGCGAGAAATTTCATATTCCCCGTCCTCCACCACCGGAGGAACAGAGGCAGAGGCGTCACCATCCGACACAACAGCTTTTTTTAACAGAGAGACATGAAATACCGGATTAATTCTCCAGGAGGTAGGAACCTCCAACCTAACAGCAGATTGGTTGACAACCTGAAGCACCTTAAAGGGCCCTACAAACTTGGGACCCAATTTCTTAGAAGGAATCCTCAACCGCAGATTCCTAGAGGACAACCAAACCATGTCACCAACAGCGAACAAAACCTCCTGTCGTTTCCTATCAAAGTAGTCTTTAGATTTTCTGTTGGCCTCCTGAAGATTACCACGCACATCCGTCCAAACTCTCTCCAAATCACCGGAAAAATTCTCCTCCTCAGGCACGGCAGATCCCAACTTGGAGAACGACCCAAACGACGGATGTCTCCCAGAACAACAAAAAAAAGGCGAACAACCAGCAGAAGAAGATGTATGATTGTTCAGAGCAAATTCGGCAAGTGGCAGAAACTCAGACCACCCCTCTTGATTGTCTGCCACAAAACAACGCAAGAACTGCTCAACATCCTGGTTTTTCCTTTCTGTCTGGCCATTAGATTCAGGATGATATCCGGACGAAAACGACAAATGAATTCCCAACCTGTCACAAAAGGCACGCCAAAAACGAGCCACGAACTGAGGACCCCTATCAGAAACAATGTCAGTAGGAACGCCATGAAGTCTGACAATTTCCTTGACAAAGGCCTTAGCGAGAGTTTTAGCGCAGGGCAGTTTGACGAAGGGAACCAAGTGACACATCTTGCTAAAACGGTCCACGACCACCCAGATGACAGTAAAACCCTCAGAGGGGGGAAGGTCAGTTATAAAGTCCATAGCCAAATGTGTCCAAGGAGCACTGGGAACCTCCAAAGGATAAAGCAACCCCGCAGCAGGAGTATGTGAGGACTTAGATCTAGCACATATAGTACATTGACGCACCCACTTAATGACTTCCTTCTGCCATCCAGGCCACCAAAAACTGCGACCCACCAGTCTCAGCTGATGCGACACGGTCAGGATCATCATATAATAGTCCCAAAGCAGAAAAAAAACTATCCACTGATCTGAAGCATGTATCACTAGGTTGCAAAGAAAAGGCCCACTCCTGAGGCTCTTTGCGCAAAAGTGACATTATGAACCCTATGCGCTGGGATTCATCCCCAGAGGACTTGGGTCTCAAACGAAAATACAATAAGCAAGCATTTTTAAATGAAAAAAAATTCTCGGTGTTCACCAAAAAATAAATCCGGCAAACATACCTTAGGCTCCAAGAAATGTGCTCCAGGACAGTTACTCAAGTGCTGACGGAGCTCGGCCACCTCCAGAGAGAGTCCATGCAGGCGATGAGCCAAATCCTGAACCGACACCATGATGGAACAGAAAAATCTTTCCTTAGAGAATTTGCAGGCTGGACTTACTGTTATGTTCTGCTACCAGAGCTAAGGAAAGAGAGGAGATCTGTCCCTACAATAGAACTCAGCTTAATCCCTACGATGTAACAGGGAACCTGATCCTGCGATCAGACCTGCTAAAGTCCTAAGCTAGTCTGTACGGAGACCTATAGATGTGGGGAAGGAATCCCTACAAGTACTAAGGACTGGGAGGAATATGGGACACCTCCTAACAGAAATAGTAGCAGACAGACGAACAAACAAAATATATAGAACATAGAGGTCCGTAGACCAAGCAAACTAACAGAGTTAGATACAGAGCACAGGCTAGCTAGAAAGTAGTTATAAAATGAAGTACAGCAAAGCCAGAAGGGCGGAGCAGGATTAAATAGGCCAACAAGGTCATGTGACCAGCAAAGGAAAAAACCAAAGAGCAAGGTTCTAACAGTAATATGACCCAGAAATAGGCCCGGCTAGGAGGGGGCCTGGATGTCTGAGAACAAGTGGGAGGCTGGCCCTGGTCAGGGTGAGGGTGTAGGCCTACTGTGCTCTCTGCGCTCTCTCTGGCTATTTCCCTCCTTGTAGTGTAACAGCCCACGTTCCCGAGCTCACCGTGTCCTCTCGCCCGTATGGCTTGCAACTCGGGTCCCTTTCTACTCCTGGCCTGGTACGGCTCTGCTGGTCCCTTCTGCTGTGGCAGGGCCTCCAGGCTTCTTAGGCCAAGGAATATACAGTCCCCTGCGGACTGGTTATCTGCTGTAGGACGTGGAATCCTCACAGCCTCAGACACCAAAGTCTGGTAGATTAGTTTCTCTATCTGCCAGGACAGGCTCGCTTCGCCTCTTGTCCCTGGCTTGTGGCTCTCCTACTGCCACACGTTCTCTTAGGCTGCAACACAACTGTCTGTCCCTGCTCTGGGACACTTCTCTATCCAGAGACAGGTTGTCCAGTTCTCCCTAACCCTGCCCCCAGCTCCAGCTTTTATAGGGGCAGCCTGCTCCCCCTACTGGCCTGAGAGAGGAGGTATTGCATGCTAATGTTCCCCTGACCAGAGAACCCCCCCCTTGCTCTCAGACACAGCTTTATTATACATTAGTGGCATCCAGGCCAGGGTGACACATTCCCCCCTAGTGAAATTTAGTACTCCGGGACTAAACAATAAACAAAGATAATATGCATGACCATAAAACATCAGTAGACAAACGACGCACAGGTTGAGTTCTTAAGGTCACAGTGTGGTCAGTGACCGGGTGTCCATATCACCAACACAACGGGGAGCCTTAACCAGGTGGGGGTCTGTCCTAGCCCCAAGTCCTTTACAGTCTTAGTTCATTCCTTGGTTAGGCTCCGAACGCGGTCCATACAAAGTCCCGGTTATTAACAGTTCATAACCTTTGAGTCCGTACAGCAACTGTAAGAAACTGAAATACACAATTACTAACCATGCATATAACTTTGCAAACATTTCAACACTTGGCAACAGGGTTATTTACAGTTTTAGTGCACCCTATATTCTCCAGCGAGCGGGTATCTGCCCCTTAGTGCTCCTGGTTGACCTACGTAGCCCACTGTCTGGTGGTGGACCGACCTGGCTTTCCCCACTAGCGTTAGGGGTACAAGTACCAGCTTGGTGTACAGGTAGGGCAGGCAGCTGTCTGCGGGTCCTTTGGCTTACCGCAGGCATGGCAGGCTCACTGTCAGCAGAGGGTTGATTCTCCTGGGCTGCTGGTACAGGCTCTTCTGCCTCTGGAGCTGCTTGCTCTTCTTCACCTTCCGGCTCTGGTGTAGGTTGTTGCTGAGCCGGTTGCAGGAAATGCAGGACGGGTACCACTATGGCATCGTTTATTCGAGTCCAGGACTGAGGAAACTCTCCGAGAACGGTGCTGATCATTTCTTCCTTGTCCTCTGTGGGTTTAAGGTCACTTTGATCCTCTTCTGCACTACGGAGTTGCTCGGGGCACCTTTTTAGGTGGTCTCTGGAGACGGTACTAGTGGTTTCTCCTCCATCCTTGGTGATCACGCACACCTTCGAGTTGTCGTGGTCAGACTGCTGTACGGTGTAGGGTTCCCTTTCCCACTGGTCGTCCAACTTATGTAGCCTTCTCTTTCGCTTCAGGACGTGCTCACCAGGTTCTAGGGGAACAGCAGGGGCGTGTTGGTTGAAGAGTCTTTCTTGCCTTTCTCTCACCTGGGCCAGGCTCTTCTCCACACTCTCCTGTACCTTCTTGTACTGCAGTCGCCTTTCCGTATCCCAGTCCGCATCCGGGGAGGTGTCCTCAGGTGTTAGGACTCCCATCTCCAGGTCCATGGGCAGCTTACCTGGTCTGGCTCGCATCAGGTAAGCCGGGGTGCAGTTTGTAGCATTCACCGGGATATGGTTGTATAAGTCTATCAGGTCCGACAGTTTTTCTGGCCACAGGCTGCGTTCCTCCAGGGGCAACGTCTTCAGGAGATCAATGACTATATTGTTCATTTTCTCACACATCCCGTTGGTTTGTGGGTGGTAAGGCGTTGTACGAATCTTCTTACAGCCATAGAGGTTGCAGAACTCCTGGAAGATTTCGGCTTCGAACGCTGGACCCTTGTCTGTCAGGACCTGTTCCGGATACCCGTGTGGACGGCAGAAATATTGCTGGAAGGCTCTGGCCGCCGTTTGGGCTGCCAAGTCTTTCACCGGGACCACCACTAGAAAACGAGAATAGTGGTCCACAATTGTCAGGGCGTAGATGTATCCTGACCGGCTTGGAGCCAATTTGACGTGGTCCAGAGCTACCAGCTCAAGAGGCTGCTGGGTGACGATGGGCTTCAAGGGTGTCTTCTGGCTGGTGCGGTCTTTTCTCCTTTAGTTACAAGGGCCACAGTCCCTGCACCACTTCTCTACAGCCCCTCTCATGCTGACCCAAAAGAACCGTCCTCTTAGCAGGAACTCCAGTTTCTTCCAACCGAAGTGCCCCGCTCTGTCATGGTAAGCCCCCAGGACTATAGCTGCATCCCGCCTTGGAACCACGACTTGCCAGGTCAGCTCGTGTGTCCGGTGGTTGACAAGTCTTCTGCACAGCTTGCCTTCATAGAGGAACAGCTTGCTCTTCTCTTTCCATAGCTGCTTGGCTTCCTCTGGAGCATCCGGATCTAAGCGGGCGTCTTCCTGGGTCAGCAGATCTTTCACCAGGCGGATTGCAGGATCACTATCTTGGGTCTCGGCCCAGCTGTGGTGAGGTAGGGGATTGATCATAACGGTTGTTAAATCTTCCTCCTTCACGCGGTGGGAGTATTGAGCGGCTCCGTACCAGTGAAACGCGGGGAGTTCTACCTCCTCCAGCTCTTCTGGGTCTTCGTCACCTTCAGGTAAGTGAGGCATTCTCGATAGGGCATCAGCGTTGGCATTGGTTTTGCCTGCCCGGTACTTGATCACGAAGTCATAATTGGAGAGACGGGCCATCCACCGCTGTTCCAGGGCACCAAGCCTTGCACTGTCTAGGTGTGTTAACGGGTTGTTGTCCGTGTACACAGTGAACTTCGCGGAGGACAGGTAATGCTTGAAGCGTTCCGTTACGGCCCACACCACCGCCAGGAATTCTAGCTTGAAGGAGCTGTAATTCTCCGGGTTCCTCTCGGTGGGCCTCAGCTTCCGGCTGGCGTACGCGATCACCCTTTCTCTGCCCTGTTGGTTTTGTGACAGTACGGCTCCCAGTCCCACATTACTGGCGTCTGTGTGGAGAATAAAAGGCTGGCCATAATCAGGGTAGGCCAGGATCTCATCCCCTGTGAGGGCCATCTTCAACTGGCGGAAGGACTCCTCTTCCGGTTTATCCCACTTGAAGGGTGGCTTTTGGCTTCTGGACTTAGACTGTCCTATCAGGAGGTCCTGCATAGGAGCTGCCATCTTAGTGAACCCGGGGATGAACCTTCGGTAGTAGCCTACCAACCCGAGGAACTGCCTCACTTCTTTGATGTTCGAGGGGCTTGGCCAGCTCTTGATTGCCGTGACCTTGTCAGGGTCGGGGGCTACTCCTTCCTCACTTACCACGTGCCCTAGGTACTGGACCTTCGGTTTCAACAGGTGACACTTCGATGGTTTCACCTTCAGGCCATAGTCTGCCAGGGCTTCGAACACCTCGGCCAGGTGCTTTAGATGGTCCTCGTAAGTCTTCGAATAGACGATCAGGTCGTCCAGGTAAAGGAGGACCGTCTCGAAGTTTCGGTGCCCTAGACAGCATTCCATCAGCCGCTGGAAGGTCCCTGGTGCGTTGCAGAGCCCGAAGGGCATACAGTTGAACTCGCTCAGTCCCATCGGGGTGGTGAAGGCGGTCTTCTCCTTGTCAGCCTCTGCCACAGGAACCTGCCAGTACCCGCTAGTAAGGTCCAAAGTAGAAAAGAAGTTAGCTGATTTTAGTGCGGCTAAAGACTCCTCTATTCTAGGCAGCGGATATGCGTCTTTGTGGGTGATACGGTTGATTTGTCTATCGTCCACGCACATTCTCATGGTGCTGTCTTTCTTTTTTACCAGAACCAGGGGGGCTGCTCAGGGGCTACAGCTATCTCTAATGACCCCAGCTTCTTTCATTTCCCGCAGCATACCCTTAGCGTTCTGATAATGTGCAGGGGGTACAGGCCTGTGTCTCTCTTTTATTGGTGGGTGGCTCCCTGTAGGGATGTGGTGTTCTATCCCCTTTACTCTGCCGAAGTCTAGCGGGTGCTTACTAAAGACTCTCTCGTACTCCTGTACCACCCGGTAGACTCCTTGTTTTTGGTGCAGGGGAGTGGAGTCAGCACCCACATGGAGTTTCTGGCACCAGTCCTCCTTTTGTTTCTGGGAGCCATTACCCTCCGCCTGAGGAGATGGAGGCAAGGGTTCCACGGCCCTGATAGCTTTGTGTTCGACAGCAAACAGTTTGGCAAGTGTAGCGCACCTGGGTAAGTGTACCTCCCTCTCCCCAATGTTGAGAATGCGAACGGGCACCCTTCCATGACGGACATCAACCACCCCCCGGGCTGTCAAAATGGTGGGCCGGCTGTCTGAGTACACGGGTTCCACCATGGCTTGGTAGTCTCTACCTCTCAACCCGATTGCAGTCCGACACCAGATCATCATTTCACTTTTGGGAGGCATGGAAATGGGGAATGGGTCACTCAGTCTTACGCTACTGATCTCACCACCAGACAGTTCTACCTGCTGCCGTCTCATCAGGGCTTTTATCTCCTTGTTGAGGACTCTCTGTTGGCTGGAACTAGCATTCACCGCCACCTGTTGTAGAATTACAATTACCTCTGAAAGACAATTATCAATCACGTTAGTACCCACAGTTATTTTAGGGTGACTTTCACGACAGTCAATGTGTACAATAATCACTCCCTGTGCCGGCAGTTCAACTTTACCAATCTTAATGGTCATCTCTTTGAACCCCATCTGCGGCACGGGCAAGCCATTACTGGCGATGATGCTTAAGTCACTGTCTGGATACCGTGTTATATCAGCATCAGTCCAATACTGCTTAAAAAGTACATAAGGGATAGTGGTTTCTTGCGACCCGGTATCCAGCAAGGCGCTCATGGGGATACCATCCAGCACCACGGGTAAAACCGGGCGCCCCCCAACGTACTTATTACACCAATTGTAAGGGCCTGGTGATCTTATGCCTGGGGGTTGGCCCTCTGCCCTAGGTTGGACCCGTTTAAATTACAGTACCTGGAAATGTGTCCGGGCTGGTTGCATCGACGGCAAATGGGCTGTCCATCCTCTGCGTAGCGGTCTGTTGGCCTCCCTCGGAACGACGGGGTCCTCCTCTGTCGACGCCACGGGACATCCTCCGGACTTGAGGCCAACTCGATGGGTCTTGACGGGTCCCCTTGTAACGCCTGGACGGTCCTGGTCAACGCCGCAACGCTCCTGGTCAGCTCCTGGACTTGGTGGTGCAGGTCTTTCGACGGGGCTTGGTTCAGGGCCTGTGCATCAGCCCCCACAGAGTCCATAGAGGAGGGTGCTGCCTCCTGGTGGTAGGTGAGAGCAGGGCGCCGGGCGTTTATAGCGCCACTGGTTGCGGGTTCACGGAGCACCCTTATGGCCCTGTCCTTGAATTGGGCAAAGGTCAGATCAGGGTTCTGGAAGAACATGAGGCGCAGCTGGGTCCTGTGGGCGCTAGACAGCAGACCTTCTATGAATTGTTCTGTTAGTAGCTTATCCATGTCCTGCACGCTGCCAGGGTCAGCTTGTTTGATGGCCCTCAAGGCTTCCTGCAAATTTAGGGCATAGTCTCTGATGCTGTCCTGTGCCCGCTGCTTACACCCATAGAACCTCATTTTAATTTCAGCGGAGGTACGTGTGTCAAAGGTACTCCGCAGCCGGGCCAGAATGTCCTTTACAGTCCTTTTCTCCTCAGCGGGCCATGACTTTACCTCCCGCTGGGCTGCGCCAGTTAGCTGCCCTGTCAGTATGCAAATCCTCTGTTCCTCTGTCAGGGGGTAAACTTGGAACAAACTGTACAGCCTTTCCTTAAAGTCGGTTAGTGCATGGGGCTCCCCTGAATACTTGGGCAGCCAGGCCGCTCCAGGGATGTAAGGCAGGGAAAATGGCATCACCGCTGCTGCAGCGGCGCTGGTGGTAGAAGGTCCCTCCGCATCCGTCATCTTCCTCCCCCCTAGTTAAGCGTGGCCTACCTTCCAACGATCCTCTTCTGTAGGCCGCGGCTCCGCTGGTGCTGCTCCGGACGAGGACCTTGCGTCGCGTCCTGGTGACGTCAGCGTCGCTCTCTCTCCCTTCCAGGACCTTGCGCAGCGTCGGTGCGTGGGGCGGAGCTTCGGGTCTCGCGTGGTTTGGACGTCCACGCCCCTCTTCTTCCCGCGCGGCGTCCTGAAGATGGCGTCCGATGGCGGGAAAACGGCAGAAGATGGCGGGAACCGACGGAACATGGCGGGAGACGGCTGGAAATGGCGGCAAACGGCTCCGGATGGCGGGAAACCTCTTTTCAGGTGCGTGTACAGTCTTTTTCAGGCATGCAATACCCGATTGTGGCGGGTTGGTTACTATCCTGCCGACTACGCCAAAGCTGACTCGCCCCCTGGGCCGTGGGGCACTCGGAACCGGACTTCAGGGCAATGCTGGGAGTAGTAGTGGCGACCCGGTTCCGTGGCTCAGGGTGGTCAGACCAGTGGTAGTCTGCTATGTGCTGTAGGTAATGTCCGACTACGCCACCCGTGGATTGCGGTCAGGGCTAACCGCCGCTGTAGTGCAGACCGCTGGGGCTGATATAAATGTGCAGCACTGAATAGTTCAACTCCCCACGGGAGGAGTATGGCCCCAGAGCAGTGTATATAATGGATGATGGAGGGGATGATTCCGACCGCGATAGCCAGGAAACGGAGGCCTCTTAAACAGTTCAGGGTCTTTATTAGAACAGGTAATATGACCCAGAAACAGGCCCGGCTAGGAGGGGGCCTGGATGTCTGAGAACAAGTGGGAGGCTGGCCCTGGTCAGGGTGAGGGTGTAGGCCTACCATGCTCTCTGTGTTCCTTCTGGCTATTTGCCTCCTTGTAGTGTAACAGCCCACGTTCCCGAGCTCACCGTGTCCTCTCGCCCGTATGGCTTGCAACTTGGGTCCCTTTCTACTCCCGGCCTGGTACGGCTTTGCTGGTCCCTTCTGCTGTGGCGGAGCCTCCGGGCTTCTTAGGCCAAGGAACATACAGTCCCCTGCGGACTGGTTATCTGCTGTAGGACGTGGAATCCTCACAGCCTCAGACACCAAAGTCTGGTAGATTAGTCTCTTCGACTGCCAGGACAGGCGCACTTCGCCTCTTGTCCCTGGCTCGTGGCTCTCCTACTGCCACACGTCCTCTTAGGCTGCAACACAACTGTCTGTCCCTGCTCTGGGACACTTCTCTATCCAGAGACAGGTTGTCCAGTTCTCCCTAACCCTGCCCCCAGCTCCAGCTTTTATAGGGGCAGCCTGCTCCCCCTACTGGCCTGGGACAGGAGGTGCTGCATGCTAATGGTCCTTGACTAGAGGACCTCCCCCTTGCTCTCAGACACAGCTTTATTATATTTGTGGCATCCAGGCCAGGGTGACACATAAATACTGGCTCCTGATTCCATTCACCTTTTCTGCGTCGCACAAAGACACGGCGGTTGGAACCAAAGATCTCAAATTTGGACTCATCAGACCAAAGCACAGATTTCCACTGGTCTGATCTCCATTCCTTGTGTTCTTTAGCCCAAACAAGTCTCTTCTGCTTGTTGCCTGTCCTTAGCAGTGGTTTCCTAGCAGCTATTTTACCATGAAGGCCTGCTGCACAAAGTCTCCTCTTAACAGTTGTTGTAGAGATGTGTCTGCTGCTAGAACTCTGTGTGGCATTGACCTGGTCTCTAATCTGAGCTGCTGTTAATCTGCGATTTCTGAGGCTGGTGACTCGGATAAACTTATCCTCAGAAGCAGAGGTGACTCTTGGTCTTCCTTTCCTGCGGCGGTCCTCATATGAGCCAGTTTCTTTGTAGCGCTTGATGGTTTTTGCAACTGCACTTGGGGACACTTTCAAAGTTTGCCCAATTTTTCGGACTGACTGACCTTCATTTCTTAAAGTAATGATGGCCACTCGTTTTTCTTTACTTTTTTCTTCCCATAATACAAATTCTAACAGTCTATTCAGTAGGACTATCAGCTGTGCATCCACCAGACTTCTGCACAACACAACCCCATTTATAAGGCAAGAAATCCCACTTATTAAACCTGACAGGGCACACCTGTGAAATGAAAACCATTTCCAGTGACTACCTCTTGAAGCTCATCAAGAGAATGCCAAGAGTGTGCAAAGCAGTCATCAAAGCAAAAGGTGGCTACTTTGAAGAACCTAGAATATAAGACATATTTTCAGTTGTTTCACACTTTTTTGTTAAGTATATAATTCCACATGTGTTAATTCATAGTTTTGATGCCTTCAGTGTGAATGTACAATTTTCATAGTTATGAAAATACAGAAAAATCTTTAAATGAGAAGGTGTGTCCAAACTTTTGGTCTGTACTGTATATAATATAAATATGCCTAAAATACAAAGGAAATGAGTCATCTGTAACTTTAGGCATTTTAGAGATCATTTCATCTTCAACTTGCTTAACTGTTCACAATAACAGGGGTGCCCAAACTTTTACATGCCACTGTAGGATTAGGACATGTTTGGCGTGTCCTAGTCTTCCCCTTCAGTGTCTGAGGAAAGAATCAGACATATTGATTTCAACATGTCCCATCCTCCAGAGTTAAACAAAAGAAATCTGACCACAGCTTAGTTCCCATAGTTGAGCTGATTGTGAATGTATATGGGAGAATCGGGATGAGTTCTGTTCTAACCCTGAGTTACATCTTGTTTTATACTTCAGAGCTGCATTCACAATTCTGATTACTACAACTCCTGGCTAAAATTATGGAATCACCGGGCTCGGAGGATGTTCATTCAGTTGTTTAATGTTGTTGAAAAAAAGCAGATCACAGACATGGCACAAAACTAAAGTCATTTCAAATGGCAACTTTAGGGCTTTAAGAAACACTAAAAGAAATCAAGATAAAAAATGTGGTACTCAGTAAGAGTAATTTTTTTCAGACCAAGCAGAGGGAAAAAATTATGGAATCACTCAATTCTGAGGAAAAAATGATGGAATCACCCTGTAAACTTTCATTTCCAAAACTAACACCTGCATCAAATTAGATCTGCTCGTTAGTCTGCATGTAAAAATGAGTGATCACACCTTGGAGAGCTGTTGCACCAAGTGGATTGACATGAATCATGGCCCCAACACGAGAGATGTCAATTGAAACAAAGGAGAGGATTATCAAACTCTTAAAAGAAGGTAAATCATCACGCAATGTTACAAAAGATGTTGGTTGTTCACAGTCAGCTGTGTCTAAAATCTGGACCAAATACAAACAACATGGGAAGGTTGTTAAAGGCAAACATACTGGTAGACCAAGGAAGACATCAAAGCGTCAAGACCGGAAACTTAAAGCAATATGTCTCCAAAACAGGAAATGCACAACAAAACAAATGAGGAACGAATGGGAGGAAACTGGAGTCAATGTCTGTGACCGAACTGTAAGAAACTGCCTAAAGGAAATGGGATTTACATACAGAAAAGCTAAACATAAGCCATCATTAACACCTAAACAGAAAAAAACAAGGTTACAATGGGCTAAGGAAAAGCAATCGTGGACTGTGGATGACTGGACGAAAGTCATATTCAGTCATGGATCCTGAATCTGCATTGGGCAAGGTGATGATGCTGGAACTTTTCTTTGGTTCCGTTCCAATGAGATTTATAAAGATGACGGCATGAAGAGAACATGCACATTCCCACAGTCATTGATGATATGGGGCTGCATGTCAGGTAAAGGCACTGGGGAGATGGCTATCATTACATCTTCAATGAATGCCCAAGTTTACATTGATATTTTGGACAGTTTTCTTATCCCATCAATTGAAAGGATGTTTGGGGATGATGACATCATTTTTCAAGATGATAATGCATCCTGCCATAGAGCAAAAACTGTGAAAACATTCCTTGAAAGAAGACACATAAGGTCAATGTCATGGCCTGCAAATAGTCCGGATCTCAATCCAATTGAAAATCTTTGGTGGAAGTTGAAGAAAATGGTCCATGACAAAGCTCCAACCTGCAAAGCTGATCTGGCAACAGCAATCAGAGAAAGTTGGAGCCAGATTGATGAAGAGTACTGTTTGTCACTCATTAAGTCCATGCCTCAGAGACTGCAAGCTGTTATTAAAGCTAGAGGTGGTGCAACAAAATACTAGTGATGTATTGGAGTGTTCTTTTGTGTGTTTGTTTTTCATGATTCCATAATTTTTTCCTCAGAATTGAGTGATTCCATAATTTTTTCCCTCTGCTTGATCTGAAAAAAAATACCCTTACTGAGTACCACATTTTTAATCTTGATTTCTTTTAGTGTTTCTTAAAGCCCTAAAGTTGCCATTTGAAATGACTTTAGCTTTGTGCCATGTCTGTGATCTGCTCTTTTTTCAACAACATTAAACAACTGAATAAACATCCTCCGAGCCCGGTGATTCCATAATTTTTGCCAGGGGTTGTTTAAGAAATTGTGAACATGTTTGTGTCCCCACGTTTTAGCGGAGCTCCTTTAATGTAAGTGGCACCCGGCTTTTTCTACGTCTGATGACGGCGCAGAGTCAGGTTTAAGCTTCTGTTGTATAATTAACTTGCTCAGAACAAACGGGAAATGCTGGAAGATTTCAGCTCTGAAGCTTATAAATTGCTGAATAAATATTCTGCATTGAAGTATTTTCCTTTTCTAATAAGAGGTAGCAGGACTGTAGTGCCGGACCCCGGACCACCCTGGCTCCCAGCTTCACTCTTCTTCTAGGTTGAGTGACAGGACGCCCCCGGTCGGTGCGGTCAGGACCCCGGAGAGTTCTTCTGTATTCTTCGTGCACTGACCGGTCCGGGGCCCATTATCCCACTATTGGGGGGTCCTCCATGCTCTTTCCTGTGATGGAGCCCATGAACATGGGGGATATCTGGAGCTGCCCCTTCCTGAGCTCACAGGGTCTTTGCAGAGGGTCTATATGGTTGTGTTATGGGATGTTGGAGAATCATCAGATCTCGCCCCATAGATCACGAATGTCTGACATCTCCGCCTCTGCCGTTATGAGACTTGTCGATGTCACATTACACAGCAGATGAGTCCCATTAATGGTGATGTATCCACAGCAGAATCCTCGCGTCGTGTCACAATGTATCCGTCCCCACGATGAGCTGGAGGTGATGGATGATGGCGGATCGCTGCCTGTCACTCACACGTCTGCCGTCACATATCTGTACATTACATCCCATCCTGCTCCGGATATTTATACGTCTCGTTACATCGACAGACGGACGCAGCAGATGTTGGTCGCGTTCTCGGCTACTTTCATTAACAGCAACTTTTGGAGAATGTCATAAAAACTGAAATGAATTTTGTAAAGTTTTCACAATAGGGAAAACTGAGATTTACCCTCAGGGGGCGACATGTGACCCCACGGAGGAGCAGAACCGATCGATACGAATGCAGATATCAGAGCCAGATCTTCTGGGAGGAAACAAAGTATCGATGGAATTAGAATTATTACTGGGGTCAGCGGAGGGGCCATCGGCATGTGAGAGTACCCCGATCCCTGGGCGGCCTCTATTTCACTCTGTGCTGAGCTGACTTTCTGCCGTCCCTAGACTGGACGATGTATGGGTCGGGGTGCAGCTCTAGGAGGGTCTGACGTCGCCCCTCTGCCATATAAGAAGTCTCCTGGAAAGCGACGACTTAGTTAAGGATTTTGCATTGCACAATTGTTTGAAACCTCGTCAAAATGAACAAAGACATCTAAAAATGAGCACATTGTGCCAAAAACTGGGACTAGGATTAAATCTGTGTGACCGGCATGATGACCCATAGACACATGCACGTATCAAATGGTGATAGATGCGGAACCCAAAGTCATATAAAGCTCAATAATGGAGAGCGGGGCAACACACAAGTATGGATGATGCAGAGGTCCAGAGTGACACTGCAATAAAGTGCTGTGTGCAGTCAGGTAAGGTGGCTCATAGCAAAAGCATCTTATGGGAATGAGGACCCCATGTGTATCGCCACAGGAGCGGCTTTCTCAGGGGACACTGAGATACAATGTGGCAGGCAAAAACAAAGCTCTTGTGCTCTTGACTTTTCTTTGCACCTGGATCAGCAGATTCTTCCATCTTCTTCCTTGTGTGGCTTCTCCTGTCACCGTATTTTATTAGTCGTAGCCACAAATCCCGGAGCATAAACTCTGCACAATCCGGGGAGTCTGCACTTCCCGGCAGAGCCTTTTCCTCCCCTGTTGCGTGGCTGTGACTGCAGCGAGCAGTGCATCCGCCGCTCTCCGCTTCCTTTCTGGCTGTGCATCCGCCGTTCTCCGCTTCCTTTCTAGCTGTACATCTGCCGTTCTCCGCAACCTTACTAGCTGTGCAGCCACCGTTCTCCGCTTCCTTTCCAGCTGTGCAGCTGCCGTTCTCGGCATCCTTACTAGCTGTGCAGCAGCCGTTCTCCACTTCCTTTCTAGCTGTGCAGCCACCGTTCTCCGCTTCCTTTCTAACTATGCAGCCACCGTTCTCCGCTTTCTTTCAAGCTATGCAGCCACCGTTCTCCGCGTCCTTTCTAGCTGTGCAGCCACCGTTCTCCGCTTCCTTTCTAGCTATGCAGACACCGTTCTCCGCTTCCTTTCTAGCTGTGCAGCCACCGTTCTCCGCTTCCTTTCTAGCTGTGCAGCCACCGTTCTCCGCTTCCTTTCTAGCTGTGCAGCCACCGTTCTCCGCTTCCTTTCTAGCTGTACAGCCACCACTCTCCGCTTCCTTTCTAGCTATGTAGCCACCGTTCTCCGCTTCCTTTCTAGCTATGCAGCCACCGTTCTCCGCATCCTTTCTAGCTGTGCAGCCACCGTTCTCCGCTTCCTTTTTAGCTGTGCAGCCACCGTTCTCCGCTTCTTTTCTAGGTGTGCATCCGCCGTTCTCCGCTTCCTTTCTAGCTGTGCATCCGCCATTCTCCTCTTCCTTTCTAGCTATGCAGCCATCGTTCTCCGCTTCCTTTCTAGCTATGCAGCCACCGTTCTCCGCTTAATTTCTAGCTATGCAGCCGCCGTTCTCTGCCTTCCTTTCTAGCTATGCATCCGCCGTTCTCCGCTTCCTTTCTAGCTATGCAGACACCGTTCTCCGCTTCACTTCTAGCTGTGCAGCCACCGTTCTCCGCTTTCTTTCTAGCTGTGCAGCTACCGTTCTCCGCTTCCTTTCTAGCTATGCAGCTACCATTCTCCGCTTCCTTTCTAGATATGCAGCTGTGACACCCCAGGGGTCTGGTTGCCACAGTGATAGAGATGTTATGTCTGAGAGCAGGTGGGAGGTCCTTTGGTCAGGGATCCTGTGCATGCCACACCTCCTGCCCAGTCTTGGGAGGGGAAGAACTTCCCCTATATAAACCCGGGGCTGAAGCAGGGTTAGCAGTCAAGGAGAGTAGAGACAAGAAACAGCAGAAGCAATACTACTACGAGTCAGGGGCTGGCAGCTGCAGAGCTCGCCCTGACTGAGAAGCTTTCTTACCGGACCCGGCGTCCGAGGCTGTGGGGACTAACTCTTACCCAGCAGCAGAAGCCGACCGGCAGGGGATTTCAGGTCCTCAGGCCCAGAAACCCAAAGGCACGGTCACACGTGTGGGACCAGCACCGCCATCGTGGAGCGGAAGCCATTAGAAGGCCCCGAGTCACCGGCCATACGGGTGAGCACCACATGGTACACTCAGGGACGTGGGCTACTTATATCCGCTTCTAGCAAGGTAGCCAGAAGAGTACAGTCAGTTTGGGAGGCCTACAACTCCGCCTGGCCAGGGGAGATCCCATCTGCTCAAGGACTGACCAGGCCCCGTTCACTAGCAAGTACTCCGGGAGGGTCTATCGTTGTTACCAGTAAAGACCCTGAATTACACCGCACCGTCTCTGAGTGGTTCCTGCTACCCCCATCATCCACATCTGCTGCCCTGAGGCCATACCCCTCCCGTTGGGGGTTATACCATCTACGCTGCACCATCCATCCACCGGCCTCAGCGGACTGTCCTGCAGCGGCAGCTCCATAGCTGCATTCAACGAGTGGCGTAGTCGTCCTGCATCTACCGCTGTTACATCGCCGCTCAGTTTGACTCCCTGGGCACGGACCGGGTCACCGCCACGAGACTACAACCCTCAAGAGATCCGGCTCCGGGTAAGCTCCCGCGTGCGCAACGCAGCGCGACACAGGCCCAGGGGCGCGTCAACTTTTGGCGTAGTCGGCAGGATTTCGTGCCCGCAACCACCGGGTACTGCGTGCCTGAAAAAGAGACTTTTCAAACTTACCTGTGGTGAAGATTCCCGCCATCCGGCGCCATCTTCAGCCTTCTTCCCGCCATCCGTGGAGTTTTCCCGCCATTGGACGCCATCTTGAGGACGCCGCGCGGGAAGAAGAGGGGCGTGGACTCCGAAAGCGCGCGAGAACTGAAGCCCCGCCTCACGTCCGGACGTTGCGTAAGGTCCTGGAAGGAGCCCAGCAGACGCCGACGTCACAGGAGCGCGACGGAAGGTCCTCAACCCTGACGATCCACTGCGGAGCCGCGGCCTACGGAAGAGGATCATCGCAAGGTAGGCCACGGTCCACTAGGGGGGAGGAAGATGTCGGATACGGAGGAGAGCTTCACTGCCTCAACCCCCGCCAGCGCTACCGCTGCTGCAGTTATGCCCTTCACCATGCCCTATATCCCGGGAGCAGCTTGGCTACCCCAGTACTCAGGGGAGTCACATACCCTGCATGACTTTAGAGAAAAGCTGGATAGCCTCTTCCAGGTGTACCCCCTCACAGAAGAGCAAAAAGTGAGCATCCTGGTGGCCCAACTAACCGGGGCAGCCAAAAGGGAAGTAAAATCCTGGCCACCTGGGAGGAAGACTGTCGCAGGGATACTAACCCGGCTGAAGGACACCTTTGATACCCGCACCTCAGCCGAGATTAAACTTAGATTCTACGGGTGCAAGCAGTGAGCGCATGAGAGTATAAGGGACTATGCACTAAACCTACAAGAGGCCCTGAGGGCCATTAAGCAGACCGACCCTGATGGAGTGGGAAACGAGGACAGGCTGTTGACCGAACAGTTTATAGAGGGACTGTATTGTAATACCCACCGAACCCAGTTGCGGGCAATGGCCTTACAGGATCCCCATCTGGGCTTTGCACAGTTCAAGGACAGAGCCATCCGGGTGCTCCGAGAACCGGCACCGGGTGGCGTTGTGACCCACAAGCGCCCTGCTATCACTTACCACCAGGAGGCGGCGCCCTTGTCGGCAGGGCCTGTGGGAGCTGATGCGCAGGCTTTGGACAATGACCCGGCTCCAGACCTACACCATCAGGTCCAAGAGCTAGCTAAGAGCGTTGCTGCGCTAACCCGAACTGTGCAGTCTTTACAGGCTTCCACCCCAGGGAAGATCCAGCTGGCATCCGGACCGGAGGACATCCCGTGGCGTCGACCAAGGAGGACCCCACCGGCCAGAGGAAGACCCAGTGACCGATACAGCGAGGACGGACGACCCATCTGCCGCCACTGCAATCAACCTGGACATATGGCAAGGTACTGTTCTTTAAACGGGCACAACCTGGGGTAGAGGGCCAACCCCCAGGAAAAAGATCACCAGGCCCATCGAACTGGCGCGACAGATATGTGGGAGGACGTCCAGTCTTGCCTGTGGTACTGGATGGCATTCCCATGAGTGCCCTACTGGACACCGGGTCACAGGTCACCACCATCCCGTACGTGCTCTTTAAGCAGTACTGGAATGACTCGGATATTACCCGCTACCCTGACGACGACTTGAGTATCATCGCCAGCAATGGCCAGCCCGTGCCACAGATCGGATTTAAAGAGGTGACCATCAAAATCGGTAGAGTCGAACTGGCAGCACAGGGACTGATCATTGTAGATATTGACAAACATGAGAGTCACCCAAAAATAACTCTAGGAACTAATGTAATTGAAAATTGTCTTGCAGAGGTGATTTTCCTTTTACAGCAGGTTGCCAAGAACGCCAGCTCCGGCGAGCAGCGAGTGCTCCAGAAAGAGATCCGGGCACTGATGCGACGGCAACAGGTGGAACTCTCCGGCGGTGAGATTGGTAGCGTAAGAATGTGTGACCCTTTTCCTATTGCCATGCCCCCAAAAAGTGAAATGATGATTTGGTGCCGGGCAGCTATTGGTCTGAGAGGTAGAGATTACCAGGCAATGGTAGAACCAGTTTACTCGGACAGTAGGCCCACCATTTTGACAGCACGGGGGGTGGTTGATGTACGCCATGGGAGGGTGCCCGTTCGCATAATAAATATCGGGGAGAGGGAAGTGTACCTGCCCCGGTATGCCACGCTAGCCAAATAATATACCATTAACCAAAATTCTATACAATCTGTGGAACCCTTGCCTCCATCTCACCCGGAGGAAGGTAACGGCTCTAAGAAAAACATGGAGGACTGGTGTCAGCAACTACATCTGGGTACTGACTCCACTCCCGCACACCAGAAACAAGGAGTCTATCGGGTGGTTCAGGAGTACGAGAGAGTGTTCAGTAAACACCCGTTAGACTTCGGGCGAGTCAAGGGGGTAGAACACCACATCCCCACGGGAGACCATCCTCCTATAAAAGAGAGGTATCGACCCGTACCCCCTGCCCACTACCAACACGCCAAGGGGATGCTTAGAGACATGAAGGAGGCTGGGGTGATCAGGGATAGCTGTAGCCCCTGGGCAGCTCCACTAGTCTTAGTCCGAAAGAAAGACAACACCATGAGGATGTGTGTAGATTACCGGAAAATCAATCGTATCACACACAAGGATGCGTACCCCTTACCAAGGATAGAGGAGTCGTTGGCTGCTTTAAGATCTGCTAACTTCTTCTCTACCTTGGATCTCACTAGCGGGTACTGGCAGGTTCCTGTAGCAGAGGCGGACCGGGAGAAGACCGCATTCACCACCCCGATGGGACTTAGCGAGTTCACCTGCATGCCGTTCGGACTCTGCAACGCACCGGGAACCTTCCAACGACTAATGGAGTGTTGTCTGGGCCACAGAAACTTCGAGACGGCCCTGTTGTACCTGGACGATGTCATCGTATATTCCAAGACGTATGAGGACCACCTGAAACACCTGGCGGAAGTGTTCGAAGCTCTGGCAAGTTACGGCCTAAAGGTGAAACCCTCCAAGTGTCACCTCCTGAAACCAAAGGTGCAGTACCTGGGACACGTGGTGAGCGCTGACGGAGTGGCTCCCGACCCTGATAAGATCACCGCAATTAAGGAATGGCCAAGCCCCTCCAGCGTAAAAGAAGTGCGGCAGTTCCTCGGGTTGGTAGGCTACTACCGAAGGTTTATTCCCGGTTTCACCAAAAAGGCAGCACCTATGCAGGACCTCCTGATAGGCCAGTCCCGGAAGGCCAAGAACCAGAAGCCGCCCTTCAAATGGGAGGAGCTGGAAGAAGAGTCCTTCCGCCAGCTGAAGATGGCCCTCACGGGGGACGAAATCCTGGCGTACCCGGATTATAGCCAGCCCTTTATCCTCTACACCGACGCCAGTAACAGCGGGCTAGGAGCCGTACTGTCCCAGATCCAGCAGGGGAAGGAACGAGTAATCGCCTACGCCAGCCGAAAACTGCGACCCACCGAAAGGAACCCCGAGAATTACAGCTCATTTAAGCTAGAGTTCCTGGCCGTAGTATGGGCAGTCACCGAGCGCTTTAAGCATTACCTCGCTTCTTCCCGGTTCACCGTGTACACGGATAACAACCCGTTGACACACCTGGACACGGCAAGACTCGGTGCCCTGGAGCAGAGGTGGATGGCCCGTCTGTCCAACTACGAGTTCACAATCAAATACCGGGCAGGACGCTCCAATACCAACGCGGACGCCCTGTCCAGGATGCCCAACCTGCCGGACGGAGGAGAAGATCCGGAGGGACTGGAAGAAGTTGAACTCCCTGCGTTCCACCGTCATGGGACTATCCAGTATTCCCACCGGGTAAGGAGTAAGCAGGCTGCTACGTTGAACCCCTTACCCCACTACAACTGGGCGGAAACGCAAGACAGCGACCCTGCCGTCCGACTGGTGAAGGAGATGCTGACTCGGCCGGAGGCTCGCCTTGAACCAGACGCTCCGGAGGAAGCCAAACAACTATGGGCAGAGAAGAGTCGACTGTTCCTTTACAAAGGGAAGTTGTGCCGCAGAATGGTTAACTCCCGGACGCATGAATTACTCTGGCAAGTAGTGGTGCCACGAAGAGACGCAGCCATGGTGATGGAGGCATACCACGACGGAGCTGGACACTTCGGGTGGAAGAAGCTGGAGTTCCTGCTGCGCGAGCGGTTCCACTGGGTAGGCATGAGGGGAACCATCGAGAAGTGGTGCAGAGACTGTGGCCCGTGCAACCTGAGAAGGAAGGACCGTGCCAGCCAGAAGACTCCCCTGCAGTCCATCGTCACCCGGCAACCGTTGGAACTGGTAGCCTTGGATCATGTAAAACTGACCCCAAGCAGAAGTGGCTACGTCTACGCGTTAACCATCGTGGATCATTACTCCCGGTTTCTGGTTGTCGTCCCCGTCAAGGACTTAACGGCTCAAACAGCAGCTAGAGCCTTCCAGCAGCACTTTTGCCGTCCACACGGGTACCCGGACCAAGTGCTGACGGACCAGGGACCTGCCTTTGAAGCGGAGGTCTTCCAGGAATTCTGCAATCTGTATGGCTGCCGGAAGATAAGGACGACACCCTACCATCCGCAAACTAATGGACTTTGTGAGAAAATGAACCAGGTGGTAATGGATCTTCTAAAAACGTTGCCCCTGGAAGAACGCAGTCTGTGGCCTGAGAAGTTGCCCGATCTGGTGAACCTATACAACCACATCCCGGTAGGTTCCACCAACTGTACCCCGGCTTACCTAATGAGGGCAAGACCTGGTAAGTTACCTGTTGACCTGGAAATGGGAGTCCTGACACCCGAGGACACTTCACCAGAAACAGACTGGGACACAGAGAGGCAGCAGCAGTACCGGAGAGTACAGGAGAGCGTGGAGCGAATTCTCTGTCAGGCTAGGGAAAGACAAGAGAAAACTTACAACCAGTATGCTCCCGCTGTTCCCCTGGTACCCGGAGAGCAGGTCTTGAAGAGGAAGAGACGGCTCCACAAGTTGGATGACCAGTGGGAGAAGGACCCGTACACCGTACTGCCCTCAAGCCACGAGAACCCGAAGGTTTGTACCATCAGTAAAGACGGAGGGGAAACCACAGCCATTGTATCCCGGGACCACCTGAAGAAGTGTCCCGAACAACTGAGGAACCCTGAAGAGGAACAAGAAGACCATCGACCCGTAGAGGAAAGGGAAGATATGGTTAGTACTGTGCTCGGGGACTTCCCTCGGTCTTGGACTCAAGTCAATGGTGCAGTTGTGGTACCCGTACTCACCTTCCTCCAACCAGCATCCCAAGCACCTACGGAGCAACAGGTAGAGCTGGAAGAACAGCCGGTCCAGGAGGCAGAAGACTCCACACAAGCAGAACAGGAGGATCAACCCTCTGCTTATAGTGAGCCTGCCGTACCCCTAGTGAGACAAAGAGCCGGTAGACAGCTGCCCAGTTTACCCTTGACAGCTCCTACACCCTGTAGTTCAGGGCCAGACAGTCAGTTCCGTAGGTCTACTAGGGCCACTAGAGGCCAGTTACCCGCACGCTGGAGGATTTGAAGTGTATAAATGGTTTTATTTATGTTTATCTGTGTATTGTTGCTTGTGTATAATTTTGTGTTTCCAGTTATTTTTAGGAATCCTTGGTGGATTTACCGGGAATCCTTGTACATAGTTGGAGCGTAACCCAGGACGGACTAAAGACTGTTAAGGACTCGGGGTAGGACAAACCCCTACCTGGTTACGTCTCCCTGTTTTGGTGAAATGGACACCTTGCTTTTCTTCAAAGACTGCACCCGGTTACGGACATGCCGTAACCAACTTTATATGTTTTTCTTATTGTATTATTATTGTTTTTATCTTGTTATGTTTTTCTAAAATATGTTTAGTCCCGGAGTACTAAATTTCACTAGGGGGGAATGTGACACCCCAGGGGTCTGGTTGCCACAGTGATAGAGATGTTATGTCTGAGAGCAGGTGGGAGGTCCTTTGGTCAGGGATCCTGTGCATGCCACACCTCCTGCCCAGTCTTGGGAGGGGAAGAACTTCCCCTATATAAACCCGGGGCTGAAGCAGGGTTAGCAGTCAAGGAGAGTAGAGACAAGAAACAGCAGAAGCAATACTACTACGAGTCAGGGGCTGGCAGCTGCAGAGCTCGCCCTGACTGAGAAGCTTTCTTACCGGACCCGGCGTCCGAGGCTGTGGGGACTAACTCTTACCCAGCAGCAGAAGCCGACCGGCAGGGGATTTCAGGTCCTCAGGCCCAGAAACCCAAAGGCACGGTCACACGTGTGGGACCAGCACCGCCATCGTGGAGCGGAAGCCATTAGAAGGCCCCGAGTCACCGGCCATACGGGTGAGCACCACACGGTACACTCAGGGACGTGGGCTACTTATATCCGCTTCTAGCAAGGTAGCCAGAAGAGTACAGTCAGTTTGGGAGGCCTACAACTCCGCCTGGCCAGGGGAGATCCCATCTGCTCAAGGACTGACCAGGCCCCGTTCACTAGCAAGTACTCCGGGAGGGTCTATCGTTGTTACCAGTAAAGACCCTGAATTACACCGCACCGTCTCTGAGTGGTTCCTGCTACCCCCATCATCCACATCTGCTGCCCTGAGGCCATACCCCTCCCGTTGGGGGTTATACCATCTACGCTGCACCATCCATCCACCGGCCTCAGCGGACTGTCCTGCAGCGGCAGCTCCATAGCTGCATTCAACGGGTGGCGTAGTCGTCCTGCATCTACCGCTGTTACATCGCCGCTCAGTTTGACTCCCTGGGCACGGACCGGGTCACCGCCACGAGACTACAACCCTCAAGAGATCCGGCTCCGGGTAAGCTCCCGCGTGCGCAACGCAGCGCGACACAGGCCCAGGGGCGCGTCACAGCCACCGTTCTCCGCTTCCTTTATAGCTATGCAGCCACCGTTCTCCGCTTCCCTTCTAGCTATGCAGCCACCTTTCTCCACTTCCTTTCTAGCTGTGCAGCCACCGTTCTCCGCTTCCTTTCTAGCTATGCAGCCACTGTTCTCCGCTTCCTTTCTAGTTATGCAGCCACCGTTCTCCGCTTCCTTTCTAGCTATGCAGCCACCGTTCTCCGCTTCCCTTCTAGCTATGCAGCCACCGTTCTCCGCTTCCTTTCTAGCTGTGCAGCCACCGTTCTCCACTTCCTTTCTAGCTATGCAGCCACCGTTCTCCACTTCCTTTCCAGATATGCAGCGACCGTTCTCCACTTTCTTTCTAGCCATGCAGCCACCGTTCTCTGCTTCCTTTCTACCTGTGCAGCCACCGTTCTCCACTTCCTTTCTAGTTATGCAGCCACCGTTCTCCGCTTCCTTTCTAGCTATGCAGCAACCGTTCTCCGCCTCCTTTCTAGCTATGCAGCCACCGTTCTCCGCTTCCTTTCTAGCTATGCAGCCACCGTTCTCCGCTTCCTTTCTAGCTGTGCAGCCACCGTTCTCCGCTTCCTTTCTAGCTATGCAGCCACCGTTCTCCGCTTCCTTTCAAGCTGTGCAGCCACCGTTCTCCGCTTCCTTTCTAGCTGTGCATCCGCCGTTCTCCGCTTCCTTTCTAGCTGTGCATCCGCTGTTCTCCTCTTCCTTTCTAGCTATGCAGCCACCGTTCTCCGCTTCCTTTCTAGCTATGCAGCCACCATTCTCCGCTTCGTTTCTAGCTGTGCAGCCACCGTTCTCCGCTTCCTTTCTAGCTGTGCAGCCGCTGTTCTCCGCTTTCCTTTCTAGCTGTGCAGCCGCCGTTCTCCGCTTTAGTTTCTGGCTGTGCATAGGCCATTCTCCGCTTCCTTTCTAGCTGTGCATACGCCGTTCTCCGCTTCCTTTCTAGCAATGCAGCCACCTTTCTCCGCTTCCTTTCTAGCTGTGCATCCGCCGTTCTCCGCTTCCTTTCTAGCTGTACAGCCGCCGTTCTCCACTTTCCTTTCTAGCTAAGCAGCCGCCGTTCTCCACTTCTTTTCTAGCTGTGCATCCGCCATTTTCTGCTTCCTTTCTAGCTGTGCAGCCGCCGTTCTCCGCTTCCTTTCTAGCTGTGCAGCCGCCGTTCTCCGCTTTCCTTTCTGGCAGTGCAGCCGCCGTTCTCCACTTCCTTTCTGGCAGTGCAGCAGCCGTTCTCCGCTTCCTTTCTAGCTATGCAGCCACCGTTCTCCGCTTCCTTTCTAGCTGTGCAGCCACCGTTCTCCGCTTCCTTTCTAGCTGTGCAGCCACCGTTCTCCGCTTCCTTTCAAGCTGTACAGCCACCGTTCTCCGCTTCCTTTCTAGCTGTGCATCCGCCGTTCTCCGCTTCCTTTCTAGCTGTGCATCCGCTGATCTCCTCTTCCTTTCTAGCTATGCAGCCACCGTTCTCCGCTTCCTTTCTAGCTATGCAGCCACCATTCTCCGCTTCGTTTCTAGCTGTGCAGCCACCGTTCTCCGCTTCCTTTCTAGCTGTGCAGCCGCCGTTCTCCGCTTTCCTTTCTAGCTGTGCAGCCGCCGTTCTCCGCTTTAGTTTCTGGCTGTGCATAGGCCATTCTCCGCTTCCTTTCTAGCTGTGCATACGCCGTTCTCCGCTTCCTTTCTAGCAATGCAGCCACCTTTCTCCGCTTCCTTTCTAGCTGTGCATCCGCCGTTCTCCGCTTCCTTTCTAGCTGTGCAGCCGCCGTTCTACGCTTCCTTTCTAACTGTGCATCCGCCGTTCTCCGCTTCCTTTCTAGCTGTGCAGCCGCCGTTCTCCACTTCCTTTCTAACTGTGCATCCGCCGTTTTCCACTTCCTTTCTAGCTGTGCAGCCGCCGTTATCCGCTTCCTTTCAAACTGTGCATCCGCCGTTTTCCGCTTCCTTTCTAGCTATGCAGCTACCGTTCTCCGCTTCCTTTCTAGATATGCAGCCACCGTTCTCCACTTCCTTTCTAGCTATGCAGCCACCGTTCTCCGCTTCCCTTCTAGCTATGCAGCTACCGTTCTCCACTTCCTTTCTAGCTGTGCAGCCACCGTTCTCCACTTCCTTTCTAGCTATGCAGCCAGAGTTCTCCGCTTCCTTTCTAGCTATGCAGCCACCGTTCTCTGCTTCCTTTCTAGCTATGCAGCCACCGTTCTCCGCTTCCTTTCTAGCTGTGCAGCTGCCGTTCTCCGCTTCCTTTCTAGCTGAGCATCCGCCGTTCTCCTCTTCCTTTCTAGCTATGCAGCCACCGTTCTCCGCTTCCTTTCTAGCTATGCAGCCACCATTCTCCGCTTCGTTTCTAGCTGTGCAGCCACCGTTCTCCGCTTCCTTTCTAGCTGTGCAGCCGCCGTTCTCCGCTTTCCTTTCTAGCTGTGCAGCCGCCGATCTCCGCTTTAGTTTCTGGCTGTGCATAGGCCATTCTCCGCTTCCTTTCTAGCTGTGCATACGCCGTTCTCCGCTTCCTTTCTAGCAATGCAGCCACCTTTCTCCGCTTCCTTTCTAGCTGTGCATCCGCCGTTCTTCGCTTCCTTTCTAGCTGTGCAGCCGCCGTTCTCCACTTCCTTTCTAACTGTGCATCTGCCGTTTTCCGCTTCCTTTCTAGCTGTGCAGCCGCCGTTCTACGCTTCCTTTCTAACTGTGCATCCGCCGTTCTCTGCTTCCTTTCTAGCTGTGCAGCCGCCGTTCTCGACATCCTTTCTAACGGTGCATCCGCCGTTTTTCACTTCCTTTCTAGCTGTGCAGCCGCCGTTTTCCTCTACCTTTCTAACTGTGCATCCGCCGTTTTCCGCTTCCTTTCTAACTGTGCATCTGCCGTTTTCCGCTTCCTTTCTAGCTGTGCAGCCGCCGTTCTCCACTTTCCTTTCTAGCTGTGCAGCCGCCATTCTCCACTTCCTTTCTAGCTGTGCATCCGCCATTTTCTGCTTCCTTTCTAGCTGTGCAGCCGCCGTTCTCCGCTTCCTTTCTAGCTGTGCAGCCGCCATTCTCCGCTTTCCTTTCTGGCAGTGCAGACGCCGTTCTCCACTTCCTTTCTGGCAGTGCAGCAGCCGTTCTCCACTTCCTTTCTAGCTGTGCAGCCACCGTTCTCCGCTTTCCTTTCTAGCTGTGCAGACACCGTTCTCCGCTTTCCTTTCTAGCTGTGCAGCCACCGTTCTCCGCTTCCTTTCTAGCTATGCAGCAACCGTTCTCCGCTTCTTTTCTAGCTGTGCAGCCGCCGTTCTCTGCTTCCTTTCTAGCTGTGTAGCCGCCATTCTCCGCTTTCCTTTCTAGCTGTGCAGCAGCCGTTCTCCGCTTGCTCTCTAGCTGTGCAGCCGCCGTTCTCTGCTTCCTTTGTGGCTCTGCAGCCGCAGTTCTCCAATTCCATTCTACCTGTGCAGCCGCCGTTCTCCGCTTCCTTTCTAGTTGTGCAGCAGCCGCTCTCCGCTTCCTTTCTATCTGTGCAGCCGCCGTTCTCCGCTTTCCTTTCTAGCTGTGCAGCCGCCGTTCTCCGCATCCTTTCTAGCTGTGCAGCAGCCGTTCTCCGCCTTCCTTTCTAGCTGTGCAGCCGCCGTTCTGTGCTTTCCTTTCTAGCTGTGCAGCCCCCGTTCTCCGCTTTCCTTTCTTGCTGTGCAGCTGCCTTTCTCTGCTTTCCTTTCTAGCTGTGCAGCCGCCGTTCTCCGCTTTCCTTTATAGCTGTGCAGCCGGCATCCCCCGCTTTCCATTCTGGCTGTGCAGCCGCCGTTCTCTTCCTTCCTTTCTGGTAGTGCATCCGCCGTTCTCCGCTTCCATTCTAGCTATGCATCCGCCGTTCTCCGCTTCCTTTCTAGCTATGCAGCCACCGTTCTCCGATTCACTTCTAGCTATGCAGCCACCGTTCTCCGCTTCCTTTCTAGCTGTGCAGCCACCGTTCTCCGCTTCCTTTCTAGCTATGCAGCTACCGTTCTCCGCTTCCTTTCTAGATATGCAGCCACCGTTCTCCACTTCCTTTCTAGCTATGCAGCCACCGTTCTCCGCTTCCCTTCTAGCTATGCAGCTACCGTTCTCCTCTTCCTTTCTAGCTGTGTAGCCACCGTTCTCCGCTTCCTTTCTAGCTATGCAGCCAGAGTTCTCCGCTTCCTTTCTAGCTATGCAGCCACCGTTCTCCGCTTCCTTTCTAGCTATGCAGCCACCGTTCTCCGCTTCCCTTCTAGCTATGCAGACACCGTTCTCCGCTTCCTTTCTAGCTGTGCAGCCACCCTTCTCCGCTTCCTTTCTAGCTATGGAGCCACCGTTCTCCACTTCCTTTCTGGATATGCAGCCAACGTTCTCCGCTTTGTTTCTAGCCATGCAGCCACCGTTCTCCGCTTCCTTTCTAGCTGTGCAGCCACCGTTCTCCGCTTCCTTTCTAGCTATGCAGGCACCGTTCTCCGCTTCCTTTCTAGCTATGCAGCAACCGTTCTCCGCCTCCTTTCTAGCTATGCAGCCACCGTTCTCCGCTTCCTTTCTAGCTATGCAGCCACCGTTCTCCGCTTCCTTTCTAGCTGTGCAGCCACCATTCTCCGCTTCCTTTCTAGCTATGCAGCCACCGTTCTCCGCTTCCTTTCAAGCTGTGGAGCCACCGTTCTCCGCTTCCTTTCTAGCTGTGCAGCCACCGTTCTCCGCTTCCTTTCCAGCTGTGCAGGCACCATTCTCCGCTTCCTTTCTAGCTGTGCATCCGCCATTCTCCTCTTCCTTTCTAGCTGTGCATCCGCCGTTCTTCTCTTCCATTCTAGCTATGCAGCCACCGTTCTCTGGTTCCTTTCTGGCTCCGCAGCCACCGTTCTTCGCTTCCTTTCTAGCTATGCAGCCACCATTCTCCACTTCGTTTCTAGCTGTGCAGCCACCGTTCTCCGCTTACTTTCTAGCTGTGCAGCCGCCGTTCTCCGCTTCCTTTCTAGCTGTGCATCCGCCATTTTCCGCTTCCTTTCTAGCTGTGCAGCCGCCGTTTTCCACTTCCTTTCTAACTGTGCATCCGCCGTTTTCCGCTTTCTTTCTAGCTGTGCAGCCGCCGTTCTCCGCTTCCTTTCTAGCTGTGCATCCGCCGTTTTCCGCTTCCTTTCTAGCTATGCAGCCGCCGTTTTCCACTTCCTTTCTAACTGTGCATCCGCCGTTTTCCGCTTTCTTTCTAGCTGTGCAGCCGCCATTCTCTGCTTTCCTTTCTAGCTGTGCAGCCGCCGTTCTCCACTTCCTTTCTAGCTGTGCATCCGCCATTTTCTGCTTCCTTTCTAGTTGTGCAGCCGCCGTTCTCCGCTTCCTTTCTAGCTGTGCAGCCGCCGTTCTCTGCTTTCCTTTCTGGCAGTGGAGCCGCCGTTCTCCGCTTCCTTTCTAGCTGTGCAGCCACCATTCTCCGCTTCCTTTCTAGCTGTGCATCCGCCATTTTCTGTTTCCTTTCTAGCTGTGCAGCCGCCGTTCTCCGCTTCCTTTCTAGCTGTGCAGCCGCCGTTCTCTGCTTTCCTTTCAGGCAGTGCAGCCGCCGTTCTCCACTTCCTTTCTAGCTGTGCAGCCACCATTCTCTGCTTCCTTTCTAGCTGTGCATCCGCCGTTCTCTGCTTCCTTTCTAGCTGTACATCCGCCGTTCTCCTCTTCCTTTCTAGCTATGCAGCCACCGTTCTCCGCTTCCTTTCTGGCTCTGCAGCCACCGTTCTCCGCTTCCTTTCTAGCTATGCAGCCACCATTCTCCGCTTCCTTTCTAGCTGTGCAGCCACCGTTCTCCGCTTCCTTTCTAGCTGTGCAGCCGCCGTTCTCCGCTTTCCTTTCTAGCTGTGGAGCCGCCGTTCTAAGCTTTAATTTCTGGCTGTGCATCGGCCATTCTCCGCTTCCTTTCTAGCTGTGCATACGCCGTTGTCCGCTTCCTTTCTAGCTATGCAGCCACCTTTCTCCGCTTCCTTTCTAGCTGTGGATCCGCCTTTCTCCGCCTCCTTTCTAGCTGTGCAGATGCCGTTCTCCACTTCCTTGCTAACTGTGCATCCGCCCTTTTCCGCTTCCTTTCTAGCTGTGCAGCCGCCGTTCTCCGCTTCCTTTCTAACTGTGCATCCGCCGTTTTCCGCTTCCTTTCTAGCTGTGCAGCCGCCGTTTTCCACTTCCTTTCTAACTGTGCATCCGCCGTTTTCCGCTTCCTTTCTAGCTGTGCAGCCGCCATTCTCCGCTTTCCTTTCTAGCTGTGCAGCCGCCATTCTCCACTTCCTTTCTAGCTGTGCATCCGACATTTTCTGCTTCCTTTCTAGCTGTGCAGCCGCCGTTCTCCGCTTCCTTTCTAGCTGTGCAGCCGCCGTTCTCTGCTTTCCTTTCTGGCAGTGCAGCCGCCGTTCTCCACTTCCTTTCTAGCTGGGCAGCCACCGTTCTCCGCTTTCCTTTCTGGCTCTGCAGCCGCCATTCTCCGCTTTCCTTTCTGGCTGTGCATCCGCCATTCTCCGCTTCCTTTCTAGCTGTGCATACGCCGTTCTCCGCTTCCTTTCTAGCTATGCAGCCACCGTTCTCCGCTTTCTTTCAAGCTGTGCATCCGCCGTTCTCCGCTTCCTTTCTAGCTCTGCAGCCGCCGTTCTCCACTTCCTTTCTAACTGTGCATCCACCGTTTTCCGCTTCCTTTCTAGCTGTGCAGCCGCCGTTCTCCGCTTCCTTTCTAACTGTGCATCCACCGTTTTCCGCTTCCTTTCTAGCTGTGCAGCAGCCGTTTTCCACTTCCTTTCTAACTGTGCATCCGTCGTTTTCCGCTTCCTTTCTAACTGTGCATATGCCGTTTTCCGCTTCCTTACTAGCTGTGCAGCCGCCGTTTTCCGCTTTCCTTTCTAGCTGTGCAGCCGCCGTTTTACACTTCCTTTCTAGCTGTGCATCCGCCATTTTCTGCTTCCTTTCTAGCTGTGCAGCCGCCGTTCTCCGCTTCCTTTCTAGCTGTGCAGCCGCCGTTCTCCGCTTTCCTTTCTGGCAGTGCAGCCATCGTCCTCCTCTTTCCTTTCTAGCTGTGCAGCCACCGTTCTCCGATTCCTCTCTAACTGTGCGGCCGCCGTTCTCCGCTTACTTTCTGACTCTGCAGCCGCCGTTCTCCGTTTTCCTTTCTGGCTGTGCATCCGCCATTCTCCGCTTCCTTTCTAGCTGTGCATACGCCGTTCTCCGCTTCCTTTCTAGCTATGCAGCCACCGTTCTCCGCTTTCTTTCTAGCTGTGCATCCGCCATTCTCCGCTTCCTTTCTAGCTGTGCTGCCGCCGTTCTCCGCTTCCTTTCTAACTGTGCACCCGCCGTTTTCCGCTTCCTTTCTAGCTGTGCAGCCGCCGTTCTCCGTTTCTTTTCTAACTGTGCATCTGCCGTTTTCCGCTTCGTTTCTAGCTGTGCAGCCGCCGTTTTCCGCTTCCTTTCTAACTGTGCATCCGCCTTTTTCCGCTTCCTTTCTAGCTGTGCAGCCACCGTTCTCCGCTTCCTTTCTAGCTATGCAGCCACCGTTCTCCGCTACTTTTCTAGCTGTGCAGACGGCGTTTTCCGCTTTCCTTTCTGGCTGTGCAGCTGCCGTTCTCTGCTTCCTTTCTAGCTGTGTAGCCGCCGTTCTCCGCTTTCCTTTCTAGCTGTGAAGCCGCCGTTCTCCGCTTCCTCTCTAGCTGTGGTGCCGCCGTTCTCCGCTTCCTTTCGGGCTCTGCAGCCGCCGTTCTCCGATTCCATTCAAGCTGTGCAGCCGACGTTCTCCGCTTCCTTTCTAGCTGTGCAGCCGCCTTTCTCCGCTTCCTTTCTAGCTGTGCAGCCGCCGTTCTCCGCTTTCCTTTCTAGCTGTGCAGCCGCCGTTCTCCGCTTCCTCTCTAGCTGTGCAGCCTCCGTTCTCCGCTTCCTTTCTAGCTGTGCTGCCGCTGTTCTCCGCTTTCCTTTCTAGCTGTGCAGCAGCCGTTCTCCGCTTCCTTTCTAGCTGTGCAGCAGCCGTTCTGCGCCTTCCTTTCTAGCTGTGCAGCCGCCGTTCTCCGCTTTCCTTTCTAGCTGTGCAGCCCCCGTTATCCGCTTTCCTTTCTTGCTGTGCAGCTGCCTTTCTCTGCTTTCCTTTCTAGCTGTGCAGCCGCCGTTCTCCGCTTCCTTTATAGCTGTGCAGCCGGCGTCCCCCGCTTTCCCTTCTGGCTGTGCAGCCGCCATTTTCTTCCTTCCTTTATGGCAGTGCATCCGCCGTTCTTCGCTTCCATTCAAGCTATGCATCCGCCGTTCTTCGCTTCCTTTCTAGCTATGCAGCCACCGTTCTCCGCTTCACTTCTAGCTATGCAGCCACCGTTCTCCGCTTCCTTTCTAGCTGTGCAGCCACCCTTCTCCGCTTCCTTTCTAGCTATGCAGCTACCGTTTTCCGCTTCCTTTCTAGATATGCAGCCACCGTTCTCCGCTTCCTTTCTAGCTATGCAGCCACCGTTCTCCGCTTCCCTTCTAGCTATGCAGCCACCGTTCTCCGCTTCCTTTCTAGCTGTGCAGCCACCGTTCTCCGCTTCCTTTCTAGCTATGCAGTCACCGTTCTCCGCTTCCTTTCTAGCTATGCAGCCACAGTTCTCCGCTTCCTTTCTAGCTATGCAGCCACCGTTCTCCGCTTCCCTTCTAGCTGTGCAGCCACCGTTCTCCGCTTCCTTTCTAGCTGTGCAGCCACCGTTCTCCGCTTCCTTTCTACCTATGCAGCCACCGTTCTCCACTTCCTTTCTAGATATGCAGCCACCGTTCTCCGCTTTCTTTCTAGCCATGCAGACACCGTTCTCCGCTCCCTTTCTAGCTGTGCAGCCAATGTTCTCCACTTCCTTTCTAGCTATGCATCCACCGTTCTCCGCTTCCTTTCTAGCTATGCAGCCACCGTTCTCAGCTTCCTTTCTAGCTATGCAGACACCGTTCTCCGCTTCCTTTCTAGCTGTGCAGCCACCGTTCTCCGCTTCCTTTCTAGCTATGCAGCCACCGTTCTCCGCTTCCTTTCAAGCTGTGCAGCCACCGTTCTCCGCTTCCTTTCTAGCTGTGCAGCCACCGTTCTCCGCTTCCTTCCTAGCTGTGCAGCCACCGTTCTCCGCTTCCTTTCAAGCTGTGCATCCGCCGTTCTCCGCTTCCTTTCTAGCTGTGCATCCGCCGTTCTCCTCTTCCTTTCTAGCTTTGCAGCCACCGTTCTCTGCTTCCTTTCTGGCTCTGCTGCCACCATTCTCTGCTTCCTTTCTAGCTATGCAGCCACCATTCTCCGCTTCGTTTCTAGCTGTGCAGCCACCGTTCTCCGCTTTCTTTTCTAACTGTCCAGCCGCCGTTCTCCGCTTTAGTTTCTGGCTGTGCATCGGCCATTCTCCGCTTCCTTTCTAGCTGTGCATACGCCGTTCTCCGCTTCCTTTCTAGCTATGCAGCCACCTTTCTCCGCTTCCTTTCTAGCTGTGCATCCGCCGTTCTCCGCTTCCTTTCTAGCTGTGCAGCCGCCGTTCTCCACTTTCTTTCTAACTGTGCATCCGCCGTTTTCCGCTTCCATTCCAGCTGTGCAGTCGACGTTCTCCGCTTCCTTTCTAACTGTGCATCTGCCGTTTTCCGCTTCCTTTCTAGCTGTGTAGACGCCGTTTTCCACTTCCTTTCTAACCGTGCAGCCGCCGTTCTCCGCTTTCCTTTCTAGCTGTGCAGCCGCCGTTCTCCACTTCCTTTCTAGCTGTGCATCTGCCATTTTCTGCTTCCTTTCTAGCTGTGCAGCCGCCGTTCTCCGCTTCCTTTCTAGCTGTGCAGCCGCCGTTCTCTGCTTTCCTTTCTTGCAGGGCAGCCGCCGTTCTCCCCTTCCTTTCTAGCTGTTCAGCCACCGTTCTCCGCTTTACTTTCTAGCTGTGCAGCCACCGTTCTCTGCTTTCTCTCTAGCTGTGCAGCCGCCGTTCTCCGCTTCCTTTCTTGCTCTGCAGCCGCCATTCTCCGCTTTCCTTTCTGGCTGTGCATTCGCCATTCTCCGCTTCCTTTCTAGCTGTGCATACGCCGTTCTCCGCTTCCTTTCTAGCTATGCAGCCACCGTTCTCCGCTTTCTTTCTAGCTGTGCATCCGCCGTTCTCCGTTTCCTTTCTAGCTGTGCAGCCGCCGTTCTCCACTTCCTTTCTAACTGTGCATCCGCCGTTTTCCACTTCCTTTCTAGCTGTGCAGCCGCCGTTCTCCGCTTCCTTTCTAACTGTGCATCCGCCGTTTTCCGCTTCCTTTCTAGCTGTGCTGCCGCCGTTTTCCACTTCCTTTCTAACTGTGCATCCGTCGTTTTCCGCTTCCTTTCTAACTGTGCATCTGCCGTTTTCCGCTTCCTTTCTAGCTGTGCAGCCGCCGTTCACCACTTCCTTTCTAGCTGTGCATCCGCCATTTTCTGCTTCCTTTCTAGCTGTGCAGCCGCCGTTCTCCGCTTCCTTTCTAGCTGTGCAGCCGCCGTTTTCCGCTTTCCTTTCTGGCATTGCAGCCGCCGTTCTCCACTTCCTTTCTAACTGTGCAGCCACCGTTCTCCGCTTTCCTTTCTAGCTATGCAGCCACCGTTCTCCGCTTCCTCTCTAGCTGTGCAGCCGCCGTTCTCCCCTTCCTTTATGGCTCTGCAGCCGCCGTTCTCTGCTTTCCTTTCTGGCTGTGCATCTGCCATTCTCCGCTTCATTTCTAGCTGTGCATCCGCCATTCTCCGCTTCCTTTCTAGCTATGCAGCCACCGTTTTCCGCTTCCTTTCTAGCTGTGCATCCGCCGTTCTCAGCTTGATTTCTAGCTGTGCAGCCGCCGTTCTCCACTTCCTTTCTAGCTATGCAGCCACTGTTCTCCATTTCCTTTCTAGCTGTGCATCCTTCATTTTCCGCTTCCTTTCTAGCTGTGCATCCGCTGTTCTCCGCTTCCTTTCTAGCTGTGCATCCGCCGTTTTCCGCTTCCTTTCTAGCTGTGCAGCCACCGTTCTCCGCTTCCTTTCTAGCTATGCAGCCACCGTTCTCCGCTTCTTTTCTAGCAGTGCAGCCGCCGTTCTCCGCTTTCCTTTCTGGCTGTGCAGCCGCCATTCTCTGCTTCCTTTCTAGCTGTGTAGTCGCCGTTCTCCGCTTTCCTTTCTAGCTGTGAAGCCGCCGTTCTCCGCTTCCTCTCTAGCTGTGCAGCCGCCGTTCTCCGCTTCCTTTCTAGCTGTGCAGCCGCCGTTCTCCGCTTCCTTTCTAGCTGTGCAGCCGCCGTTCTCCGCTTTCCTTTCTAGTTGTGCAGCCGCCATTCTCCGCTTCCTTTCTAGCTGTGCAGCAGCCGTTCTCCGCCTTCCTTTCTAGCTGTGCAGCCGCCGTTCTCCGCTTTCCTTTCTAGTTGTGCAGCCGCCGTTCTCCGCTTTACTTTCTGGCTGTGCATCCGCCATTCTCCGCTTCCTTTCTAGCTGTGCATCCGCCGTTCTCCGCTTCCTTTCTAGCTATGCAGCCAACGTTCTCCGATTCCTTTCTAGCTGTGCATCCGCCATTCTCCGCTTCCTTTCTAGCTGTGCAGCCGCCGTTCTCCACTTCCTTTCTAGCTTTGCATCCGCCATTTTCTGCTTCCTTTCTAGCTGTGCAGCCGCCGTTCTCCACTTCCTTTCTAGCTGTGCAGCCACAGATCTCCGCTTTCCTTTCTAGCTGTGCAGCCACCGTTCTCCGCTTGCTCTCTAGCTGTGCGGCAGCCGTTCTCCGCTTCCTTTCTGGCTCTGCAGCCGCCGTTCTCCTCTTTTCTTTCTGGCTGTGCATCCGCCATTCTCCGCTTCCTTTCTAGCTGTGCATACTCCGTTCTCTGCTTCCTTTCTAGCTACGCAGCCACCGTTTTCTGTTTCCTTTCTAGCTGTGCATCCGCCGTTCTCAGTTTCCTTTCTAGCTGTGCAGCCGCCGTTCTCCACTTCCTTTCTAGCTATGCAGCCACTGTTCTCCATTTCCTTTCTAGCTGTGCATCCGCCGTTTTCCGCTTCCTTTCTAGCTGTGCATCCGCTGTTCTGCGCTTCCTTTCCAGCTGTGCATCCGCCGTTTTCTGCTTCCTTTCTAGCTGTGCAGCCACCTTTCTCCGCTTCCTTTCTAGCTATGCAGCCACTGTTCTCCGCTTCTTTTCTAGCTGTGCAGCCGCCGTTCTCCGCTTTCCTTTCAAGCTGTGCAACCGCCGTTCTCCGCTTTCCTTTAAAGCTGTGCATCCGGCGTCCCCCGCTTTCCTTTCTGGCTGGGCTGCTGCCGTTCTCTACCTTCCTTTCTGGCTGTGCAGTCGCCGTTCTCCGCTTCCTTTCTGGCTCTGCAGCCGTCATTCTCCGCTTTCCTTTCTGGCTGTGCAGCCACTGTTCTCCGCTTTCTTTTCTAGCTGTGCAGCCGCCGTTCTCTGCTTTCCTTTCTGGCTGTGCAGCCGTCATTCTCCTCTTTCCTTTCTGGCTGTGCAGCCGCCGTTCTCTGCTTTCCTTTCTGACTGTGCAGCCGCCGTTCACCTCTTACCTATCTGGCTGTGCAGCCGCCGTTCTCCGATTTCCTTTCTAGCTGTGCAGCCGCCGTTCTCCGCTTTCCTTTCTAGCTGTGCAGCCGCCGTTCTCCGCTTTCCTTTCTAGTTGTGCAACCGTCGTTATCCACTTTCCTTTTTGGCTCTGCAGCCGCCTTTCTCTGCTTTTCATTCTCGCTGTGCAGCCGCCGTTCTCCGCTTTCCTTTCTAGCTGTGCAGCCTCCGTTCTCTGCCTTCCTTTCTGGCTGTGCAGCCACCGTTCTCCTCTTCCTTTCTAGCTGTGCAACCACCATTCTCCTCTTCCTTTCTAGCTGTGCAGCCGCCGTTCTCCTCTTCCTTTCTAGCTGTGCAGCGACCATTCTCCTCTTCCTTTCTAGCTATGCAGCCACCGTTCTCTGCTTCCTTTCTAGCTGTGCAGCCACTGTTCTCCGCTTCCTTTCTAGCTATGCAGCCACCGTTCTCCGCTTCCTTTCTAGCTGTGCAGCCTCAGTTCTCCGCTTCCTTTCTAGCTGTGCATCCGCCATTCTCCGCTTCCTTTCTAGCTGTGCATCCGCCGTTCTCCTCTTCCTTTCTAGCTATGTAGCCACCGTTCTCCACTTCCTTTCTAGCTATGCAGCCACCGTTCTCCGCTTCCTTTCTAGCTGTGCAGCCACCGTTCTCCGCTTCCACTCTAGCTATGCAGCCACCGTTCTCTGCTTCCTTTCTAGTTATGCAGCCACCGTTCTTTGCTTCCTTTCTAGCTATGCAGCCACCGTTCTCCGCTTCCTTTCTAGCTATGCAGCCACCGTTCTCTGCTTCTTTTCTAGCTATGCAGCCACCGTTCTCCGCTTCCTTTCTAGCTGTGCAGCGACCGTTCTCCGCTTGCTTTCTAGCTGTGCAGCCACTGTTCTCCACTTCCTTTCTAGCTATGCAGCCACCGCTCTCCGCTTCCTTTCTAGCTGTGCATCCGCCATTCTCCGCTTCCTTTCTAGCTGTGCATCCGCCGTTCTCCTCTTCCTTTCTAGCTATGCAGCCGCCGTTCTCCGCTTCCTTTCTAGCTATGCAGCCACCGCTCTCCGCTTCCTTTCTAGCTATGCAGCCACCGTTCTCCGCTTCCTTTCTAGCTATGCAGCCACCGTTCTCTGTTTCCTTTCTAGCTATGCAGCCACCGTTCTCCGCTACCTTTCTAGCTGTGCAGCGACCGTTCTCCGCTTCCTTTCTAGCTGTGCAGCCCTGTTCTCCACTTCCTTTCTAGCTATGCAGCCACCGTTCTCCGCTTCCTCTCTAGCTGTGCATCTGCCATTCTCCGCTTCCTTTCTAGCTGTGCATCCGCCGTTCTCCGCTTCGTTTCTAGCTGTGCAGAGGGCCGTTCTCCACTTCCTTTCTAGCTGTGCATCTGCCGTTTTCCGCTTCCTTTCTAGCTGTGCATCTCCTGTTCTCCGCTTCCTTTCTAACTGTGCATCCGCCGTTTTCCGCTTCCTTTGTAGGTGTGCAGCCGACGTTCTCCGCTTTCCTTTCTAGCTGTGCAGCCGCCGTTCTCCACTTCCTTTTTAGCTGTGCATCCACCGTTTTCCGCTTCCTTTCTTGTTGTGCAGCCGCCGTTCTCCGCTTCCTTTCTAGCTGTGCAGCCGCTGTTATCCGCTTTCCTTTCTGGCTGTGCAGCCACCGTTCTCCGCTTTCCTTTCTAGCCGTGCAGCCGCCGTTCTCTGCTTCCTCTCTAGCTGTGCAGCTGCCGTTCTCCTCTTCCTTCTGGCTCTGCAGCCGCCGTTCTCCGATTCCATTCTAGCTGTGCAGCCGCCGTTCTCCGCTTCCTTTCTAGCTGTGCAGCCGCCGTTCTCCGCTTTCCTTTCTAGCTGTGCAGCCGTCATTCTCCGCTTCCTTTCTAGCTGTGCAGCCACCGTTCTCCGCCTTCCTTTCTAGCTGTGCAGCCGCCGTTCTCCGCTTTTCTTTCTTGCTGTGCAGCCGCCATTCTCCGCTTTCCTTTCTATCTGTGCAGCCACTGTTCTCTGCCTTCCTTTCCGGCTGTGCAGCCGCCGTTCTCCGCTTCCTTTCTGGCTCTGCAGCCGTCATTCTCCGCTTTCCTTTCTAGCTGTTCAGCAACTGTTCTCCGCTTTCCTTTCTAGCTGTGCAGCCTCTGTTCTCTGCCTTCCTTTCTGGCTGTGCAGCCACCGTTCTCCTCTTCCTTTCTAGCTGTGCAACCACCGTTTCCTCTTCCTTTCTAGCTGTGCAACCACCATTCTCCTCTTCCTTTCTAGGTGTGAAGCCACCGTTCTCCGCTTCCTTTCTAGCTGTGCATCCGCCATTCTCCGCTTCCTTTCTAGCTGTGCATCCGCTGTTCTCCTCTTCCTTTCTAGCTATGCAGCCACCGTTCTCCGCTTCCTTTCTAGCTATGCAGCCACCTTTCTCCGTTTCCTTTCTAGCTATGCAGCCACCGTTCTGCGCTTCCTTTCTAGCTGTGCATCCGCCATTCTCCGCTTCCTTTCTAGCTGTGCAGCCGCTGTTCTCCACTTCCTTTCTAGCTGTGCATCTGCCGTTTTCCGCTTCCATTATAGCTGTGCATCCGCTATTCTCCGCTTCCTTTCTAACTGTGCATCCGCCATTTTCCGCTTCCTTTCTAGCTGTGCAGCCGCCGTTATCCGCTTTCCTTTCTGGCTGTGCAGCCACCGTTCTCCGCTTTCCTTTCTAGCTGTGCAGCCGCCGTTCTCCGCTTCCTCTCTAGCTGTGCAGCCGCCGTTCTCCGCTTCCTTCTGGCTCTGCAGCCGCCATTCTCCGCTTTCCTTTCTAGCTGTGCAGCCGCCGTTCTCCGATTTCCTTTAGAGCTGTGCAGCCGGCATCCCCCGCTTTCCTTTCTGGCTGTGCAGCCGCAGTTCTCTGCCTTCCTTTCTGGCTGTGCAGCCGCCGCTCTCCGCTTCCTTTCTGGCTCTGCAGCCGTCATTCTCCGCTTTCCTTTCTAGCTGTGCAGCCACTGTTCTCCGCTTTCCTTTCTAGCTGTGCAGCCTCCGTTCTCTGCCTTCCTTTCGGGCTGTGCAGCCACCGTTCTCCTCTTCCTTTCTAGCTGTGCAGCCGCCGTTCTCCTCTTCCTTTCTAACTGTGCAGCCACCGTTCTCCGCTTCCTTTCTAGCTATGCAGCCACCGTTCTCCGCTTCCTTTCTAGCTATGCATCCGCCGTTCTCCTCTTCCTTTCTAGCTATGCAGCCACCGTTCTCCGCTTCCTTTCTAGCTATGCAGCCACCGTTCTCCGCTTCCTTTCTAGCTATGCAGCCACCGTTCTCCGCTTCCTTTCTAGCTGTGCAGCCAACGTTCTCTGCTTCCATTCTAGCTATGCAGCCACTGTTCTCTGCTTCCTTTCTAGCTATGCAGCCACCGTTCTCCGCTTCCTTTCTAGCTTTGCAGCCACCGTTCTCCTCTTCCTTTCTAGCTATGCAGCCACCGTTCTCCGCTTCCTTTCTAGCTGTGCAGCGACCATTCTCCCCTTCCTTTCTAGCTGTGCAGCCACCGTTCTCCACTTCCTTTCTAGCTGTGCAGCCACCGTTCTCCGCTTCCTTTCTAGCTGTGCATCCGCCATTCTCCGGTTCCTTTCTAGCTGTGCATCCGCCGTTCTCCTCTTCCTTTTTAGCTATGCAGCCACCGTTCTCCGCTTCCTTTCTAGCTATGCAGCCATCGTTCTCCGCTTCCTTTCTAGCTGTACAGCCACCATTCTCCGCTTCCTTTCTAGCTGTGCAGCCGCCGTTCTCCGCTTTCCTTTCTAGCTGTGCAGCCGCCATTCTCCGCTTTACTTTCTGGCTGTGCATCCTCCATTCTCCGCTTCCTTTCTAGCTGTGCATCCGCCGTTCTTCGCTTCCTTTCTAGCTATGCAGCCACCGTTCTCCAATTCCTTTCTAGCTGTGCATCCGCCGTTCTCCTCTTCCTTTCTAGCTGTGCATCCGCTGTTCTCCACTTCCTTTCTAGCTGTGCATCCGCCATTCTCCGCTTCATTTCTAGCTGTGCATCCGCCGTTCTCCGCTTCTTTTCTAGCTATGCAGCCACCGTTCTCCAATTCCTTTCTAGCTGTGCATCCGCCGTTCTCCACTTCCTTTCTAGCTGTGCATCTGCCGTTTTCCGCTTCCTTTCTAGCTGTGCAGCCGCCGTTCTCCGCTTTCCTTTCTAGCTGTGCAGCCTCCTTTCTCCACTTCCTTTCTAGCTGTGCAGCCGCCGTTTTCCGCTTCCTTTCTAGCTGTGCAGCCGCCGTTCTCCACTTCCTTTTTAACTGTGCATCCGCCGTTTTCCGCTTCCTTTCTAGCTGTGCAGCCGCCATTCTCCGCTTCCTTTCTAGCTGTGCAGCCGCCGTTATCCGCTTTCCTTTCTGGCTGTGCAGCCGCCATTCTCCGCTTCCTTTCTAGCTGTGCAGCCACCGTTCTCCGCTTTCCTTTCTATCTGTGCAGCCGCCATTCTCCGCTTTCCTTTCTAGCTGTGCAGCCGCTGTTCTCCGCTTTCCTTTCTTGCTGTGCAGGCGCCATTCTCCGCTTTCCTTTCTAGCTGTGCAGCCGCCGTTCTCCGCTTTTCTTTATAGCTGTGCCGCCGGCGTCCCCCGCTTTCCTTTCTGGCTGTGCAGCTGCCGTTCTCTGCCTTCCTTTCTGGCTGTGCAGCCGCCGTTCTCCGCTTCCTTTCTTGCTCTGCAGCTGTCATTCTCCGCTTTCATTTCTAGCTGTGCAGCCGCCGTTCTCTGCTTTCCATTTTGGCTGTGCAGCTGTCATTCTCCGCTTTTCTTTTTGGCTGTGCAGCCGCCGTTCTCCGCTTTGCTTTCTGACTGTGCAGCCGCCGTTCACCGCTTTCCTTTCTGGCTGTGCAGCCGCCGTTCTCCGCTTTCCTTTCTAGCTGTGCAGCCGCCGTTCTCCGCTTTCCTTTCTAGCTGTGCAGCCGCCGTTCTCCGCTTTCCTTTCTAGCTGTGCAGCCTCCGTTCTCCTCTTCCTTTCTAGCTGTGCAGCCGCCGTTCTCCTCTTCCTTTCTAGCTGTGCAGCCTCCGTTCTCCTCTTCCTTTCTAGCTGTGCAGTCGCCGTTCTCCGCTTTCCTTTCTAGCTGTGCAGCCGCCGTTCTCTGCTTTCCTTTCTAGCTGTGCAGCCGCCGTTCTCCGTTTTCCTTTTTAGCTGTGCAGCCGCCGTTCTCTGCTTTCCTCTCTGGCTGTGCAGCCGCCGTTCTACGCTTTCCTTTCTAGCTGTGCAGCCGCCGTTCTATGCTTTCCATTTTAGTTGTGCAGCCGCCGTTCTCCGCTTTCCTTTCTAGCTGTGCAGCCGCCGTTCTCCTCTTTCCTCTCTGGCTGTGCAGCCGCCGTTCTACGCTTTCCTTTCTAGCTGTGAGTCAGCGGCTTCTCCGTTTTTTTTCTCAGCGAGGCTTGTGAAGAGCAATCAATAATATCAAAATAGACAAATAATTGCTTTAGCATTCTTATTAGCTGCTATAAATCAGGAGCGGCGCGGTGGCCGGTGCGCTGACACCGGTGGTGCTGGCACGAGGTGATGAGCTGGCACATTTTCTGCACTGTGCTGCTCATTTTACTTTATGCTGTGAGAACTCCTTACTGTAATATTAATCTGTGACATCGCCCCTTGTAATGGATGATGACCTACCAGGACAATGACTGGGAAGATTCTCCGGCGTCATCTTCCAATATTACAGACTCATAGAAATATAAGGAGTAATCAGGGACGGACATATCATTGGTGCAACCTGTGCAGCCGCAACAGGGTCCAAGGGGCCAGGTGGACTTGTGCACTATGCAGAGGGCCCATATACTGTTCTTGCTCAGGGGCCCATTCCTGTCTGTATCCACCAGTGGGTGCAGTGCTGGTGTAAGGATAGTGGAGCACAGAAGGGTTGTCCCGGCTGTCGTCTCCATAGTGCACACATTTTCCTGCATTCTGAGTAGAGAACACATCCAATGTTACAACGTCCTCCAGTCTGACACCGCCACCCTGCGCTCGCCCCTCTGTACCGGTCCCTCTGTGGGGTCTCCCCTCTGTGGGGTCTCCCTTCTGTGGGGTCTCCCCTCTGTGGGGTCTCCCTTCTGTGGAGTCTCCCCTCTGTGGGGTCTCCCCTCTGTGGGGTCTCCCTTCTATGGGGTCTCCCCTTCGCCACCTCCAGGTCTCGTCCTACTGAACTTTTCTCATCGGTCATTAATGGCCGGATCCAAGGTAAAAGTGTATTAATCCCCAGAATCTGCAAACTCTTCAGGCAAAGGAAATTATCGACAATACTTAGAGGCACAATGGCACCAAAGAAAGAGCAGGAAAACCTCATCTGTCAGCAACATTTTATAATATAAAGTGCACCTGCGATGATGACTCCCATACACAGCACACAGCCCATGAGGGATTCCAGCTCCTCTGTCTCTATGCAGCACTTGTTCAGATGCAGCAGCATGGAGGACACTATACTACTGTACTGAGCTGTGTAGCTGTGAATCCAGCCCTGGGATGAGATAAAATGCCTGCTAGTATGCAGCAGCATGGAAGTCATTTTAGGTCAAGACTGAGCAGTGGGAAATTGGCACTGGGGTGAGATAAAACACTTACTAGAAAAAAGGAGCATGAATGACATTATTCAGTCGTACTGAGCAGTGAAACTGTAAATCCAACACTGAAGTGAGATAAACACTAAAACTCAGGAGCATGCAGAACATTATACAACAGTACTGAGAGGTGTAGCTATGGATCCAGTACTGGGGAGAAAAAAAAACACTTGCTAGAACACAGCAGCATGGAATTCATTATACAGCAGTACTACTGAGCAGCATGGCTGTGAATCCAGCTGTGCAGTAAACGCTTAACGGAAGTGACAACATAGATAACATTCTACAGTGACACTAAGGTGTGTAGCTGTGAATCCAGCTCTGAGATGAAATAAAAACACTTAATAAAAGGTGCAGAACTATACCTGTCTCTCTGCATTCTTCCTCCTCTTCTTCTACCCTCCATAGATGTATCCAGGACACAGACAGTCACTTCCATCACTCTGTGCAATATTCTGTCCTAAGCAATAAAATATGGCCGGGATGCAGCTTGTATAATGGGCCTATTATGACGCTCATTTTTCAGGCTGGATAATAGTGGCACGCTGTCTGCTTCAGTTCCTTAGTTAATTCCATCTATAAAAAAGAACAAGCGCTTAATGCACAGAAGAGAAAATAAAAGTGGATGAAAACGAGTAAATCAATTTCTGAAGATAAGCAAATGTTATGATAATAAGTCCGCAAGTCATTTCCAGCCCGTGAATTCATGGCTGCTGTTATTTGAGAAAATCAATGGCGACTTGGGATATCTGTGCACACAGAGAAAAGCAAAGGCTGGAAATCCAAGATTGATACCGCCGGGAACTTCGGGGGATTAGGAGGCGAGCGATGCAATTGGTTGGAAAATATTAATGATCGCATGAGCTGCTGTAGTAAGGGAAGGGCTGGGGTTTGATTCCTGAGCAGCTCACGCCTATGGGAGCCATGCTGGGCAAGTTCAATATCTTCTATTATCTGCTAATGGTGGAAAATGGAGAGGAAAGGATCTGAGTTTTGGTTGTGGGCAATGGCTGGTGCAGCTGGTGGACGCTGGATAATGAGGCTGAGAACATTCGGGAGAAAGTTGAGATTTGTAGATACTTTGTATTATAAAAATATATTCTGCAGATTGGGGCTGATTATAGAGGGGGTGCTCCGTTTGCACCCCCACAGCTGGTTCTGGCAGATTCATTGAATTACTGCTGCCACAATTGATGGCTGTTCCACCTATAACGAGTCATCAATGAGGTCATCAGTGTCTATTATAATACCTTGAATATGGCTTTATGTATCATCCCTTCTATTATCTGTTATGGGCTCATCTGTTCAGGTGGATTCTTTAAGCCATATATCAGGATGACCAAAAAGGACTGGGAGGCATTGGGGCAGTGAAGACCAGCAGAACTGGAGATGCTGGGTGGCACGTGGAACAGCTGAGCTGGGTATGCAGAGCAGCACCCTGGACTTGGAATGTTTGTGCTCAGTATGTGGCATGGCGACTTGTAAAATCAAGCTCAATAAGGAGTCAGGCGCCTTGGAACAACAGAACCAAACATATGGACAGGAGTACATGGAGTGGCACGGTCTAGTGTGCGGACGGACAGATGCATTTGAAGCAACAGGGTCTGGTGTGCTGACTGGCAGTTTTACGGTCTGGTGTGTGGACGGACAGGCGCATTTGGAGCAGCAGGATCTTGTGTGCGGAAGGACAGGTGCACTTGGATCTGCAGAGTCTGGTGTGTGGACGGACAGGTGCACTTGGATCTGCAGAGTCTGGTGTGTGGACGGACAGGTGCATTTGGAGCAGCAGAGTCTGGTGTGCGGAAGGACAGGCGCACTTGGAGCGGGAGGGTCTGGTGTGCGGTTAGACAGGTGCACTTGGAGCAGCAGGGTCTGGTGTGTGGACAGACAGGCGCACCTGGATCTGCAGAGTCTGCTGGGTGGATGGACAGGTGCACTTGGAGCAGCAGAGTCTAGTGTGCAGACGGACAGGTGCACTTGGAGCGTGAGCGTCTGGTGTGTGGTTGGACAGGCGCACTTTGAGCAGGAGGGTCTGATGTGCAGACAGACAGGCGCTACTTGGAGCAGGAGGGTCTAGTGTGCGGACAGACAGGCGCACTTTGAGCAGGAGGGTCTGGTGTGCCGACAGATAGGCGCACTTGGAGCAGCAGAGTCTGGTGTGCGAACGGACAGGCGCACTTTAAGCAGGAGGGTCTGGTGTGCTTACGGACAGGCGCACTTTAAGCAGGAGGGTCTGGTGTGCGAACGGACAGGCGCACTTTAAGCAGGAGGGTCTGGTGTCTGGACGGACAGGCGCACTTTGAGCAGGAGGGTCTGGTGTGCAGACGGACAGGTTAACATGCTGAACTACCTGAATACTTTGGCGGTGAGTCTACCTGAGTCAACCCCAAAAAGGCTGGACCCTAGGGGATCAATAGAGTTGCGCTCCAGGTTACCATGATAACCCGGATATGCACTGGCGTGGAGGGAGCTTGCCACCAGGGAAGGAAGCCCAGCGCTGCAGCAGAGACAGGTGACTAACATTACTATCATTATTTTGCTGCCGCGATCATTTTACTTCCCCTCCCCCCTTCGCATTAGGGACATTTATTTCCACTATAATGTGGCGCGGAGATGTATGTAACCTTCCTGATTTGTTCCCTTTAATCCAGAGAAATCTTTGCGGATTTAATGTTCCAGACAATTACCAGCTTTTAATTTCATCGCGTCCTCGTTCAGCTCCCCGGGAGCCATTGTGATTTCTTTGCGGTTGTGTTTCCCTCTCATGATTCAAGTCAACCAGATAAAAGACCGCGCTCGCCCGTCTAATGCCGCTTCCAGTAATTGTTTGGGACCGGGCCAATTACAAAATCCGATAATCCCCAAAGATAAAAATGATTCTGAAAGGTTCCCAAACTTTGCTTTTTCAGTGACTAACTGCAGAACGTAACGAATGTCCAGACCCGAGTGCCAGAAAGTGGCGCATAATTCAGAGGCGCCATATTTCTTCCAGTCGAGGACCTGTAATGGCCTCAGGTTGCTCGTTCTCTCGGTTGGGATGTGCTGTAGCTTATTCTTCAAAGGCAGAAGATGAAATCAAGACTTTTTTTTATATCATATATATTTAAGCAGTTGCCATATGTCTGCAGGTCAAACATGAAAAATGTCCTGTAAAGATCTGCAGCCAGAGCATTGTGGAGCGTTAATCACTCGAGGTCGATTGATAAATGCTCCAGGAAAGCACAAAGGCCAAAAATAAATCCCCCATCCCCCTCTAATCCTAGTCCAACAGGAAGCAGAATGGTCAGTAAACTGGTAAATCCCAAGGACATAAAGCCTGACTTCATTTCTGCATCGTGGGCACTAGCCCTAAAGGGGTTGTCCATTACTTTAGATTATCCTCCAATGTATCCCCTCGGGGCCTCTAAGCCTTTTTGCACATACCTTCCGTTGCGTATAATGCCTGTGAGTGGCGCTATCGCTGGCCGCTCACAGGCATCACGTGACCCCATCGCTGGCCGCTCACAGGCATCACATGACCCCATCGCTGGCCGCTCACAGGCATCACGTGACCCCATCGCTGGCCTCTCACAGGCATCACGTGACCCCATCGCTGGCCGCTCACAGGCATCATGTGACCCCATCGCTGGCCGCTCACAGGCATCCCATGACCCCATCGCTGGCCGCTCACAAGCATCACATGACCCCATCGCTGGCCGCTCACAGGCATCACGTGACCCCATCGCTGGCCGCTCACAGGCATCACGTGACCCCATCGCTGGCCGCTCACAGGCATCACGTGACCCCATCGCTGGCCGCTCACAGGCATCACGTGACCCCATCGCTGGCCGCTCACAAGCATCACATGACCCCATCGCTGGCCGCTCACAGGCATCACGTGACCCCATCGCTGGCCGCTCACAGGCATCACGTGACCCCATCGCTGGCCGCTCACAGGCATCCCATGACCCCATCGCTGGCCGCTCGCAGGCATCACGTGACCCCATCGCTGGCCTCTCACAGGCATCACGTGACCCCATCGCTGGCCTCTCACAGGCATCACGTGACCCCATCGCTGGCCGCTCACAGGCATCCCATGACCCCATCGCTGGCCGCTCGCAGGCATCACGTGACCCCCATCGCTGGCCGCTCACAGGCATCATGTGACCCCCCGGCTGCAGCCGGCTCTGACATCTGCTGATGTCACGACAAGTGCTGGCAGCAGCCGGGGGTCTTTTTCTTCCTGGTTCCACGGTGGATGTCAGGCTGTTGGAGGGGATCCCCCCCCCCCGCGTCACACCCGGCATCCACCACGCACTCTGCCTCTCCCCATTCATTGGGAAAGCGCGCGGTGGATGCTGAGTGTGACGCGGGGGGTAACCACCCACAACCCAGCAGTAGTCACCGCGGGTTGTGGGTGGTTACCCCCCGCGTCACACTCAGCATCCACTCAGTGGATAGCGCCACTCACAGGCAGAAACAGCAACGGAAGGTATTTACAGAAAGTCTTTGGGGCGCCGGGGGGATATATTGGGGCATTAACCTAAAGTAGTGCACAACTTCTTTTATGATGTATCTCTGGATACAGGGAGCTCCCCCTAGTGGTGACTGCAGACACAATCTTATTATGTATCTCTGGATACAGTGAGCTCCCCCTAGTGGTGGCTGCAGACAGGATCTTATCATGTATTCCTGTATACAGGGAGCTCCCCCTAGTGGTGGCTGCAGACAGAATCTTATCCTGTATCTCTGTATACAGGGAGCTCCCCCTAGTGGTAGCTGCAGACAGGATCTTATCATGTATCTCTGTATACAGGGAGCTCCCCCTAGTGGTGGCTGCAGACAGGATCTTATCATGTATCTCTGTATACAGGGAGCTCCCCCTAGTGGTGGCTGCAGACAGAATCTTATCCTGTATCTCTGTATACAGGGAGCTCCCCCTAGTGGTGGCTGCAGGCAGAATCTTATTATGTATCTCTGTATACAGGGAGCTCCCCCTAGTGGTGGCTGCAGGCAGAATCTTATTATGTATCTCTGTATACAGGGAGCTCCCCCTAGTGGTGACGGCAGACAGAATCTTATCATGTATCTCTGTATACAGGGAGCTCCCCCTAGTGGTGGCTGCAGGCAGAATCTTATCATGTATCTCTGTATACAGGGAGCTCCCCCTAGTGGTGGCTGCAGACAGAATCTTATCATGTATCTCTATATACAGGGAGCTCCCCCTAGTGGTGGCTGCAGACAGAATCTTATCATGTATCTCTGTATAAATAGAGCTCTCCATAGTGGTGACTGCAGACAGAATCTTATCATGTATCTCAATATACAGGGAGCTCCCCCTAGTGGTGGCTGCAGAGAGAATCTTATCATATATCTCTGTATACAGGGAGCTCCCCCTAGTGGTGGCTGCAGACAGGATCTTATCATATATCTCTGTATACAGGGAGCTCCCCCTAGTGGTGGTTGTTGGAGGGAGACAGATTTTTTTTCTTACTTTGACAATGAAAATATTTGTAGCATTGTATTGGAAAAATCTAATCTAACCTTTATAAGACTTAGACTTTATAGCTATATGTTAGATATATGTTCCGTGCGTGCTGCTGACCTTTGAAGCATTGTATTTACAGTCTTGACTTTATCTTCTCTATAAAGTGGCAATTTTCAGTCTAACATTCTGGATTCAGCATCTGATTATTGCCCCTTGGGGAAATCAGCAATTGCCTGTTACTTTGTATCATTAGATTTATATATTGGGGTCCCCTCTGATTTGTTACATGCAGATCCCACCACGCGGCCATTAAGCAGTGAGGGGCTCAGTGTCCCGGCATCTTCGCATTCACAAATATGTGTCTTGGACGAACATAACTGCAGATTGCACAGTCTTTAACCTTCAGTGAGAAAATCTAATAAGAGCTCATGACCGGGATGATTTGTCTTGTGCGCTGTATAATTGTGTTGCTACTTTAATGGCGATGAGTTTCTTGAATGCTGCAATCTCCGGGGATCCGGCGCTGGAGAAAACATTCATCTTAATCTGCTTTTTTCCATGGACATCAGATCTAAATAAGTAAACAGGCACTTTCTGAAAGTGGATTGCAGCTCTGCAGCCGTTCCCCCGCGCCCGCTCTGCGCAGCGTTCTGAGAAGTCCACATGTTCCAACAATCAGAGTCACAGCGAAAATAGATAAATGACTTGTCGTACGGCGTTCTCAGGACCAGGCCAGAGAAATGCAGCCAAATGAATGATGTCATACGTGACCAGAACGGATGATGTCACTGCAGTGACCTACGAGACTCCAGAGGCTTCTCTGACCTGCCCGCAACAAGCGCGTGCCCGGAGGCTAGATTCATTGCCCGCTGTATAGACACAATATGTAGCTAACAAACGGGCACTGTATGAAGGGAATATTTAGCTACAAAAAGAGAACGCAGCAGCACCCTGTATGGGCCAAGATAGATGCAAGCACTGGAAACATTAGATCTAAGCTACATTGTTGCTAAATAAAATATACTTACAAACAATGAAGGTTCTTTAAAATGGGCAAACATGCTACAAGCCTTCTCTTTTTGTATGATATGCAGTCATTGCAGCGTGCACCTGTTCACACAATATGGAGGTGCTGGTCAGGTTTCTTGCTTTTTTTTTTTTTTTTCAGTTTGTCATTGGAGGTTGTGACTGCCTCCTTTTCTGACTGTGCACTCCACCCATCAGGTGGTGCTTCTAATCAGTGCTGGTTCCTACCTGCCCATTTTAAATTGTAAGCTTCATGCCCAAGAGAGGCATGAAGATAGGAACCCATGAGAAGGAGGTCACCTTGCTGTGGTTGATGGGCATACATGAATTGACCAATTTATGGGCTAAGAATAGTGATGAGCGAGCACTAAAATGCTCAGGAACTTGTTGCTCGAGTCTAGCAAATCGTAATGCTCGAGTGCTCGGTACGAGTAAAGAGCCCAATGTAAGTCTATAGGAAACTCGAGCATTTTTCCGGTTGATGGGAACAGTGCTCAAATGACATGGGAACAGCATGGGGAAGACCCCTGAAAGCATTTCTGACTCCCAGGTCACTGCTGTCAACAATGTTGTCAGAGTATTACGCCACTTTTACGGACTGACAATAAAACATACAAAAAAACTAAGCGAAAATGGATTTTCCTGGAAAAAATGTTAAGGAACATCCTTTCCAGGGTAAAGACTTATATATGATGCAAAATAAATAACCAAAAACAAAAATGCTCCTCCACACCTTGGGCTATGTTCACACGTAGCGTTTTTGATGCGTTTTTGCACTTTTGCATTGCTTTCAACGGTGAAAAATACATTCACCAGTAAATTTCATTTTAACATTTTACTACCTTATCAGGCCATGAGGTGTGTGAGACATGATCAGACACATTCTGTTTCATTTATGATGGAGGGACTCTGAAAATCACAAAGCCTATTTTTATAGGGCCATCAGGTGGCCCTTACTATTCTTAAAGGGCCAGCAGTCGTCCCTCACTATTGTTAGAGGGTCATCAGCCGGCTATGCTTATTAAAAAGTGAGTCTCCTATACTGTTATTGCGTATACAATGACTGCAAGGCCTGCCAAAAATTTGGACGCACCCCAATACCCCTTTGAAGAGACGTAGATAAGGGTCTCAGTAAAAAAAATGTTCCCATTATAAAGGAGCGGTTCTGCTATACAGTTATTGCAACAGCTGCCTAAAGGACAACTGTTGCCTAAAGGACAACAGAAAATAGGCAAAATCAGGAAGCGTATACCCATGTGTGGGTGTGAAGAGGTGCATGGGAATAGATCTCCCAAAAAAAGCCACTGGATTTGAGTTTATGTTACGCTGCTATCATCCGGTGGTGTTGAGAAGTCTGGCTCAATCCAGGACTTGTTCATTTTTATAAGAGTCAGCCTGTCAGCATTTTCAGTTGACAGGCGGACGCACCTATCAGTTATAATTTCACCGGCGGCACTAAAAACCCGCTCTGATAAAACGCTGGCAGCAGGGCAGGCCAGGACCTCCAAGGCATAGAGAGCCAGTTCATGCCACATGTTCAGCTTGGATACCCAATAATTATAAGGCACAGAGGAATGACGGAGGACGTTGGTACGGTCGGCAAGGTACTCCTTCAGCATCTTTGTAAAATTATCCCTCCTTGTGAGAGTACCCCGCGCCTCAGGGCCTGTGCGATGGGAGGGTCTGAGAAAACTGTCCCAGAACTTTGACAGTGTTCCTTTGCTTTTGCTGCATCGTATTTGTGTCTCTCTCGCCTGTACTCCTTGGTTGTCCAACAAACTGTGACCTCTGCCGCCAGCGTTTTCAGATGGGAATTTTTTTAATAATTCTGCAACAAGGGCCTTCTGGTACTGCCCCATTTTAGTAGACCTGTCCGCCGTGGGAATAAGAGCCAGAAAGTTCTCCTTGTAGCGTGGGTCTAGAAGTGTCACCAACTAGTAATGTCACCCAAAATTTGGAGAACGCGAGGGTCACAGGAAAGGCAGCATAACATAAACTCAGCCATGTGTGCCAGACTGCAAACAGGCAAGACTTACGTGTCCTCACAAAGAAGACGACTGACCAAGCTCTCCTCCTCATCCTCCTCCTCCTCTCTCTCCTCTGGCCATCCACGCTGAACAGACGGTATGACAGTTGTGCGGGTAGTACTGTCTAAAGCGCAGGAAACTAGCTCTTGTTCTTCCTCCTCCTTTTCCTCATTGTCACCCAATCCACGTTGGGATGAGATGAGGATGGGCTGTGTGGAATCACCCTGTATAGTTCCTTGCTCCATCTCATCGTGCTCCACCTAAAAATGCATCCTCTTTAATTGTCAGCAGCGATCATTTCAGAATACAGAGAAGCGGGATGGTGACGCTAATTATGGCGTCATTACTGCTCACCATCTTGGTGGAGTTCTCAAAGTTTTGGAGGACAGCACAGATGTCTGACATCCATGCCCACTCCTGAGCTCTTATGTGTGGAGGCTGATCTGAATATCAACGAGCGTCTTAAAGCTGGTACTCAACAACTGCCCTCTGCTGCTCACAACACCTTCCCAATATACGCAACTCTGAGTTCCAAAGAATGGTGACATCACACACCAGTCGGTGAGCTGGAAGCTGCAAACGCTGCTGAATCCCGGCAAGGGCGGTGGAAGCTGTAGCTGACTTTCTAAAATGGGTATACTTTGACAAGGAGATCCGGCAGATCCGGGTAGGTTTTGAGAAACCGCTGAACCATGAGGTTGAGCACATGGGCCAGGCATGGTACATGTATGAGCTCGCCTCGCTTCAGAGCTGCCACCAGATTCCGGCCATTGTCACACACGACCATGCTTGGCTGTAGGTTCAACGGTGACAGCCACAGATCTGCCTGCTCTTTCAGAGCTATCCACAACTCTTCAGCGGTGTGCGGTTTGTCACCTAAGCATATTAGCTTCAGCACAGTCTGTTGCCACTTGGCCAAGGCAGTGCTGCAGTGTTTCCTGCTTCTGAATGATGTGGTCATTTCGGAGATGGAGGCTGAAGAGGAGGAGGTGCAGGAGCTACATAATGTGAGGGCTACCCTGATTGACCCAGGGCCCGCAATCCTCGGCGTCGGGAGTACGTGTTCCGTCTCAAGGTCCGACTGGGTCCCGGCTTCCACTATATTAACCCAGTGTGCCGTCAACGAGATGTATCGTCCCTGCCCACAAGCACTTGTCCATGTGTCCGTGATTAGGTGGACCTTCCCAGTAACTGCGTTGTTGAGGGCACGGCTAATGTTCTGGGACGCGTGCTTGTGTAATGCGGGGATGGCACACGGGGAGAAATAGTGGCGGCTTGGACCGAATACCAAGGGACTGCCGTCGCCATCAGGTTGTAGAAAGCTTCCACCTCCACGAGCCTAAAAGGCTACATTTCGAGTGCAAGAATTTGTGAAATGTGTGAGTTTAGTAGTGTGGCCTGTGGGGCTTTGGCTGTGTATTTTTACTTGCATTCCAAGGACTGGGGTAGGGACAACTGAACGCTGTGCTGGGACAAGGACGTGGACGTGGTTGCTGATTGTGGTAGTTGCGAGTGTGCAACGACAGGTGCAGGGTGGGAGGCATCTTCGTCTTCGCCATGGACAGGCGAATGGCGTGCACACACAACAGCGAAACAGGCAGTGGTATCACCTGCAGACAGTGTTTCCGGACCCTGGTGTTTGGCCCCCCTAGTCGGGTGATTTGCTGTCATGCACCTGAGCATGCTGGCGGTGGTCAGGCTGCTAGTTTTGCTATCCCTGTTGATGCTGACCTGGCAGATGGTGCAAATGGCCTCTCGCTCTGCATGTCACCTTGCCAGGGTGGGTCAGTGACTTCATCATCCACCACCTCGTCTTCCAGCACCTCGTCTTCCACTTCCGCATCCTGGTCCTCCTCCTGACTTGCTGGCAATTATGTCTCATCATCATCATTCACCTCTTGCGACAGTAATTGCACTTTCCCACCGTCGCCTTCGTGTGATCGTGGCTGCTCAAATATTTTGGCATTGCTACACATGTTCTCCTCTTGCCCCGCTTGAAGCTGGCCAGGCGAGGGGCCCGAATCTATAAATGGAAAAGTGAACAGCTCTTCAGAGTGTCCAAATGTGGGATCCGGTGTCTCTGGGCACTCGGCATGGTGGGAGGAAGGAGGATCTGGTTGAGGAATATGCGGTCCAGGCTCACGGCTACTGAGACTTGACCGTGTGGAAGACAGGGTGGTTGTGGTGGTGGCAAAGTGACTGGAAGCATTATCCGCTATCCAACCAACAACCTTTTCACACTGCTCTGGATTCAATAGTGGTGTGCTGCGACCCCCTAGTAATTGGGACAGGAAGGTCAGGCGACATGATATGGGTGCTTGTTGTGGCACAATTTCAGCTTGCCCACGGCCTCGGCCTCGGCATGCACTATCACCATCAGATCCACTTCCCCGTCCCTTGCCACACACCTTGCCCATTTTAAATGGAGGACAATATTTTGCACGGTCGCTACAAATGGCTGGATTTGTACCGCAGTTATATGTGATATGTCTGACGAAAGCCCATGGTTTTAAATAGTGTGCTTGTAGTTTCCTATTATTCACAGAGACCACGTGTGAATAGCTTTACTGACACACTGATGCAAAACTCTAAATGGAGGACAATATTTTCCACGTTCACTACAAATTTCTGGATTTTTATCGCTGTAATATGGGATCATGTCTGATGATGGAAAAGATATTCTGCAGTGCTAACAAGCAAATGGAGCAGTAAAATGTTGGACACTATTACTTTTTTAGAAAATAATCAGGATTAAGAGCAAAAAAACCACAACCCTGATATCTAGTCCAATGGCTATCTGTAACAGACATCAGAAGCAGACAGAACGTGCAATGGACCCTATTGTGCTGTATAGTTTTCACAAATTTCTCTGCCTGCCTAACTCCTGCTATCACTACTGAATATATGCAGCTGGATTAGTCCTCAGAAGGACTGTTAGTTCAGATGGATATGTATCCTGGTGTGGAATACCTATGCTAACTATTACACCGCCAAATCTCTCCCTAGCTCAGCAGCACCTCTCCCTACACTGTCTGACCCGGAGTGACTGTGACGAGCATGGCGGCGCCAGGTCTGATATAGACCTGATGATGCTGTGCGGCCAGCCAATCACTGTAATGCCACAACCAACATGGCTACGGCATTACAGTGCATGGCAGGCAATCCCTGCATGTTCATTGGCTCTCTAAAGAGCACCAAACATGCAGGGAGGAGACCCGAGCTCCCGCTGAGCAACCCGGAAATACTCGCAGATCATGTCGAGCAGTGAGATGCTCGGGCGAGTAGCGAGCAGTGGCGAGCACGCTCGCTCATCATTAGCTGACAACCTTCATTTTCTGTAAGTACATTTTATTTAGCAACAATGTAGTTTAGATCTGATGTTTCCAGTGTTTGCATATATCTTGACCCATACAGGGTGCTGCTGTGTTCTCTTTTTGTATGTTATGCAGCATGCACCTGTTCACACTATATGGAGGTGCTGGCCCGTTATTTTGTTTTTTGCTGTAATATTTAACTATACACAGTATTGTGCTCATATTTGGGCACTGTATGGCGGTAATATTTAGGCGTACACAGTATTGTGCTTATATTTGGGCACTGTATGTCAATAATATTTAGGTGTACACAGTATTGTGCTTATATTTGGGCACTGTATGGCAGTAATATTTAGGTGTGCACAGTATTGAGCTTATATTTGGGCACTGTATGGCAGTAATATTTAGGCGTACACAGTATTGAGCTTATATTTGGGCACTGTATGGCAGTAATATTTAGGTGTACACAGTATTGAGCTTATATTTGGGCACTGTATGGCAGTAATATTTAGGTGTACACAGTATTGTGCTTATATTTGGGCACTGTATGGCAGTAATATTTAGGTGTACACAGTATTGTGCTTATATTTGGGCACTGTATAGCAGTAATATTTAGGCGTACACAGTATTGTGCTTATATTTGGGCACTGTATGGCAGTAATATTTAGGTGTACACAGTATTGTGCTTATATTTGGGCACTGTATGGCAGTAATATTTAGGTGTACACAGTATTGTGCTTATATTTGGGCACTGTATGGCAGTAATATTTAGGTGTACACAGTATTGTGCTTATATTTGGGCACTGTATGGCAGTAATATTTAGGTGTACACAGTATTGTGCTTATATTTGGGCACTGTATAGCAGTAATATTTAGGTGTACACAGTATTGTGCTTATATTTGGGCACTGTATGGCAGTAATATTTAGGTGTACACAGTATTGTGCTTATATTTGGGCACTGTATGGCAGTAATATTTAGGTGTACACAGTATTGTGCTTATATTTGGGCACTGTATGACAGTAATATTTAGGCGTACACAGTATTGTGCTTATATTTGGGCACTGTATAGCAGTAATATTTAGGTGTACACAGTATTGTGCTTATATTTGGGCACTGTATAGCAGTAATATTTAGGCGTACACAGTATTGTGCTTATATTTGGGCACTGTATGGCAGTAATATTTAGGTGTACACAGTATTGAGCTTATATTTGGGCACTGTATAGCAGTAATATTTAGGTGTACACAGTATTGTGCTTATATTTGGGCACTGTATGGCAGTAATATTTAGGTGTACACAGTATTGAGCTTATATTTGGGCACTGTATAGCAGTAATATTTAGGCGTACACAGTATTGTGCTTATATTTGGGCACTGTATAGCAGTAATATTTAGGTGTACACAGTATTGTGCTTATATTTGGGCACTGTATGGCAGTAATATTTAGGTGTACACAGTATTGTGCTTATATTTGGGCACTGTATAGCAGTAATATTTAGGCGTACACAGTATTGTGCTTATATTTGGGCACTGTATAGCAGTAATATTTAGGTGTACACAGTATTGTGCTTATATTTGGGCACTGTATGGCAGTAATATTTAGGTGTACACAGTATTGTGCTTATATTTGGGCACTGTATAGCAGTAATATTTAGGCGTACACAGTATTGTGCTTATATTTGGGCACTGTATAGCAGTAATATTTAGGTGTACACAGTATTGTGCTTATATTTGGGCACTGTATGGCAGTAATATTTAGGTGTACACATTATTGTGCTTATATTTGGGCACTGTATGGCAGTAATATTTAGGTGTACACAGTATTGTGCTTATATTTGGGCACTGTATGGCGGTAATATTTAGGTGTACGCTATATGGTGCCGATATTTGGCATTGTATGGCAGTGATATTTAGGTGTACACTGTACGATAATATCGTTGATATTTTTACTACCTCTCGTCTTCATTAGTAAAGGCAGACGGCATGGAGAATGGCCGAAGGTTAGATACCGGGGAGGGGTTGTGGGGGGGTGGGGGGGCGGAAGGAGAAATCAGAGTTGAATGATTACAACTTGATACTTTTCTCATATTTTGCATCAGATGCTGTTATTATCCTGCAAACGTTAATTTACAGTTCTCCGATTCATCATTTTAATCTGCAAATATTCCGCTACAATTATAGAGGGGAAATAAATGGCCAGACTCTGACCTCTCCGCAGGTCAGTGGTCTCCATTCCAAGACAGCGCCTCCTGTGGAGACACATGGACATCACCCCAGGACATTCTGCAGCAATGAATCATTTACTGATTTCTGATCTTTTTGCTCCTTTATCTCTGAAACATCTAATAAAAGGCGAAGCGCGAGCCCCTGACTATAGAAATCAGAATATAAAATGCATGTAATTAAGAATCGACACAAAACAGCACCGGGGACCGGACCCCCGTCCAGGCCGACATTGATCTACAGAGTTTTCTTATCTTCAGCCCTGAATCAATGAAAGACCAGAAACGAGAACGTCTTTACCAGCGATTGTAATAATGACAAGACGTCTCCCTGCAGGGGGTGATGGGGCGACATGAAAGGGAGCGGCCGAATATTAAATATTACACACAATCCATGTAAGACTACACGGATCCACGGGGGGAACCATCCGAAATACATTATTTATATGGAAAATCTGAAACTTCTGTATAATAATTAACGAGAAAACATCACACAAGAAAAATCCCCAGAAAAGAGCAGAATCAATGATAGAACAGAACAACGGCACCGCTGATCTCTAGTGATGGATAGGCGGCATTCTCAGTGATGTCACCTCTGATCTCTGGTGATGGATAGGCGGCATTCTCAGTGATGTCACCACTGATCTCTGGTGATGGATAGGCGGCATTCTCAGTGATGTCACCTCTGATCTCTGGTGATGGATAGGCGGCATTCTCAGTGATGTCACCGCTGATCTCTAGTGATGGATAGGCGGCATTCTCAGTGATGTCACCGCTGATCTCTGGTAATGGATAGGCGGCATTCTCAGTGATGTCACCGCTGATCTCTAGTGATGGATAGGCGGCATTCTCAGTGATGTCACCTTTGATCTCTGGTGATGGATAGGTGGCATTCTCAGTGATGTCACCGCTGATCTCTGGTGATGGATAGGCGGCATTCTCAGTGATGTCACTGCTGATCTCTGGTGATGGATAGGCGGCATTCTCAGTGATGTCACCGCTGATCTCTGGTGATGAATAGGCGGCATTCTCAGTGATGTCACCTCTGATCTCTGGTGATGGATAGGCGGCATTCTCAGTGATGTCACCACTGATCTCTGGTGATGGATAGGCGGCATTCTCAGTGATGTCACCGCTGATCTCTGGTGATGGATAGGCGGCATTCTCAGTGATGTCACCTCTGATCTCTAGTGATGGATAGGCGGCATTCTCAGTGATGTCACTGCTGATCTCTAGTGATGGATAGGCGGCATTCTCAGTGATGTCACCGCTGATCTCTGGTGATGAATAGGCGGCATTCTCAGTGATGTCACCACTGATCTCTGGTGATGAATAGGCGGCATTCTCAGTGATGTCACCACTGATCTCTGGTGATGGATAGGCGGCATTCTCAGTGATGTCACCGCTGATCTCTGGTGATGGATAGGCGGCATTCTCAGTGATGTCACCGCTGATCTCTAGTGATGGATAGGAGGCATTCTCAGTGATGTCACCGCTGATCTCTGGTGATGGATAGGCGGCATTCTCAGTGATGTCACCGCTGATCTCTAGTGATGGATAGGAGGCATTCTCAGTGATGTCACCGCTGATCTCTGGTGATGGATAGGCGGCATTCTCAGTGATGTCACCGCTGATCTCTACTGATGAATAGGCGGCATTCTCAGTGATGTCACCTCTGATCTCTAGTGATGGATAGGCGGCATTCTCAGTGATGTCACTGCTGATCTCTGGTGATGGATAGGCGGCATTCTCAGTGATGTCACCGCTGATCTCTGGTGATGGATAGGAGGCATTCTCAGTGATGTCACCGCTGATCTCTGGTGATGGATAGGCGGCATTCTCAGTGATGTCACCTCTGATCTCTGGTGATGGATAGGCGGCATTCTCAGTGATGTCACCGCTGATCTCTGGTGATGGATAGGCGGCATTCTCAGTGATGTCACCGCTGATCTCTGGTGATGGATAGGCGGCATTCTCAGTGATGTCACCGCTGATCTCTGGTGATGGATAGGCGGCATTCTCAGTGATGTCACCGCTGATCTCTGGTGATGGATAGGCGGCATTCTCAGTGATGTCACTGCTGATCTCTAGTGATGGATAGGCGGCATTCTCAGTGATGTCACCGCTGATCTCTGGTGATGGATAGGCGGCATTCTCAGTGATGTCACCGCTGATCTCTGGTGATGGATAGGCGGCATTCTCAGTGATGTCACCGCTGATCTCTGGTGATGGATTGGCGGCATTCTCAGTGATGTCACCGCTGATCTCTGGTAATGGATAGGCGGCATTCTCAGTGATGTCACCGCTGATCTCTAGTGATGGATAGGAGGCATTCTCAGTGATGTCACTGCTGATCTCTAGTGATGGATAGGAGGCATTCTCAGTGATGTCACTGCTGATCTCTGGTGATGGATTGGCGGCATTCTCAGTGATGTCACCGCTGATCTCTGGTAATGGATAGGCGGCATTCTCAGTGATGTCACTGCTGATCTCTGGTGATGGATAGGCGGCATTCTCAGTGATGTCTCCGCTGATCTCTGGTGATGGATAGGTGGCATTCTCAGTGATGTCACCGCTGATCTCTAGTGATGGATAGGCGGCATTCTCAGTGATGTCACCGCTGATCTCTGGTGATGGATAGGCGGCATTCTCAGTGATGTCACCGCTGATCTCTGGTGATGGATAGGCGGCATTCTCAGTGATGTCACTGCTGATCTCTAGTGATGGATAGGCGGCATTCTCAGTGATGTCACCGCTGATCTCTGGTGATGGATAGGCGGCATTCTCAGTGATGTCACCGCTGATCTCTGGTGATGGATAGGCGGCATTCTCAGTGATGTCACCGCTGATCTCTGGTGATGGATTGGCGGCATTCTCAGTGATGTCACCGCTGATCTCTGGTAATGGATAGGCGGCATTCTCAGTGATGTCACCGCTGATCTCTAGTGATGGATAGGAGGCATTCTCAGTGATGTCACTGCTGATCTCTAGTGATGGATAGGAGGCATTCTCAGTGATGTCACTGCTGATCTCTGGTGATGGATTGGCGGCATTCTCAGTGATGTCACCGCTGATCTCTGGTAATGGATAGGCGGCATTCTCAGTGATGTCACTGCTGATCTCTGGTGATGGATAGGCGGCATTCTCAGTGATGTCTCCGCTGATCTCTGGTGATGGATAGGTGGCATTCTCAGTGATGTCACCGCTGATCTCTAGTGATGGATAGGCGGCATTCTCAGTGATGTCACTGCTGATCTCTGGTGATGGATAGGCGGCATTCTCAGTGATGTCACCGCTGATCTCTGGTAATGGATAGGCGGCATTCTCAGTGATGTCACTCCTGATCTCTGGTAATGGATAGGAGGCATTCTCAGTGATGTCACCGCTGATCTCTGGTGATGGATAGGTGGCATTCTCAGTGATGTCACCGCTGATCTCTGGTGATGGATAGAAGGCATTCTCAGTGATGTCACCGCTGATCTCTGGTGATGGATAGGTGGCATTCTCAGTGATGTCACCGCTGATCTCTGGTGATGGATAGAAGGCATTCTCAGTGATGTCACCGCTGATCTCTAGTGATGGATAGGCGGCATTCTCAGTGATGTCACTGCTGATCTCTGGTGATGGATAGGAGGCATTGTCAGTGATGTCACCGCTGATCTCTGGTGATGGATAGGCGGCATTCTCAGTGATGTCACCGCTGATCTCTGGTGATGGATATGCGGCATTCTCAGTGATGTCACCGCTGATCTCTGGTGATGGATAGGCGGCATTCTCAGTGATGTCACCGCTGATCTCTAGTGATGGATAGGAGGCATTCTCAGTGATGTCACTGCTGATCTCTGGTGATGGATAGGCGGCATTCTCAGTGATGTCACCGCTGATCTCTAGTGATGGATAGGAGGCATTCTCAGTGATGTCACCGCTGATCTCTACTGATGAATAGGCGGCATTCTCAGTGATGTCACCGCTGATCTCTGGTGATGGATAGGCGGCATTCTCAGTGATGTCACTGCTGATCTCTGGTGATGGATAGGAGGCATTCTCAGTGATGTCACCGCTGATCTCTGGTGATGGATAGGCGGCACTCTCAGTGATGTCACTGCTGATCTCTGGTGATGGATAGGAGGCATTCTCAGTGATGTCACCGCTGATCTCTGGTGATGGATAGGCGGCATTTTCAGTAATGTCACCGCTGATCTCTGGTGATGGATAGGCGGCATTCTCAGTGATGTCACCGCTGATCTCTGGTGATGGATAGGCGGCATTCTCAGTGATGTCACCGCTGATCTCTGGTGATGGATAGGCGGCATTCTCAGTGATGTCACCGCTGATCTCTGGTGATGGATAGGAGGCATTCTCAGTGATGTCACCGCTGATCTCTGGTGATGGATAGGGGGCATTCTCAGTGATGTCACTGCTGATGTCTGGTGATGGATAGGAGGCATTCTCAGTGATGTCACCGCTGATCTCTAGTGATGGATAGGAGGCATTCTCAGTGATGTCACCGCTGATCTCTACTGATGAATAGGCGGCATTCTCAGTGATGTCACTGCTGATCTCTGGTGATGGATAGGAGGCATTCTCAGTGATGTCACTGCTGATCTCTGGTGATGGATAGGAGGCATTCTCAGTGATGTCACTGCTGATCTCTGGTGATGGATAGGAGGCATTCTCAGTGATGTCACCGCTGATCTCTGGTGATGGATAGGCGGCATTCTCAGTGATGTCACCGCTGATCTCTAGTGATGGATAGGAGGCATTCTCAGTGATGTCACCGCTGATCTCTACTGATGAATAGGCGGCATTCTCAGTGATGTCACCGCTGATCTCTGGTGATGGATAGGCGGCATTCTCAGTGATGTCACTGCTGATCTCTGGTGATGGATAGGAGGCATTCTCAGTGATGTTACCGCTGATCTCTAGTGATGGATAGGCGGCATTCTCAGTGATGTCACCGCTGATCTCTGGTGATGGATAGGCGGCATTTTCAGTAATGTCACCGCTGATCTCTGGTGATGGATAGGCGGCATTCTCAGTGATGTCACCGCTGATCTCTGGTGATGGATAGGAGGCATTCTCAGTGATGTCACTGCTGATCTCTAGTGATGGATAGGAGGCATTCTCAGTGATGTCACTGCTGATCTCTGGTGATAGATAGGAGGCATTCTCAGTGATGTCACCGCTGATCTCTGGTGATGGATAGGTGGCATTCTCAGTGATGTCACCGCTGATCTCTCGTGATGGATAGGCGGCATTCTCAGTGATGTCACTGCTGATCTCTGGTGATGGATAGGAGGCATTCTCAGTGATGTCACCGCTGATCTCTGGTGATGGATAGGCGGCATTCTCAGTGATGTCACCGCTGATCTCTGGTGATGGATAGGCGGCATTCTCAGTGATGTCACCGCTGATCTCTGGTAATGGATAGGCGGCATTCTCAGTGATGTCACTGCTGATCTCTGGTGATGGATAGGAGGCATTCTCAGTGATGTCACTGCTGATCTCTGGTGATGGATAGGCGGCATTCTCAGTGATGTCACCGCTGATCTCTGGTGATGGATAGGCGGCATTCTCAGTGATGTCACCGCTGATCTCTGGTAATGGATAGGCGGCATTCTCAGTGATGTCACTGCTGATCTCTGGTGATGGATAGGAGGCATTCTCAGTGATGTCACTGCTGATCTCTGGTGATGGATAGGCGGCATTCTCAGTGATGTCACCGCTGATCTCTGGTGATTGATAGGCGGCATTCTCAGTGATGTCACCGCTGATCTCTGGTGATGGATAGGCGGCATTCTCAGTGATGTCACCGCTGATCTCTGGTGATGGATAGGCGGCATTCTCAGTGATGTCACCGCTGATCTCTGGTGATGGATAGGCGGCATTCTCAGTGATGTCACTGCTGATCTCTAGTGATGGATAGGCGGCATTCTCAGTGATGTCACCGCTGATCTCTGGTGATGGATAGGCGGCATTCTCAGTGATGTCACTGCTGATCTCTGGTGATGGATAGGCGGCATTCTCAGTGATGTCACTGCTGATCTCTGGTGATGGATAGGCGGCATTCTCAGTGATGTCACCGCTGATCTCTGGTGATGGATAGGCGGCATTCTCAGTGATGTCACCGCTGATCTCTGGTAATGGATAGGCGGCATTCTCAGTGATGTCACCGCTGATCTCTGGTGATGGATAGGCGGCATTCTCAGTGATGTCACCGCTGATCTCTGGTGATGGATAGGCGGCATTCTCAGTGATGTCACTGCTGATCTCTGGTGATGGATAGGGGGCATTCTCAGTGATGTCACCGCTGATCTCTGGTGATGGATAGGAGGCATCCTCAGTGATGTCACCGCTGATCTCTAGTGATGGATAGGAGGCATTCTCAGTGATGTCACCGCTGATCTCTGGTGATGGATAGGCGGCATTCTCAGTGATGTCACTGCTGATCTCTAGTGATGGATAGGCGGCATTCTCAGTGATGTCACCGCTGATCTCTGGTGATGGATAGGCGGCATTCTCAGTGATGTCACTGCTGATCTCTGGTGATGGATAGGCGGCATTCTCAGTGATGTCACTGCTGATCTCTAGTGATGGATAGGCGGCATTCTCAGTGATGTCACCGCTGATCTCTGGTGATGGATAGGCGGCATTCTCAGTGATGTCACTGCTGATCTCTGGTGATGGATAGGAGGCATTCTCAGTGATGTCACTGCTGATCTCTGGTGATGGATAGGCGGCATTCTCAGTGATGTCACCGCTGATCTCTGGTGATGGATAGGCGGCATTCTCAGTGATGTCACCGCTGATCTCTGGTAATGGATAGGCGGCATTCTCAGTGATGTCACTGCTGATCTCTGGTGATGTATAGGAGGCATTCTCAGTGATGTCACTGCTGATCTCTGGTGATGGATAGGCGGCATTCTCAGTGATGTCACCGCTGATCTCTGGTGATTGATAGGCGGCATTCTCAGTGATGTCACCGCTGATCTCTGGTGATGGATAGGCGGCATTCTCAGTGATGTCACCGCTGATCTCTGGTGATGGATAGGCGGCATTCTCAGTGATGTCACCGCTGATCTCTGGTGATGGATAGGCGGCATTCTCAGTGATGTCACTGCTGATCTCTAGTGATGGATAGGCGGCATTCTCAGTGATGTCACCGCTGATCTCTGGTGATGGATAGGCGGCATTCTCAGTGATGTCACTGCTGATCTCTGGTGATGGATAGGCGGCATTCTCAGTGATGTCACTGCTGATCTCTGGTGATGGATAGGCGGCATTCTCAGTGATGTCACCGCTGATCTCTGGTGATGGATAGGCGGCATTCTCAGTGATGTCACCGCTGATCTCTGGTAATGGATAGGCGGCATTCTCAGTGATGTCACCGCTGATCTCTGGTGATGGATAGGCGGCATTCTCAGTGATGTCACCGCTGATCTCTGGTGATGGATAGGAGGCATTCTCAGTGATGTCACTGCTGATCTCTGGTGATGGATAGGGGGCATTCTCAGTGATGTCACCGCTGATCTCTGGTGATGGATAGGAGGCATCCTCAGTGATGTCACCGCTGATCTCTAGTGATGGATAGGAGGCATTCTCAGTGATGTCACCGCTGATCTCTACTGATGAATAGGCGGCATTCTCAGTGATGTCACCGCTGATCTCTGGTGATGGATAGGCGGCATTCTCAGTGATGTCACTGCTGATCTCTGGTGATGGATAGGAGGCATTCTCAGTGATGTCACCGCTGATCTCTGGTGATGGATAGGCGGCATTCTCAGTGATGTCACCGCTGATCTCTGGTGATGGATAGGAGGCATTCTCAGTGATGTCACCGCTGATCTCTGGTGATGGATAGGCGGCATTCTCAGTGATGTCACTGCTGATCTCTGGTGATGGATAGGAGGCATTCTCAGTGATGTCACTGCCGATCTCTGGTGATGGATAGGCGGCATTCTCAGAGATGTCACCGCTGATCTCTGGTGATGGATAGGCGGCATTCTCAGTGATGTCACCGCTGATCTCTGGTAATGGATAGGCGGCATTCTCAGTGATGTCACTGCTGATCTCTGGTGATGGATAGGAGGCATTCTCAGTGATGTCACTGCTGATCTCTGGTGATGGATAGGCGGCATTCTCAGTGATGTCACCGCTGATCTCTGGTGATGGATAGGCGGCATTCTCAGTGATGTCACCGCTGATCTCTGGTGATGGATAGGCGGCATTCTCAGTGATGTCACCGCTGATCTCTGGTAATGGATAGGCGGCATTCTCAGTGATGTCACTGCTGATCTCTAGTGATGGATAGGCGGCATTCTCAGTGATGTCACTGCTGATCTCTGGTGATGGATAGGCGGCATTCTCAGTGATGTCACCGCTGATCTCTGGTGATGGATAGGCGGCATTCTCAGTGATGTCACCGCTGATCTCTGGTGATGGATAGGCGGAATTCTCAGTGATATCACCGCTGATCTCTGGTGATGGATAGGTGGCATTCTCAGTGATATCACCGCTGATCTCTGGTGATGGATAGGAGGCATTCTCAGTGATGTCACCGCTGATCTCTGGTGATGGATAGGCGGCATTCTCAGTGATGTCACCGCTGATCTCTGGTGATGGATAGGCGGCATTCTCAGTGATGTCACCGCTGATCTCTGGTAATGGATAGGCGGCATTCTCAGTGATGTCACTGCTGATCTCTAGTGATGGATAGGCGGCATTCTCAGTGATGTCACCGCTGATCTCTGGTGATGGATAGGCGGCATTCTCAGTGATGTCACTGCTGATCTCTGGTGATGGATAGGCGGCATTCTCAGTGATGTCACTGCTGATCTCTAGTGATGGATAGGCGGCATTCTCAGTGATGTCACCGCTGATCTCTGGTGATGGATAGGCGGCATTCTCAGTGATGTCACTGCTGATCTCTGGTGATGGATAGGAGGCATTCTCAGTGATGTCACTGCTGATCTCTGGTGATGGATAGGCGGCATTCTCAGTGATGTCACCGCTGATCTCTGGTGATGGATAGGCGGCATTCTCAGTGATGTCACCGCTGATCTCTGGTAATGGATAGGCGGCATTCTCAGTGATGTCACTGCTGATCTCTGGTGATGTATAGGAGGCATTCTCAGTGATGTCACTGCTGATCTCTGGTGATGGATAGGCGGCATTCTCAGTGATGTCACCGCTGATCTCTGGTGATTGATAGGCGGCATTCTCAGTGATGTCACCGCTGATCTCTGGTGATGGATAGGCGGCATTCTCAGTGATGTCACCGCTGATCTCTGGTGATGGATAGGCGGCATTCTCAGTGATGTCACCGCTGATCTCTGGTGATGGATAGGCGGCATTCTCAGTGATGTCACTGCTGATCTCTAGTGATGGATAGGCGGCATTCTCAGTGATGTCACCGCTGATCTCTGGTGATGGATAGGCGGCATTCTCAGTGATGTCACTGCTGATCTCTGGTGATGGATAGGCGGCATTCTCAGTGATGTCACTGCTGATCTCTGGTGATGGATAGGCGGCATTCTCAGTGATGTCACCGCTGATCTCTGGTGATGGATAGGCGGCATTCTCAGTGATGTCACCGCTGATCTCTGGTAATGGATAGGCGGCATTCTCAGTGATGTCACCGCTGATCTCTGGTGATGGATAGGCGGCATTCTCAGTGATGTCACCGCTGATCTCTGGTGATGGATAGGAGGCATTCTCAGTGATGTCACTGCTGATCTCTGGTGATGGATAGGGGGCATTCTCAGTGATGTCACCGCTGATCTCTGGTGATGGATAGGAGGCATCCTCAGTGATGTCACCGCTGATCTCTAGTGATGGATAGGAGGCATTCTCAGTGATGTCACCGCTGATCTCTACTGATGAATAGGCGGCATTCTCAGTGATGTCACCGCTGATCTCTGGTGATGGATAGGCGGCATTCTCAGTGATGTCACTGCTGATCTCTGGTGATGGATAGGAGGCATTCTCAGTGATGTCACCGCTGATCTCTGGTGATGGATAGGCGGCATTCTCAGTGATGTCACCGCTGATCTCTGGTGATGGATAGGAGGCATTCTCAGTGATGTCACCGCTGATCTCTGGTGATGGATAGGCGGCATTCTCAGTGATGTCACTGCTGATCTCTGGTGATGGATAGGAGGCATTCTCAGTGATGTCACTGCCGATCTCTGGTGATGGATAGGCGGCATTCTCAGAGATGTCACCGCTGATCTCTGGTGATGGATAGGCGGCATTCTCAGTGATGTCACCGCTGATCTCTGGTAATGGATAGGCGGCATTCTCAGTGATGTCACTGCTGATCTCTGGTGATGGATAGGAGGCATTCTCAGTGATGTCACTGCTGATCTCTGGTGATGGATAGGCGGCATTCTCAGTGATGTCACCGCTGATCTCTGGTGATGGATAGGCGGCATTCTCAGTGATGTCACCGCTGATCTCTGGTGATGGATAGGCGGCATTCTCAGTGATGTCACCGCTGATCTCTGGTGATGGATAGGCGGCATTCTCAGTGATGTCACTGCTGATCTCTAGTGATGGATAGGCGGCATTCTCAGTGATGTCACTGCTGATCTCTGGTGATGGATAGGCGGCATTCTCAGTGATGTCACCGCTGATCTCTGGTGATGGATAGGCGGCATTCTCAGTGATGTCACCGCTGATCTCTGGTGATGGATAGGCGGAATTCTCAGTGATATCACCGCTGATCTCTGGTGATGGATAGGTGGCATTCTCAGTGATATCACCGCTGATCTCTGGTGATGGATAGGAGGCATTCTCAGTGATGTCACCGCTGATCTCTGGTGATGGATAGGCGGCATTCTCAGTGATGTCACCGCTGATCTCTGGTGATGGATAGGCGGCATTCTCAGTGATGTCACCGCTGATCTCTGGTAATGGATAGGCGGCATTCTCAGTGATGTCACTGCTGATCTCTAGTGATGGATAGGCGGCATTCTCAGTGATGTCACTGCTGATCTCTGGTGATGGATAGGCGGCATTCTCAGTGATGTCACCGCTGATCTCTGGTGATGGATAGGCGGCATTCTCAGTGATGTCACCGCTGATCTCTGGTGATGGATAGGCGGAATTCTCAGTGATATCACCGCTGATCTCTGGTGATGGATAGGTGGCATTCTCAGTGATATCACCGCTGATCTCTGGTGATGGATAGGAGGCATTCTCAGTGATGTCACCGCTGATCTCTAGTGATGGATAGGCGGCATTCTCAGTGATGTCACCTCTGATCTCTAGTGATGGATAGGCGGCATTCTCAGTGATGTCACCGCTGATCTCTAGTGATGGATAGGTGGCATTCTCAGTGATGTCACCGCTGATCTCTAGTGATGGATAGGCGGCATTCTCAGTGATGTCACCTCTGATCTCTAGTGATGGATAGGTGGCATTCTCAGTGATGTCACCGCTGATCTCTAGTGATGGATAGGCGGCATTCTCAGTGATGTCACCTCTGATCTCTAGTGATGGATAGGCGGCATTCTCAGTGATGTCACCGCTGATCTCTAGTGATGGATAGGTGGCATTCTCAGTGATGTCACCGCTGATCTCTAGTGATGGATAGGCGGCATTCTCAGTGATGTCACCTCTGATCTCTATTGATGGATAGGTGGCATTCTCAGTGATGTCACCTCTGATCTCTAGTGATGGATAGGCGGCATTCTCAGTGATGTCACCGCTGATCTCTAGTGATGGATAGGCGGCATTCTCAGTAATGTCACCGCTGATCTCTAGTGATGGATAGGCGGCATTCTCAGTGATGTCACCGCTGATCTCTGGTGATGGATAGGAGGTATTCTCAGTGATGTCACCACTGATCTCTAGTGATGGATAGGAGGCATTCTCAGTGATGTCACCTCTGATCTCTAGTGATGGATAGGCGGCATTCTCAGTGATGTCACTGCTGATCTCTGGTGATGGATAGGCGGCATTCTCAGTGATGTCACCGCTGATCTCTGGTGATGGATAGGCGGCATTCTCAGTGATGTCACCGCTGATCTCTGGTGATGGATAGGCGGCATTCTCAGTGATGTCACCGCTGATCTCTGGTGATGGATAGGCGGCATTCTCAGTGATGTCACTGCTGATCTCTGGTGATGGATAGGAGGCATTCTCAGTGATGTCACCTCTGATCTCTAGTGATGGATAGGCGGCATTCTCAGTGATGTCACCGCTGATCTCTGGTGATGGATAGGCGGCATTCTCAGTGATGTCACTGCTGATCTCTGGTGATGGATAGGAGGCATTCTCAGTGATGTCACCGATGATCTCTAGTGATGGATAGGCGGCATTCTCAGTGATGTCACCGCTGATCTCTGGTGATGGATAGGCGGCATTCTCAGTGATGTCACCGCTGATCTCTGGTGATGGATAGGCGGCATTCTCAGTGATGTCACCGCTGATCTCTGGTGATGGATAGGCGGCATTCTCAGTGATGTCACCGCTGATCTCTGGTAATGGATAGGCGGCATTCTCAGTGATGTCACTGCTGATCTCTAGTGATGGATAGGCGGCATTCTCAGTGATGTCACTGCTGATCTCTGGTGATGGATAGGCGGCATTCTCAGTGATGTCACCGCTGATCTCTGGTGATGGATAGGCGGCATTCTCAGTGATGTCACCGCTGATCTCTGGTGATGGATAGGCGGAATTCTCAGTGATATCACCGCTGATCTCTGGTGATGGATAGGTGGCATTCTCAGTGATATCACCGCTGATCTCTGGTGATGGATAGGAGGCATTCTCAGTGATGTCACCGCTGATCTCTAGTGATGGATAGGAGGCATTCTCAGTGATGTCACCGCTGATCTCTAGTGATGGATAGGCGGCATTCTCAGTGATGTCACCGCTGATCTCTGGTGATGGATAGGCGGCATTCTCAGTGATGTCACCTCTGATCTCTAGTGATGGATAGGTGGCATTCTCAGTGATGTCACCGCTGATCTCTAGTGATGGATAGGCGGCATTCTCAGTGATGTCACCTCTGATCTCTAGTGATGGATAGGCGGCATTCTCAGTGATGTCACCGCTGATCTCTAGTGATGGATAGGTGGCATTCTCAGTGATGTCACCGCTGATCTCTAGTGATGGATAGGCGGCATTCTCAGTGATGTCACCTCTGATCTCTAGTGATGGATAGGTGGCATTCTCAGTGATGTCACCGCTGATCTCTAGTGATGGATAGGCGGCATTCTCAGTGATGTCACCGCTGATCTCTAGTGATGGATAGGCGGCATTCTCAGTGATGTCACCGCTGATCTCTAGTGATGGATAGGCGGCATTCTCAGTGATGTCACCTCTGATCTCTAGTGATGGATAGGTGGCATTCTCAGTGATGTCACCGCTGATCTCTAGTGATGGATAGGCGGCATTCTCAGTGATGTCACCGCTGATCTCTAGTGATGGATAGGTGGCATTCTCAGTGATGTCACCGCTGATCTCTAGTGATGGATAGGCGGCATTCTCAGTGATGTCACCTCTGATCTCTAGTGATGGATAGGTGGCATTCTCAGTGATGTCACCTCTGATCTCTAGTGATGGATAGGCGGCATTCTCAGTGATGTCACCGCTGATCTCTAGTGATGGATAGGTGGCATTCTCAGTGATGTCACCGCTGATCTCTAGTGATGGATAGGTGGCATTCTCAGTGATGTCACCGCTGATCTCTAGTGATGGATAGGCGGCATTCTCAGTGATGTCACCGCTGATCTCTAGTGATGGATAGGCGGCATTCTCAGTGATGTCACCGCTGATCTCTAGTGATGGATAGGCGGCATTCTCAGTGATGTCACCGCTGATCTCTGGTGATGGATAGGAGGTATTCTCAGTGATGTCACCACTGATCTCTAGTGATGGATAGGAGGCATTCTCAGTGATGTCACCGCTGATCTCTGGTGATGGATAGGAGGCATTCTCAGTGATGTCACCACTGATCTCTAGTGATGGATAGGCGGCATTCTCAGTGATGTCACCGCTGATCTCTAGTGATGGATAGGCGGCATTCTCAGTGATGTCACCGCTGATCTCTAGTGATGGATAGGCGGCATTCTCAGTGATGTCACCGCTGATCTCTGGTGATGGATAGGCGGCATTCTCAGTGATGTCACCACTGATCTCTGGTGATGGATAGGCGGCATTCTCAGTGATGTCACCACTGATCTCTGGTGATGGATATACGGCATTCTCAGTGATGTCACCACTGATCTCTGGTGATGGATAGGCGGCATTCTCAGTGATGTCACTGCTGATCTCTAGTGATGGATAGGCGGCATTCTCAGTGATGTCACCGCTGATCTCTGGTGATGGGTAGGCGGCATTCTCAGTGATGTCACCACTGATCTCTGGTGATGGATAGGCGGCATTCTCAGTGATGTCACCGCTGATCTCTGGTGATGGATAGGCGGCATTCTCAGTGATGTCACTGCTGATCTCTAGTGATGGATAGGCGGCATTCTCAGTGATGTCACCGCTGATCTCTGGTAATGGATAGGCGGCATTCTCAGTGATGTCACCAATGATCTCTGGTGATGGATAGGCGGCATTCTCAGTGATGTCACCACTGATCTCTGGTGATGGATAGGTGGCATTCTCAGTGATGTCACCGCTGATCTCTGGTGATGGATAGGAGACATTCTCAGTGATGTCACCTCTGATCTCTGGTGATGGATAGGCGGCATTCTCAGTAATGTCACCGCTGATCTCTGGTGATGCATAGGTGGCATTCTCAGTGATGTCACCGCTGATCTCTGGTGATGGATAGGCGGCATTCTCAGTGATGTCACCGCTGATCTCTGGTGATGGATAGGCGGCATTCTCAGTGATGTCACCGCTGATCTCTGGTGATGGATAGGCGGCATTCTCAGTGATGTCACCGCTGATCTCTGGTGATGGATAGGTGGCATTCTCAGTGATGTCACTGCTGATCTCTGGTGATGGATAGGCGGCATTCTCAGTGATGTCACCGCTGATCTCTGGTGATGGATAGGCGGCATTCTCAGTGATGTCACCGCTGATCTCTAGTGATGGATAGGCGGCATTCTCAGTGATGTCACTGCTGATCTCTGGTGATGGATAGGCGGCATTCTCAGTGATGTCACCGCTGATCTCTGGCGATGGATAGGCGGCATTCTCAGTGATGTCACTGCTGATCTCTGGTGATGGATAGGCGGCATTCTCAGTGATGTCACCGCTGATCTCTGGTGATGGATAGGAGGCATTCTCAGTGATGTCACCGCTGATCTCTAGTGATGGATAGGCGGCATTCTCAGTGAGGTCACTGCTGATCTCTGGTGATGGATAGGCGGCATTCTCAGTGATGTCACTGCTGATCTCTGGTGATGGATAGGAGGCATTCTCAGTGATGTCACTGCTGATCTCTGGTGATGGATAGGAGGCATTCTCAGTGATGTCACCGCTGATCTCTGGTGATGGATAGGCGGCATTCTCAGTGATGTCACCGCTGATCTCTGGTGATGGATAGGCGGCATTCTCAGTGATGTCACCGCTGATCTCTAGTGATGGATAGGCGGCATTCTCAGTGATGTCACCTCTGATCTCTAGTGATGGATAGGCGGCATTCTCAGTGATGTCACCTCTGATCTCTAGTGATGGATAGGCGGCATTCTCAGTGATGTCACCGCTGATCTCTAGTGATGGATAGGCGGCATTCTCAGTGATGTCACTGCTGATCTCTGGTGATGGATAGGCGGCATTCTCAGTGATGTCACCTCTGACCTCTAGTGATGGATAGGCGGCATTCTCAGTGATGTCACCTCTGATCTCTAGTGATGGATAGGCGGCATTCTCAGTGATGTCACCGCTGATCTCTAGTGATGGATAGGCGGCATTCTCAGTGATGTCACCGCTGATCTCTGGTGATGGATAGGCGGCATTCTCAGTGATGTCACCTCTGACCTCTAGTGATGGATAGGCGGCATTCTCAGTGATGTCACCTCTGATCTCTAGTGATGGATAGGTGGCATTCTCACTGATGTCACCGCTGATCTCTAGTGATGGATAGGCGGCATTCTCAGTGATGTCACCGCTGATCTCTGGTGATGGATAGGCGGCATTCTCAGTGATGTCACCTCTGACCTCTAGTGATGGATAGGCGGCATTCTCAGTGATGTCACCTCTGATCTCTAGTGATGGATAGGCGGCATTCTCAGTCATGTCACCGCTGATCTCTAGTGATGGATAGGCGGCATTCTCAGTGATGTCACCGCTGATCTCTGGTGATGGATAGGAGGCATTCTCAGTGATGTCACCGCTGATCTCTGGTGATGGATAGGAGGCATTCTCAGTGATGTCACCGCTGATCTCTAGTGATGGATAGGTGGCATTCTCAGTGATGTCACCGCTGATCTCTAGTGATGGATAGGCGGCATTCTCAGTGATGTCACCGCTGATCTCTGGTGATGGATAGGCGGCATTCTCCGTGATGTCACCGCTGATCTCTGGTGATGGATAGGCGGCATTCTCAGTGATGTCACCGCTGATCTCTGGTGATGGATAGGCGGCATTCTCAGTGATGTCACCGCTGATCTCTGGTGATGGATAGGCGGCATTCTCAGTGATGTCACTGCTGATCTCTGGTGATGGATAGGCGACATTCTCAGTGATGTCACTGCTGATCTCTGGTGATGGATAGGCGGCATTCTCAGTGATGTCACCGCTGATCTCTGGTGATGGATAGGTGGCATTCTCAGTGATGTCACCGCTGATCTCTGGTGATGGATAGGCGGCATTCTCAGTGATGTCACTGCTGATCTCTGGTGATGGATAGGCGGCATTCTCAGTGATGTCACCGCTGATCTCTGGTGATGGATAGGAGACATTCTCAGTGATGTCACCGCTGATCTCTGGTGATGGATAGGCGGCATTCTCAGTGATGTCACTGCTGATCTCTGGTGATGGATAGGCGGCATTCTCAGTGATGTCACCGCTGATCTCTGGTGATGGATAGGTGGCATTCTCAGTGATGTCACCGCTGATCTCTGGTGATGGATAGGTGGCATTCTCAGTGATGTCACCGCTGATCTCTGGTGATGGATAGGAGACATTCTCAGTGATGTCACCGCTGATCTCTGGTGATGGATAGGCGGCATTCTCAGTGATGTCACCGCTGATCTCTGGTGATGGATAGGCGGCATTCTCAGTGATGTCACCGCTGATCTCTGGTGATGGATAGGTGGCATTCTCAGTGATGTCACCGCTGATCTCTGGTGATGGATAGGTGGCATTCTCAGTGATGTCACCGCTGATCTCTAGTGATGGATAGGCGGCATTCTCAGTGATGTCACCTCTGATCTCTGGTGATGGATAGGCGGCATTCTCAGTGATGTCACCGCTGATCTCTAGTGATGGATAGGCGGCATTCTCAGTGATGTCACCTCTGATCTCTAGTGATGGATAGGCAGCATTCTCAGTGATGTCACTGCTGATCTCTGGTGATGGATAGGAGACATTCTCAGTGATGTCACCGCTGATCTCTAGTGATGGATAGGCGGCATTCTCAGTGATGTCACCTCTGATCTCTGGTGATGGATAGGCGGCATTCTCAGTGATGTCACCGCTGATCTCTAGTGATGGATAGGCGGCATTCTCAGTGATGTCACCTCTGATCTCTAGTGATGGATAGGCGGCATTCTCAGTGATGTCACCTCTGATCTCTAGTGATGGATAGGCGGCATTCTCAGTGATGTCACTGCTGATCTCTGGTGATGGATAGGAGACATTCTCAGTGATGTCACCTCTGATCTCTAGTGATGGATAGGCAGCATTCTCAGTGATGTCACTGCTGATCTCTGGTGATGGATAGGAGACATTCTCAGTGATGTCACCGCTGATCTCTAGTGATGGATAGGCGGCATTCTCAGTGATGTCACTGCTGATCTCTGGTGATGGATAGGCGGCATTCTCAGTGATGTCACCTCTGACCTCTAGTGATGGATAGGCGGCATTCTCAGTGATGTCACCTCTGATCTCTAGTGATGGATAGGCGGCATTCTCAGTGATGTCACCGCTGATCTCTAGTGATGGATAGGCGGCATTCTCAGTGATGTCACCGCTGATCTCTGGTGATGGATAGGCGGCATTCTCAGTGATGTCACCTCTGACCTCTAGTGATGGATAGGCGGCATTCTCAGTGATGTCACCTCTGATCTCTAGTGATGGATAGGTGGCATTCTCACTGATGTCACCGCTGATCTCTAGTGATGGATAGGCGGCATTCTCAGTGATGTCACCGCTGATCTCTGGTGATGGATAGGCGGCATTCTCAGTGATGTCACCTCTGACCTCTAGTGATGGATAGGCGGCATTCTCAGTGATGTCACCTCTGATCTCTAGTGATGGATAGGCGGCATTCTCAGTCATGTCACCGCTGATCTCTAGTGATGGATAGGCGGCATTCTCAGTGATGTCACCGCTGATCTCTGGTGATGGATAGGAGGCATTCTCAGTGATGTCACCGCTGATCTCTGGTGATGGATAGGAGGCATTCTCAGTGATGTCACCGCTGATCTCTAGTGATGGATAGGTGGCATTCTCAGTGATGTCACCGCTGATCTCTAGTGATGGATAGGCGGCATTCTCAGTGATGTCACCGCTGATCTCTGGTGATGGATAGGCGGCATTCTCCGTGATGTCACCGCTGATCTCTGGTGATGGATAGGCGGCATTCTCAGTGATGTCACCGCTGATCTCTGGTGATGGATAGGCGGCATTCTCAGTGATGTCACCGCTGATCTCTGGTGATGGATAGGCGGCATTCTCAGTGATGTCACTGCTGATCTCTGGTGATGGATAGGCGACATTCTCAGTGATGTCACTGCTGATCTCTGGTGATGGATAGGCGGCATTCTCAGTGATGTCACCGCTGATCTCTGGTGATGGATAGGTGGCATTCTCAGTGATGTCACCGCTGATCTCTGGTGATGGATAGGCGGCATTCTCAGTGATGTCACTGCTGATCTCTGGTGATGGATAGGCGGCATTCTCAGTGATGTCACCGCTGATCTCTGGTGATGGATAGGAGACATTCTCAGTGATGTCACCGCTGATCTCTGGTGATGGATAGGCGGCATTCTCAGTGATGTCACTGCTGATCTCTGGTGATGGATAGGCGGCATTCTCAGTGATGTCACCGCTGATCTCTGGTGATGGATAGGTGGCATTCTCAGTGATGTCACCGCTGATCTCTGGTGATGGATAGGTGGCATTCTCAGTGATGTCACCGCTGATCTCTGGTGATGGATAGGAGACATTCTCAGTGATGTCACCGCTGATCTCTGGTGATGGATAGGCGGCATTCTCAGTGATGTCACCGCTGATCTCTGGTGATGGATAGGCGGCATTCTCAGTGATGTCACCGCTGATCTCTGGTGATGGATAGGTGGCATTCTCAGTGATGTCACCGCTGATCTCTGGTGATGGATAGGTGGCATTCTCAGTGATGTCACCGCTGATCTCTAGTGATGGATAGGCGGCATTCTCAGTGATGTCACCTCTGATCTCTGGTGATGGATAGGCGGCATTCTCAGTGATGTCACCGCTGATCTCTAGTGATGGATAGGCGGCATTCTCAGTGATGTCACCTCTGATCTCTAGTGATGGATAGGCAGCATTCTCAGTGATGTCACTGCTGATCTCTGGTGATGGATAGGAGACATTCTCAGTGATGTCACCGCTGATCTCTAGTGATGGATAGGCGGCATTCTCAGTGATGTCACCTCTGATCTCTGGTGATGGATAGGCGGCATTCTCAGTGATGTCACCGCTGATCTCTAGTGATGGATAGGCGGCATTCTCAGTGATGTCACCTCTGATCTCTAGTGATGGATAGGCGGCATTCTCAGTGATGTCACCTCTGATCTCTAGTGATGGATAGGCGGCATTCTCAGTGATGTCACTGCTGATCTCTGGTGATGGATAGGAGACATTCTCAGTGATGTCACCTCTGATCTCTAGTGATGGATAGGCAGCATTCTCAGTGATGTCACTGCTGATCTCTGGTGATGGATAGGAGACATTCTCAGTGATGTCACCGCTGATCTCTAGTGATGGATAGGCGGCATTCTCAGTGATGTCACCTCTGATCTCTAGTGATGGATAGGCGGCATTCTCAGTGATGTCACTGCTGATCTCTGGTGATGGATAGGCAGCATTCTCAGTGATGTCACTGCTGATCTCTGGTGATGGATAGGAGACATTCTCAGTGATGTCACCGCTGATCTCTGGTGATGGATAGGCGGCATTCTCAGTGATGTCACCGCTGATCTCTAGTGATGGATAGGCGGCATTCTCAGTGATGTCACCGCTGATCTCTGGTGATGGATAGGCGGCATTCTCAGTGATGTCACCGCTGATCTCTGGTGATGGATAGGCGGCATTCTCAGTGATGTCCCCGCTGATCTCTGGTGATGGATAGGCGGCATTCTCAGTGATGTCACTGCTGATCTCTGGTGATGGATAGGCGGCATTCTGAGTGATGTCACCGCTGATCTCTGGTGATGGATAGGCGGCATTCTCAGTGATGTCACCGCTGATCTCTGGTGATGGATAGGCGGCATTCTCAGTGATGTCACCGCTGATCTCTAGTGATGGATAGGCGGCATTCTCAGTGATGTCACCGCTGATCTCTGGTGATGGATAGGCAGCATTCTCAGTGATGTCACCGCTGATCTCTGGTGATGGATAGGCGGCATTCTCAGTGATGTCACCGCTGATCTCTAGTGATGGATAGGCGGCATTCTCAGTGATGTCACTGCTGATCTCTAGTGATGGATAGGAGGCATTCTCTGTGATGTCACTGCTGATCTCTAGTGATGGATAGGAGGCATTCTCTGTGATGTCACCGCTGATCTCTGGTGATGGATAGGCGGCATTCTCAGTGATGTCACCGCTGATCTCTGGTGATGGATAGGCGGCATTCTCAGTGATGTCACCGCTGATCTCTGGTGATGGATAGGCGGCATTCTCAGTGATGTCACCGCTGATCTCTAGTGATGGATAGGCGGCATTCTCAGTGATGTCACCGCTGATCTCTGGTGATGGATAGGCGGCATTCTCAGTGATGTCACTGCTGATCTCTAGTGATGGATAGGAGGCATTCTCTGTGATGTCACTGCTGATCTCTAGTGATGGATAGGAGGCATTCTCTGTGATGTCACCGCTGATCTCTGGTGATGGATAGGCGGCATTCTCAGTGATGTCACCGCTGATCTCTGGTGATGGATAGGCGGCATTCTCAGTGATGTCACCGCTGATCTCTGGTGATGGATAGGCAGCATTCTCAGTGATGTCACCGCTGATCTCTGGTGATGGATAGGCGGCATTCTCAGTGATGTCACCGCTGATCTCTAGTGATGGATAGGCGGCATTCTCAGTGATGTCACTGCTGATCTCTAGTGATGGATAGGCGGCATTCTCAGTGATGTCACTGCTGATCTCTAGTGATGGATAGGAGGCATTCTCTGTGATGTCACCGCTGATCTCTGGTGATGGATAGGCGGCATTCTCAGTGATGTCACCGCTGATCTCTGGTGATGCATAGGTGGCATTCTCAGTGATGTCACCGCTGATCTCTGGTGATGGATAGGCGGCATTCTCAGTGATGTCACCGCTGATCTCTAGTGATGGATAGGCGGCATTCTCAGTGATGTCACCGCTGATCTCTGGTGATGGATAGGCGGCATTCTCAGTGATGTCACCACTGATCTCTGGTGATGGATAGGCGGCATTCTCAGTGATGTCACCACTGATCTCTGGTGATGGATAGGCGGCATTCTCAGTGATGTCACCACTGATCTCTGGTGATGGATAGGCAGCATTCTCAGTGATGTCACCGCTGATCTCTAGTGATGGATAGGCGGCATTCTCAGTGATGTCACCGCTGATCTCTGGTGATGGATAGGCGGCATTCTCAGTGATGTCACCGATGATCTCTGGTGATGGATAGGCGGCATTCTCAGTGATGTCACCACTGATCTCTGGTGATGGATAGGCGGCATTCTCAGTGATGTCACCGCTGATCTCTGGTGATGGATAGGCGGCATTCTCAGTGATGTCACTGCTGATCTCTAGTGATGGATAGGCGGCATTCTCAGTGATGTCACCGCTGATCTCTGGTGATGGATAGGCGGCATTCTCAGTGATGTCACCAATGATCTCTGGTGATGGATAGGCGGCATTCTCAGTGATGTCACCACTGATCTCTGGTGATGGATAGGTGGCATTCTCAGTGATGTCACCGCTGATCTCTGGTGATGGATAGGAGACATTCTCAGTGATGTCACCTCTGATCTCTGGTGATGGATAGGCGGCATTCTCAGTAATGTCACCGCTGATCTCTGGTGATGCATAGGTGGCATTCTCAGTGATGTCACCGCTGATCTCTGGTGATGGATAGGCGGCATTCTCAGTGATGTCACCGCTGATCTCTGGTGATGGATAGGCGGCATTCTCAGTGATGTCACCGCTGATCTCTGGTGATGGATAGGCGGCATTCTCAGTGATGTCACCGCTGATCTCTGGTGATGGATAGGTGGCATTCTCAGTGATGTCACTGCTGATCTCTGGTGATGGATAGGCGGCATTCTCAGTGATGTCACCGCTGATCTCTGGTGATGGATAGGCGGCATTCTCAGTGATGTCACCGCTGATCTCTAGTGATGGATAGGCGGCATTCTCAGTGATGTCACTGCTGATCTCTGGTGATGGATAGGTGGCATTCTCAGTGATGTCACCGCTGATCTCTGGCGATGGATAGGCGGCATTCTCAGTGATGTCACTGCTGATCTCTGGTGATGGATAGGCGGCATTCTCAGTGATGTCACCGCTGATCTCTAGTGATGGATACGCGGCATTCTCAGTGATGTCACCGCTGATCTCTGGTGATGGATACGCGGAATTCTCAGTGATATCACCGCTGATCTCTGGTGATGGATAGGTGGCATTCTCAGTGATGTCACCGCTGATCTCTGGTGATGGATAGGAGGCATTCTCAGTGATGTCACCGCTGATCTCTAGTGATGGATAGGCGGCATTCTCAGTGATGTCACTGCTGATCTCTGGTGATGGATAGGCGGCATTCTCAGTGATGTCACTGCTGATCTCTGGTGATGGATAGGAGGCATTCTCAGTGATGTCACTGCTGATCTCTGGTGATGGATAGGAGGCATTCTCAGTGATGTCACCGCTGATCTCTGGTGATGGATAGGCGGCATTCTCAGTGATGTCACCGCTGATCTCTGGTGATGGATAGGCGGCATTCTCACTGATGTCACCGCTGATCTCTGGTGATGGATAGGCGGCATTCTCAGTGATGTCACCTCTGATCTCTAGTGATGGATAGGCGGCATTCTCAGTGATGTCACCGCTGATCTCTGGTGATGGATAGGCGGCATTCTCAGTGATGTCACCTCTGACCTCTAGTGATGGATAGGCGGCATTCTCAGTGATGTCACCTCTGATCTCTAGTGATGGATAGGCGGCATTCTCAGTGATGTCACCGCTGATCTCTAGTGATGGATAGGCGGCATTCTCAGTGATGTCACCGCTGATCTCTGGTGATGGATAGGAGGCATTCTCAGTGATGTCACCGCTGATCTCTGGTGATGGATAGGAGGCATTCTCAGTGATGTCACCGCTGATCTCTAGTGATGGATAGGTGGCATTCTCAGTGATGTCACCGCTGATCTCTAGTGATGGATAGGCGGCATTCTCAGTGATGTCACCGCTGATCTCTGGTGATGGATAGGCGGCATTCTCCGTGATGTCACCGCTGATCTCTGGTGATGGATAGGCGGCATTCTCAGTGATGTCACCGCTGATCTCTGGTGATGGATAGGCGGCATTCTCAGTGATGTCACCGCTGATCTCTGGTGATGGATAGGCGGCATTCTCAGTGATGTCACTGCTGATCTCTGGTGATGGATAGGCGGCATTCTCAGTGATGTCACTGCTGATCTCTGGTGATGGATAGGCGGCATTCTCAGTGATGTCACCGCTGATCTCTGGTGATGGATAGGTGGCATTCTCAGTGATGTCACCGCTGATCTCTGGTGATGGATAGGCGGCATTCTCAGTGATGTCACTGCTGATCTCTGGTGATGGATAGGCGGCATTCTCAGTGATGTCACCGCTGATCTCTGGTGATGGATAGGAGACATTCTCAGTGATGTCACCGCTGATCTCTGGTGATGGATAGGCGGCATTCTCAGTGATGTCACTGCTGATCTCTGGTGATGGATAGGCGGCATTCTCAGTGATGTCACCGCTGATCTCTGGTGATGGATAGGTGGCATTCTCAGTGATGTCACCGCTGATCTCTGGTGATGGATAGGCGGCATTCTCAGTGATGTCACTGCTGATCTCTGGTGATGGATAGGTGGCATTCTCAGTGATGTCACCGCTGATCTCTGGTGATGGATAGGAGATATTCTCAGTGATGTCACCGCTGATCTCTGGTGATGGATAGGCGGCATTCTCAGTGATGTCACTGCTGATCTCTGGAGATGGATAGGAGACATTCTCAGTGATGTCACCGCTGATCTCTGGTGATGGATAGGCGGCATTCTCAGTGATGTCACCGCTGATCTCTAGTGATGGATAGGCGGCATTCTCAGTGATGTCACCTCTGATCTCTGGTGATGGATAGGCGGCATTCTCAGTGATGTCACCGCTGATCTCTAGTGATGGATAGGCGGCATTCTCAGTGATGTCACCTCTGATCTCTAGTGATGGATAGGCAGCATTCTCAGTGATGTCACTGCTGATCTCTGGTGATGGATAGGCGGCATTCTCAGTGATGTCACCGCTGATCTCTAGTGATGGATAGGCGGCATTCTCAGTGATGTCACCGCTGATCTCTAGTGATGGATAGGCGGCATTCTCAGTGATGTCACCTCTGATCTCTGGTGATGGATAGGCGGCATTCTCAGTGATGTCACCGCTGATCTCTAGTGATGGATAGGCGGCATTCTCAGTGATGTCACCTCTGATCTCTAGTGATGGATAGGCAGCATTCTCAGTGATGTCACTGCTGATCTCTGGTGATGGATAGGCGGCATTCTCAGTGATGTCACCGCTGATCTCTAGTGATGGATAGGCGGCATTCTCAGTGATGTCACCGCTGATCTCTGGTGATGGATAGGCGGCATTCTCAGTGATGTCACCGCTGATCTCTGGTGATGGATAGGCGGCATTCTCAGTGATGTCACTGCTGATCTCTGGTGATGGATAGGCGGCATTCTCAGTGATGTCACCGCTGATCTCTGGTGATGGATAGGCGGCATTCTCAGTGATGTCCCCGCTGATCTCTGGTGATGGATAGGCGGCATTCTCAGTGATGTCACTGCTGATCTCTGGTGATGGATAGGCGGCATTCTCAGTGATGTCACCGCTGATCTCTGGTGATGGATAGGCGGCATTCTCAGTGATGTCACCGCTGATCTCTGGTGATGGATAGGCGGCATTCTCAGTGATGTCACCGCTGATCTCTGGTGATGGATAGGCGGCATTCTCAGTGATGTCACCGCTGATCTCTAGTGATGGATAGGCGGCATTCTCAGTGATGTCACCGCTGATCTCTGGTGATGGATAGGCAGCATTCTCAGTGATGTCACCGCTGATCTCTGGTGATGGATAGGCGGCATTCTCAGTGATGTCACCGCTGATCTCTGGTGATGGATAGGCGGCATTCTCAGTGATGTCACCGCTGATCTCTGGTGATGGATAGGCGGCATTCTCAGTGATGTCACCGCTGATCTCTAGTGATGGATAGGCGGCATTCTCAGTGATGTCACTGCTGATCTCTAGTGATGGATAGGAGGCATTCTCAGTGATGTCACTGCTGATCTCTGGTGATGGATAGGTGGTATTCTCTGTGATGTCACTGCTGATCTCTAGTGATGGATAGGAGGCATTCTCAGTGATGTCACCTCTGATCTCTGGTGATGGATAGGCGGCATTCTCAGTGATGTCACCACTGATCTCTGGTGATGGATAGGCGGCATTCTCAGTGATGTCACCGCTGATCTCTGGTGATGGATAGGCGGCATTCTCAGTGATGTCACCACTGATCTCTGGTGATGGATAGGCGGCATTCTCAGTGATGTCACCGCTGATCTCTGGTGATGGATAGGCGGCATTCTCAGTGATGTCACCTCTGATCTCTGGTGATGGATAGGCGGCATTCTCAGTGATGTCACCGCTGATCTCTGGTGATGGATAGGCGGCATTCTCAGTGATGTCACCGCTGATCTCTGGTGATGGATAGGCGGCATTCTCAGTGATGTCACCGCTGATCTCTAGTGATGGATAGGTGGCATTCTCAGTGATGTCACCGCTGATCTCTGGTGATGGATAGGAGACATTCTCAGTGATGTCACCGCTGATCTCTGGTGATGGATAGGCGGCATTCTCAGTGATGTCACCTCTGATCTCTGGTGATGGATAGGCGGCATTCTCAGTGATATCACCGCTGATCTCTGGTGATGCATAGGTGGCATTCTCAGTGATGTCACCGCTGATCTCTGGTGATGGATAGGCGGCATTCTCAGTGATGTCACTGCTGATCTCTGGTGATGGATAGGAGGCGTTCTCAGTGATGTCACTGCTGATCTCTGGTGATGGATAGGCGGCATTCTCAGTGATGTCACTGCTGATCTCTGGTGATGGATAGGCGGCATTCTCAGTGATGTCACCGCTGATCTCTGGTGATGGATAGGAGGCATTCTCAGTGATGTCACCGCTGATCTCTAGTGATGGATAGGCGGCATTCTCAGTGATGTCACCGCTGATCTCTGGTGATGGATAGGAGGCGTTCTCAGTGATGTCACTGCTGATCTCTGGTGATGGATAGGCGGCATTCTCAGTGATGTCACCGCTGATCTCTGGTGATGGATAGGAGGCATTCTCAGTGATGTCACCGCTGATCTCTGGTGATGGATAGGCGGCATTCTCAGTGATGTCACCGCTGATCTCTGGTGATGGATAGGAGGCGTTCTCAGTGATGTCACTGCTGATCTCTGGTGATGGATAGGAGGCATTCTCAGTGATGTCACCGCTGATCTCTGGTGATGGATAGGCGGCATTCTCAGTGATGTCACCGCTGATCTCTAGTGATGGATAGGCGGCATTCTCAGTGATGTCACCGCTGATCTCTAGTGATGGATAGGCGGCATTCTCAGTGATTTCACCGCTGATCTCTAGTGATGGATAGGCGGCATTCTCAGTGATGTCACCGCTGATCTCTAGTGATGGATAGGCGGCATTCTCAGTGATGTCACCGCTGATGTCTAGTGATGGATAGGCGTAATTCTCAGTGATGTCACCGCTGATCTCTGGTGATGGATAGGTGGCATTCTCAGTGATGTCACCGCTGATCTCTGGTGATGGATAGGCGGCATTCTCAGTGATGTCACCGCTGATCTCTAGTGATGGATAGGCGGCATTCTCAGTGATGTCACCGCTGATCTCTGGTGATGGATAGGAGGCATTCTCAGTGATGTCACCGCTGATCTCTGGTGATGGATAGGCGGCATTCTCAGTGATTTCACCGCTGATCTCTAGTGATGGATAGGCGGCATTCTCAGTGATGTCACCGCTGATCTCTAGTGATGGATAGGCGGCATTCTCAGTGATGTCACCGCTGATCTCTAGTGATGGATAGGCGGCATTCTCAGTGATGTCACCGCTGATCTCTAGTGATGGATAGGCGGCATTCTCAGTGATGTCACCGCTGATCTCTAGTGATGGATAGGCGGCATTCTCAGTGATGTCACCGCTGATCTCTAGTGATGGATAGGCGGCATTCTCAGTGATTTCACCGCTGATCTCTAGTGATGGATAGGCGGCATTCTCAGTGATTTCACCGCTGATCTCTAGTGATGGATAGGCGGCATTCTCAGTGATGTCACCGCTGATCTCTAGTGATGGATAGGCGGCATTCTCAGTGATTTCACCGCTGATCTCTAGTGATGGATAGGCGGCATTCTCAGTGATGTCACCGCTGATCTCTAGTGATGGATAGGCGGCATTCTCAGTGATGTCACCGCTGATCTCTAGTGATGGATAGGCGGCATTCTCAGTGATGTCACCGCTGATCTCTAGTGATGGATAGGCGGCATTCTCAGTGATGTCACCGCTGATCTCTGGTGATGGATAGGTGGCATTCTCAGTGATGTCACCGCTGATCTCTGGTGATGGATAGGAGGCATTCTCAGTGATGTCACCGCTGATCTCTGGTGATGGATAGGAGGCATTCTCAGTGATGTCACCACTGATCTCTAGTGATGGATAGGCGGCATTCTCCGTGATGTCACCGCTGATCTCTGGTGATGGATAGGCGGCATTCTCAGTGATGTCACCGCTGATCTCTTTTGATGGATAGGCGGCATTCTCAGTGATGTCACCACTGATCTCTAGTGATGGATAGGCGGCATTCTCCGTGATGTCACCGCTGATCTCTGGTGATGGATAGGCGGCATTCTCAGTGATGTCACCGCTGATCTCTTTTGATGGATAGGCGGCATTCTCAGTGATGTCACCACTGATCTCTAGTGATGGATAGGCGGCATTCTCCGTGATGTCACCGCTGATCTCTGGTGATGGATAGGTGGCATTCTCAGTGATGTCACCACTGATCTCTTTTGATGGATAGGCGGCATTCTCAGTGATGTCACCGCTGATCTCTAGTGATGGATAGGCGGCATTCTCCGTGATGTCACCGCTGATCTCTGGTGATGGATAGGCGGCATTCTCAGTGATGTCACCGCTGATCTCTTTTGATGGATAGGCGGCATTCTCAGTGATGTCACCACTGATCTCTGGTGATGGATAGGCGGCATTCTCAGTGATTTCACCGCTGATCTCTAGTGATGGATAGGCGGCATTCTCAGTGATTTCACCGCTGATCTCTAGTGATGGATAGGCGGCATTCTCAGTGATTTCACCGCTGATCTCTAGTGATGGATAGGCGGCATTCTCAGTGATGTCACCGCTGATCTCTAGTGATGGATAGGCAGCATTATCAGTGATTTCACCGCTGATCTCTAGTGATGGATAGGCGGCATTCTCAGTGATGTCACCGCTGATCTCTAGTGATGGATAGGCGGCATTCTCAGTGATGTCACCGCTGATATCTAGTGATGGATAGGCGGCATTCTCAGTGATGTCACCGCTGATCTCTGGTGATGGATAGGTGGCATTCTCAGTGATGTCACCGCTGATCTCTGGTGATGGATAGGTGGCATTCTCAGTGATGTCACCGCTGATCTCTAGTGATGGATAGGCGGCATTCTCAGTGATGTCACCGCTGATCTCTGGTGATGGATAGGCGGCATTCTCAGTGATGTCACCGCTGATCTCTGGTGATGGATAGGTGGCATTCTCAGTGATGTCACCGCTGATCTCTAGTGATGGATAGGCGGCATTCTCAGTGATGTCACCGCTGATCTCTGGTGATGGATAGGAGGCATTCTCAGTGATGTCACCGCTGATCTCTGGTGATGGATAGGTGGCATTCTCAGTGATGTCACCGCTGATCTCTGGTGATGGATAGGTGGCATTCTCAGTGATGTCACCGCTGATCTCTAGTGATGGATAGGCGGCATTCTCAGTGATGTCACCGCTGATCTCTGGTGATGGATAGGTGGCATTCTCAGTGATGTCACCGCTGATCTCTGGTGATGGATAGGTGGCATTCTCAGTGATGTCACCACTGATCTCTAGTGATGGATAGGCGGCATTCTCAGTGATGTCACCGCTGATCTCTGGTGATGGATAGGTGGCATTCTCAGTGATGTCACCGCTGATCTCTGGTGATGGATAGGTGGCATTCTCAGTGATGTCACCTCTGATCTCTGGTGATGGATAGGTGGCATTCTCAGTGATGTCACCGCTGATCTCTAGTGATGGATAGGCGGCATTCTCAGTGATGTCACCGCTGATCTCTGGTGATGGATAGGTGGCATTCTCAGTGATGTCACCGCTGATCTCTGGTGATGGATAGGTGGCATTCTCAGTGATGTCACCACTGATCTCTAGTGATGGATAGGCGGCATTCTCCGTGATGTCATTGCTGATCTCTGGTGATGGATAGGCGGCATTCTCAGTGATGTCACCGCTGATCTCTGGTGATGGATAGGCGGCATTCTCAGTGATGTCACCGCTGATCTCTAGTGATGGATAGGCGGCATTCTCAGTGATGTCACCACTGATCTCTGGTGATGGATAGGCGGCATTCTCCGTGATGTCACCGCTGATCTCTGGTGATGGATAGGCGGCATTCTCAGTGATGTCACCGCTGATCTCTGGTGATGGATAGGCGGCATTCTCAGTGATGTCACCGCTGATCTCTAGTGATGGATAGGCGGCATTCTCAGTGATGTCACCGCTGATCTCTACTGATGAACAGGCGGCATTCTCAGTGATGTCACCGCTGATCTCTGGTGATGGATAGGCGGCAATCTCAGTGATGTCACCGCTGATCTCTACTGATGAATAGGCGGCATTCTCAATGATGTCACCGCTGATCTCTGGTGATGGATAGGAGGCATTCTCAGTGATGTCACCGCTGATCTCTGGTGATGGATAGGCGGCATTCTCAGTGATGTCACCGCTGATCTCTGGTGATGGATAGGCGGCATTCTCAGTGATGTCTCCGCTGATCTCTGGTGATGGATAGGCGGCATTCTCAGTGATGTCACTGCTGATTTCTGGTGATGGATAGGCGGCATTCTCAGTGATGTCACTGCTGATCTCTGGTGATGGATAGGAGACATTCTCAGTGATGTCACCGCTGATCTCTGGTGATGGATAGGAGACATTCTCAGTGATGTCACCGCTGATCTCTAGTGATGGATAGGCGGCATTCTCAGTGATGTCACCGCTGATCTCTAGTGATGGATAGGCGGCATTCTCAGTGATGTCACTGCTGATCTCTGGTGATGGATAGGAGACATTCTCAGTGATGTCACCGCTGATCTCTGGTGATGGATAGGAGACATTCTCAGTGATGTCACCGCTGATCTCTAGTGATGGATAGGCGGCATTCTCAGTGATGTCACCGCTGATCTCTAGTGATGGATAGGCGGCATTCTCAGTGATGTCACTGCTGATCTCTGGTGATGGATAGGAGACATTCTCAGTGATGTCACCGCTGATCTCTGGTGATGGATAGGAGGCATTCTCAGTGATGTCACCGCTGATCTCTGGTGATGGATAGGCGGCATTCTCAGTGATGTCACCGCTGATCTCTAGTGATGGATAGGAGACATTCTCAGTGATGTCACCGCTGATCTCTGGTGATGGATAGGAGGCATTCTCAGTGATGTCACCGCTGATCTCTGGTGATGGATAGGCGGCATTCTCAGTGATGTCACCGCTGATCTCTAGTGATGGATAGGCGGCATTCTCAGTGATGTCACCGCTGATCTCTGGTGATGGATAGGAGGCATTCTCAGTGATGTCACCACTGATCTCTGGTGATGGATAGGCGGCATTCTCAGTGATGTCACCTCTGATCTCTGGTGATGGATAGGCGGCATTCTCAGTGATGTCACCGCTGATCTCTGGTGATGGATAGGAGGCATTCTCAGTGATGTCACCGCTGATCTCTGGTGATGGATAGGCAGCATTCTCAGTGATGTCACCGCTGATCTCTGGTGATGGATAGGCGGCATTCTCAGTGATGTCACCGCTGATCTCTGGTGATGGATAGGCGGCATTCTCAGTGATGTCACCGCTGATCTCTGGTGATGGATAGGTGGCATTCTCAGTGATGTCACTGCTGATCTCTGGTGATGGATAGGCGGCATTCTCAGTGATGTCACCGCTGATCTCTGGTGATGGATAGGCGGCATTCTCAGTGATGTCACCTCTGATCTCTGGTGATGGATAGGCGGCATTCTCAGTGATGTCACCGCTGATCTCTGGTGATGGATAGGAGGCATTCTCAGTGATGTCACCGCTGATCTCTAGTGATGGATAGGTGGCATTCTCAGTGATGTCACCGCTGATCTCTGGTGATGGATAGGCGGCATTCTCAGTGATGTCACCGCTGATCTCTGGTGATGGATAGGCGGCATTCTCAGTGATGTCACCGCTGATCTCTGGTGATGGATAGGCGGCATTCTCAGTGATGTCACCGCTGATCTCTGGTGATGGATAGGCGGCATTCTCAGTGATGTCACCGCTGATCTCTGGTGATGGATAGGCGGCATTCTCAGTGATGTCACCGCTGATCTCTGGTGATGGATAGGCGGCATTCTCAGTGATGTCACCGCTGATCTCTGGTGATGGATAGGCGGCATTCTCAGTGATGTCACCGCTGATCTCTGGTGATGGATAGGCGGCATTCTCAGTGATGTCACCGCTGATCTCTGGTGATGGATAGGCGGCATTCTCAGTGATGTCACCGCTGATCTCTGGTGATGGATAGGCGGCATTCTCAGTGATGTCACCGCTGATCTCTGGTGATGGATAGGCGGCATTCTCAGTGACGTCACCGCTGATCTCTGGTGATGGATAGGCGGCATTCTCAGTGATGTCACCGCTGATCTCTGGTGATGGATAGGTGTAATTCTCAGTGATGTCACCTCTGATCTCTGGTGATGGATAGGCGGCATTCTCAGTGATGTCACCGCTGATCTCTGGTGATGGATAGCCGGCATTCTCAGTGATGTTACCGCTGATCTCTGATGATGGATAGGCGGCATTCTCAGTGATGTCACCGCTGATCTCTGGTGATGGATAGGCGGCATTCTCAGTGATGTCACCGCTGATCTCTAGTGATGGATAGGCGGCATTCTCAGTGATGTCACCGCTGATCTCTGGTGATGGATAGGCGGCATTCTCAGTGATGTCACCGCTGATCTCTGGTAATGGATAGGCGGCATTCTCAGTGATGTCACCGCTGATCTCTGGTGATGGATAGGCGGCATTCTCAGTGATGTCACCTCTGATCTCTGGTGATGGATAGGCGGCATTCTCAGTGATGTCACCGCTGATCTCTGGTAATGGATAGGCGGCATTCTCAGTGATGTCACCGCTGATCTCTGGTAATGGATAGGCGGCATTCTCAGTGATGTCACCGCTGATCTCTGGTGATGGATAGGCGGCATTCTCAGTGATGTCACCGCTGATCTCTGGTGATGGATAGGCGGCATTCTCAGTGATGTCACCGCTGATCTCTGGTGATGGATAGGTGTAATTCTCAGTGATGTCACCTCTGATCTCTGGTGATGGATAGGCGGCATTCTCAGTGATGTCACCGCTGATCTCTGGTGATGGATAGGCGGCATTCTCAGTGATGTCACCTCTGATCTCTAGTGATGGATAGGCGGCATTCTCAGTGATGTCACCGCTGATCTCTGGTGATGGATAGGCGGCATTCTCAGTGATGTCACCGCTGATCTCTGGTGATGGATAGGTGTAATTCTCAGTGATGTCACCTCTGATCTCTGGTGATGGATAGGCGGCATTCTCAGTGATGTCACCGCTGATCTCTGGTGATGGATAGCCGGCATTCTCAGTGATGTTACCGCTGATCTCTGATGATGGATAGGCGGCATTCTCAGTGATGTCACCGCTGATCTCTGGTGATGGATAGGCGGCATTCTCAGTGATGTCACCGCTGATCTCTAGTGATGGATAGGCGGCATTCTCAGTGATGTCACCGCTGATCTCTGGTGATGGATAGGCGGCATTCTCAGTGATGTCACCGCTGATCTCTGGTAATGGATAGGCGGCATTCTCAGTGATGTCACCGCTGATCTCTGGTAATGGATAGGCGGCATTCTCAGTGATGTCACCGCTGATCTCTGGTGATGGATAGGCGGCATTCTCAGTGATGTCACCGCTGATCTCTGGTGATGGATAGGCGGCATTCTCAGTGATGTCACCGCTGATCTCTGGTGATGGATAGGTGTAATTCTCAGTGATGTCACCTCTGATCTCTGGTGATGGATAGGCGGCATTCTCAGTGATGTCACCGCTGATCTCTGGTGATGGATAGGCGGCATTCTCAGTGATGTCACCTCTGATCTCTAGTGATGGATAGGCGGCATTCTCAGTGATGTCACCGCTGATCTCTGGTGATGGATAGGCGGCATTCTCAGTGATGTCACCGCTGATCTCTGGTGATGGATAGGTGTAATTCTCAGTGATGTCACCTCTGATCTCTGGTGATGGATAGGCGGCATTCTCAGTGATGTCACCGCTGATCTCTGGTGATGGATAGCCGGCATTCTCAGTGATGTTACCGCTGATCTCTGATGATGGATAGGCGGCATTCTCAGTGATGTCACCGCTGATCTCTGGTGATGGATAGGCGGCATTCTCAGTGATGTCACCGCTGATCTCTAGTGATGGATAGGCGGCATTCTCAGTGATGTCACCGCTGATCTCTGGTGATGGATAGGCGGCATTCTCAGTGATGTCACCGCTGATCTCTGGTAATGGATAGGCGGCATTCTCAGTGATGTCACCGCTGATCTCTGGTGATGGATAGGCAGCATTCTCAGTGATGTCACCTCTGATCTCTGGTGATGGATAGGTGTAATTCTCAGTGATGTCACCTCTGATCTCTGGTGATGGATAGGCGGCATTCTCAGTGATGTCACCGCTGATCTCTGGTGATGGATAGCCGGCATTCTCAGTGATGTTACCGCTGATCTCTGATGATGGATAGGCGGCATTCTCAGTGATGTCACCGCTGATCTCTGGTGATGGATAGGCGGCATTCTCAGTGATGTCACCGCTGATCTCTGGTGATGGATAGCCGGCATTCTCAGTGATGTTACCGCTGATCTCTGATGATGGATAGGCGGCATTCTCAGTGATGTCACCGCTGATCTCTGGTGATGGATAGGCGGCATTCTCAGTGATGTCACCTCTGATCTCTGGTGATGGATAGGCGGCATTCTCAGTGATGTCACCGCTGATCTCTGGTAATGGATAGGCGGCATTCTCAGTGATGTCACCGCTGATCTCTGGTAATGGATAGGCGGCATTCTCAGTGATGTCACCGCTGATCTCTGGTGATGGATAGGCGGCATTCTCAGTGATGTCACCGCTGATCTCTGGTGATGGATAGGCGGCATTCTCAGTGATGTCACCGCTGATCTCTGGTGATGGATAGGTGTAATTCTCAGTGATGTCACCTCTGATCTCTGGTGATGGATAGGCGGCATTCTCAGTGATGTCACCGCTGATCTCTGGTGATGGATAGGCGGCATTCTCAGTGATGTCACCTCTGATCTCTAGTGATGGATAGGCGGCATTGTCAGTGATGTCACCGCTGATCTCTGGTGATGGATAGGCAGCATTCTCAGTGATGTCACCACTGATCTCTGGTGATGGATAGGCGGCATTCTCAGTGATGTCACCTCTGATCTCTGGTGATGGATAGGCGGCATTCTCAGTGATGTCACCGCTGATCTCTAGTGATGGATAGGCGGCATTCTCAGTGATGTCACCGCTGATCTCTGGTGATGGATAGGCGGCATTCTCAGTGATGTCACCTCTGATCTCTAGTGATGGATAGGCGGCATTCTCAGTGATGTCACCGCTGATCTCTATTGATGGATAGGCGGCATTCTCAGTGATGTCACCGCTGATCTCTGGTGATGGATAGGCGTCATTCTCAGTGATGTCACCGCTGATCTCTAGTGATGGATAGGCGGCATTCTCAGTGATGTCACTGCTGATCTCTGGTGATGGATAGGCGGCATTCTCAGTGATGTCACCGCTGATCTCTGGTGATGGATAGGTGGCATTCTCAGTGATGTCACCGCTGATCTCTATTGATGGATAGGCGGCATTCTCATTGATGTCACCGCTGATCTCTGGTGATGGGTAGGCGGCATTCTCAGTGATGTCACCTCTGATCTCTGGTGATGGATAGGCGGCATTCTCAGTGATGTCACCGCTGATCTCTGGTGATGGATAGGCGGCATTCTCAGTGATGTCACCGCTGATCTCTGGTGATGGATAGGAGGCATTCTCAGTGATGTCACCGCTGATCTCTGGTGATGGATAGGCGGCATTCTCAGTGATGTCACCGCTGATCTCTGGTGATGGATAGGTGGCATTCTCAGTGATGTCACCGCTGATCTCTGGTGATGGATAGGCGGCATTCTCAGTGATGTCACCGCTGATCTCTGGTGATGGATAGGCGGCATTCTCAGTGATGTCACCGCTGATCTCTGGTGATGGATAGGCGGCATTCTCAGTGATGTCACCGCTGATCTCTGGTGATGGATAGGCGGCATTCTCAGTGATGTCACCGCTGATCTCTGGTGATGGATAGGCGGCATTCTCATTGATGTCACCGCTGATCTCTGGTGATGGATAGGCGGCATTCTCATTGATGTCACCGCTGATCTCTGGTGATGGATAGGCGGCATTCTCATTGATGTCACTGCTGATCTCTGGTGATGGATAGGTGGCATTCTCAGTGATGTCACCTCTGATCTCTGGTGATGGATAGGAGGCATTCTCAGTGATGTCACCACTGATCTCTGGTGATGGATAGGCGGCATTCTCAGTGATGTCACCACTGATCTCTGGTGATGGATAGGAGGCATTCTCAGTGATGTCACCTCTGATCTCTGGTGATGGATAGGAGGCATTCACAGTGATGTCACCGCTGATCTCTGGTGATGGATAGGCGGCATTCTCAGTGATGTCACCCCTGATCTCTAGTGATGGATAGGCGGCATTCTCAGTGATGTCACCTCTGATCTCTAGTGATGGATAGGAGGCATTCTCAGTGATGTCACCGCTGATCTCTGGTGATGGATAGGCGGCATTCTCAGTGATGTCACCTCTGATCTCTAGTGATGGATAGGAGGCATTCTCAGTCATGTCACCTCTGATCTCTAGTGATGGATAGGTGGTATTCTCAGTGATGTCACCGCTGATCTCTGGTGATGGATAGGCGGCATTCTCAGTGATGTCACCGCTGATCTCTGGTGATGGATAGGCGGCATTCTCAGTGATGTCACCGCTGATCTCTGGTGATGGATAGGCGGCATTCTCAGTCATGTCACTGCTGATGTCTGGTGATGGATAGGCGGCATTCTCAGTGATGTCACCGCTGATCTCTGGTGATGGATAGGCGGCATTCTCAGTGATGTCACCGCTGATCTCTGGTGATGGATAGGCGGCATTCTCAGTGATGTCAACGCTGATCTCTGGTGATGGATAGGCGGCATTCTCAGTGATGTCACCGCTGATCTCTGGTGATGGATAGGCAGCATTCTCAGTGATGTCACCGCTGATCTCTGGTGATGGATAGGCGGCATTCTCAGTGATGTCACCACTGATCTCTAGTGATGGATAGGCGGCATTCTCAGTGATGTCACCTCTGATCTTTGGTGATGGATAGGCGTCATTCTCAGTGATGTCACGGCTGATCTCTGGTGATGGATAGGTGGCATTCTCAGTGATGTCACCGCTGATCTCTGGTGATGGATAGGCAGCATTCTCAGTGATGTCACAGCTGATCTCTGGTGATGGATAGGCGGCATTCTCAGTGATGTCACAGCTGATCTCTGGTGATGGATAGGCGGCATTCTCAGTGATGTCACAGCTGATCTCTGGTGATGGATAGGTGGCATTCTCAGTGATGTCACCGCTGATCTCTAGTGATGGATAGGCGGCATTCTCAGTGATGTCACTGCTGATCTCTGGTGATGGACAGGCGGCATTCTCAGTGATGTCACCTCTGATCTCTGGTGATGGATAGGCAGCATTCTCAGTGATGTCACAGCTGATCTCTGGTGATGGATAGGTGGCATTCTCAGTGATGTCACCGCTGATCTCTAGTGATGGATAGGTGACATTTTCAGTGATGTCACCGCTGATCTCTGGTGATGGATAGGCGGCATTCTCAGTGATGTCACCGCTGATCTCTGGTGATGGATAGGCGGCATTCTCAGTGATGTCACTGCTGATCTCTGGTGATGGATAGGCGGCATTCTCAGTGATGTCACGGTTGATCTCTGGTGATGGATAGGAGGCATTCTCAGTGATGTCACCGCTGATCTCTGGTGATGGATAGGCGGCATTCTCAGTGATGTCACCGCTGATCTCTGGTGATGGATAGGAGGCATTCTCAGTGATGTCACCTCTGATCTCTAGTGATGGATAGGCGGCATTTTCAGTGATGTCACCGCTGATCTCTGGTGATGGATAGGCGGCATTCTCAGTGATGTCACCGCTGATCTCTAGTGATGGATAGGCGGCATTCTCAGTGATGTCACCGCTGATCTCTGGTGATGGATAGGCGGCATTCTCAGTGATGTCACCGCTGATCTCTAGTGATGGATAGGCGGCATTCTCAGTGATGTCACCGCTGATCTCTGGTGATGGATAGGCGGCATTCTCAGTGATGTCACCGCTGATCTCTGGTGATGGATAGGCGGCATTCTCAGTGATGTCACCGCTGATCTCTAGTGATGTGTAGGCGGCATTCTCAGTGATGTCACCGCTGATCTCTGGTGATGGATAGGCGGCATTCTCAGTGATGTCACTGCTGATCTCTGGTGATGGATAGGCGGCATTCTCAGTGATGTCACCGCTGATCTCTGGTGATGGATAGGCGGCATTCTCAGTGATGTCACTGCTGATCTCTGGTGATGGATAGGCGGCATTCTCAGTGATGTCACCGCTGATCTCTAGTGATGGATAGGCGGCATTCTCAGTGATGTCACCGCTGATCTCTAGTGATGGATAGGCGGCATTCTCAGTGATGTCACCGCTGATCTCTGGTGATGGATAGGCGGCATTCTCAGTGATGTCACCGCTGATCTCTGGTGATGGATAGGTGGCATTCTCAGTGATGTCACCTCTGATCTCTAGTGATGGATAGGCGGCATTCTCAGTGATGTCACCGCTGATCTCTAGTGATGGATAGGTGGCATTCTCAGTGATGTCACCGCTGATCTCTGGTGATGGATAGGCGGCATTCTCAGTGATGTCACCGCTGATCTCTGGTGATGGATAGGCGGCATTCTCAGTGATGTCACTGCTGATCTCTGGTGATGGATAGGTGGCATTCTCAGTGATGTCACTGCTGATCTCTGGTGATGGATAGGCGGCATTCTCAGTGATGTCACCGCTGATCTCTGGTGATGGATAGGCGGCATTCTCAGTGATGTCACTGCTGATCTCTGGTGATGGATAGGCGGCATTCTCAGTGATGTCACTGCTGATCTCTGGTGATGGATAGGCGGCATTCTCAGTGATGTCACCGCTGATCTCTAGTGATGGATAGGCGGCATTCTCAGTGATGTCACCGCTGATCTATAGTGATGGATAGGCGGGATTCTCAGTGATGTCACCGCTGATCTCTGGTGATGGATAGGCGGCATTCTCAGTGATGTCACCGCTGATCTCTGGTGATGGATAGGAGGCATTCTCAGTGATGTCACCGCTGATCTCTGGTGATAGATAGGCGGCATTCTCAGTTATGTCACCGCTGATCTCTGATGATGGATAGGCGGCATTCTCAGTGATGTCACCACTGATCTCTGGTGATGGATAGGCGGCATTCTCAGTGATGTCACCGCTGATCTCTGGTGATGGATAGGCGGCATTCTCAGTGATGTCACTGCTAATCTCTGGTGATGGATAGGCGGCATTCTCAGTGATGTCACCGCTGATCTCTGGTGATGGATAGGCAGCATTCTCAGTGATGTCACCGCTGATCTCTGGTGATGGATAGGCGGCATTCTCAGTGATGTCATCGCTGATCTCTAGTGATGGATAGGCGGCATTCTCAGTGATGTCACCGCTGATCTCTGGTGATGGATAGGAGGCATTCTCAGTGATGTCACTGCTGATCTCTGGTGATGGATAGGCGGCATTCTCAGTGATGTCACCGCTGATCTCTGGTGATGGATAGGCGGCATTCTCAGTGATGTCACTGCTGATCTCTGGTGATGGATAGGCGGCATTCTCAGTGATGTCACCGCTGATCTCTAGTGATGGATAGGTGGCATTCTCAGTGATGTCACCTCTGATCTCTAGTGATGGATAAGCGGCATTCTCAGTGATGTCACCGCTGATCTCTAGTGATGGATAGGCGGCATTCTCAGTGATGTCACCGCTGATCTCTGGTGATGGATAGGCGGCATTCTCAGTGATGTCACCGCTGATCTCTGGTGATGGATAGGTGGCATTCTCAGTGATGTCACCTCTGATCTCTAGTGATGGATAGGCGGCATTCTCAGTGATGTCACCGCTGATCTCTAGTGATGGATAGGTGGCATTCTCAGTGATGTCACCGCTGATCTCTGGTGATGGATAGGCGGCATTCTCAGTGATGTCACCGCTGATCTCTGGTGATGGATAGGCGGCATTCTCAGTGATGTCACTGCTGATCTCTGGTGATGGATAGGCGGCATTCTCAGTGATGTCATCGCTGATCTCTAGTGATGGATAGGCGGCATTCTCAGTGATGTCACCGCTGATCTCTGGTGATGGATAGGAGGCATTCTCAGTGATGTCACTGCTGATCTCTGGTGATGGATAGGCGGCATTCTCAGTGATGTCACCGCTGATCTCTGGTGATGGATAGGCGGCATTCTCAGTGATGTCACTGCTGATCTCTAGTGATGGATAAGCGGCATTCTCAGTGATGTCACCGCTGATCTCTAGTGATGGATAGGCGGCATTCTCAGTGATGTCACCGCTGATCTCTGGTGATGGATAGGCGGCATTCTCAGTGATGTCACCGCTGATCTCTGGTGATGGATAGGTGGCATTCTCAGTGATGTCACCTCTGATCTCTAGTGATGGATAGGCGGCATTCTCAGTGATGTCACCGCTGATCTCTAGTGATGGATAGGTGGCATTCTCAGTGATGTCACCGCTGATCTCTGGTGATGGATAGGCGGCATTCTCAGTGATGTCACCGCTGATCTCTGGTGATGGATAGGCGGCATTCTCAGTGATGTCACCACTGATCTCTAGTGATGGATAGGCGGCATTCTCAGTGATGTCACCTCTGATCTTTGGTGATGGATAGGCGTCATTCTCAGTGATGTCACGGCTGATCTCTGGTGATGGATAGGTGGCATTCTCAGTGATGTCACCGCTGATCTCTGGTGATGGATAGGCAGCATTCTCAGTGATGTCACAGCTGATCTCTGGTGATGGATAGGCGGCATTCTCAGTGATGTCACAGCTGATCTCTGGTGATGGATAGGCGGCATTCTCAGTGATGTCACAGCTGATCTCTGGTGATGGATAGGTGGCATTCTCAGTGATGTCACCGCTGATCTCTAGTGATGGATAGGCGGCATTCTCAGTGATGTCACTGCTGATCTCTGGTGATGGATAGGCGGCATTCTCAGTGATGTCACCTCTGATCTCTGGTGATGGATAGGCAGCATTCTCAGTGATGTCACAGCTGATCTCTGGTGATGGATAGGTGGCATTCTCAGTGATGTCACCGCTGATCTCTAGTGATGGATAGGCGGCATTTTCAGTGATGTCACCGCTGATCTCTGGTGATGGATAGGCGGCATTCTCAGTGATGTCACCGCTGATCTCTAGTGATGGATAGGCGGCATTCTCAGTGATGTCACCGCTGATCTCTGGTGATGGATAGGCGGCATTCTCAGTGATGTCACCGCTGATCTCTAGTGATGGATAGGCGGCATTCTCAGTGATGTCACCGCTGATCTCTGGTGATGGATAGGCGGCATTCTCAGTGATGTCACCGCTGATCTCTGGTGATGGATAGGCGGCATTCTCAGTGATGTCACCGCTGATCTCTAGTGATGTGTAGGCGGCATTCTCAGTGATGTCACCGCTGATCTCTGGTGATGGATAGGCGGCATTCTCAGTGATGTCACTGCTGATCTCTGGTGATGGATAGGCGGCATTCTCAGTGATGTCACCGCTGATCTCTGGTGATGGATAGGCGGCATTCTCAGTGATGTCACTGCTGATCTCTGGTGATGGATAGGCGGCATTCTCAGTGATGTCACCGCTGATCTCTAGTGATGGATAGGCGGCATTCTCAGTGATGTCACCGCTGATCTCTAGTGATGGATAGGCGGCATTCTCAGTGATGTCACCGCTGATCTCTGGTGATGGATAGGCGGCATTCTCAGTGATGTCACCGCTGATCTCTGGTGATGGATAGGTGGCATTCTCAGTGATGTCACCTCTGACATCTAGTGATGGATAGGCGGCATTCTCAGTGATGTCACCGCTGATCTCTAGTGATGGATAGGTGGCATTCTCAGTGATGTCACCGCTGATCTCTGGTGATGGATAGGCGGCATTCTCAGTGATGTCACCGCTGATCTCTGGTGATGGATAGGCGGCATTCTCAGTGATGTCACTGCTGATCTCTGGTGATGGATAGGTGGCATTCTCAGTGATGTCACTGCTGATCTCTGGTGATGGATAGGCGGCATTCTCAGTGATGTCACTGCTGATCTCTGGTGATGGATAGGCGGCATTCTCAGTGATGTCACCGCTGATCTCTAGTGATGGATAGGCGGCATTCTCAGTGATGTCACCGCTGATCTATAGTGATGGATAGGCGGGATTCTCAGTGATGTCACCGCTGATCTCTGGTGATGGATAGGCGGCATTCTCAGTGATGTCACCGCTGATCTCTGGTGATGGATAGGAGGCATTCTCAGTGATGTCACCGCTGATCTCTGGTGATAGATAGGCGGCATTCTCAGTTATGTCACCGCTGATCTCTGATGATGGATAGGCGGCATTCTCAGTGATGTCACCACTGATCTCTGGTGATGGATAGGCGGCATTCTCAGTGATGTCACCGCTGATCTCTGGTGATGGATAGGCGGCATTCTCAGTGATGTCACTGCTAATCTCTGGTGATGGATAGGCGGCATTCTCAGTGATGTCACCGCTGATCTCTGGTGAGGGATAGGCAGCATTCTCAGTGATGTCACCGCTGATCTCTGGTGATGGATAGGCGGCATTCTCAGTGATGTCATCGCTGATCTCTAGTGATGGATAGGCGGCATTCTCAGTGATGTCACCGCTGATCTCTGGTGATGGATAGGAGGCATTCTCAGTGATGTCACTGCTGATCTCTGGTGATGGATAGGCGGCATTCTCAGTGATGTCACCGCTGATCTCTGGTGATGGATAGGCGGCATTCTCAGTGATGTCACTGCTGATCTCTGGTGATGGATAGGCGGCATTCTCAGTGATGTCACCGCTGATCTCTAGTGATGGATAGGTGGCATTCTCAGTGATGTCACCTCTGATCTCTAGTGATGGATAAGCGGCATTCTCAGTGATGTCACCGCTGATCTCTAGTGATGGATAGGCGGCATTCTCAGTGATGTCACCGCTGATCTCTGGTGATGGATAGGCGGCATTCTCAGTGATGTCACCGCTGATCTCTGGTGATGGATAGGTGGCATTCTCAGTGATGTCACCTCTGATCTCTAGTGATGGATAGGCGGCATTCTCAGTGATGTCACCGCTGATCTCTAGTGATGGATAGGTGGCATTCTCAGTGATGTCACCGCTGATCTCTGGTGATGGATAGGCGGCATTCTCAGTGATGTCACCGCTGATCTCTGGTGATGGATAGGCGGCATTCTCAGTGATGTCACTGCTGATCTCTGGTGATGGATAGGTGGCATTCTCAGTGATGTCACCGCTGATCTCTAGTGATGGATAGGCGGCATTCTCAGTGATGTCACCGCTGATCTCTAGTGATGGATAGGCGGCATTCTCAGTGATGTCACCGCTGATCTCTGGTGATGGATAGGCGGCATTCTCAGTGATGTCACCGCTGATCTCTGGTGATGGATAGGAGGCATTCTCAGTGATGTCACCGCTGATCTCTGGTGATAGATAGGCGGTATTCTCAGTGATGTCACCGCTGATCTCTGATGATGGATAGGCGGCATTCTCAGTGATGTCACCACTGATCTCTGGTGATGGATAGGCGGCATTCTCAGTGATGTCACCGCTGATCTCTGGTGATGGATAGGCGGCATTCTCAGTGATGTCACTGCTAATCTCTGGTGATGGATAGGCGGCATTCTCAGTGATGTCACCGCTGATCTCTGGTGATGGATAGGCGGCATTCTCAGTGATGTCACTGCTGATCTCTAGTGATGGATAGGCGGCATTCTCAGTGATGTCACCGCTGATCTCTGGTGATGGATAGGCGGCATTCTCAGTGATGTCACCGCTGATCTCTGGTGATGGATAGGCAGCATTCTCAGTGATGTCACCGCTGATCTCTGGTGATGGATAGGCGGCATTCTCAGTGATGTCATCGCTGATCTCTGGTGATGGATAGGCGGCATTCTCAGTGATGTCACCGCTGATCTCTAGTGATGGATAGGCGGCATTCTCAGTGATGTCACCCCTGATCTCTGGTGATGGATAGGCGGTATTCTCAGTGATGTCACCGCTGATCTCTAGTGATGGATAGGAGGCATTCTCAGTGATGTCACCGCTGATCTCTGGTGATGGATAGGCGGCATTCTCAGTGATGTCACCGCTGATCTCGGGTGATGGATAGGCGGCATTCTCAGTGATGTCACTGCTGATCTCTAGTGATGGATAGGCGGCATTCTCAGTGATGTCACCGCTGATCTCTGGTGATGGATAGGCGGCATTCTGAGTGATGTCACCGCTGATCTCTGGTGATGGATAGGCGACATTCTCAGTGATGTCACCGCTGATCTCTAGTGATGGATAGGTGGCATTCTCAGTGATGTCACCGCTGATCTCTGGTGACGGATAGGCGGCATTCTCAGTGAAGTCACCGCTGATCTCTGGTGATGGATAGGCGGCATTCTCAGTGATGTCACTGCTGATCTCTAGTGATGGATAGGCGGCATTCTCAGTGATGTCACCGCTGATCTCTAGTGATGGATAGGCGGCATTCTCAGTGATGTCACCGCTGATCTCTGGTGATGGATAGGCGGCATTCTCAGTAATGTCACCGCTGATCTCTAGAGATGGATAGGCGGCATTCTCAGTGATGTCACCGCTGATCTCTGGTGATGGATAGGCGGCATTCTCAGTGATGTCACCGCAGATCTCTGGTGATGGATAGGCTGCATTATCAGTGATGTCACCGCTGATCTCTAGAGATGGATAGGCGGCATTCTCAGTGATGTCACCGCTGATCTCTAGTGATGGATAGGCGGCATTCTCAGTGATGTCACCGCTGATCTCTGGTGATGGATAGGCGGCATTCTCAGTGATGTCACCGCTGATCTCTAGTGATGGATAGGTGGCATTCTCAGTGATGTCACCGCTGATCTCTGGTGATGGATAGGCGGCATTCTCAGTGATGTCAGCGCTGATCTCTGGTGATGGATAGGTGGCATTCTCAGTGATGTCACCTCTGATCTCTGGTGATGGATAGGCGGCATTCTCAGTGATGGGAGCGCTGATCTCTAGAGATGGATAGGCGGCATTCTCAGTGATGTCACCGCTGATCTCTGGTGATGGATAGGTGGCATTCTCAGTTATGTCACCGCTGATCTCTGGTGATGGATAGGCGGCATTCTCAGTGATGTCACCGCTGATCTCTGGTGATGGATAGGCGGCATTCTCAGTGATGTCACCGCTGATCTCTGGTGATGGATAGGCGGCATTCTCAGTGATGGCAGCGCTGATCTCTAGAGATGGATAGGCGGCATTCTCAGTGATGTCACCGCTGATCTCTGGTGATGGATAGGCGGCATTCTCAGTGATGGCAGCGCTGATCTCTGGTGATGGATAGGCGGCATTCTCAGTGATGTCACCGCTGATCTCTGGTGATGGATAGGCGGCATTCTCAGTAATGTCACCGCTGATCTCTGGTGATGGATAGGCAGCATTCTCAGTGATGTCACCGCTGATCTCTAGTGATGGATAGGAGGCATTCTCAGTGATGGCAGCGCTGATCTCTAGAGATGGATAGGCGGCATTCTCAGTTATGTCACCGCTGATCTCTGGTGATGGATAGGCGGCATTCTCAGTGATGTCACCGCTGATCTCTGGTGATGGATAGGCGGCATTCTCAGTGATGTCACCGCTGATCTCTGGTAATGGATAGGCGGCATTCTCAGTGATGTCACCGCTGATCTCTGGTGATGGATAGGCGGCATTCTCAGTGATGTCACCGCTGATCTCTAGTGATGGATAGGCGGCATTCTCAGTGATGTCACCGCTGATCTCTGGTGATGGATAGGCGGCATTCTCAGTGATGTCACCGCTGATCTCTGGTGATGGATAGGCGGCATTCTCAGTAATGTCACCGCTGATCTCTGGTGATGGATAGGCGGCATTCTCAGTTATGTCACCGCTGATCTCTGGTGATGGATAGGCGGCATTCTCAGTGATGTCACCGCTGATCTCTGGTGATGGATAGGCGGCATTCTCAGTGATGTCACCGCTGATCTCTGGTGATGGATAGGCGGCATTCTCAGTGATGTCACCGCTGATCTCTAGTGATGGATAGGCGGCATTCTCAGTGATGTCACCGCTGATCTCTGGTGATGGATAGGCGGCATTCTCAGTGATGTCACCGCTGATCTCTGGTGATGGATAGGCGGCATTCTCCGTAATCTCACCGCTGATCTCTGGTGATGGATAGGCAGCATTCTCAGTGATGTCACCGCTGATCTCTAGTGATGGATAGGGGGCATTCTCAGTGATGTCACCGCTGATCTCTGGTGATGGATAGGAGGCATTCTCAGTGATGTCACTGCTGATCTCTAGTGATGGATAGGCGGCATTCTCAGTGATGTCACCGCTGATCTCTGGTGATGGATAGGCGGCATTCTCAGTGATGACACCGCTGATCTCTAGTGATGGATAGGCGGCATTCTCAGTGATGTCACCGCTGATCTCTGGTGATGGATAGGCGGCATTCTCAGTGATGTCACCGCTGATCTCTGGTGATGGATAGGCGGCATTCTCAGTGATGTCACTGCTGATCTATAGTGATGGATAGGCGGCATTCTCAGTGATGTCACCGCTGATCTCTGGTGATGGATAGGAGGCATTCTCAGTGATGTCACTGCTGATCTCTAGTGATGGATAGGCGGCATTCTCAGTGATGTCACCGCTGATCTCTGGTGATGGATAGGTGGCATTCTCAGTGATGTCACTGCTGATCTCTGGTGATGGATAGGCGGCATTCTCAGTGATGTCACCGCTGATCTCTGGTGATGGATAGGAGGCATTCTCAGTGATGTCACCGCTGATCTCTAGTGATGGATACGAGGCATTCTCAGTGATGTCACCGCTGATCTCTGGTGATGGATAGGCGGCATTCTCAGTGATGACACCGCTGATCTCTAGTGATGGATAGGCGGCATTTTCAGTGATGTCACCGCTGATCTCTGGTGATGGATAGGAGGCATTCTCAGTGATGTCACCACTGATCTCTGGTGATGGATAGGCGGTCTCAGTGATGTCACCTCTGATCTCTGGTGATGGATAGGTGGCATTTTCAGTGATGTCACCGCTGATCTCTGGTGATGGATAGGAGGCATTCTCAGTGATGTCCCCGCTGATCTCTGGTGATGGATAGGTGGCATTCTCAGTGATGTCACCTCTGATCTCTGGTGATGGATACGTGGCATTTTCAGTGATGTCACCGCTGATCTCTGGTGATGGATAGGAGGCATTCTCAGTGATGTCCTCGCTGATCTCTGGTGATGGATAGGCGGCATTCTCACTGATGTCACCGCTGATCTCTGGTGATGGATAGGCGGCATTCTCAGTGATGTCACCGCTGATCTCTGGTGATGGATAGGTGGCATTCTCAGTGATGTCACCGCTGATCTCTGGTGACGGATAGGGGGCATTCTCAGTGATGTCACCACTGATCTCTAGTGATGGATACGAGGCATTCTCAGTGATGTCACCACTGATCTCTGGTGATGGATAGGCGGTCTCAGTGATGTCACCTCTGATCTCTGGTGATGGATAGGTGGCATTTTCAGTGATGTCACCGCTGATCTCTGGTGATGGATAGGAGGCATTCTCAGTGATGTCCTCGCTGATCTCTGGTGATGGATAGGCGGCATTCTCAGTGATGTCACCGCTGATCTCTGGTGATGGATAGGCGGCATTCTCAGTGATGTCACCGCTGATCTCTGGTGATGGATAGGTGGCATTCTCAGTGATGTCACCGCTGATCTCTGGTGACGGATAGGGGGCATTCTCAGTGATGTCACCACTGATCTCTGGTGATGGATAGGCGGCATTCTCAGTGATGTCCTCGCTGATCTCTGGTGATGGATAGGCGGCATTCTCAGTGATGTCACCGCTGATCTCTGGTGATGGATAGGCGGCATTCTCAGTGATGTCACCGCTGATCTCTGGTGATGGATAGGTGGCATTCTCAGTGATGTCACCTCTGATCTCTGGTGACGGATAGGCGGCATTCTCAGTGATGTCACCACTGATCTCTGGTGATGGATAGGCAGCATTCTCAGTGATGTCACCTCTGATCTCTATTGATGGATAGGCGGCATTCTCAGTGATGTCACCGCTGATCTCTAGTGATGGATAGGCAGCATTCTCAGTGATGTCACCTCTGATCTCTAGTGATGGATAGGCGGCATTCTCAGTGATGTCACCGCTGATCTCTAGTTATGGATAGGCGGCATTCTCAGTGATGTCACCTCTGATCTCTGGTGATGGATAGGCGGCATTCTCAGTGATGTCACCGCTGATCTCTAGTGATGGATAGGCGGCATTCTCAGTGATGTCACCTCTGATCTCTAGTGATGGATAGGCGGCATTCTCAGTGATGTCACCTCTGATCTCTAGTGATGGATAGGCGGCATTCTCAGTGATGTCACCTCTGATCTCTAGTGATGGATAGGCGGCATTCTCAGTGATGTCACCGCTGATCTCTAGTGATGGATAGGCGGCATTCTCAGTGATGTCACAGCTGATCTCTAGTGATGGATAGGCGGCATTCTCAGTGATGTCACCTCTGATCTCTGGTGATGGATAGGCGGCATTCTCAGTGATGTCACCTCTGATCTCTAGTGATGGATAGGAGGCATTCTCAGTGATGTCACCGCTGATCTCTAGTGATGGATAGGCGGCATTCTCAGTGATGTCCCCGCTGATCTCTAGTGATGGATAGCGGCATTCTCAGTGATGTCACCGCTGATCTCTGGTGATGTATAGGTGGCATTCTCAGTGATGTCACCGCTGATCTCTAGTGATGGATAGGCGGCATTCTCAGTGATGTCACCGCTGATCTCTGTTGATGGATAGGCGGCATTCTCAGTGATGTCACCGCTGATCTCTGGTGATGGATAGGCGGCATTCTCAGTGATGTCACCGCTGATCTCTGGTGATGGATAGGCGGCATTCTCAGTGATGTCACCGCTGATCTCTGGTGATGGATAGGCGGCATTCTCAGTGATGTCACCGCTGATCTCTGGTGATGGATAGGCGGCATTCTCAGTGATGTCACCGCTGATCTCTGGTGATGGATAGGTGGCATTCTCAGTGATGTCACCGCTGATCTCTAGTGATGGATAGGAGGCATTCTCAGTGATGTCACCACTGATCTCTAGTGATGGATAGGCGGCATTCTCAGTGATGTCACCACTGATCTCTAGTGATGGATAGGAGGCATTCTCAGTGATGTCACCGCTGATCTCTAGTGATGGATAGGCGGCATTCTCAGTGATGTCACCACTGATCTCTAGTGATGGATAGGCGGCATTCTCAGTGATGTCACCGCTGATCTCTAGTGATGGATAGGCGGCATTCTCAGTGATGTCACCGCTGATCTCTAGTGATGGATAGGCGGCATTCTCAGTGATGTCACCGCTGATCTCTAGTGATGGATAGGCGGCATTCTCAGTGATGTCACCGCTGATCTCTGGTGATGGATAGGCGGCATTCTCAGTGATGTCACCGCTGATCTCTGGTGATGGATAGGCGGCATTCTCAGTGATGTCACCTCTGATCTCTAGTGATGGATAGGCGGCATTCTCAGTGATGTCACCGCTGATCTCTGGTGATGGATAGGCGGCATTCTCAGTGATGTCACCACTGATCTCTGGTGATGGATAGGCGGCATTCTCAGTGATGTCACCGCTGATCTCTGGTGATGGATAGGCGGCATTCTCAGTGATGTCACCGCTGATCTCTGGTGATGTATAGGCGGCATTCTCAGTGATGTCATCGCTGATCTCTAGTGATAGATAGGTGGCATTCTCAGTGATGTCACCTCTGATCTCGGGTGATGGATAGGTGGCATTCTCAGTGATGTCACCGCTGATCTCTGGTGATGGATAGGTGGCATTCTCAGTGATGTCACCTCTGATCTCGGGTGATGGATAGGCGGCATTCTCAGTGATGTCACCGCTGATCTCTAGTGATTGATAGGCGGCATTCTCAGTGATGTCACCGCTGATCTCTGGTGATGGATAGGTGGCATTCTCAGTGATGTCACTGCTGATCTCTAGTGATTGATAGGCGGCATTCTCAGTGATGTCACCGCTGATCTCTGGTGATGGATAGGTGGCATTCTCAGTGATGTCACTGCTGATCTCTGGTGATGGATAGGCGGCATTCTCAGTGATGTCACCGCTGATCTCTGGTGATGGATAGGAGGCATTCTCAGTGATGTCACCGCTGATCTCTGGTGATGGATAGGAGGCATTCTCAGTGATGTCACCGCTGATCTCTGGTGATGGATAGGCGACATTCTCAGTGATGTCACCGCTGATCTCTGGTGATGGATAGGTGGCATTCTCAGTGATGTCACCGCTGATCTCTAGTGATGGATAGGAGGCATTCTCAGTGATGTCACCGCTGATCTCTGGTGATGGATAGGAGGCATTCTCAGTGATGTCACTGCTGATCTCTAGTGATGGATAGGCGGCATTCTCAGTGATGTCACCGCTGATCTCTGGTGATGGATAGGCGGCATTCTCAGTGATGACACCGCTGATCTCTAGTGATGGATAGGAGGCATTCTCAGTGATGTCACCGCTGATCTCTGGTGATGGATAGGCGACATTCTCAGTGATGTCACCGCTGATCTCTGGTGATGGATAGGCGGCATTCTCAGTGATGTCACTGCTGATCTATAGTGATGGATAGGTGGCATTCTCAGTGATGTCACCGCTGATCTCTAGTGATTGATAGGCGGCATTCTCAGTGATGTCACCGCTGATCTCTGGTGATGGATAGGTGGCATTCTCAGTGATGTCACTGCTGATCTCTGGTGATGGATAGGCGGCATTCTCAGTGATGTCACCGCTGATCTCTGGTGATGGATAGGAGGCATTCTCAGTGATGTCACCGCTGATCTCTAGTGATGGACAGGAGGCATTCTCAGTGATGTCACCGCTGATCTCTAGTGATGGACAGGAGGCATTCTCAGTGATGTCACCGCTGATCTCTGGTGATGGATAGGTGGCATTCTCAGTGATGTCACCACTGATCTCTGGTGATGGATAGGCGACATTCTCAGTGATGTCCTCGCTGATCTCTGGTGATGGATAGGCGGCATTCTCATTGATGTCACTGCTGATCTCTGGTGATGGATAGGCGGTATTCTCAGTGATGTCACCGCTGATCTCTGGTGATGGATAGGCGGCATTCTCAGTGATGTCACCGCTGATCTCTAGTGATGGATAGGCGGCATTCTCAGTGATGTCACCGCTGATCTCTAGTGATGGATAGGGGGCATTCTCAGTGATGTCACCACTGATCTCTGGTGATGGATAGGCGGCATTCTCAGTGATGTCATCGCTGATCTCTAGTGATGGATAGGTGGCATTCTCAGTGATGTCACCTCTGATCTCTAGTGATGGATAGGCGGTATTCTCAGTGATGTCACCGCTGATCTCTGGTGATGGATAGGCGGCATTCTCAGTGATGTCACCGCTGATCTCTAGTGATGGATAGGCGGCATTCTCAGTGATGTCACCTCTGATCTCTAGTGATGGATAGGGGGCATTCTCAGTGATGTCACCACTGATCTCTGGTGATGGATAAGGGGCATTCTCAGTGATGTCACCACTGATCTCTGGTGATGGATAGGCGGCATTCTCAGTGATGTCACTGCTGATCTCTAGTGATGGATAGGCGGCATTCCCAGTGATGTCACCGCTGATCTCTAGTGATGGATAGGCGGCATTCTCAGTGATGTCACCTCTGATCTCTGGTGATGGATAGGCGGCATTCTCAGTGATGTCACTGCTGATCTCTAGTGATGGATAGGCGGCATTCTCAGTGATGTCACCACTGATCTCTGGTGATGGATAGGCGGCATTCTCAGTGATGTCACCGCTGATCTCTAGTGATGGATAGGCGGCATTCTCAGTGATGTCACTGCTGATCTCTAGTGATGGATAGGCGGCATTCTCAGTGATGTCACCTCTGATCTCTAGTGATGGATAGGCGGCATTCTCAGTGATGTCACCTCTGATCTCTACTGATGGATAGGCGGCATTCTCAGTGATGTCACCACTGATCTCTGGTGATGGATAGGCGACATTCTCAGTGATGTCACTGCTGATCTCTAGTGATGGATAGGCGGCATTCTCAGTGATGTCACCACTGATCTCTGGTGATGGATAGGCGGCATTCTCAGTGATGTCACCGCTGATCTCTAGTGATGGATAGGCGGCATTCTCAGTGATGTCACCTCTGATCTCTAGTGATGGATAGGCGGCATTCTCAGTGATGTCACCACTGATCTCTGGTGATGGATAGGCGGCATTCTCAGTGATGTCACCGCTGATCTCTAGTGATGGATAGGCGGCATTCTCAGTGATGTCACTGCTGATCTCTAGTGATGGTTAGGCGGCATTCTCAGTGATGTCACCTCTGATCTCTAGTGATGGATAGGCGGCATTCTCAGTGATGTCACCTCTGATCTCTAGTGATGGATAGGCAGCATTCTCAGTGATGTCACAGCTGATCTCTAGTGATGGATAGGCGGCATTCTCAGTGATGTCACCTCTGATCTCTGGTGATCGATAGGCGGCATTCTCAGTGATGTCACCGCTGATCTCTAGTGATGGATAGGCAGCATTCTCAGTGATGTCACCGCTGATCTCTAGTGATGGATAGGTGGCATTCTCAGTGATGTCACCTCTGATCTCTGGTGATGGATAGGCGGCATTCTCAGTGATGTCACCTCTGATCTCTGGTGATGGATAGGTGGCATTCTCAGTGATGTCCCCGCTGATCTCTGGTGATGGATAGGCGGCATTCTCAGTGATGTCACCTCTGATCTCTGGTGATGGATAGGTGGCATTCTCAGTGATTTCACTGCTGATCTCTGGTGATGGATAGGTGGCATTCTCAGTGATGTCACCTCTGATCTCTGGTGATGGATAGGCGGCATTCTCAGTGATGTCACCTCTGATCTCTAGTGATGGATAGGCGGCATTCTCAGTGATGTCCCCGCTGATCTCTGGTGATGGATAGGCGGCATTCTCAGTGATGTCCCCGCTGATCTCTGGTGATGGATAGGCGGCATTCTCAGTGATGTCCCCGCTGATCTCTGGTGATGGATAGGCGGCATTCTCAGTGATTTCACTGCTGATCTCTGGTGATGGATAGGCGGCATTCTCAGTGATGTCACCTCTGATCTCTGGTGATGGATAGGTGGCATTCTCAGTGATGTCACCTCTGATCTCTGGTGATGGATAGGTGGCATTCTCAGTGATGTCCCCGCTGATCTCTGGTGATGGATAGGCGGCATTCTCAGTGATGTCCCCGCTGATCTCTGGTGATGGATAGACGGCATTCTCAGTGATGTCACCGCTGATCTCTGGTGATGGATAGGCGGCATTCTCAGTGATGTCACCTCTGATCTCTGGTGATGGATAGGTGGCATTCTCAGTGATTTCACTGCTGATCTCTGGTGATGGATAGGCGGAATTCTCAGTGATGTCACCGCTGATCTCTGGTGATGGATAGGCGGCATTCTCAGTGATGTCACCACTGATCTCTGGTGATGGATAGGCGGCATTCTCAGTGATGTCACCTCTGATCTCTGGTGATGGATAGGCGGCATTCTCAGTGATGTCACCGCTGATCTCTGGTGATGGATAGGAGGCATTCTCAGTGATGTCACCTCTGATCTCTGGTGATGGATAGGCGGTCTCAGTGATGTCACCTCTGTTCTCTGGTGATGGATAGGCGGCATTCTCAGTGATGTCCCCGCTGATCTCTGGTGATGGATAGGCGGCATTCTCAGTGATGTCACCGCTGATCTCTGGTGATGGATAGGCGGCATTCTCAGTGATGTCACCGCTGATCTCTGGTGATGGATAGGCGGCATTCTCAGTGATGTCACCGCTGATCTCTGGTGATGGATAGGCGGCATTCTCAGTGATGTCACCGCTGATCTCTGGTGATGGATAGGCGGCATTCTCAGTGATGTCACCGCTGATCTCTGGTGATGGATAGGCGGCATTCTCAGTGATGTCACCGCTGATCTCTGGTGATGGATAGGTGGCATTCTCAGTGATGTCACCGCTGATCTCTGGTGATGGATAGGCGGCATTCTCAGTGATGTCACCGCTGATCTCTGGTGATGGATAGGCGGCATTCTCAGTGATGTCACCGCTGATCTCTGGTGATGGATAGGCGGCATTCTCAGTGATGTCACTGCTGATCTCTGGTAATGGATAGGCGGCATTCTCAGTGATGTCACCTCTGATCTCTGGTGATGGATAGGCGGCATTCTCAGTGATGTCACCGCTGATCTCTGGTGATGGATAGGCGGCATTCTCAGTGATGTCACCGCTGATCTCTGGTGATGGATAGGCGGCATTCTCAGTGATGTCACCGCTTATCTCTGGTGATGGATAGGCGGCATTCTCAGTGATGTCAGCGCTGATCTCTGGTGATGGATAGGCGGCATTCTCAGTGATGTCACCGCTGATCTCTGGTGATGGATAGGCGGCATTCTCAGTGATGGCAGCGCTGATCTCTGGTGATAGGTGGCATTCTTAGTGATGTCACAGCTGATCTCTGGTGATGTATAGGTGGCATTCTCAGTGATGTCACCGCTGATCTCTGGTGATGGATAGGCGGCATTCTCAGTGATGTCACCTCTGATCTCTGGTGATGGATAGGCGGCATTCTCAGTGATGGCAGCGCTGATCTCTGGTGATGGATAGGCGGCATTCTCAGTGATGTCACCGCTGATCTCTGGTGATGGATAGGCGGCATTCTCAGTGATGTCACCGCTGATCTCTGGTGATGGATAGGCGGCATTCTCAGTGATGTCACCGCTGATCTCTGGTGATGGATAGGTGGCATTCTCAGTGATGTCACCGCTGATCTCTGGTGATGGATAGGCGGCATTCTCAGTGATGTCACTGCTGATCTCTAGTGATGGATAGGCGGCATTCTCAGTGATGTCACCGCTGATTTCTAGTGATAGATAGGTGACATTCTCAGTGATGTCACCGCTGATCTCTAGTGATGGATAGGCGGCATTCTCAGTGATGTCACTGCTGATCTCTAGTGATAGATAGGTGGCATTCTCAGTGATGTCACCGCTGATCTCTAGTGATGGATAGGCGGCATTCTCAGTGATGTCACCACTGATCTCTGGTGATGTATAGGTGGCATTCTCAGTGATGTCACCGCTGATCTCTGTTGATGGATAGGCGGCATTCTCAGTGATGTCACCGCTGATCTCTGGTGATGGATAGGCTGCATTCTCAGTGATGTCACCTCTGATCTCTAGTGATAGATAGGCGGCATTCTCAGTGATGTCACCGCTTATCTCTGGTGATGGATAGGCGGCATTCTCAGTGATGTCACCTCTTATCTCTAGTGATGGATAGGTGGCATTCTCAGTGATGTCACCGCTGATCTCTGGTGATGGATAGGCTGCATTCTCAGTGATGTCACCTCTGATCTCTAGTGATAGATAGGTGGCATTCTCAGTGATGTCACCGCTGATCTCTGGTGATGGATAGGCGGCATTCTCAGTGATGTCACCTCTGATCTCTAGTGATAGATAGGCGGCATTCTCAGTGATGTCACCGCTGATCTCTGGTGATGGATAGGCGGCATTCTCAGTGATGTCACCTCTGATCTCTATTGATAGATAGGCGGCATTCTCAGTGATGTCACCTCTGATCTCTGGTGATGGATAGGCGGCATTCTCAGTGATGTCACCTCTGATCTCTAGTGATAGATAGGCGGCATTCTCAGTGATGTCACCGCTGATCTCTGGTGATGGATAGGCGGCATTCTCAGTGATGTCACCGCTGATCTCTGGTGATGGATAGGCGGCATTCTCAGTGATGTCACCTCTGATCTCTAGTGATAGATTAGCGGCATTCTCAGTGATGTCACCGCTTATCTCTGGTGATGGATAGGCGGCATTCTCAGTGATGTCAGCGCTGATCTCTGGTGATGGATAGGCGGCATTCTCAGTGATGTCACCGCTGATCTCTGGTGATGGATAGGCGGCATTCTCAGTGATGTCACCGCTGATCTCTAGTGATGGATAGCGGCATTCTCAGTGATGTCACCGCTGATCTCTAGTGATGGATAGGTGGCATTCTCAGTGATGGCAGCGCTGATCTCTTGTGATAGGTGGCATTCTCAGTGATGTCACCGCTGATCTCTAGTGATGGATAGGTGGCATTCTCAGTGATGGCAGCGCTGATCTCTTGTGATAGGTGGCATTCTCAGTGATGTCACCGCTGATCTCTAGTGATGGATAGGCGGCATTCTCAGTGATGTCACCGCTGATCTCTGTTGATGGATAGGCGGCATTCTCAGTGATGTCACCGCTGATCTCTGGTGATGGATAGGAGGCATTCTCAGTGATGTCACCGCTGATCTCTGGTGATGGATAGGCGGCATTCTCAGTGATGTCACCGCTGATCTCTGGTGATGGATAGGCGGCATTCTCAGTGATGTCATCGCTGATCTCTGGTGATGGATAGGCGGCATTCTCAGTGATGTCACCGCTGATCTCTGGTGATGGATAGGTGGCATTCTCAGTGATGTCACCGCTGATCTCTAGTGATGGATAGGCGGCATTCTCAGTGATGTCACCGCTGATCTCTGGTGATGGATAGGCGGCATTCTGAGTGATGTCACCGCTGATCTCTGGTGATGGATAGGCGGCATTCTCAGTGATGTCACCGCTGATCTCTGGTGATGGATAGGCGGCATTCTCAGTGATGTCACCGCTGATCTCTGGTGATGGATAGGCGGCATTCTCAGTGATGTCACCTCTGATCTCGGGTGATGGATAGGTGGCATTCTCAGTGATGTCACCGCTGATCTCTGGTGATGGATAGGTGGCATTCTCAGTGATGTCACCTCTGATCTCGGGTGATGGATAGGCGGCAGTAACGGCACCGCTGATCTCTGGTGATGGATAGGCGGAATTCTCAGTGATGTCACCGCTGATCTCTGGTGATGAATAGGCGGCATTCTCAGTAATGTCACCGCTGATCTCTGGTGATGGATAGGAGGCATTCTCAGTGATGTCACCGCTGATCTCTGGTGATGTATAGGTGGCATTCTCAGTGATGTCACCGCTGATCTCTGGTGATGGATAGGCGGCATTCTCAGTGATGTCACCTCTGATCTCGGGTGATGGATATCCGGCATTCTCAGTGATGTCACCGCTGATCTCTGGTGATGGATAGGCGGCATTCTCAGTGATGTCACCTCTGATCTCTGGTGTTGGATAGGCGACATTCTCAGTGATGTCACCGCTGATCTCTGGTGATGGATAGGTGGCATTCTCAGTGATGTCACCTCTGATCTCTGGTGATGGATAGGCGGCATTCTCAGTGATGTCACCGCTGATCTCTGGTGATGGATAGGCGGCATTCTCAGTGATGTCACCGCTGATCTCTGGTGATGGATAGGCGGCATTCTCAGTGATGTCACCGCTGATCTCTGGTGATGGATAGGCGGCATTCTCAGTGATGTCACCGCTGATCTCTGGTGATGGATAGGCGGCATTCTCAGTGATGTCACCGCTGATCTCTGGTGATGGATAGGCGGCATTCTCAGTGATGTCACCGCTGATCTCTGGTGATGGATAGGCGGCATTCTCAGTGATGTCACCGCTGATCTCTGGTGATGGATAGGCGGCATTCTCAGTGATGTCACCGCTGATCTCTAGTGATGGATAGGTGGCATTCTCAGTGATGTCACCGCTGATCTCTGGTGATGGATAGGCGGCATTCTCAGTGATGTCACCGCTGATCTCTAGTGATGGATAGGCGGCATTCTCAGTGATGTCACCGCTGATCTCTGGTGATGGATAGGCGGCATTCTCAGTGATGTCACCGCTGATCTCTGGTGATGGATAGGCGGCATTCTCAGTGATGTCACCGCTGATCTCTGGTGATGGATAGGCGGTATTCTCAGTGATGTCACCGCTGATCTCTGGTGATGGATAGGCGGCATTCTCAGTGATGTCACCGCTGATCTCTGGTGATGGATAGGCGGCATTCTCAGTGATGTCACCGCTGATCTCTGGTGATGGATAGTCTGCATTCTCAGTGATGTCACCGCTGATCTCTGGTGATGGATAGGTGGCATTCTCAGTGATGTCACCTCTGATCTCGGGTGATGGATAGGACGCATTCTCAGTGATGTCACCGCTGATCTCTAGTGACGGATAGGCGGCATTCTCAGTGATGTCACCGCTGATCTCTGGTGATGGATAGGCGGCATTCTCAGTGATGTCACTGCTGATCTCTGGTGATGGATAGGCGGCATTCTCAGTGATGTCTCCGCTGATCTCTGGTGATGGATAGGCGGCATTCTCAGTGATGTCACCGCTGATCTCTGGTGATGGATAGGCGGCATTCTCAGTGATGTCACCGCTGATCTCTGGTGATGGATAGGCGGCATTCTCAGTGATTTCACCGCTGATCTCTGGTGATGGATAGGCGGCATTCTCAGTGATGTCACCGCTGATCTCTGGTGATGGATAGGCGGCATTCTCAGTGATGTCACCTCTGATCTCGGGTGATGGATAGGCGGCAGTAACGGCACCGCTGATCTCTGGTGATGGATAGGCGGAATTCTCAGTGATGTCACCGCTGATCTCTGGTGATGAATAGGCGGCATTCTCAGTAATGTCACCGCTGATCTCTGGTGATGGATAGGAGGCATTCTCAGTGATGTCACCGCTGATCTCTGGTGATGTATAGGTGGCATTCTCAGTGATGTCACCGCTGATCTCTGGTGATGGATAGGCGGCATTCTCAGTGATGTCACCTCTGATCTCGGGTGATGGATATCCGGCATTCTCAGTGATGTCACCGCTGATCTCTGGTGATGGATAGGCGGCATTCTCAGTGATGTCACCTCTGATCTCTGGTGATGGATAGGCGGCATTCTCAGTGATGTCACCTCTGATCTCGGGTGATGGATAGGCGGCATTCTCAGTGATGTCACCGCTGATCTCTGGTGATGGATAGGCGGCATTCTCAGTGATGTCAACGCTGATCTCTGGTGATGGATAGGTGGCATTCTCAGTGATGTCACCTCTGATCTCTGGTGATGGATAGGCGGCATTCTCAGTGATGTCACCGCTGATCTCTGGTGATGGATAGGCGGCATTCTCAGTGATGTCACCGCTGATCTCTGGTGATGGATAGGCGGCATTCTCAGTGATGTCACCGCTGATCTCTGGTGATGGAGAGGCGGCATTCTCAGTGATGTCACCGCTGATCTCTGGTGATGGATAGGCGGCATTCTCAGTGATGTCACCGCTGATCTCTGGTGATGGATAGGCGGCATTCTCAGTGATGTCACCGCTGATCTCTGGTGATGGATAGGCGGCATTCTCAGTGATGTCACCGCTGATCTCTGGTGATGGATAGGCGGCATTCTCAGTGATGTCACCGCTGATCTCTAGTGATGGATAGGTGGCATTCTCAGTGATGTCACCGCTGATCTCTGGTGATGGATAGGCGGCATTCTCAGTGATGTCACCGCTGATCTCTAGTGATGGATAGGCGGCATTCTCAGTGATGTCACCGCTGATCTCTGGTGATGGATAGGCGGCATTCTCAGTGATGTCACCGCTGATCTCTGGTGATGGATAGGCGGCATTCTCAGTGATGTCACCGCTGATCTCTGGTGATGGATAGGCGGTATTCTCAGTGATGTCACCGCTGATCTCTGGTGATGGATAGGCGGCATTCTCAGTGATGTCACCGCTGATCTCTGGTGATGGATAGGCGGCATTCTCAGTGATGTCACCGCTGATCTCTGGTGATGGATAGTCTGCATTATCAGTGATGTCACCGCTGATCTATAGTGATGGATAGGTGGCATTCTCAGTGATGTCACCATTGATCTCTGGTGATGGATAGGCGGCATTCTCAGTGATGTCACCGCTGATCTCTGGTGATGGATAGGCGGCATTCTCAGTGATGTCACCGCTGATCTCTGGTGATGGATAGGTGGCATTCTCAGTGATGTCACCGCTGATCTCTGGTGATGGATAGGCGGCATTCTCAGTGATGTCACCGCTGATCTCTGGTGATGGATAGGCGGCATTCTCAGTGATGTCACCGCTGATCTCTAGTGATGGATAGGTGGCATTCTCAGTGATGTCACCGCTGATCTCTGGTGATGGATAGGCGGCATTCTCAGTGATGTCACCGCTGATCTCTGGTGATGGATAGGCGGCATTCTCAGTGATGTCACCTCTGATCTCTGGTGATGGATAGGCGGCATTCTCAGTGATGTCACCGCTGATCTCTGGTGATGGATAGGCGGCATTCTCAGTGATGTCACCGCTGATCTCTGGTGATGGATAGGCGGAATTCTCAGTGATGTCACCGCTGATCTCTGGTGATGGATAGGCGGCATTCTCAGTGATGTCACTGCTGATCTCTGGTGATGGATAGGCGGCATTCTCAGTGATGTCACCGCTGATCTCTGGTGATGGATAGGCGGCATTCTCAGTGATGTCACCGCTGATCTCTGGTGATGGATAGGCGGCATTCTCAGTGATGTCACCGCTGATCTCTGGTGATGGATAGGCGGCATTCTCAGTGATGTCACCGCTGATCTCTGGTGATGGATAGGCGGCATTCTCAGTGATGTCACCTCTGATCTCTGGTGATGGATAGGCGGCATTCTCAGTGATGTCACTGCTGATCTCTGGTGATGGATAGGCGGCATTCTCAGTGATGTCACCGCTGATCTCTAGTGATGGATAGGCGGCATTCTCAGTGATGTCACCGCTGATCTCTGGTGATGGATAGGCGGCATTCTCAGTGATGTCACCGCTGATCTATGGTGATGGATAGGCGGCATTCTCAGTGATGTCACCGCTGATCTCTGGTGATGCATAGGCGGCATTCTCAGTGATGTCACCGCTGATCTCTAGTGATGGATAGGCGGCATTCTCAGTGATGTCACCGCTGATCTCTGGTGATGGATAGGCGGCATTCTCAGTGATGTCACCTCTGATCTCTGGTGATGGATAGGCGGCATTCTCAGTGATGTCACCGCTGATCTCTGGTGATGGATAGGCGGCATTCTCAGTGATGTCACCGCTGATCTCTAGTGATGGATAGGTGGCATTCTCAGTGATGTCACCGCTGATCTCTGGTGATGGATAGGCGGCATTCTCAGTGATGTCACCGCTGATCTCTGGTGATGGATAGGCGGCATTCTCAGTGATGTCACCGGTGCTCTCTGGTGATGGATAGGCGGCATTCTCAGTGATGTCACCGCTGATCTCTGGTGATGGATAGGCGGCATTCTCAGTGATGTCACCGCTGATCTCTAGTGATGGATAGGCGGCATTCTCAGTGATGTCACCGCTGATCTCTGGTGATGGATAGGTGGCATTCTCAGTGATGTCACCGCTGATCTCTGGTGATGGATAGGTGGCATTCTCAGTGATGTCACCGCTGATCTCTGGTGATGGATAGCCGGCATTCTCAGTGATGTCCCCGCTGATCTCTGGTGATGGATAGGCGGCATTCTCAGTGATGTCACCGCTGATCTCTGGTGATGGATAGGCGGCATTCTCAGTGATGTCACCGCTGATCTCTGGTGATGGATAGGCGGCATTCTCAGTGATGTCACCGCTGATCTCTGGTGATGAATAGGCGGCATTCTCAGTGATGTCACCGCTGATCTCTGGTGATGGATAGGCGGCATTCTCAGTGATGTCACCGCTGATCTCTGGTGATGGATAGGTGTCATTCTCAGTAATGTCACCGCTGATCTCTGGTGATGGATATGAGGCATTCTCAGTGATGTCACCGCTGATCTCTGGTGATGGATAGGTGGCATTCTCAGTGATGTCACCGCTGATCTCTAGTGATGGATAGGCGGCATTCTCAGTGATGTCACCGCTGATCTCTAGTGACGGATAGGCGGCATTCTCAGTGATGTCACCGCTGATCTCTAGTGATGGATAGGTTTCATTCTCAGTAATGTCACCGCTGATCTCTGGTGATGGATATGAGGCATTCTCAGTGATGTCACCGCTGATCTCTGGTGATGGATAGGCGGCATTCTCAGAGATGTCTCTGCTGATCTCTGGTGATGGATAGGCGGCATTCTCAGTGATGTCACCGCTGATCTCTAGTGACGGATAGGCGGCATTCTCAGTGATGTCACCGCTGATCTCTGGTGATGGATAGGCGGCATTCTCAGTGATGTCACTGCTGATCTCTGGTGATGGATAGGCGGCATTCTCAGTGATGTCACCGCTGATCTCTAGTGATGGATAGGCGGCATTCTCAGTGATGTCACCGCTGATCTCTGGTGATGGATAGGCGGCATTCTCAGTGATGTCACCGCTGATCTCTGGTGATGGATAGGCGGCATTCTCAGTGATGTCACTGCTGATCTCTGGTGATGGATAGGCGGCATTCTCAGTGATGTCACCGCTGATCTCTAGTGATGGATAGGCGGCATTCTCAGTGATGTCACCGCTGATCTCTGGTGATGGATAGGCGGCATTCTCAGTGATGTCACCGCTGATCTCTGGTGATGGATAGGCGGCATTCTCAGTGATGTCACCGCTGATCTCTGGTGATGCATAGGCGGCATTCTCAGTGATGTCACCGCTGATCTCTAGTGATGGATAGGCGGCATTCTCAGTGATGTCACCGCTGATCTCTGGTGATGGATAGGCGGCATTCTCAGTGATGTCACCTCTGATCTCTGGTGATGGATAGGCGGCATTCTCAGTGATGTCACCGCTGATCTCTGGTGATGGATAGGCGGCATTCTCAGTGATGTAACCGCTGATCTCTAGTGATGGATAGGTGGCATTCTCAGTGATGTCACCGCTGATCTCTGGTGATGGATAGGCGGCATTCTCAGTGATGTCACCGCTGATCTCTAGTGATGGATAGGCGGCTTTCTCAGTGATGTCACCGCTGATCTCTGGTGATGGATAGGCGGCATTCTCAGTGATGTCACCTCTGATCTCTGGTGATGGATAGGCGGCATTCTCAGTGATGTCACCGGTGCTCTCTGGTGATGGATAGGCGGCATTCTCAGTGATGTCACCGCTGATCTCTGGTGATGGATAGGCGGCATTCTCAGTGATGTCACCGCTGATCTCTAGTGATAGATAGGTGGCATTCTCAGTGATGTCACCGCTGATCTCTGGTGATGGATAGGCGGCATTCTCAGTGATGTCACCGCTGATCTCTAGTGATGGATAGGCGGCATTCTCAGTGATGTCACCGCTGATCTCTGGTGATGGATAGGTGGCATTCTCAGTGATGTCACCGCTGATCTCTGGTGATGGATAGGCGGCATTCTCAGTGATGTCACCGCTGATCTCTGGTGATGGATAGGTGGCATTCTCAGTGATGTCACCGCTGATCTCTGGTGATGGATAGGCGGCATTCTCAGTGATGTCAACGCTGATCTCTGGTGATGGATAGGCTGCATTCTCAGTGATGTCACCGCTGATCTCTAGTGATGGATAGGTGGCATTCTCAGTGATGTCACCGCTGATCTCTGGTGATGGATAGGCGGCATTCTCAGTGATGTCACCTCTGATCTCTGGTGATGGATAGGCGGCATTCTCAGTGATGTCACCACTGATCTCTGGTGATGGATAGGCGGCATTCTCAGTGATGTCACCGCTGATCTCTGGTGATGGATAGGCGGCATTCTCAGTGATGTCACCGCTGATCTCTGGTGATGGATAGGTGGCATTCTCAGTGATGTCACCGCTGATCTCTGGTGATGGATAGGCGGCATTCTCAGTGATGTCACCACTGATCTCTGGTGATGGATAGGCGGCATTCTCAGTGATGTCACCGCTGACCTCTGGTGATGGATAGGCAGCATTCTCAGTGATGTCACCGCTGATCTCTGGTGATGGATAGGCGGCATTCTCAGTGATGTCACCGCTGATCTCTGGTGATGGATAGGTGGCATTCTCAGTGATGTCACCTCTGATCTCTAGTGATGGATAGGCGGCATTCTCAGTGATGTCACCGCTGATCTCTAGTGATGGATAGGCGGCATTCTCAGTGATGTCACCGCTGATCTCTGGTGATGGATAGGCGGCATTCTCAGTGATGTCACCGCTGATCTCTGGTGATGGATAGGCGGCATTCTCAGTGATGTCACCGCTGATCTCTGGTGATGGATAGGCGGCATTCTCAGTGATGTCACCGCTGATCTCTGGTGATGGATAGGTGCCATTCTCAGTGATGTCACCTCTGATCTCTAGTGATGGATAGGCGGCATTCTCAGTGATGTCACCTCTGATCTCTAGTGATGGATAGACGGCATTCTCAGTGATGTCACCGCTGATCTCTAGTGATGGATAGGCGGCATTCTCAGTGATGTCACCGCTGATCTCTAGTGATGGATAGGCGGCATTCTCAGTGATGTCACCGCTGATCTCTAGTGATGGATAAGTGTCATTCTCAGTGATGTCACCGCTGATCTCTAGTGATGGATAGACGGCATTCTCAGTGATGTCACCGCTGATCTCTAGTGATGGATAGGCGGCATTCTCAGTGATGTCACCTCTGATCTCTGGTGATGGATAGGCGGCATTCTCAGTGATGTCACCGCTGATCTCTAGTGATGGATAGACGGCATTCTCAGTGATGTCACCGCTGATCTCTAGTGATGGATAGGTGTCATTCTCAGTGATGTCACCGCTGATCTCTAGTGATGGATAGACGGCATTCTCAGTGATGTCACCGCTGATCTCTGGTGATGGATAGGTGGCATTCTCAGTGATGTCACTGCTGATCTCTGGTGATGGATAGACGGCATTCTCAGTGATGTCACCGCTGATCTCTGGTGATGGATAGGCGGAATTCTCAGTGATGTCACCTCTGATCTCTGGTGATGGATAGGCGGCATTCTCAGTGATGTCACCTCTGATCTCTGGTGATGGATAGGCGGCATTCTCAGTGCTGTCACCTCTGATCTCTGGTGATGGATAGGCGGCATTCTCAGTGATGTCACCGCTGATCTCTAGTGATGGATAGGCGGCATTCTCAGTGATGTCACTGCTGATGTCTGGTGATGGATAGGAGGCATTCTCAGTGATGTCACCGCTGATCTCTAGTGATGGATAGGAGGCATTCTCAGTGATGTCACCGCTGATCTCTGGTGATGGATAGGCGGCATTCTCAGTGATGTCACCGCTGATCTCTAGTGATGGATAGACGGCATTCTCAGTGATGTCACCTCTGATCTCTGGTGATGGATAGGCGGCATTCTCAGTGATGTCACTGCTGATCTCTGGTGATGGATAGACGGCATTCTCAGTGATGTCACCTCTGATCTCTAGTGATGGATAGGCGGCATTCTCAGTGATGTCACCGCTGATCTCTGGTGATGGATACGCGGCATTCTCAGTGATGTCACCGCTGATCTCTGGTGATGGATAGGCGGCATTCTCAGTGATGTCACTGCTGATCTCTGGTGATGGATAGGCGGCATTCTCAGTGATGTCACCAATGATCTCTGGTGATGGATAGGCGGCATTCTCAGTGATGTCACTGCTGATCTCTGGTGATGGATAGGCGGCATTCTCAGTGATGTCACCTCTGATCTCTGGTGATGGATAGGCAGCATTCTCAGTGATGTCACAGCTGATCTCTGGTGATGGATAGGTGGCATTCTCAGTGATGTCACCTCTGATCTCTAGTGATGGATAGGCGGCATTCTCAGTGATGTCACCTCTGATCTCTAGTGATGGATAGGCGGCATTCTCAGTGATGTCACTGCTGATCTCTGGTGATGGATAGACGGCATTGTCAGTGATGTCACCGCTGATCTCTGGTGATGGATAGGTGGCATTCTCAGTGATGTCACTGCTGATCTCTGGTGATGGATAGACGGCATTCTCAGTGATGTCACCGCTGATCTCTGGTGATGGATAGACGTCATTCTCAGTGATGTCACCGCTGATCTCTGGTGATGGATAGGTGTCATTCTCAGTGATGTCACCGCTGATCTCTAGTGATGGATAGACGGCATTCTCAGTGATGTCACCGCTGATCTCTGGTGATGGATAGGCGGCGGTCTCAGTGATGTCACCTCTGATCTCTGGTGATGGATAGGAGGCATTCTCAGTGATGTCACCGCTGATCTCTGGTGATGGATAGGCGGCTTTCTCAGTAATGTCACCGCTGATCTCTGGTGATGGATAGGCGTCATTCTCAGTGATGTCACCGCTGATCTGTAGTGATAGATAGGCGGCATTCTCAGTGATGTCACCTCTGATCTCTAGTGATAGATATGCGGCATTCTCAGTGATGTCACCGCTGATCTTTGGTGATGGATATGCGTCATTCTCAGTGATGTCACCGCTGATCTCTGGTGATGGATAGGCGGCTTTCTCAGTGATGTCACCTCTGATCTCTAGTGATAGATAGGCAGCATTCTCAGTGATGTCACCGCTGATCTCTGGTGATGGATAGGCGGCATTCTCAGTGATGTCAGCGCTGATCTCTGGTGATGGATAGGCGGCATTCTCAGTGATGTCACCGCTGATCTCTGGTGATGGATAGGCGCCATTCTCAGTGATGGCAGCGCTGATCTCTGGTGATAGGTGGCATTCTCAGTGATGTCACCGCTGATCTCTGGTGATGTATAGGTGGCATTCTCAGTGATGTCACCGCTGATCTCTGGTGATGGATAGGCGGCATTCTCAGTGATGTCACCTCTGATCTCTGGTGATGGATAGGCGGCATTCTCAGTGATGTCACCGCTGATCTCTGGTGATGGATAGGCGGCATTCTCAGTGATGTCACCACTGATCTCTGGTGATGGATAGGCGGCATTCTCAGTGATGGCAGCGCTGATCTCTGGTGATAGGTGGCATTCTCAGTGATGTCACCGCTGATCTCTGGTGATGGATAGGCGGCATTCTCAGTGATGTCACCGCTGATCTCCAGTGATGGATAGGCGGCATTCTCAGTGATGTCACCGCTGATCTCTGGTGATGGATAGGCGGCATTCTCAGTGATGTCACCGCTGATCTCTGGTGATGGATAGACGGCATTCTCAGTGATGTCATCTCTGATCTCGGGTGATGGATAGGCGGCAGTAACGGCACCGCTGCTCTCTGGTGATGGATAGGCGGCATTCTCAGTAATGTCACCGCTGATCTCTGGTGATGGATAGGCGACATTCTCAGTGATGGCAGCGCTGATCTCTGGTGATAGGTGACATTCTCAGTGATGTCACCGCTGATCTCTGGTGATGTATAGGTGGCATTCTCAGTGATGTCACCTCTGATCTCTGGTGATGGATAGGCGGCATTCTCAGTGATGTCACCTCTGATCTCTGGTGATGGATAGGCGGCATTCTCAGTGATGTCACCTCTGATCTCTGGTGATGTATAGGTGGCATTCTCAGTGATGTCACCGCTGATCTCTGGTGATGGATAGGTGGCATTCTCAGTGATGTCACCTCTGATCTCTGGTGATGGATAGGCGGCATTCTCAGTGATGTCACCTCTGATCTCTGGTGATGGATAGGTGGCATTCTCAGTGATGTCACCGCTGATCTCTGGTGATGGATAGGCAGCATTCTCAGTGATGTCACCGCTGATCTCTAGTGATGGATAGGAGGCATTCTCAGTGATGACACCACTGATCTCTAGTGATGGATAGGCGGCATTCTCAGTGATGTCACCGCTGATCTCTGGTGATGGATAGGCGGCATTCTCAGTGATGTCACCTCTGATCACTGGTGATGGATAAGCGGCATTCTCAGTGATGTCACCTCTGATCTCTGGTGATGGATAGGCGGCATTCTCAGTGATGTCACCGCTGATCTCTGGTGATGGATAGGCGGCATTCTCAGTGATGTCACCGCTGATCTCTGGTGATGGATAGGCGGCATTCTCAGTGATGGCAGCGCTGATCTCTGTTGATAGGTGGCATTCTCAGTGATGTCACCGCTGATCTCTGGTGATGTATAGGTGGCATTCTCAGTGATGTCACCGCTGATCTCTGGTGATGGATAGGCGGCATTCTCAGTGATGTCACCTCTGATCTCTGGTGATGGATAGGCGGCATTCTCAGTGATGTCACCGCTGATCTCTAGTGATGGATAGGCGGCATTCTCAGTGATGTCACCGCTGATCTCTGGTGATGGATAGGCGGCATTCTCAGTGATGTCACCGCTGATCTCTGGTGATGGATTGGCGGCATTCTCAGTGATGTCACCTCTGATCTCTGGTGATGGATAGGCGGCATTCTCAGTGATGTCACCGCTGATCTCTAGTGATGGATAGGCGGCATTCTCAGTGATGTCACCGCTGATCTCTGGTGATGGATAGGCGGCATTCTCAGTGATGTCACCTCTGATCTCTAGTGATGGATAGGCGGCATTCTCAGTGATGTCACCGCTGATCTCTGGTGATGGATAGGCGGCATTCTCAGTGATGTCACCGCTGATCTCTAGTGATAGATAGGCGGCATTCTCAGTGATGTCACCGCTGATCTCTGGTGATGGATAGGCGGCATTCTCAGTGATGGCAGCGCTGATCTCTAGTGATGGATAGGCGGCATTCTCAGTGATGTCACCGCTGATCTCTAGTGATGGATAGGTGGCATTCTCAGTGATGTCACCGCTGATCTCTAGTGATGGATAGGTGGCATTCTCAGTGATGTCACCGCTGATCTCTAGTGATGGATAGGTGGCATTCTCAGTGATGTCACCGCTGATCTCTAGTGATGGATAGGCGGCATTCTCAGTGATGTCACCGCTGATCTCTGGTGATGGATAGGCGGCATTCTCAGTGATGTCACCTCTGATCTCTAGTGATGGATAGGCGGCATTCTCAGTGATGTCACCGCTGATCTCTGGTGATGGATAGGCGGCATTCTCAGTGATGTCACCTCTGATCTCTGGTGATGGATAGGCGGCATTCTCAGTGATGTCACCGCTGATCTCTGGTGATGGATAGACGGCATTCTCAGTGATGTCACCTCTGATCTCTAGTGATGGATAGGCGGCATTCTCAGTGATGTCACCGCTGATCTCTGGTGATGGATAGGCGGCATTCTCAGTGATGTCACCGCTGATCTCTGGTGATGGATAGGCGGCATTCTCAGTGATGTCACTGCTGATCTCTGGTGATGGATAGGCGGCATTCTCAGTGATGTCACCAATGATCTCTGGTGATGGATAGACGGCATTCTCAGTGATGTCACCTCTGATCTCTAGTGATGGATAGGCGGCATTCTCAGTGATGTCACCTCTGATCTCTAGTGATGGATAGGCGGCATTCTCAGTGATGTCACTGCTGATCTCTGGTGATGGATAGACGGCATTGTCAGTGATGTCACCGCTGATCTCTGGTGATGGATAGGTGGCATTCTCAGTGATGTCACTGCTGATCTCTGGTGATGGATAGACGGCATTCTCAGTGATGTCACCGCTGATCTCTGGTGATGGATAGACGTCATTCTCAGTGATGTCACCGCTGATCTCTGGTGATGGATAGGTGTCATTCTCAGTGATGTCACCGCTGATCTCTAGTGATGGATAGACGGCATTCTCAGTGATGTCACCGCTGATCTCTGGTGATGGATAGGCGGCATTCTCAGTGATGTCACTGCTGATCTCTGGTGATGGATAGGCGGCGGTCTCAGTGATGTCACCTCTGATCTCTGGTGATGGATAGGAGGCATTCTCAGTGATGTCACCGCTGATCTCTGGTGATGGATAGGCGGCTTTCTCAGTAATGTCACCGCTGATCTCTGGTGATGGATAGGCGTCATTCTCAGTGATGTCACCTCTGATCTGTAGTGATAGATAGGCGGCATTCTCAGTGATGTCACCTCTGATCTCTAGTGATAGATATGCGGCATTCTCAGTGATGTCACCGCTGATCTTTGGTGATGGATATGCGGCATTCTCAGTGATGTCACCGCTGATCTCTGGTGATGGATAGGCGGCTTTCTCAGTGATGTCACCTCTGATCTCTAGTGATAGATAGGCGGCATTCTCAGTGATGTCACCGCTGATCTCTGGTGATGGATAGGCGGCATTCTCAGTGATGTCAGCGCTGATCTCTGGTGATGGATAGGCGGCATTCTCAGTGATGTCACCGCTGATCTCTGGTGATGGATAGGCGCCATTCTCAGTGATGGCAGCGCTGATCTCTGGTGATAGGTGGCATTCTCAGTGATGTCACCGCTGATCTCTGGTGATGTATAGGTGGCATTCTCAGTGATGTCACCGCTGATCTCTAGTGATGGATAGGCGGCATTCTCAGTGATGTCACCTCTGATCTCTGGTGATGGATAGGCGGCATTCTCAGTGATGTCACCGCTGATCTCTGGTGATGGATAGGCGGCATTCTCAGTGATGTCACCGCTGATCTCTGGTGATGGATAGGCGGCATTCTCAGTGATGGCAGCGCTGATCTCTGGTGATAGGTGGCATTCTCAGTGATGTCACCGCTGATCTCTGGTGATGGATAGGCGGCATTCTCAGTGATGTCACCGCTGATCTCTAGTGATGGATAGGCGGCATTCTCAGTGATGTCACCGCTGATCTCTGGTGATGGATAGGCGGCATTCTCAGTGATGTCACCGCTGATCTCTGGTGATGGATAGGAGGCATTCTCAGTGATGTCACCGCTGATCTCTGGTGATAGATAGGTGGCATTCTCAGTGATGTCACCGCTGATCTCTGGTGATGGATAGGCGGCATTCTCAGTGATGTCACCGCTGATCTCTGGTGATGGATAGGCGGCATTCTCAGTGATGTCACCGCTGATCTCTGGTGATGGATAGGCGGCATTCTCAGTGATGTCACCGCTGATCTCTGGTGATGGATAGACGGCATTCTCAGTGATGTCATCTCTGATCTCGGGTGATGGATAGGCGGCAGTAACGGCACCGCTGCTCTCTGGTGATGGATAGGCGGCATTCTCAGTAATGTCACCGCTGATCTCTGGTGATGGATAGGCGACATTCTCAGTGATGGCAGCGCTGATCTCTGGTGATAGGTGACATTCTCAGTGATGTCACCGCTGATCTCTGGTGATGTATAGGTGGCATTCTCAGTGATGTCACCTCTGATCTCTGGTGATGGATAGGCGGCATTCTCAGTGATGTCACCTCTGATCTCTGGTGATGGATAGGCGGCATTCTCAGTGATGTCACCTCTGATCTCTGGTGATGGATAGGTGGCATTCTCAGTGATGTCACCGCTGATCTCTGTTGATGGATAGGCGGCATTCTCAGTGATGTCACTGCTGATCTCTAGTGATGGATAGGAGGCATTCTCAGTGATGTCACCGCTGATCTCTGGTGATGTATAGGTGGCATTCTCAGTGATGTCACCGCTGATCTCTAGTGATGGATAGGCGGCATTCTCAGTGATGTCACCTCTGATCTCTGGTGATGGATAGGCGGCATTCTCAGTGATGTCACCGCTGATCTCTGGTGATGGATAGGCGGCATTCTCAGTGATGTCACCGCTGATCTCTGGTGATGGATAGGCGGCATTCTCAGTGATGGCAGCGCTGATCTCTGGTGATAGGTGGCAATCTCAGTGATGTCACCGCTGATCTCTGGTGATGGATAGGCGGCATTCTCAGTGATGTCACCGCTGATCTCTAGTGATGGATAGGCGGCATTCTCAGTGATGTCACCGCTGATCTCTGGTGATGGATAGGCGGCATTCTCAGTGATGTCACCTTTCATCTCTGGTGATGGATAGGAGGCATTCTCAGTGATGTCACTGCTGATCTCTGGTGATGCATAGGGGGCATTCTCAGTGATGTCACCGCTGATCTCTGGTGATGGATAGGAGGCATTCTCAGTGATGTCACCGCTGATCTCTGGTGATAGATAGGCGGCATTCTCAGTGATGTCACCGCTGATCTCTGGTGATGGATAGGCGGCATTCTCAGTGATGTCACCGCTGATCTCTGGTGATGGATAGGCGGCATTCTCAGTGATGTCACCGCTAATCTATGGTGATGGATAGACGGCATTCTCAGTGATGTCATCTCTGATCTCGGGTGATGGATAGGCGGCAGTAACGGCACCGCTGATCTCTGGTGATGGATAGGCGGCATTCTCAGTAATGTCACCGCTGATCTCTGGTGATGGATAGGCGACATTCTCAGTGATGGCAGCGCTGATCTCTGGTGATAGGTGGCATTCTCAGTGATGTCACCGCTGATCTCTGGTGATGTATAGGTGGCATTCTCAGTGATGTCACCTCTGATCTCTGGTGATGGATAGGCGGCATTCTCAGTGATGTCACCTCTGATCTCTGGTGATGGATAGGCGGCATTCTCAGTGATGTCACCTCTGATCTCTGGTGATGGATAGGTGTCATTCTCAGTGATGTCACCGCTGATCTCTGTTGATGGATAGGCTGCATTCTCAGTGATGTCACTGCTGATCTCTAGTGATGGATAGGAGGCATTCTCAGTGATGACACCGCTGATCTCTAGTGATGGATAGGCGGCATTCTCAGTGATGTCACCGCTGATCTCTGGTGATGGATAGGCGGCATTCTCAGTGATGTCACCTCTGATCACTGGTGATGGATAGGCGGCATTCTCAGTGATGTCACCTCTGATCTCTGGTGATGTATAGGTGGCATTCTCAGTGATGTCACCGCTGATCTCTGGTGATGGATAGGTGGCATTCTCAGTGATGTCACCTCTGATCTCTGGTGATGGATAGGCGGCATTCTCAGTGATGTTACCTCTGATCTCTGGTGATGGATAGGAGGCATTCTCAGTGATGTCACCGCTGATCTCTGGTGATGGATAGGCGGCATTCTCAGTGATGTCACCGCTGATCTCTGGTGATGGATAGGTGGCATTCTCAGTGATGTCACCGCTGATCTCTGGTGATGGATAGGCGGCATTCTCAGTGATGTCACTGCTGATCTCTAGTGATGGATAGGAGGCATTCTCAGTGATGTCACCGCTGATCTCTAGTGATGGATAGGAGGCATTCTCAGTGATGTCACCGCTGATCTCTGGTGATGGATAGGCGGCATTCTCAGTGATGTCACCTCTGATCACTGGTGATGGATAGGCGGCATTCTCAGTGATGTCACCTCTGATCTCTGGTGATGGATAGGCGGCATTCTCAGTGATGTCACCGCTGATCTCTGGTGATGGATAGGCGGCATTCTCAGTGATGTCACCGCTGATCTCTGGTGATGGATAGGCGGCATTCTCAGTGATGGCAGCGCTGATCTCTGTTGATAGGTGGCATTCTCAGTGATGTCACCGCTGATCTCTGGTGATGTATAGGTGGCATTCTCAGTGATGTCACCGCTGATCTCTGGTGATGGATAGGCGGCATTCTCAGTGATGTCACCTCTGATCTCTGGTGATGGATAGGCGGCATTCTCAGTGATGTCACCGCTGATCTCTAGTGATGGATAGGCGGCATTCTCAATGATGTCACCGCTGATCTCTGGTGATGGATAGGCGGCATTCTCAGTGATGTCACCGCTGATCTCTGGTGATGGATTGGCGGCATTCTCAGTGATGTCACCTCTGATCTCTGGTGATGGATAGGCGGCATTCTCAGTGATGTCACCGCTGATCTCTAGTGATGGATAGGCGGCATTCTCAGTGATGTCACCGCTGATCTCTGGTGATGGATAGGCGGCATTCTCAGTGATGTCACCTCTGATCTCTAGTGATGGATAGGCGGCATTCTCAGTGATGTCACCGCTGATCTCTGGTGATGGATAGGCGGCATTCTCAGTGATGTCACCGCTGATCTCTAGTGATAGATAGGCGGCATTCTCAGTGATGTCACCGCTGATCTCTGGTGATGGATAGGCGGCATTCTCAGTGATGGCAGCGCTGATCTCTAGTGATGGATAGGCGGCATTCTCAGTGATGTCACGTCTGATCTCTAGTGATGGATAGGCGGCATTCTCAGTGATGTCACCGCTGATCTCTGGTGATGGATAGGCGGCATTCTCAGTGATGTCACCTCTGATCTCTAGTGATGGATAGGCGGCATTCTCAGTGATGTCACCGCTGATCTCTGGTGATGGATAGGCGGCATTCTCAGTGATGTCACCTCTGATCTCTGGTGATGGATAGGCGGCATTCTCAGTGATGTCACCGCTGATCTCTGGTGATGGATAGGCGGCATTCTCAGTGATGTCACCGCTGATCTCTGGTGATGGATAGGCGGCATTCTCAGTGATGGCAGCGCTGATCTCTGTTGATAGGTGGCATTTTCAGTGATGTCACCGCTGATCTCTGGTGATGTATAGGTGGCATTCTCAGTGATGTCACCGCTGATCTCTGGTGATGGATAGGCGGCATTCTCAGTGATGTCACCTCTGATCTCTGGTGATGGATAGGCGGCATTCTCAGTGATGTCACTGCTGATCTCTGGTGATGGATAGGTGGCATTCTCAGTGATGTCACCTCTGATCTCTAGTGATGGATAGGCGGCATTCTCAGTGATGTCACCGCTGATCTCTGGTGATGGATAGGAGGCATTCTCAGTGATGTCACCGCTGATCTCTGGTGATGGATAGGCGGCATTCTCAGTGATGTCACCGCTGATCTCTGGTGATGGATAGGCGGCATTCTCAGTGATGTCACCGCTGATCTCTGGTGATGGATAGGATGCATTCTCAGTGATGTCACCGCTGATCTCTGGTGATGGATAGGCGGCATTCTCAGTGATGTCACCGCTGATCTCTGGTGATGGATAGGTGGCATTCTCAGTGATGTCACCTCTGATCTCTGAAGATGGATAGGCGGCATTCTCAGTGATGTCACCTCTGATCTCTGGTGATGGATAGGCGGCATTCTCAGTGATGTCACCGCTGATCTCTAGTGATAGATAGGCGGCATTCTCAGTGATGTCACCGCTGATCTCTGGTGATGGATAGGCGGCATTCTCAGAGATGTCACCGCTGATCTCTGGTGATGGATAGGCTGCATTCTCAGTGATGTCACCTCTGATCTCTGGTGATGGATAGGCTGCATTCTCAGTGATGTCACCGCTGATCTCTGGTGATGGATAGGCGGCATTCTCAGTGATGTCACCGCTGATCTCTGGTGATGGATAGGTGGCATTCTCAGTGATGTCACCTCTGATCTCTGAAGATGGATAGGCGGCATTCTCAGTGATGTCACCTCTGATCTCTGGTGATGGATAGGCGGCATTCTCAGTGATGTCACCGCTGATCTCTAGTGATAGATAGGCGGCATTCTCAGTGATGTCACCGCTGATCTCTGGTGATGGATAGGCGGCATTCTCAGAGATGTCACCGCTGATCTCTGGTGATGGATAGGCTGCATTCTCAGTGATGTCACCTCTGATCTCTGGTGATGGATAGGCGGCATTCTCAGTGATGTCACCGCTGATCTCTAGTGATGGATAGGCGGCATTCTCAGTGATGTCACCGCTGATCTCTGGTGATGGATAGGCGGCATTCTCAGTGATGTCACCTCTGATCTCTAGTGATGGATAGGCGGCATTCTCAGTGATGTCACCGCTGATCTCTAGTGATGGATAGACGGCATTCTCAGTGATGTCACCGCTGATCTCTGGTGATGGATAGGCGGCATTCTCAGTGATGTCACCGCTGATCTCTGGTGATGGATAGGAGGCATTCTCAGTGATGTCACCGCTGATCTCTAGTGATGGATAGGCGGCATTCTCAGTGATGTCACCGCTGATCTCTGGTGATGGATAGGCGGCATTCTCAGTGATGTCACCTCTGATCTCTAGTGATGGATAGGCGGCATTCTCAGTGATGTCACCTCTGATCTCTAGTGATGGATAGGCGGCATTCTCAGTGATGTCACCTCTGATCTCTAGTGATGGATAGGCGGCATTCTCAGTGATGTCACCGCTGATCTCTGGTGATGGATAGGTGGCATTCTCAGTGATGTTACCGCTGATCTCTGGTGATGGATAGGCGGCATTCTCAGTGATGTCACCGCTGATCTCTGGTGATGGATAGGCGGCATTCTCAGAGATGTCACCGCTGATCTCTGGTGATGGATAGGCTGCATTCTCAGTGATGTCACCGCTGATCTCTGGTGATGGATAGGCGGCATTCTCAGTGATGGCAGCGCTGATCTCTGTTGATAGGTGGCATTCTCAGTGATGTCACCGCTGATCTCTAGTGATGGATAGACGGCATTCTCAGTGATGTCACCTCTGATCTCTAGTGATGGATAGGCGGCATTCTCAGTGATGTCACCGCTGATCTCTAGTGATGGATAGACGGCATTCTCAGTGATGTCACCGCTGATCTCTGGTGATGGATAGGCGGCATTCTCAGTGATGTCACCGCTGATCTCTGGTGATGGATAGGCGGCATTCTCAGTGATGTCACCTCTGATCTCTAGTGATGGATAGGCGGCATTCTCAGTGATGTCACCGCTGATCTCTGGTGATGGATAGGCGGCATTCTCAGTGATGTCACCGCTGATCTCTAGTGATAGATAGGCGGCATTCTCAGTGATGTCACCGCTGATCTCTGGTGATGGATAGGCGGCATTCTCAGTGATGGCAGCGCTGATCTCTAGTGATGGATAGGCGGCATTCTCAGTGATGTCACCTCTGATCTCTAGTGATGGATAGGCGGCATTCTCAGTGATGTCACCGCTGATTTCTGGTGATGGATAGGCGGCATTCTCAGTGATGTCACCTCTGATCTCTGGTGATGGATAGGCGGCATTCTCAGTGATGTCACCGCTGATCTCTGGTGATGGATAGGCGGCATTCTCAGTGATGTCACCGCTGATCTCTGGTGATGGATAGGCGGCATTCTCAGTGATGTCAGCTCTGATCTCTGGTGATGGATAGGCGGCATTCTCAGTGATGTCACCGCTGATCTCTGGTGATGGATAGGCGGCATTCTCAGTGATGTCACCGCTGATCTCTGGTGATGGATAGGCGGCATTCTCAGTGATGTCACCGCTGATCTCTGGTGATGGATAGGCGGCATTCTCAGTGATGGCAGCGCTGATCTCTGTTGATAGGCGGCATTCTCAGTGATGTCACCGCTGATCTCTGGTGATGGATTGGCGGCATTCTCAGTGATGTCACCTCTGATCTCTGGTGATGGATAGGCGGCATTCTCAGTGATGTCACTGCTGATCTCTGGTGATGGATAGGTGGCATTCTCAGTGATGTCACCTCTGATCTCTAGTGATGGATAGGCGGCATTCTCAGTGATGTCACCGCTGATCTCTGGTGATGGATAGGAGGCATTCTCAGTGATGTCACCGCTGATCTCTGGTGATGGATAGGCGGCATTCTCAGTGATGTCACCGCTGATCTCTGGTGATGGATAGGCGGCATTCTCAGTGATGTCACCGCTGATCTCTGGTGATGGATAGGCTGCATTCTCAGTGATGTCACCGCTGATCTCTGGTGATGGATAGGCGGCATTCTCAGTGATGTCACCGCTGATCTCTGGTGATGGATAGGTTGCATTCTCAGTGATGTCACCTCTGATCTCTGAAGATGGATAGGCGGCATTCTCAGTGATGTCACCTCTGATCTCTGGTGATGGATAGGCGGCATTCTCAGTGATGTCATCGCTGATCTCTGGTGATGGATAGGCGGCATTCTCAGAGATGTCACCGCTGATCTCTGGTGATGGATAGGCTGCATTCTCAGTGATGTCACCTCTGATCTCTGGTGATGGATAGGCGGCATTCTCAGTGATGTCACCGCTGATCTCTAGTGATGGATAGGCGGCATTCTCAGTGATGTCACCGCTGATCTCTGGTGATGGATAGGCGGCATTCTCAGTGATGTCACCTCTGATCTCTAGTGATGGATAGGCGGCATTCTCAGTGATGTCACCGCTGATCTCTAGTGATGGATTGACGGCATTCTCAGTGATGTCACCGCTGATCTCTGGTGATGGATAGGCGGCATTCTCAGTGATGTCACCGCTGATCTCTGGTGATGGATAGGAGGCATTCTCAGTGATGTCACCGCTGATCTCTAGTGATGGATAGGCGGCATTCTCAGTGATGTCACCGCTGATCTCTGGTGATGGATAGGCGGCATTCTCAGTGATGTCACCGCTGATCTCTAGTGATGGATAGACGGCATTCTCAGTGATGTCACCTCTGATCTCTAGTGATGGATAGGCGGCATTCTCAGTGATGTCACCGCTGATCTCTAGTGATGGATAGACGGCATTCTCAGTGATGTCACCGCTGATCTCTGGTGATGGATAGGCGGCATTCTCAGAGATGTCACCGCTGATCTCTGGTGATGGATAGGCGGCATTCTCAGAGATGTCACCGCTGATCTCTGGTGATGGATAGGCGGCATTCTCAGTGATGTCACCGCTGTTCTCTAGTGATGGATAGGCGGCATTCTCAGTGATGTCACCGCTGTTCTCTAGTGATGGATAGGCGGCATTCTCAGAGATGTCACCGCTGATCTCTGGTGATGGATAGGCGGCATTCTCAGTGATGTCACCGCTGTTCTCTAGTGATGGATAGGCGGCATTCTCAGAGATGTCACCGCTGATCTCTGGTGATGGATAGGCGGCATTCTCAGTGATGTCACCTCTGATCTCTGGTGATGGATAGGCGGCATTCTCAGTGATGTCACCGCTGATCTCTAGTGATGGATAGGCGGCATTCTCAGTGATGTCACCGCTGATCTCTGGTGATGGATAGGCGGCATTCTCAGTGATGTCACCTCTGATCTCTAGTGATGGATAGGCGGCATTCTCAGTGATGTCACCGCTGATCTCTGGTGATGGATAGGAGGCATTCTCAGTGATGTCACCGCTGATCTCTAGTGATGGATAGGCGGCATTCTCAGTGATGTCACCGCTGATCTCTAGTGATGGATAGGCGGCATTCTCAGTGATGTCACCGCTGATCTCTAGTGATGGATAGGCGGCATTCTCAGTGATGTCACCGCTGATCTCTAGTGATGGATAGGCGGCATTCTCAGTGATGTCACCGCTGATCTCTGTTGATGGATAGGCGGCATTCTCAGTGATGTCACCGCTGATCTCTAGTGATAGATAGGCGGCATTCTCAGTGATGTCACCGCTGATCTCTGGTGATGGATAGGCGGCATTCTCAGTGATGGCAGCGCTGATCTCTAGTGATGGATAGGCGGCATTCTCAGTGATGTCACCTCTGATCTCTAGTGATGGATAGGCGGCATTCTCAGTGATGTCACCGCTGATCTCTGTTGATGGATAGGCGGCATTCTCAGTGATGTCACCGCTGATCTCTAGTGATAGATAGGCGGCATTCTCAGTGATGTCACCACTGATCTCTGGTGATGGATAGGCGGCATTCTCAGAGATGTCACCGCTGATCTCTGGTGATGGATAGGCGGCATTCTCAGTGATGTCACCTCTGATCTCTAGTGATGGATAGGCGGCATTCTCAGTGATGTCACCGCTGATCTCTGGTGATGGATAGGCGGCATTCTCAGTGATGTCACCGCTGATCTCTAGTGATGGATAGACGGCATTCTCAGTGATGTCACCTCTGATCTCTAGTGATGGATAGGCGGCATTCTCAGTGATGTCACTGCTGATCTCTGGTGATGGATAGGCGGCATTCTCAGTGATGTCACTGCTGATCTCTAGTGATGGATAGGCGGCATTCTCAGTGATGTCACCTCTGATCTCTGGTGATGGATAGGCGGCATTCTCAGTGATGTCACCGCTGATCTCTAGTGATGGATAGGCGGCATTCTCAGTGATGTCACTGCTGATCTCTGGTGATGGATAGGCGGCATTCTCAGTGATGTCACTGCTGATCTCTGGTGATGGATAGGCGGCATTCTCAGTGATGTCACCTCTGATCTCTGGTGATAGATAGGCGGCATTCTCAGTGATGTCACCTCTGATCTCTGGTGATAGATAGGCGGCATTCTCAGTGATGTCACCGCTGATCTCTGGTGATGGATAGGCGGCATTCTCAGTGATGTCACCTCTGATCTCTAGTGATGGATAGGCGGCATTCTCAGTGATGTCACCGCTGATCTCTGGTGATGGACAGGCGGCAATAATGGCACCGCTGATCTCAGCTGATGGATAGGCGGCAATAATGGCACCGCTGATCTCTGGTGATGGATCGGCAGCAATAATGGCACCGCTGATCTCTTGTGATGGATAGGCGGCATTCTCAGTGATGTCACCGCTGATCTCTAGTGATGGATAGGTGTCATTCTCAGTGATGTCACCGCTGATCTCTGGTGATGGATAGGCGGCATTGTCAGTGATGTCACCGCTGATCTCTGGTGATGGATAGGCGGCATTCTCAGTGATGTCACCGCTGATCTCTGGTGATGGATAGGTGTCATTCTCAGTGATGTCACCGCTGATCTCTGGTGATGGATAGGCGGCATTCTCAGTGATGTCACCGCTGATCTCTGGTGATGGATAGGCGGCATTCTCAGTGATGTCACCGCTGATCTCTGGTGATGGATAGGTGGCATTCTCAGTGATGTCACCGCTGATCTCTGGTGATGGATAGGCGGCATTCTCAGTAATGTCACCGCTGATCTCTGGTGATGGATAGGCAGCATTCTCAGTGATGTCACCGCTGATCTCTGGTGATGGATAGGCAGCATTCTCAGTGATGTCACCGCTGATCTCTGGTGATGGATAGGCGGCATTCTCAGTAATGTCACCGCTGATCTCTGGTGATGGATAGGCAGCATTCTCAGTGATGTCACCGCTGATCTCTGGTGATGGATAGGCGGCATTCTCAGTGATGTCACCGCTGATCTCTAGTGATGGATAGGCGGCATTCTCAGTGATGTCACCGCTGATCTCTAGTGATGGATAGGCGGCATTCTCAGTGATGTCACCGCTGATCTCTGGTGATGGATAGGCGGCATTCTCAGTGATGTCACCGCTGATCTCTGGTGATGGATAGGCGGCATTCTCAGTGATGTCACCGCTGATCTCTGGTGATGGATAGGCGGCATTCTCAGTGATGTCACCGCTGATCTCTGGTGATGGATAGGCGGCATTCTCAGTAATGTCACCGCTGATCTCTGGTGATGGATAGGCGGCATTCTCAGTGATGTCACCGCTGATCTCTAGTGATGGATAGACGGCATTCTCAGTGAGGTCACCGCTGATCTCTGGTGATGGATAGGCGGCATTCTCAGTGATGTCACCTCTGATCTCGGGTGATGGATAGGCGGCAGTAACGGCACCGCTGATCTCTGCTGATGGATAGGCAGCAATAATGGCACCGCTGATCTCTGGTGATGGACAGGCGGCAATAATGGCACCGCTGATCTCAGCTGATGGATAGGCGGCAATAATGGCACCGCTGATTTCTGGTGATGGATCGGCGGCAAAAATGGCACCGCTGATCTCTTGTGATGGATAGGCGGCATTCTCAGTGATGTCACCGCTGATCTCTGGTGATGGAAAGGCGGCATTCTCAGTGATGTCACCGCTGATCTCTGGTGATGGATAGGCAGCATTCTCAGTGATGGCACCGCTGATCTCTGGTGATGGATAGGCGGCATTCTCAGTGATGTCACCGCTGATCTCTAGTGATGGATAGGTGGCATTCTCAGTGATGTCACCGCTGATCTCTGGTGATGGATAGGCGGCATTCTCAGTAATGTCACCGCTGATCTCTGGTGATGGATACGTGGCATTCTCAGTGATGTCACCGCTGATCTCTGGTGATGGATAGGCGGTATTCTCAGTGATGTCACCGCTGATCTCTGGTGATGGATAGGCGGCATTCTCAGTGATGTCACCGCTGATCTCTGGTGATGGATAGGTGTCATTCTCAGTGATGTCACCGCTGATCTCTGGTGATGGATAGGCGGCATTCTCAGTGATGTCACCGCTGATCTCTGGTGATGGATAGGCGGCATTCTCAGTGATGTCACCGCTGATCTCTGGTGATGGATAGGAGGCATTCTCAGTAATGTCACCGCTGATCTCTGGTGATGGATAGGCGGCATTCTCAGTGATATCACCGCTGATCTCTGGTGATGGATAGGCGGCATTCTCAGTAATGTCACCGCTGATCTCTGGTGATGGATAGGCGGCATTCTCAGTGATGTCACCGCTGATCTCTAGTGATGGATAGGCTGCATTCTCAGTGATGTCACCGCTGATCTCTGGTGATGGATAGGCGGCATTCTCAGTGATGTCACCGCTGATCTCTGGTGATGGATAGGTGTCATTCTCAGTGATGTCACCGCTGATCTCTGGTGATGGATAGGCGGCATTCTCAGTGATGTCACCGCTGATCTCTGGTGATGGATAGGAGGCATTCTCAGTAATGTCACCGCTGATCTCTGGTGATGGATAGGCGGCATTCTCAGTAATGTCACCGCTGATCTCTGGTGATGGATAGGCGGCATTCTCAGTGATGTCACCGCTGATCTCGGGTGATGGATAGGCGGCAGTAACGGCACCGCTGATCTCTGCTGATGGATAGGCAGCAATAATGGCACCGCTGATCTCTGGTGATGGACAGGCGGCAATAATGGCACCGCTGATCTCAGCTGATGGATCGGCGGCAATAATGGCACCGCTGATCTCAGCTGATGGATAGGTGGCATTCTCAGTGATGTCACCGCTGTTCTCTGGTGATGGATAGGAGGCATTCTCAGTGATGTCACCGCTGATCTCTGGTGATAGATAGGCGGCATTCTCAGTGATGTCACCGCTGATCTCTGGTGATGGATAGGCGGCATTCTCATTGATGTCACCGCTGATCTCTGGTGATGGATAGGCGGCATTCTCAGTGATGTCACCGCTGATCTCTGGTGATGGATAGGCGGCATTCTCAGTGATGTCACTGCTGATCTCTGGTGATGGATAGGCGGCATTCTCAGTGATGTCACCGCTGATCTCTAGTGATGGATAGGCGGCATTCTCAGTGATGTCACCGCTGATCTCTGGTGATGGATAGGCGGCATTCTCAGTGATGTCACCGCTGATCTCTGGTGATGGATAGGAGGCATTCTCAGTGATGTCACCGCTGATCTCTGGTGATGGATAGGCGGCATTCTCAGTGATGTCACCTCTGATCTCTGGTGATGGATAGGCGGCATTCTCAGTGATGTCACCGCTGATCTCTGGTGATGGATAGGCGGCATTCTCAGTGATGGCACCGCTGATCTCTAGTGATGGATCGGCGGCAATAATGGCACCGCTGATCTCAGCTGATGGATAGGTGGCATTCTCAGTGATGTCACCGCTGTTCTCTGGTGATGGATAGGCGGCATTCTCAGTGATGTCACCGCTGATCTCTGGTGATGGATAGGCGGCATTCTCAGTGATGTCACTGCTGATCTCTGGTGATGGATAGGCGGCATTCTCAGTGATGTCACCGCTGATCTCTAGTGATGGATAGGCGGCATTCTCAGTGATGTCACCGCTGATCTCTGGTGATGGATAGGCGGCATTCTCAGTGATGTCACCGCTGATCTCTGGTGATGGATAGGCGGCATTCTCAGTGATGTCACTGCTGATCTCTGGTGATGGATAGGCGGCATTCTCAGTGATGTCACTGCTGATCTCTGGTGATGGATAGGTGGCATTCTCAGTGATGTCACCGCTGATCTCTGGTGATGGATAGGAGGCATTCTCAGTGATGTCACCGCTGATCTCTGGTGATGGATAGGCGGCATTCTCAGTGATGTCACCTCTGATCTCTGGTGATGGATAGGCGGCATTCTCAGTGATGTCACCGCTGATCTCTGGTGATGGATAGGCGGCATTCTCAGTGATGGCACCGCTGATCTCTGGTGATGGATAGGTGGCATTCTCAGTGATGTCACCGCTGATCTCTGGTGATGGATAGGTGGCATTCTCAGTGATGTCACCGCTGATCTCTGCTGATGGATAGGCGGCATTCTCAGTGATGTCACCGCTGATCTCTGGTGATGGATAGGCGGCATTCTCAGTGATGTCACCGCTGATCTCTGGTGATGGATAGGCGGCATTCTCAGTGATGTCACCGCTGATCTCTGGTGATGGATCGGCGGCATTCTCAGTGATGTCACCGCTGATCTCTAGTGATGGATAGGCGGCATTCTCAGTGATGTCACCGTTGATCTCTGGTGATGGATAGGCGGCATTCTCAGTGATGTCACCGCTGATCTCTGGTGATAGATAGGTGGCATTCTCAGTGATGTCACCGCTGATCTCTGGTGATGGATAGGCGGCATTCTCAGTGATGTCACCGCTGATCTCTGGTGATGGATAGGAGGCATTCTCAGTGATGTCACCGCTGATCTCTGGTGATGGATAGGCGGCATTCTCAGTGATGTCACCGCTGATCTCTGGTGATGGATAGGCGGCATTCTCAGTGATGTCACCGCTGATCTCTGGTGATGGATAGGCGGCATTCTCAGTGATGGCACCGCTGATCTCTGGTGATGGATAGGTGGCATTCTCTGTGATGTCACCGCTGATCTCTGGTGATGGATAGGTGGCATTCTCAGTGATGTCACCGCTGATCTCTGGTGATGGATAGGCGGCATTCTCAGTGATGTCACCGCTGATCTCTGGTGATGGATAGGTGTCATTCTCAGTGATGTCACCGCTGATCTCTGGTGATGGATAGGTGACATTCTCAGTGATGTCACCGCTGATCTCTGGTGATGGATAGGCGGCATTCTCAGTGATGTCACCGCTGATCTCTGGTGATGGATAGGCGGCATTCTCAGTGATGTCACCGCTGATCTCTGGTGATGGATAGGCGGCATTCTCAGTGATGTCACTGCTGATCTCTGGTGATGGATAGGCGGCATTCTCAGTGATGTC